>NC_080672.1:198555147-199207647 GCF_030247195.1 Topomyia yanbarensis | reverse complement strand
CCCTCCGGGCCGGGATTAGGTTGACGTTTTTCAGAGTGATTGCATAACCTTTCTATATGAGAAAGGCAAAAATTTCGCTAAAATGTCTCTCAAACAACTTAAATTTGCTGTTCTAGGTCACCGACGGCCAACCAAACTTTCGTTGACTACATTGACCACCATAGACGGTTCCGGAAGTGCCCGGGAAAAGCGGCCATCTTTCAAAATTTACGAACTCACATCAGTTTCCCGAAAATGGTTGGGCCGATTTTCACAAACTTAGTCCCAAATGATAGCTATAATATCCCCATAGATGTCAATAAAATTTCGCACGGATCGCTTATATTTACTACTATTTAATTTCATCCCGATCCGACTTCCGGTTCCGGAGTTACAGATTGTGGCGTGCGATCACATAGCAAATTGTGATTCAAACCGATACTCCGATGAAAGCAAAAAAGGTAAAAATTTCGCTAAAATGTCTCTCAAACAACTTAAATTTGCTGTTCTAGGTCACCGACGGCCAACCAAACTTTCGTTGACTACATTAACCACCATAGACGGTTCCGGAAGTGCCCGGGAAAAGCGGCCATCTTTCAAAATTTACGAACTCACATCAGTTTCCCGGAAATGGTTGGGCCAATTTTCACAAACTTAGTCCCAAATGATAGCTATAATACCCCCATAGATGTCTATAAAATTTCGTACGGATCGCTTATATGGTTCCGGAACTATAGACTAAACCGTCCGGTCACATATGAAATTCCCATATAAGCCGGAACTCAAATTTTTTTTCAAAGGGGGGACCTCATGAAATTTCAGAAATCGAATTCGTATTTTTGATGCCAAACATCTTTAAAATGCATGAAACGTCGAGATTTTATGTTATCTCGAAAAAATTTTTTTTATAAAAATCGACTTTTTGGGACTGCCGATTTCGCACCTTTTTGCCTTTCTCAATAGAAAGGTATTGCAATTGCTCTGAAAACCAACTTTTTAACGGAGACCCGGAGGGCCGAGTGACATATACCATTCGATTCAGTTCGTCGAGTTCGGCAAATGTCTGTGTGTGTGTATGTATGTGTGTATGTATGTATGTGTGTGTGTGTGTATGTGTGTGTGTATGTGACCAAAAATGTCACTCATTTTTCTCAGAGATGGCTGAACCGATTTTGACAAACTTAGTCTCAAATGAAAGGTGCAACGGTCCCATAGGCTGCTATTGAATTTCTAATGGATCCGACTTCCGGTTCCGGAATTACAGGGTGATAAGTACGAACACGCAGAAAATGTCGATTTTAATAAATTCTGCAATGAATGTATAAAGGTGAAAAATTTTCCAAAATATGACCACAACTGCTTCGATTTGTAGTATTAGGTCACTAACATCCATTCAAAGTCTATTTGGCCACATTGGCCACCATCATCGGTTCCGGAAGCCCCGGCGGAAGTATCTAAATTCAGAATAACAGTCACATCGGTTTCTCGGAGATGGCTAGACCGATTCGACTAAACTTGGCCTCAAATGAAAGGTATTGCGTCCCCGTAAATGGCTATTTAATTTCATCCCGATCCGACTTCCGGTTCCGGAGTTACAGGTTGTGGCGTGCGATCACATAGCAAATTGTGATTCAAACCGATACTCCGATGAAAGCAAAAAAGGTAAAAATTTCGCTAAAATGTCTCTCAAACAACTTAAATTTGCTGTTCTAGGTCACCGATGGCCAAGCAAACTTTCGTTGACTACATTGACCACCATAGACGGTTCCGGAAGTGCCCGGGAAAAGCGGCCATCTTTCAAAATTTACGAACTCACATCAGTTTCCCGAAAATGGTTGGGCCGATTTTCACAAACTTAGTCCCAAATGATAGCTATAATATCCCCATAGATGTCAATAAAATTTCGCACGGATCGCTTATATGGGTCCGGAAATATAGACTAAATCGTCCGGTCACATATGAAATTCCCATATAAGCCGGAACTCAATTTTTTTTTTTCAAAGGGGGGACCTCATGAAATTTCAGAAATCGAATTCGTATTTTTGATGCCAAACATCTTTAAAATGCATGAAACGTCGAGATTTTATGTTATCTCGAAAAAATTTTTTTTATGAAAATCGACTTTTTGGGACTTTTTTCAGTTCAATATTACCATGGCTGTTTTTTCTTTTTCAAAATTTTCACATTCTCGTGATTCATGATTGAGAAAGGCACAATTGCACCGCTAGGTGGATTAAAATAGGTTTTTTCACTCAAAACTGCGCCATTTCGCTTAAAATCAAAATATCGAAAAAATCCTACGTACATCGCTATTGACATAAGGAATCAGAAAAACTTTGGCGCTAGGTTAAAAACCACGGAAGATAGATTTCCGACCGTGGACCCCTTCCAAAAAAACACGCATGAGGTGAAAATGCTGCAGAGCCGGCATCTTGTGATGAAATTGCTCGAAAAAATTATTTTATTTGATACAATACTTATGTTATAAATCCCATTCAACAAGACGTTGATTCACCATTTTATTGAGCAATAAAGAAAATTCTCGAAAAAATCAGACTATAAAATGGCATAAACAGTGAATTTTAAATTAACTTTATTGTACAGTTTTTTAACATAGCCGTGTATTGCTGATCAGAACGCAGCAACAGGGTTACCAAAAATACAGAATAATCTGCATTTATACAGATTTTTCAGCCATTTTCAGACCAAGAATCTGTATGTGCAGATATACAGATTTTTGTGTGTATGTACAGATATACAGATTTTTGAGAAATGATGTTACAAAAACTATTTTTTGAAATATTTTGTTCTGTTTGAGTAATACATCCTCTGTGTCTCTCTCAGCTTAGCCCTCTATATTAAAATATATATTTACTTTTTAGAGTGGTCGTACATTCTAAAAGGTAAAGATTTGTAGTACACTCAGGTTAGCACCCAGTAAATGCCTGGGTGAAGTCTATTTCCAGAAACGTTAATTGTAATGTAATGTTAATTCTCAATTTTTTGTCCGAAAATTCGATAGCTACAGGGGTCGACCTAATGTATATAACATTATATATCAACAAAAGTATTTAAATGAAGAAGAATCCAGCAAAATCCAGGTTAAACGACTCAACTGATTCGATACAGATATCGACACAGATTTTTCGAAGAATAAATACAGATGAAAAGATTTTTAAGGACAAAAATACAGATTTAATTTTGGCAACCCTGCGCAGCAATGCAAATGGCAGCATCATGTTACCGGAAGAAGACAAAAATATGCAAAAATTTGTCATGCTTCTCTTGCATACATTTCGTTATTTTCAATCCTTTCTTCGGCTTTTTTCTGGATAAATATGGCTCTCTTTGCTCGCAATAAAGATGGCAATAAATAAGCCAGTTTATCAGGTAGGAAAGACAAGCACTGTCGAACTACACTAATAAAATAAAATACCAATTAATGCGTAGAAAACTAAGCATTTTCAATAAAAGTGAAATAACCCATTAAGTGGGTAAAGAGTTCGTATCCATAAATGAATACAACTCTTGTACGTCAACCTGGGTATGTTTTACCCTTTATTTTTCGCAGAACTGTTACAACAAAACGCGTGAAAAATATCCATTCATGAAAATCGCGCCAGAATGAAAAATACTGTCAATAGAATTATTTCTGAATTAAAAAAAAACATAAAATAACATTCATTTTACATTATTGTCTCCTTAGCCACTTAACAAAATACAGCCGCCAACTGAATATATTTTTAATGACTGGATCTTTTGGCTGCTCTAGAAATGCCAAACGCATATTTGCAACATCCTCAGTAGTTTAAACAGCCGTTTTACATTTCTTACAAAAGAAATGTATAGGATTCGCTCAAACTTTGACAACTTTTTCCGAGGCCCGGAGGGCCGAGTCTCATATACCAATCGACTCAGCTCGACATATTGGGACAATGTCTGTATGTGTGTGTGTCTGTGTATGTGTGTATGTATGTATGTACAAAATGTCATGTAATTATCTCAGCAATGGCTGAACCGATCTTAATGAAATTAGTTTCAAATGAAAGGCCTAACGTTGCCATTTGACACTATTGATTTTCGATATGTTGTTTACTTTCTGAGTTATGGGCGATTTTGTCAAAACGCAGCAGGTTTTTCGCAAATAACTTTTGAACAATACAATATTGTCCCACAAACTGCACATAAATAGAAAACTTGTAAAAATACCTTTCTAACAAGCTATAGATTGTCTAAATCCGTGCACGAGCGACGGAGATATTAGACATTTTGTATTTTAAGTTCTCGCTTACCAATTTCCACCAATTAAAAATGAGATTGTTTCATACAGAGTATTGCGTTACTGGTGTTTTAGGGGCAAAACTAAACCGATTTTGAATATCGGGGTATGAAAACACATCTACGTGATTCAAGGAATACGATGTTGAGAACATTTTGTGAATTACCAATCAAAATGATTTTTTTTCGATTTTTTTTCACCCGAGCACAAAAAAATCGTGGAGGATGGGAGTCTGAAGTAAATTCTGGATTCAACCGATATGCAGAACGGATCCTAATGATCCTTCCAACGAGTCCTTAGGTAGCTAGTCAAGGCCATTTATATGTGGAGTGACCTCAGGATTTTTGATTTTTTTCGATTTTTTAGTAGTTAGTCAGGTCGACTGATTTGAATTTCAGATGTTATTTGGCTCGGCATGCAGTCATCTGGTATAATAAAACAGTAGCTGTCTATTTATCCGACATTTCGGCTCATGTATTCAGGGCAAAATACATGAGCCGAAACGTCGGATAAATAGACAGCTACTGTTTTACATTTCTTACAAAAGAAATGTATAGGATTCGCTCAAACTTTGACAACTTTTTCCGAGGCCCGGAGGGCCGAGTCTCATATACCAATCGACTCAGCTCGACAAATTGAGACAATGTCTGTATGTGTGTGTGTATGTATGTATGTACAAAATGTCATGTAATTATCTCAGCAATGGCTGAACCGATCTTAATGAAATCAGTTTCAAATGAAAGGGCTAACGTTGCCATTTGACACTATTATTTTTGAATTTCGATATGTTGTTTACTTTCTGAGATATGGGCGATTTTGTCAAAACACGCCAGGTTTTTTGCAAATAACTTTCGAACAATACAATACTGTCCCACAAACTGCACATAATTAGAAAGTTTGTAAAAATACCTTTCTTACAAGCTATAGATTGTCTAAATCCGTGCACGAGCGGCGGAAATATTAGACATTTTGTCTTTTTAGTCCTCGCTTACCAATTTCCACTAATTAAAAATGAGATTGTTTCATACAGAGCATTGCTGTACTGGTGTTTTAGGGGCAAAACTAAACCGATTTTGAATATCGGGGTATGAAAACACATCTACGTGATTCAAGGAATTCGATGTTGAGAACATTTTGTGAATTACCTTTATAATAAAAGAACTATTTCTCAAAAATCAATATATAAGTTCACTTCAAAGACAAAATAATGCGTTGATAAAGAAACAGTGAGTTCTAGTATTTATTCCTTGGATTAAGTATTGCGTTCAATCATGAGGTAAATGTTGGATGGTATATCAATACACAGATCAACAAGTAATTCACCTAGTAGTGAGATAAAAGATTTCTAATATAATTATACTTGTGGCGTCACCGAAAGCAACTGTATGTTTGAAGCCCAAAAATCTAGCGAAAATTTAGCTCTTTTGCAAGATTTAGGTTATACTGGTTATGGAGCAAAACTTACTACTTACATTATTTATGATAAGAATGTAAGAATCAATATATCATATTAATATACTATAAAAATAATGTCACTGCATTAACCATCATTTGCCGTTTCTCACACGCCCCCCCCCATCTCTCTCTCACTCTCTCTCTCTCTCTCTCTGTCTCTCTTCTATCGCATCTATCTAGCTATTTCTGTATGCATTCTAAGTTGTGTGATAAGATCTTCTGCCAATCTGAAATATTTATTAATTGTAATTGCGAAGGTTTGAGAAAACAAAACTATTTTTTGTCTGCTGCTACATCAACTCAATTTAATTCAATTTTATTCAAAGCCTGTATCTACACTATAATTAAGGAAATTCATGGCTATATCAGAAAAATACATGAGAGGAAGAGGTTCTAGAGACGACAATGTGAACCTCCCACCCGAGTTCGGATTGACGGTGAGGAAATCGAGATGGTCGACGAATTCATGTATTTGGGCTCACTGGTAACCGACGACAATGATAACAGCAGAGAAATTCAGAGACGGATCATAGCGGGAAATCGTGCCTACTTTGGACTCTAGAGGACGCTCCGGTCGAACAAAATTCGCCGCCGCACGAAGTTGATTATCTTCAAGACGCTGATTAGATCGGTGGTCCTCTACGGCCACGAAACCTGGACTATGCTCGTGGAGGACCAACGCGCCCTTGGAGTTTTCGAACGAAAAGTGTTGCGTACCATCTATGGTGGCGTGCAGATGGAAGACGGAACGTTGCGCAGGCGAATGAACCATGAGTTGTATCAGCTGCACATTTGTTGTATTGGTACGAATTTTCATGAAAAATAACGGATCAAAGACCAAAAATATCCACAAATTAGATCCAGGAAAAGAAGTCCCCAAAGTACCCACTCTCGATGGGGGATGCAACTACAATGTGTCTTCTAACTTATCGTCGTCCATATTTGGATATACTGAGTAGTTTGAACCATTTCTTTTTCACAATATTGGTCTGTATAGGACTTATTTATCCATATTTCCTGCACGAGAATTCCGAACGAAACAATACAAACACGGCTTTTATGCAATCGACATAGCCTAGACATTTCACACTATTTACTTCAATGCAAATAAAAACATTGAAATATCTACCTGTCTCATTCACGAATCGCATTCTCCCTCTGTCGTTCTCTGTTCAAGGGGCTTGAAAGCACATGTGACCTTGTCTCACTTTACTATATTCAATTGCGCGTTAAAATACTGGACCAGTAAATTCTGTTCTGCACATAAATCTTTTTTCGGGAGTATGTGACCAAAAAGTAAACTTTGAATTCGTCAAGTAAAGAAGCATGAAAACAAAAAGAATAAAACCAAAAAAAGATGGAAGCCCTAGAAAGTCCATTGCATATTTATTAGCCTTTTCTCAGAAGATGGGATTTTCAAAAACATTTCAATGGTTTTCATATTCGTACAATCCGGTTTATTCATTATCTTTATTCAAAAATGTGTTTGGCTTCAAATATATGACCATTTCATTTTAATTAATAATTTCATTCCGCATCTTTTTATTCGTTTTGTTCATCTGCGTTCATTTTACTTATTTTATTCGTTTCATTCTTTGGATTCACTCTGATCAGTTTATTCTTTTTGTGCATTTTACTCATATCATTCATTGTTTTCATTGTATGCATTTTATTATTTTATTCCAGTTTATTCATTTTGTTCAGTTTCTTCATTTTAATAATCTGACTACTTTTTCAGTTTTAATCATTTCATCCAAATAATTTATTTGATTCAATTTATTTCTTTATATTAATTTATAACCTTTTACTGTTGTTCAATTTTTCATTTCAATCAATGCATTTAATTCTGCTCATTTTCTTCTTTTTATTCATTTTATCACTCCAGCTCATTTTATTTATTTGATTCGTTTGTTTTATTAATGCATTTCATTTATTATTTACTTTATTCATTTTGTTGATCCATTCTTTTTATTCATTTGATCCATTTGATTAATTTGATTCATTGTATTCACTGGATGAATTAAATTTGATTCATTTGATTCGTGTGATTCGTGTGATTCATGTAATTCATTTGATTCATATGATTCATTTGATTTGTTTGATGCATTTCATTTGATTCATTTGATTCATTTGAATCATTTGAATCATTTGAATCACTTGAATCATTTGATTCATTTGATTCATTTGATTCATTTGATTTATTTGATTTATTTGATTTATTTGATTTATTTGATTGATTTAATTCATTTGGTTCATTTGATTCATTTGATTCATTTGATTCATTTGATCCATTTGATCCATTTGATTCATTTGATTCATTTAATTCATATGATTCATTTGATTCATTTGATTCATTTGATTTATCTGATTCATTTTATTCGTATCTTTAATTTTATGCATTTCATGTTCAGTCATTCGTTTTATTTCATTCAATTTGTTAGTATGAGTCAATTTATTCGGTTAATCTTATAACTATTTCTAAATATAATCTTAATGTTTATGTAATAACCTAATCTAATTTGATTCATGTATTTGGATCAAAATTATAATGATTTCCATTAATTTTTCTACTTATTTTATGAATTTAAAAACCTATTGTTTCATTTTTTGCTTTACTTTCTTATTTCGGTCGTTTTGTTGATTTCTATAATTTATTCAGTTTATTCGAGATTTTATTCGTGCAAGACTAGAAACTGTTTTCATCCAACCTCTAATTGGGTGCCTACTTCTCGTGAGTTCTGCAAACTAATCCAATAGTGAAATGTGTAAGAAATGTCTGATCTCACTGCTAGGTGGATTAGATCGGTTTTTTATGAGAATTGCCGAAATGTTTCGTTTCCGCCACGTACTCAGATGCAGGTCGGTAATTTGCATCTTCCGCAACGAACCTTAGTTAGCAGGTTAACTCGCTTAAAATAATTCTTAATAACTTTTCACTCATTATTAAGATCAGTATTCCATTGACATTATCTCATCGAGTAGTTGTGAAATGAATAAAAAGCACCAATTGTTATAAACAATAAAATACCCATTTTTTGACAACTCATAAAATGGGTAAAGTTTTTTTACCGTGTTTATCTACCCACATTTTTTTATTTCCTCGTTCTTTCCTTCTCTCTACACGCTTGATTCCAATTGCACATCAAATGGTTACAGTAGAGCACGTTTGGCTAAATTGAGATCTATTCAATCAATTCAGATCATGTTTTTGTGAATTAGAAACAGAACTACAATAAGAATTGTTTTGATTCTTTTCTTTTTGCTTATCGCTAAGAGAATAAGCGGGACCATTTAATTCGTAAATATAAATCGATAACATATTTTCACGAATGATTGCGAACATTTCTATTGTATCACACATCAAAGAAAGTAAATAACGGAAGAAAATTATTGTTTTTAGGAGATAGATCCAAACAAATGACAATTGGATATAGATCGGAAAATGCAATACAGCGCAAATTCGTTAGTTGGGTCACGACTGCGTCCCAACTAGCGAATCGTATCCGTTAATTGGGGCAACTGACAGCTGACAAAAATTACCCAAGGGAAACGCTGATTTTTTGTTTTCTTTCATAAAAAAAACAAACAGAAATATTTTACAATTCACAAAAGTTGGCTGTTTCCTTCCAGTTTAAAGCTGTTTTTTGTGACAAAGTATATCATTAGTGTTCTTTTCGCCATCAATTATTTTTTGATAAATTCCTTCACATAAAACAGGAAATGAATACACCGTCGGGAAAAAAACCGATAAAGCACAAACATACTACGTTGCCACTAGCTAAAAAGGTTGGATAATGTGATTGAATACATCAGATATGACCTTCAAAAGTTAGTAAACTAACCTCTCCGTGACACAAACTAATTGAGGCTGAATGGAAGAAGCGAAATATTTAACACATTTATTTCACTAAAAACATTCCGGAATATGAATTCAAAAAATAAAATTCCATTGAATTTTAAAGTATGCTTTTTCCTAGATCGCCACAGAAATCAACCAATGAACCCCTTGAAATCAATAAGATTCAAACGTCAATCAGTTTTTGACTTTCAGTTTTGACATAAGAGTGTCTTTTAGTTGGGGCATACCCAACTAACGAACAGCCCAACTAACGAATTTGCGCTGTATTTTATGAATTTACTTACACTGGTCGTTAGCAAATTGAATCAGAATGTTAGCAGCTTAACGGTGATCAATATATTTTTATTTCGATTTTTGGCATAAATCGTTCCAATTTGCATTGATGCATTATAGAAATATATTCTGTCTGCCACAGTGCAAAAAAAAATTAAATATAACGGTCGTGAATATAAATGATCATTCTGTCAAAGTTTAATTTTCTGTTTGATCTTTGTTTACTTTTTATTTAAACCTCGCTGAAAAACGTGTATAATTTTAATTCGCAGACCTTCATTGATAATTTATCTTTATTCCAAACTAACTTGAAAAATCACTTGAAACGAAAATAAATGTTCTCCCCCACGTCGATAGGTATCATGTTCAATTGGAATGACACAGTTCATTTTAAATTCAAATTGAAATATTTTAACCAATTTTTTAATCAAAGTATGAAATCTCGACAAACATATAAGTCCGGCTTAAAAGCCAACTGTCAAAATTCTCTTTGAAAGGGAATTCCGGACAAACCGTTACTCGCCAATCACAGATGTTGGCAGTAAACAAACGAGAAAAAAATTCTCTTCCATTAATTGCTATGAACTGTGTTTATCCAGTGACGGTTTGTCCGGAATTTCCTTTCAAAGAGAATTTTAATAGTTGGGTTTTAACCAGTAATCATATTTTTGTCGAGAAATAACTATCATGGCACCAATTACAACCGCTGGTTTAGCCACCTCTAACTCGACGAGCGCCTATTCAAACTGAATAAAATCATGCATATGTATATCAATTTATTTTCTTTTGTGCATATTATGTCACCACAAAGTACTGCACATCATCGGCCAACTTTCAACTATCCAACAGGTTAAAGTTCTATGTTCAGAAACATATCGGCAACAAGTTGACAAAATTGTTCTCAAACCCTATGGAACGAGATAGTTGACGAAGAAAAGCTATTTTACTGCAAGAAAATATCGGAATGAATTTACTCATTTTCTTTAACTTGAATTTGTTGTTTTTTAACATTGACGTGTAACGCAGATCAGAACGCAGCCATATAAATGACAGCATCGTTTGATAAAAGCTTACCAAATATTTTAGGCCGGTTTAAAAGTTAGTCCGGTTTAAAAACAGTTAGTACGGCTTTGTGCTTACGGTTATGAGAATACCAGCTAAATACTTTGAGAGATCATATGTTGGGCAATTAATGCATGACTGGATGACCCTCAGCGGACTATTGGGTGTATGTATTTTTGGAAGACCGTAAATTTCACTAGTTTACAAGAAAAATGAAGTTTCAAGAAAAAGTATTTTTTAGACTAATTTTGGGTCGCTGAACACGAAAACAAGATTTTTTTCTGTCCAAAGAAGCGATTTTCTCAAAAAACTCGTTTTTGAGCACTTTTTGTAGTTTTTAGTCAATATTTCGTGTCAAAATCATTCAATTAATGTAGTTAATATGCAGGTTGAAAGGTGCCGAGATGCCCTTTCCAAAAACATATAATATGTGTCGATCACATGTAAATTTTTTAGTGCTGCAAGCAGAGTTAAAAATAATCGAAGCTCTTTTTGACGGCTGAAAATGAACCTGATGCGACTCGTGGTGAATAGAAAAAATATTCATTCAAATATCCATGTTATTCATTCAGTTGAATATCGTAGAGTTTATTCATTTCACTAATTATATAGGAAAATGTTTTCAAATGCCGGTAAAGCATATGAAACAACAATCATCATCGCTTACATTGTACCAGGGTCTACTTTGATGCGTTTGATTCGTTGCTGCACGGCCGCTTCGTGTAATAATCGGAGACGAATGAATATCTGCATGGATGAATGGGCGGTTTGTTCGTTTGACGTTTTCAGCTGCGTCACTGAATATTGAAAATGAATGGGGCTGAATATGATCAATTTTCATTCAATGAATTTGAATATTTTTAACTGCAAGCGTCCAAAGTTTAAAAAAAGTTCATTTTTGACCATTTTTAAAAGTTACTCATTTTTAAATGATGTTTTTACCGAAAAAACAAATTTTTTTCGGACCTTTTAGAATCTAAAATAACAAATAATATGATTACGTTAATTTTAAGCCTAATATCACTACACACCAATTTTTTGTATTTTGTTTCAGCAAAATATTTTGCTGAAACTTTTCAGCAAAACTGGATTTGCTAAGAGTTCAGCTTTGAAATTTTTGTTTCGCTAATTTTTAGTAAAGCCCATTCTTTTGACGAAAATCAGCAAATGTATAGGTTTCGATTGCTGAAACAATCAGTGAAAGAATGGCAACTTTGCTGAGTTCCAGCAAATCAAACTGACAGTTCAGCAAATTTTGACAGTTTTAAATTGCTGTCATTTCAGCAAAATATTTTTTGCTGAGAGTATTGCTGATATTTCAGCAAGTCAAACTTCAGCAAAATTTTGCTGATACTCGGCAAACAAAATTTAGTGTGTAACATCGGATGAAAAATGTTGATGCTATGGCACATTGAGCGAAATAGAAATTTTATGATTTTAGCGGACCTGCCCTGGTGCGGCGGTTTAGAGGGTGTAGCACTGGTCTCATAAGCCAGTCGTCAAATATTCGAGTCCCTACCGGGAAGGAGTCTCAGTGGGATCGTAGCACTAGCCATGTAATTTTCTGTGAACTGAGAATCTGCTGTGAAGTCTGTTGAAGCAGAAGGCTAAAATTCCTTTAATTCGTAAAATATGTACTCACCACAGACAAAACAAAACTTTTCCAACGATATTTCCACATTTTAAAAAGAGAACTTAGTTGTACAATGAAATATCCAAAACCATTCAAATGCCGCAGGATGGATGGATGCAAGCTCGAGAAGACAGTACCAAACACAAACAATAACTATCAAGTACACACCATTTTTTTGTATTTTGTTTCAGCAAAATATTTTGCTGAAACTTTTCAGTAAAACTGGATTTGCTAAGAGTTCAGCTTTGAAACTTTTGTTTCGCTAATTTTTAGTAAAGCCCATTCTTTTGACGAAAATCAGCAAATGTATAGGTTTCGATTGCTGAAACAATCAGTGAAAGAATGGCAATTTTGCTGAGTTCCAGCAAATCAAACTGACAGTTCAGCAAATTTTGACAGTTTTAAATTGCTGTCATTTCAGCGAAATATTTTTTGCTGAGAGTATTGCTGATTTTTCGGCAAGGCAAAATTCAGCAAAATTTTGCTGATACTCGGCAAACAAAATTTAGTGTGTATAGAAGATTGTTTCAGCTGAAAGTATGATTGTGCGAAAAATAAAAAGTTACAAGTTTCACTCAGTGCTTCATACCTACATACCTTCATATCTACATTTTTCATCCGACTTTTGTGACCATTGGATTAAAATTTATGCAAAAAGATTATTTATCTCATTAGATTCTAAAAGAATTTTCTTCTGTCCTTGATTTATTATTAAAAAATTACTAGAAATGTACATTTTTTTAAAAAGGTCGAACATTAGACTTTTTAACTTTGGTCGATTGTAATCATAATAAATGTACATTTCTCGACAAACATACGATTGCGGCTTAAAAGCCAACTGTCAAAATTCTCTTTGAAAGGAAATTCCGGACAAACTGTTACTCGCTAAACGCAGTTCATAGCAGTTAATGCAAGAGAAAACGTTTTTCTTTTATTCACTATAAAGATAATTTTGATAGTTGGATTTTAAGCCGTAATCATATATTTGTCGAGATTTGATCTACGCATATTATACATGTTCGGAAAGGGCACATCAATACCTTTTGAACTTTCGATCGGATCTCATTTGAACAAGATATTGACAAATAACTAAAATAGTGCCCAAAACACCTTTTTCAAAGAAATCTTGAAAATGCTTCTTTGAAAAAAATGGACTTGGTTTTCGTATTCAGCGATCCAAAATTAACTGAGGAAACACCTTTCTTCTTAGCTTATCGTGATTACCTTAAAATTGTTAAAATCTGTCACATTAGATTCTGAAAATATGAAAAATTATTTTACTGTAATTAAAAATAGAGCAAAAACAAGAAAGCGGAAGCAAAAGAAAAACGGTTTGTTTTTTTGAACTCGAACTTCTTTGAAAGAAAAATAAAGTATTATTTTCGTATTCAGCGAACCAAAATTAATCTAGAAAGCACTTTTTCTCTTCATTTTTCTTGTAAACTAGTCTAATCTTATTTAAGACCAAAAGAGATATGTGAAAAACAGAGCAATTTTCACTCGGTGCCTAATAACATCACCAGTTTTTGTCGGATTTCGTGATCTTAGGCTTAAAATTTACGTGAGAAGTTTGCCTGTCACATAAGATTTTAAAAGATTTTTTTCGCTGATTTATTTTTTCATGAAAAATCAACTAAAAGTAAGTAATTTTACCAAACACTACTTTTTTGACTTTGGTTGCTCTTTACCCTACATTATTGATAATTTATCCAAGCATGTTATACATTTTTGGAATGGGCACATCAATACCTTTCGTTTCAGTCTACTTTCTACTTCTGCCGCAGTCAGACGTACAATCGAACCCAGTGAACAACAGGCCTCTCGATCTAGTGTGCATTGTCTCGAGAACAAAGGAAATATCGGATTATTCTTGTCATCATGAGTAAAGTTGACGAAAAAGCTCTACTCCGACCCAACGCAGCGGTCGTTGACTTTAAATTTTGTTTAAAACGACCGAGTTTTAGTGAAGTGGAATACCTTCTGAAGGTAAAAATGCAACTTAGACTTGCGGAAGTCTTGTACCTTCAGTATCATCATCTTCGCAATGTAGTGTTAATATCATTCAGCACGTTAGCACAAGCCGAGCGTTTCGTTTTGAAGAACAATTTAAAACACGTAGTTGAAAGTGACAACGTTGGAATTAAGATTCCCGTATACATTGAGAATGATTATATAGATGTAAGGTTATATGACCTATCACCTCGTACCCCTCCTGAGCCAATTGCAAAATGCATGTCGCAATACGGAGAAGTAGAATCTGTTACACCTGATACTTGGAGAAACTTCTTCCCGGGTACTCCTAACGGCGTTTTTGTAGTGAGGATGCGGGTTGAAAGGCCTATACCCTCCTACTTGGAAATAAAACTCAATACTCACGGAACTACAATTATGCAAACTACGCTATGCACCCATGAGGGGCAAACTCCTACGTGCAAGTATTGTAATCAGACAGCTCATCATGGACAACCTTGCGCGGAAGATGCAGAGGAAAATGCATCTCAACCGATTGCCAACTCATCTACGGCAAACCAACCTAAAACAGAGTTTTCAATACCAATGCCTGAACCACAAACGGTGGCCAAATTTGTGGCAGCTGTTCAGACCATTATGACAACCGCAAAAGAATCATGCAGCACCCCAAAAGCAACTGAAAGCAACATCGGCAACGAATGCAGTAACAATGACGACGGATTTACACTGGTCAACAATAAGTGCAAGAAGCAAGGGAGAACATCTGATCCCGGACACCAAGCCAGCTTCGACCGGGACGTGAAAAAGAAGGGAGAATTAAATGACCCCCCTGACACTGTTTGCCAACAGACCTCGCGAAAAAAGGTCTCCGCTCGCAATAAAAAGTTGCGCGCACGAGATCCAATTAATTAATTCTTATTTGTGTTTTTATTTTTACATGTATTGTAAACGTATAAAAGATCCATGGCTCCGTTAAGCTACCGCTATGAGCCGTGTCAAATAAACGAATTAAAAAAAAAAATACCTTTCGTTTGTGGTAATCATAAGATTTTTTCCTGAGATATTGACCAAAAAATGCAAAAAATGCTCAAAAACACCTTTTTTAAAAAATCACAAAAACGGTTCTTTGAAGAAGAAAATGAATATGATTTTCGTGCTCAGCGACCCAAAATTGACTAAGAAAACACCTTTTTTCTTAACTTCATGCAATTAACCCAAAATTTGTAAACTAGTGTTTTAGGGCAAGTCGCGTGATGTGTTGTTAATTGATGCCTGGTTTTCTGGTCTATCATTTTCTGATCGTATAGAGCATTTACCATTTGATTATTTTTGGACTGTACGTATACGTATCATACGTATCGCTGTCGCCAACAAGGGTTTGCATTTTCATTTCGTATTCTTCTTTTTACATTTCTTATAAAAGAAATGTATAGAATTCGCTCAAACTTTCAAGATTTTTTCCGAGGCCCGGAGGGCCGAGTCTTATATACCAATCGACTCAGCTCGACGATTTGGGACAATGTCTGTGTGTGTGTCTGTGTGTGTGTATGTAACGGACAAATTCTCATTCGTGTTTCTCAGCAATGGCTGAACCGATCTTATCCAAACCAATTTTAAATGGAAGAACTAAAAAACAGTATGAACGCTATTAATTTGTTTTTGATTCTGATGTTTAGTTTTTAAGATATGAATGTTTGAATGCGTAAAAATGGCGTTTTTTGCAGTGTTTTTAAATTATCTGCCGAAATTGACAATATAGATTAACAATTTATATGTTTTTAGACAGATTTAACGAATACCTTTCGAACAAGCTATAGATTGTTGAAATCGGACTGTTATCAAAAGAGATATTTAACATTAAATGCGGACGAAAGATTTTTATCATTTCCCATTGCCAGAAATATGACCAAAAACATGTAATCTATTATTAACGCCAAAACGGCTTATTTTAGGTCAATAGTATCTTCTGAGAATTTAATGGACGTAATATGACCTTTCTTTTGGTATTGTGCTTTTGCTGATTAATCCCCCTATGAGTGAGATATTTTTACAAATTTTCTTGGAAGTGATTATATCGAAATGATGCCTTCAGCAAATTTGTAGCTCTTACTTTTGCGAATAACTTTACTGAAGACTTCAAATATCTATTTTGAATACTTTAAAAGTTGTGGCTTGTTTGTTGATTACTCTTTGTCGCCTATTTATTGTTCAATATAGTAATAATCCATTGAAATAAGCCAAACATTATTTCGATAAATCGAATTTTGTATTTCATTTTTCTATCTACAACCGCTAGAAATAATCACCGAACACTTCCAAGTTGTCTGGAAGGAACTTGATAACTTATCAGTGCAAAAATGTTTATTTGTGCGAACCTTCTGACTGCAATTTTTCTAACTTATGACCATCGGATCGATCTGAAACCTTTCTAAAAATGAAAAGCGAAATAAATAACTCCAAGCAACGGCGTAGCCAATAGAAGGTTTTAACACCATACAGCCCCCCCCCAGCACACAAAAAAAAATTGGATTGTAGTTGAAAATTTATTGATGCAAACTGATTTAATTCAATATTACAATAACAATTATCTGATCCGTAGATTGATAACCTGCTGTTGTAAACATCATGAGGACTTTTGATGAATTGTCGGAATGGGGTCCTGATATGTAACTGATCTATTGGTCTTGATTTCACAGTTGTCTAATAGCATCAATATCAAATTCATGCCTGAAAACGTTCCAATAGAAAATTCCAGAGTTCTGTAATCAATCATAATCCTCAGATTTCTTTTCAAATTTTCAGCTTTTTTCCTACACAATATTACGAAAGCTTATTACACAATTTTTCCTAATAGATTTGTGAAAATTATAAACTATTAGAAATTTATTAATAGTTTTATTTTTTATTTAACCGTGATTTTTTAATAAATAGTGATCATCGCTTCACAACGTAGAATCGAGTGTGTATCTTCGTCGCGAGTGGTTGACTCTTGTAGAGTTCCCTTCGAGTCGGTTAATTTTCATTATTTTCGGCGCAGTTTACTGCCTCCCGGTTATCGAATGTGTCAATAAGGGTGCAATTTAACGATTACACAAGGTGAAGTGGCTTATAAAAGCATTTTCGGCATATTTTTGAGTGACGCGAGTGGTGACAGTTTGTGAAAATAGAATTCCGGCAAATGAAAAAATATCTTTTCCTCGCATTACGGGCCGTCGATTCCCGATGCAAGGACAATAAAAGTGCGCAAAAAACGTCTAGAAACACAGTGTATACTCTAAAAATAGTGAAAAATGGTTTTTCAGAGAAAAAAATTCAATCCGAAAAGTGAAAAAAGATACGCCAATATGAAAAATTAGCATATTCAAATAATTGGCGTTTCACCAGCGACTAGCGACTACCAGGTGTCGTCCCAAAATTCTTCGCCCGAAAAATAGGTGGCAAACCAGCCAGTCGGTGCTCAGCTAATTTCGTCCGCGTCCCTTGTCACCTATTTTTTATTGGGTGTTTCATAGGCGTCATTCATCTTTGGAGCAGCCTTGGATGTTCAACTGTTTTTTTACTTTCTTATTTTTAGTAGAGGTTTTGATTCTTTAATATTCGGGATTGCAGATATTTTGTCGCATGTAAATTTTGGGTGTTCGTTGATGGCACTGACAATGATGACTTCAATCATGTATGAGGTTTGAGAATTGACAATTCGCGAGGGGAATCGGGGACCGGTAAGCAATTACCTTCAGTTATGTCAGCACGAAGAATAAGTGTTTTGCTGTCATGTTCATTGGTTAGCTTTCAATTCTATCTCATGCCTCCACGCGAGTCTAAGTTTATTAATGGCATTTGGTCCTTAGACCGGCGACGACTGGGTGCTATCAGCCTTCTGCCAATAGTAGCAGAATGAGAGGGTGCGAACATGTATTTCCCTTTAATGTTCGATATAATCGTGCGTATACGTGTATTTCGCAAACTATCCGATATTAGAAATAGGAAATACTTTCGTTGATTTATAACATCTCGAGCTATCATAACTCTTTGTGTGTATAACGTGTTATCACTCGGTAGTTTTCAACCCATATATTGTGGAGAAGGTATAGCGAAATTAGTCTAAATAATGTCGCAATAAATAGTGATCCGGCCTATTATGCAGATAAGATTAGCTTTTCTAGGCAATACTCGGCTGTGTGGAGTTGAAATTGCTTTTGTTTAGAAAACATAGGATACTCTCGGTAGCCGGCTACCCAGAGTTTAAAAAGAACCAAAAACTAAACAAGATCTTCTTTTTCGAGCGATCGTGTTCTCGAAAACTTACTAAACTACTACCTAATAAACTATGTACAGGTCGCATCGCTTGCATGGAGCGAATCCTAGAACACCAACTTCGCGACACCTATGGAAGAGTCTGATGAACCTTCTATATAAGATTCCTCATTTTATTCAAACGATCGCCGGGTAAAATCAGCACCGACACGATAGAAACCACGAAAAAAATTCGTCGCGTGATTGAATATTATTAAGAAATATAAGCAGTGCTCCTTATAGCCGGCTTTCCGGAGTTCAAGTTGCTTATTTTGCTAGTCGTATTAATACAACAAATGGTAAATTTCCCAAATTTTCGGCAGCCGGCTGCCCAGAGCAATTATTACATGATAACGCAATTGGCACACTTACTAACAACTCTCCCATTCCCGTGATACATGTGGAGATGTAGAGGATTCCTCGGTCTCTAGTAGCAACATGTATTGGACTAACATTTCTTCCTTTCCCAGAAGATCTGCATTCGGACGTGGCCGGCGTCGGTATTGATCAGCATGCAGGGATCAGAATAGATTGTATATTGTGGCTCATCATGTTATTCCCAAACATGTTGTTCCAATGAACATTTTGCAACCTAATTTGGTTCTGGTCAATAACGGAGTAGCAACTACGGGCGATCTCTTATGTTTATGCTTATGCTTAATAGTGATCATCGCTTCACAACGTAGTCTATTTTTCATGGTTTGCGGTGAGCACGAACTCTCGAATTGCTGAACTGAAAATTATGGAATAGAAATTAATTTTTAGTATTCTTTACAGACCCTCTTGTGCCCTAAGACGATTTCGCTAGATTTTTAGAGCACTGTGCACTAGACTGCCCAGAAAATGATGAATTTTTGAAAACTCAATCGGCCCACCCCTGAGTCGATTCCTAGTCCCACCAGGAGTGCTTGTACCAAATTTGAAGCAAATCGGACAAGTCTAACTACCGGACCAACGTGCCTGAAGTTTATATTGGATTTTTCAACAATTTACATGGAGAAAACTCACTAGCTCATATTTTCGCCGCTAGGTGGCACTGTATACAACGTATTATCACTGTAAGTGAAAATAAGAAAGATATTTTAATTATCTACAACTTTGTCGAAGACTGCTAGTAAATCCGGCTATGTTAAAAGAAGTTATTAAACTTTTAACGAAGTGATGTCTGAGTCAGTTTTGCATGGGGCCTAGCAGTGCATGGTTGTGTATCAGTGCTCGACTCCCGCGAACTATATATTTTTGTGAAATAATGGTTAGATTTAGCCGAATAGTATGTTTACAAGAATTATAGTAAATAATACGAGTTATGTTTTGGTTAGAAAATTTTAGTTCCACCTGTGACCGCATAGAGGGCGCCACTACTAACTTTTCATAGAAGAGAGATAGAGTATCAAGATGTTAAGAAGAAATACTGAAAAATGCCTGTTCTATAACTTTGTAGAAGACACCAAATTTCTATCTCTCTCCGTTGAAAAGTTAGTGTTGGCGCCCTCTATGCGGTAACAGGTGGAACTAAAATTTTCTAATCAAAGCATGACTCGTATTATTTACTATAATTCTTCTGAACATACCATTGAGCTAAACCTAACGATTATTTCACAAAAATGTTTAGTTCGTGTGAATCGAGTACTGATACACAACCATGCACTATTATGCCCCATACAAAACTGACTCAGACATCACTTCGTTAAAAGTTTAATAACTTCTTTTAACAAAGTCGGATTTACTTGCAGTCTTCGACAAAGTTGTAGACAATTCAATTATCCTTCTTATTTTCACTTACAGCGATAATACGATGTAGACAGTGCCACCTAGCGGCGAAAATGCGTGCTGGTCGGTTTTCTCCATGTAAATTGTTGAAAATTACCATACAAATTTCAAGCCCGTTGGTCCGGTAGTTAGACTTGTCTGATTTGCTTCAAATTTGGTGCAAGTACTCCTGGTGGGACTAGGAATCGACGCAGAGGTGGGCCGATAGGGGTCATTTTTTTCCTGTCACCCTGCTGTGCACCCAGTGCATTAACGCAAGTGACGGAAGGTTATCGAAAAGTTTCGTGAAAATGAAAGTTCCAGTAGGGGAACTGGGGGGAAGCCCGACACCCTGGGTAAGCCCGACACCCCACGACTTTTCCCTGACATCAAATTTTAAATCATACAATAATGACAGGATATTAATAGTACGATTATTTTTGGCATGTCGATACATATCGATGCTATATGGGTTCATAAACGTCAACAAAATAAACAAAACAAGCGAAAGCAAAGTTGATGCGCTTTTGGATGTTATTTTTAGTTGATACATTTTAAGGTTTTAATAACACAAAAGCTTTGAAAATGACCAGTTTCTTTGTCACACATTCTATTCTACTCTCCGTATCGTTATTTGTATGTATTGAAGATAAGTTTGAGTATTTCAATACTGTTAATTGAGCATTTAACAAAAATGGGCGCTGTTGGGGTAAGACCGACAGTTTTTGGGTGGGGTAAGACCGACACGGTGTTTAGATAATTGGGCTCGTTTTTGATTCGATACAAACGACTGGGTATATTTGTTGTGTTCAATTATACAATAATTACGTCATGTTAATAATTGAAATACACGGAAACTATGTTTTTTGCATTTATTTATCAGTATTGTCTCAAGCCGACCAAAACAATTAAAAATTAATTGAACGTGATTCATAATAATATTACAAAAAGAAACGAAAAGTATAATCTAATATGAGATTTTGAAATGATATTGATGAAAAAATTTCATTGACCGTCGGATTGTTGATCAACAGTGTTCCGAAAAATCACAACACGAACCGGATAGCTTACTACGAAGCGTGCGTCACTTCTAAGTGTATGAGTCCTAGTAACAGCGTATATAATCTGCTTGCAGAACAGCTCTTCCTCGTTAGAATGGCTATACAAGTGGCAATAAAGCTCGAAAGAATTACTTGAGAAATCCCGTACCATAATATAAACCATGCGTTAAACATTATTTATTCATAACACCACGCATTCGAATGCTCTTCCTCTTGCTACGCGATGAAACTACAGAAAGTATGCGTTTGCATCACACATACTCATATACACATAATTGCACTTTATCACACATACACAATACCTTTTTACATTTCTTATAAAAGAAATGTATAGAATTCGCTCAAACTTTCAAGATTTTTTCCGAGGCCCGGAGGGCCGAGTCTTATATACCAATCGACTCAGCTCGACGATTTGGGACAATGTCTGTGTGTGTGTGTCTGTGTGTGTATGTAACGGACAAATTCTCATTCGTGTTTCTCAGCAATGGCTGAACCGATTTAATCCAAACCAGTTTTAAATGAAAGAACTAAAAAACAGTATGAACGCTATTAATTTGTTTTTGATTCTGATGTTTAGTTTCCAAGATATGAATGTTTGAATGCGTAAAAATGGCGTTTTTTGCAGTTTTTTTGAATTATCTGCCGAAATTGACAATATAGATTAACAATTTATATATTTTTAGACAGCTAACGAATACCTTTCGAACAAGCTATAGATTGTTGAAATCGGTATATTATCAAAAGAGATATTTAACATTAAATTCGGACGAAAGATTTTTATCATTTTTCCCATTGTCAGAAATATGACCAAAAACATGTAATCTATTATTAACGCCAAAACGGCTTATTTTAGGTCAATAGTATCTTCTGAGAATTTAATGGACGTAATATGACCTTTCTTTTGGTATTGTGCTTTTGCTGATTAATCCCCCTATGAGTGAGATATTTTCACAAATTTTCTTGGAAGTGATTGTATCGAAATGATGCCTTCAGCAAATCTGTAGCTCTTACTTTTGCGAATAACTTTACTGAAGACTTCAAATATCTATTTTGAATACTTGAAAAGTTATGGCTTATTGTTTGTGGTTTACTCTTTGTCGCCTATTTATTGTTCAATATAGTAATAATCCATTGAAATAAGCCAAACATTATTTCGATAAATCGAATTTTGTATCTCATTTTTCTATCTACAACCACTAGAAATAATCACCGAACACTTCCAAGTTGTCTGGAAGGAACTTGATAACTTATCAGTGCAAAAATGTTCATTTGTGCGAAACTTCTGACTGCAATTTTTCTAACTTATGACCATCGGATCGATCTAAAACATATCGGAAAATGGAAAGCGAAATAAATAACTCCAAGCAACGGCGTAGCCAAGAGAAGGTTTTGGGGTTTAACACCATACAACCCCCCCCACACACCCAAAAAATATATTGGATTGAAGTTGAAAATTTATTGATGCAGACTGATTTAATTCAATATTACAATAACAATTATCTGATCCGTAGATTGATAACCTGTTGTTGTAAACATCATGAGGATTTTTGATAAATTGTCGGAATGGGGTCCTGATATGTAACTGATCTATTGGTCTTGATTTCACAGTTGTCTAATAGCATCAATATCTAATTCCTGCCTGAAAACATTCCAATAGAAAATTCCAGAGTTCTGTAATCAATCATAATCCTCAGATTTCTTTTCATATTGAGCTAGCTTTTGCAGAGATGTACTGTTATAAGGGTCTTTATTTAATAGGAAGCGAAGTTAAACTCTAAAAATCGTCAATCATACTGCTACTTTAAAATTAAAACTAGTTTAAAATTTCTTAACAAGTTGAAAATGCGGCAGGACCCGGACCTCCCGGATCTTTCTCCATGATCCACCGCTGGTTTCAAGCGATGTTTCAGTATCAACACATAGTATCTCAAGATCGTGGCTGTCGATCCATTGTATGTATGTGCAAATCGTACTGAACATGTAATATTCATTTCCACTATTGTATTGAACATAACCAGCCATGGTATCGTAGTCTGGACAAATGAGAAAAGCACAATTGCACCACTAGGTGGATTAAAACAGGTTTTTATTTTGGGAATGCGTCGAGTTGAGACGAAAACGTAATATGATTAATAACGAGGATAACACTTTCCGAATGTAGAGAGAAATTTATGAAAAATTACGATTTCCATTCGACTCTAGCAGGTTCTGATCGATTTTGATGAGCATTTGATTTTTGTTGTATGACCAATTATATGTATAGGTCAAATGTTCAAAAACAGTAATTTAAGATCAAGATAGCATCATTTTGAAACCGCCGATTGCGGAGGTTTAGTATCTTCGATGAGTTTTGCAAACGTTAAACAGCGCATCATTTGATAAATTTTTTTTGACGGTATATCGTCCAAGAAGTATTTATGGTGAATTTTCTCAGGTTAATATTCATGACTACAATAAAGTCTCAACAAATTCGCTAAAGACACGATCTCTGTTACTATTTTCTGAAAAATTAATTCTGAATAATTTTAAAATTTCAAAAATTACGGTTTCGGAATTATGCCGTTTGGACAGTAAGATCGATTTTCACCAAACCGAATTTCTGGCTACGCCGCTGATTTCAAGTAAGTAGAAACAAAGTTGTTCTACAGTCGTTCACAAGAAACTTCTTCGAATGCTGAATATCTATTATAATACATTGAAACCCCGATTTTATCACCCAAATATGAACATATGCTTGATGGGCTCTAGTAGACGAACAAGACTGAATTCGAGAAAATCCTTTCTTGCGCATGTTTTCCTTATCATGAAGATGGAAATATGCAAAAATAAAAAGTTCATCATAATCAGAAATAGTTATCAGACTACATCAAGGGACGGGAAGATTATTTTAACAGCTTCAGTTTATTATAAAGAAAAAAAAATGCCCGATTCAGTCAATGTCCCCATTTTATCAGCCTAAAATACACCATGAGACTGATAAAAATGGGTCTTTATTGTATGTATTATTCACTGTGTTTCACATTAATAGGTACATTTCATTTTTGGGGATTTTTTATTGTATCGAACTACAACAATTTTTAGGTAATTTTCAAGGGGTTTTTATAGATTTCTTCCAAAATTTGGCCAACCTATTCCAATTCGTATACCAATTAATTGGTATACTTAAGGGTTTATATGTTGCAGATAGAGAAAATACTGAAATTTTCAGCTTTTTTCCTACACAATATTACGAAAGCTTAATTAACAATTTTTCCTAATAAGTTTGTGAAAATTATAAACTATTTGAAATTTTTTTAATAGTTTAATTTTTTATTTAACCGTGATTTTTTAATAAATAGTGACCATCGCTTCACAACGTAGTCTATTTTTCATGGCTTGCGGTGAGCACGATCTCTCGAATTGCTGAACTGAAAATTATGGAATAGAAATTAATTTTTAGTATTCTTTATAGATTTAACTCGCCGCGCAGATAGCTCTGAATTACACCCGCTGGTGCCCTAAGACGATTTCGCTAGATTTTCAGAGCACTCTGCACCCAGTGCATTAACGCAAGTAACGGAAGGTTATCGAAAAGTTTCGTGAAAATGAAAATTCCAGTAATGATGATGATTTTCCCAAACGGTTCGTTTTCGAGAGGTTTTTATTTGTTCTTTGGCATTAGGATTAACAAGAATAATTCAAATCAAGGATACTACTGGGAAGTCACCTTTAGAAAAAGTCGATGTCGAAGTAAAATTTAGAACTATGCACGCATGCATTTCAGAGATAGTGTGATATCAGGAGCTGCGATTTCATTTCAACGCTTTTTGTGAAAAGGGCGATACTTACAAATGTAAACATAAGGCTTTTTTCATACATGCGAATGAGGGCTTTGAAACGCAACAAATTAACCTAAAAATTTCAATTCTACGATCATAGGCGTGCGCAGCCTTTTCCATTAGGGGGGGGGGCTAACAGATTCAAAACTTTCAGTTATGACCTTCATTATCAGTTAGATTTCTGGTATAAGTTTGATTATGAAACAGTTATTTTATTTTGTTATTGAAATTTACGTTGTTTCATTTATTTTATAAATCTAGAAGAAATTAATATTACACATTCTCAACTTCAACGAAATTTTGTTTTTCGTAAATTGGAGCTTTATGGCCATTACTGCAATTGTCCGCAACACCAAATTTATACTCCTTTGGAATATCTCAGTGATCTTTGACAACATAAAGCCTCTGTCCCGGAAGCTGTTTCAAGTTAAATTTGACATACGTCTGATCAGCCTTTGTATTTATTAAATGTGTTCAGATCCTGAACATACGTTTTTCAGACCCGCGATTTTGGCCGTAATGCTTTGCTTTACGGTCCAGTTCTATTGCTTGACAGATCTGTACTTGAAGAAAACTTCCCACATCCATACCCGAAAGTCCTGGATTAGCTTTGAAAGCCTTCATGAAGTCCTGACGCAGTTTCCGGCACCGCTTCGACAACACGATGTCACAGCATTCTGGACAGCAGACAAACATTACTTGAAATCTGTTCGCACTGCACATATCGCTGTCGGTTCCGACAGCATGAAGTAACAAGTTACTTTAAGCTTGTTCGGACATGCCGTAGACTCAGGTGATCCACATTTCCAATGCCAAAAAATCCTGACTCCTATGGTAGCAGACAAAGGGTTAAGTCGCAGGTAAACTCTAAGCTTGCTCATATGACCCTTTCCACGCTTTTCTAAACTTTTACCATTCAACTTCTTGCTCTCCCTTGAGTACTATGACTAATATTGAAAAATATACTTCACCTTCCAGTCCCTTGCTAATTAAATTCCGTAACAACTATAGGCTTTAGGCTTAAAAAATGATTTGATTCTACTTTTAATTTTTTAAATTTTATTTAATGATATCTACTTTCAGGATAATATGTGCATTCTCACCAAGATTTTCACCAAAATATTACAATTATACTTTATAAAAAAATCTCTATCTATAGGTTTGGGTGAATCTCTATTGTATTTATAAGAAAAATGGAAACTAACAAAAACTTCTGAACAACTCCGAGAATCAAGTTTAAAATAGTCTTTCTGTAGGAAAAAAAAATATTAACACTTTTCGAGGTGGGTATGACTGGTCCAAAATACATTTAGAAAACATAGTTAGGAAAGAAATCAATTTTTTTCGTAAACCAGTGCTATTTATAACGACCGAAGAATCCGGGTATTTGATGCAAACCATGCACTATGGGGAGGCAAATTCGAAAATTGCATCAACTCCAATTTAATTCAATTCTTTACTGAGTATTAATATAAACTGTAGCTAAGAAGAGTATCTCGGAAAAATATTTAACTTAACTGTGTAATATGGATGTCTAAAGATAAAAATTATGAAAAATAGACATATCATGTGCGTTTTCTCAACTGTACATATCTTTGCTGAACTTTAGATGAAACATATGTTGAAATATGCCAGTTTAAAGCTAAGAACGCCAGCTTTGTGATTAATTTATTAGAAATGCATATATATCGTATTGATATGAAGTTATATGAAAAATAACCATTCAATGTCCTAAAATATCCACAAATTGGATCCGGCAAAAAAGGCCTCCAATGTCTCCCTTAAACTTTCGATGGGGGATGCAAGGTATCTTTTAACTAATAGCGAAGATTTTAGTTGCCCTAATTTTCCCTAAACTGAGAACGCCTCACTTGAAGTTTTATTGGCTGTCTCAACTACTAGACCAGAGAAGGATAATTCATGTTTCATTTCATTTCATACATGTTTCGGTTGAGTGTTCCATATTCCACAATTAAATGAACGAGGATTACAATTAGAGCCGATGTATTGAAAAGATAGCTGATCTGACTACATTTATGCCATACAACATTACTGTGTAGCAACAAATGGTACTGAATTGTACTGAAACCGCCAAGTTACCGTTAACACGACAAATCGTCGCTGTTGTGCTATCTTATGACAAACGCCATTTTGGGGTAAATTGAATTAGATATCACTTGTCCAAAATATCTCTACAAAGCGGCGTTTTCTGAATTTTGACATTCTGCTTAGTTACTGAGATACTGCGAGAAACGGGCTGAGAAATTTTAATTTTTTCACTTCAAATGACTGTGTCTGGGTATTGGCTCAAGTTATCTTGATGTATAAGATGTTTTTATGTGTAAAACTATCTGAGAAACACACACACACACACACACAAATGCACGAATTGTGAGAAAAATGCAGTTTAAGTTTTAAACTGGATATATAGCATATTTGGAAACACTGTAACCAAAAATAACGATTTTTCTAGATTCCCTGACTCATTGCCTTCAAAATGCATCTCACCGATTGTTTATAGACCGAATGAAGCCAAGGATATGAATAAAAGTTAAAAATTGATGATTTTTTCCATGGAAAATTTTCCATGCACGATTATGACACGTCATAAAAATTTTGTCATCAATACACACCTGTGATACGTGTTAGCGCGACTTTTGTTTACATTTATATTAAAAATTCGCAATCAATTGTATTCTTTGAATTGTTTAAACCATTTATACGCTTCAAGATATTCAATCTCAAACTTTAAAAATCGTTTTTCTCGAAATGTGATAAATGGCATTTGTCATAAGATAGCAGAACAGCGACGAAATGTGTCCTAATACTTGAAATTCATATTATACCAAAAAGCATGATTTACAATTCACTTTTCATGCTTATATTAATGAGCTTCGGATTCGTTAAAAAACAGTGTTTGTGGCCAAGAAATTTTTTAATACATTCTGATAGTCTTAACTATTTCGTTTTCATGATACTGGTTTATATAGGATTCATTAATCTGTATCTCCGGAACAAGAATTCCAAATGAATCAAAAATAATCGCAAGCTATAAATATGAAGAAGATATATTTGCATAGCAATCACCTGAAAGAGCGACATTACCTTTAAAGCCCATTGGGCATATCGACATTGAAATAATCACCAAATATCCTAAGCACTTCACACATTTTTCTATTTACTTCTGTGTAAATAAATAAATTAACATACTTATCTGCCTCTTTCGCGACTTTCATTCTCTCTTCGTCACTATCTTTTAGAGGGGTACCCGATCAGAACATCGTAACAGAAAGCTATCAAATTTATATCTCATGTTGATATATATTACTCTCTGTGTTATCTTTATGATATACCGATCAGGAATGCAAGAAAGCTTATATCAAGCTTATATCTTGTGGTGTTATCATTGGATTAATAATATGATATTAATGTACGCATACAACGATGATGTTACAGTATGTTATATATTCTTTCACAATTATCTTTGAACGCTAACGGTTACACAAATGACAGTATATTTGCTTGTACACTGAAGTCTCTGTTTATGCGTCGTAATTCAACTTTTTAAAGCGAATTTTCGAAGTTTTTGATTTTTTTTATTTGGATTTTCAAAATTCCGCCTTTTGAGCATAGACAAGTTTTAGATGCAATTGGTCGGGGAACTTGTCAGTGGGGTGTTTGATTGACTTACTTGGTTGCAGTTGGATTAAGAGATGACATAGCCTATTTTCTGAGACACTCGTCTGACACATAACTTCGAGTAGGAGGAGTATGATTTAAATGTTAAAGCCATTATCATAAAAAGCTTTGGAATCGTGAAGTTATCAAAGAACTTTTCTTAAGATTATAATTTTCCTATAAAACTTATTTCGAAGAATATGCAGAAAGTATTAAGCAGTCCAGATGAAATAAAGAAACGTGAATTGAAATCAATTTTAAAACTAGTTTTTATGGCTTACTCTAATGAGTATATAATTAATTTTCCTCTAATCTATGCTGCATATTGCGAAAACAAATTTTCAGGTCACAAAAAACTATCTGATATATTATTCTGATCTCCAAAATGTTCGTAGTGTATTTTGAGGATCGTGATAAGACTTTCAGTGCGATTTCTCCAATTTATGCAGGTTTTTATGATCACTTAAACCTTATCCAGTTTGTGGGTTTCTAGCTTGCGCGTTTTTTGAATTTCTAAATTATCGCGACTTTTTTATTTTATCCTCCGCATAAAAAGTGTTTGAGTTTACTTGAGTATATTTAATGGTTGAACTGACAAGTGATTTGAATGTGTTTTAGATAATCCTTGAAATATCTAAAAACTTTAATGCAAAGATATTGTTAATTTCCTCCTTAAAATTTAATCAAACTTGGAAAAAAATGTGTAATAGAAAAATGAAATATTCAAGAATCCGTCCCATCGAAGAAACATCAACAATTTCCCGAATTTTCTGATAAATCTGTTATATTCGCAGTTAATGGATATAACTTCTTTGAAAGATTTGAATTTCTAGCAATTTATTAGGTGCGAGATAATTGTACTGGTTTGTTTAGTCTTCCCCATATCGAAAATGCCAATAACAAATCCCCAAAAGAGACATATTTTGAAACCTCAAAACACATTTGTTGCTTTGAATCTATGCGCAATCCTAAATAAGATTTGTCGTATTCTCCGTAAAATAATGTACGTAAAATATCCGCTCAACGTTACCATGTCGCATCGACATAATTTCTAAAAACCACGTAAAACACGTTAACGTACAAGAAAGGCGCCAAAGCGCACTATTTAGAATCTAAAAATAGCTCCTTTCCTAATCTGAAAAGATATTATAAAGCTATTCAGTCTATCGTCATATGGACAGCTGTATTGGTGAGTAAAACTAAATAAAAACAAAGGAAAACGAAGAGCACTTAGGCTTGGGCAAAGTTCAATGTGTGCGTTCTGGAAACGTCTTCTGCATCTATCATCGTTTTGCCCTTAACGGAAGCGTGGAATATTATGCTAACATTAAACATCAGTCGAAAACAACGTCGTTGGTTCATGCAGGAAACTTCCCCATCAAACTCAGAATACCCAGGTTCAAAGTAGCAATATCGACAAATAATAATCTGCGTGTCATATATTCACAATAACAATCAGCCAGCAGGTATGCAATCATTTGGCTATAAATTGCTATAAAAGCTTTTGATGCATGAAGCTTTTTGCTTCCAAAGCAAAAAGCGCCTTAATGTATGCTTTATTTTTCTCGCATTCTATTTTTAGACATGCACGCTAAAATCGTTGATAATATACAATAAGTAATACAAGCTATGTTGGTGTCAATTATGCTATCTCATGTTGTTATGATCGTGTTATATTAATATCAACGTTTGTTATAAATGCGATATTCGTAGAGAATTTTTTGTTAGAATTTTTGTTATTTTAACACCTAACGGTTTCTGCTTTATAACAAAATTTGATAGGAAATTTTTCGCAACAAAATATCAGCATGAGTTATAATTGTGTTATTTCCTCCTGGTCGGGTAAGCACATGTAATCTGAGTTTTTACTTTTTGATTTTTAAGTTTTTCGTACCGCTTTAAAGCCAAAAATCCCATTTTCGCTAAAAAAAACATTTTATTGTAAAAATAGGTATAGTAATAATTTTAACGAAAGGTCTCGTAGTTACCTGGAGAATGGTGTGAAGAAGAACTGTGCAAAATTTCGAAACGATTGTTCCAGTAGAATTTGAGTAATAATGCGCACCGCATTTTTTTAAAGGTACCTTCGAAGAAACAGTATCACTCGCCCAATGAAAACTTAAGCAAATATTGTTCAAATGTTGTATCATTATGTGGAAAGTGAATGAATTGACTAAAATTCTTTGAATCGCTAATATTTTCTTTGAAAAAAAATTAAACTAGCATACTTTACACCAAGCCCCCCTTCCCTTCCCCTTCCTCCTTTAAGGTTTTTAATCCTGGATACGTCCATTATGAGTAATAATGTAATTAATAATGTACAACATTAACAACTCAAGCAAGCTTTTCGTGAAAGAATATATTTTTCGCCACCTGTTTGTATGGAACCTTCCCATAGTGCCGTGTTAGAATGCATTAGAGATTTTCTGTAAGCCACTTTTTGTTACGCTCCACACACATATTTTCCTCGATTGCCTAGTTTCAGCGAGAACAACGCTTTTCCCCCCAAGTCGACGACGTCTTTCAGATTGTCTACTGATCACTCTAGCGAATCTCTCTCCTGCGCGCTACATGCCCAAAAGCTTTTCGTCGTAAGCATGCATGGAGTCATTTTCCATTTTCTTTTCTTCATCATAGTATTTAACAATAAAGTTTTAGTAGTATTTTGTCAGAAGTTATATCAAGTTACATTTTTGACAAGTTTATAATAGACGTCAATTCCGAAGTCTTTCATGAAACCAAGAAGCATGTGATTATGGTTTCGTTTCTTCGTACACTGTACAGAATCGTATTTTCGAGTACATGCTTCAATTTATCTTTTAATTTTATTACCAGGGCACTAGTAATATTGTCATAAGGCAATGGTTCGTCGTTTGTCTTCTTGTAGCCCGCTGGGGTAATCACAGAAAAAAAAATCTGCTTGCTAAACAGAACACGGAAGAGTACCTTATAAACGATATTGAGGCGCGTTATGTCTCTATAATTATCACAATCGAGTCTGTAGATAAGCCATATGCGGCCATCCAACATTCAGATTGCAGTTTCTTTTCCAACCATCATCGAGATTACGTGGGCGACCACTTCGTGCCGTTTTTTCAACTCCTGAATTTTACACTGCCCCTAACATGCTAGTCTATAATTCTCAAGCCTTATGCGCCCTGTCATGATCGTCATGATTTTTCAGCGGCTTTCAGCTCATTACACTGTTTCAACATATAACCAGTGTGATCAATAAGCTCCTAGTCTGATTTTTCTCATCTGTGGCTCGTTGGCACCCCACATCAAATCAGTTTGCTCGCCTGTTATCCGATAGTCATGTGACTGCTGAACTGATCGCTTTATGAATTTGATGCTACGCTATGATCAGGCAATCTCTTGGTGGTCGTTCCTCAACACTTTGTGTCCTAAATGCGGAATTATATATCTCATGCTTTCCATGAAATATGAAATATATTTGATATTTGATATTTATTTATTTACACCAACAGGCCCCTTGGCCCCAATGGTGGCTCCTTATACTATTTACAGTTACAAAATTTACATTTCATACAGGACAAAAATATAACAATAAATTTCTTACAGGACAAAAATATAACACTTATCACATTGTTGCATTTGCAAATAAACATTAATAATTCTAAATAAACAAGATAACCAAAATCTTCAATGGTCGGTAATGTGTTGTTCAACATCCAGGTTTCCACGTCGTGTTGTTCCGGTTGACAAATTCACGATAGCGGACATTTTGAGGCCAAGTCGTCGCCTGCAGGGCTAGTGGCTTCCACTTTCCATCAAGCCCTATCCTAAACGACGCATAGTCAATATCATCGACAGACTTCCACCCGGGAACAAGTTTTTTGATGTCAATTGTGTCATTTGAATTGAGTCCAAGACACTGTGAAACTAAGGCACTCACTTCGCTTTCGGTAACGTGTGGTTCTATATTCGACAGGAACAAGGAGAACTCCATATCACTTCGATGTGCATTGCCAGTTGGTGAATCAAGCCGATTTGCATTCTTCGATTCGTTCGGTGAATCTACAGACGAAAGCGGGGTAGAATTAAATGGACATGGAGGCTTCTGTGGCAATAGTTGAGATAATGTCTTTTGAATTTCGTCGATTTTTGATTTCATGTCAGCCACCTCATATTCGATGATGTTCAAAGATGGGTTCGGCTCTGACGACTCAGTCAGCGAGGTAGCGACAGTTTCAATAAATGTTTCCAAACACTTATCGCATAACCAGATAATATTCTTGGTGAGTGCATTGATGTTAGCCTCGTTCAATCCGACACATTGAGCATGAAATCGTTTACAACAGCTTCCCTGGCACACAGTAATAATATCAACTTTGCAATCGATCGCCGTATCACACACTTCGCACACCATTCTGTACAGGAAAAATAACAATAACGACGCTTCGATCAGACGAACAATGGCACCTCGGTAGTTGAAATAAATCACACAGTTTTGCAAAATATCGTAGAATTGCGTTCGTAATGCACGTTGATAATCACAGGATATACTTCTTGCGCAGTAATTGCTGTAATTCGACACTTTTTATAAACGGGAAAGATAAACGTTTCGTATTAAATACAGCTTATACGGGGAGCGAAAAACACAACCGGCACACAGCGATCAACCTCATTATATTTTTTGGTATTCACTATTAAACTATGTTTATTAATATAGGTATTTTTTCAGTTTCCTAAAGGAATGTTTTCAGATGTTTCAGAAGCAATTTTTTTCTATAAATGAAACTTCAATATATGGGTCATATGCTAGGGCAAATAACCCAATATTTATCATCATTTTGTATTGCTTTTTCAGTATAAATATAACAAATTACAATAAAAACTATCATTTTTTTATATGCTTCACAAAAACTTTTTCTCCTATTTCTCCTTCGTATAAAGAAGAGTTCTTGCACAGTTTTTTTTCCTTTTAGCGACATTTAATTAGCTAGAGATTACTTAGCAATGAAAGTAAAGATATTGAAATTTAGAGCCATAGTACGCAAGTGAGAGAAAGGATTAAATATTTACAGATCGGAAAGCTAGAAATGTCTCACGGCAACAGCAGAGTCATCCTTCTTTACCATGCGAATCGCCATATTTCCTATCTGTATATTCCAAATCCTTTCATAACTAGAATTTTTATAATTTTGCTACTTAGTAATCTCTAGCTAATTTAATGTGATTAAAGGGAAAAAACAAGCAGAATAAGTTGTTATCCAAACAAGTAACATATATCTACAATTCCAAAAGTTCTTTTAATATTATATTACTGTTAGAAGAAAGTTGAAAGTTTCTCTTGTTATCACTTTCCATGTAATACCTCCTGGAATCGCCATATGTGCCTTTGCAATAAAAAGTTTAAAATATTTAGTCAAAGCAAAAAATTAAATTGATCGCCAGCACTCTTGTATTTTTAAATCGGTAACCGAATCTTTGCTGCAGTTACCGCTTCCTCTCAGCAATCTTATCTTGTTATCGAGATTCCTGATTTCAACGAACTTGTTACGACTGTTGATTTTATCGAGGCGTTCAAAGATTACATGGCTTGTTTAAACAAAATGAGTTATGCAGTAAGTTTCATATGTTTCTCGTATGTCTTGAACATGATAATCACACTTATAAAAGTTTTTAAAAAATTCCAAACCATTAGGGGGGGCTAAAGCCCCCCCTAGCCCCCCCTTGCGCACGCCAATGTCTACGATATTGCTTTCTTAAACTGCAGCAAAAAATACAACGGGCGAAACTGTATTTTTGTTTATTTATTTAAAGTTTCGCCCTCCACGCTCCATGCAAACAAACGGGGCGATACTTTTTTTGCTAGCAGTTTAGAGGCGAAACTGTTATTTTCGTATTTTTTTAGGATTATCAAGCTGATACCAGCTGTAAATAGTAACAATGATCGCTATTGAAAAAACCCGGACGAAATCGGTGGTGTAAAACGGTAGTTATTGTAAATAAACATAAGGGCGATACTTCAATGCTGGTAGGTGTTACCGAAAAAGTAAACAATCGCCAAAGAGGCGAAACTATCATTTTGTCAATTTCAATAGCAAAAAGCGATTTAATCCACCTAGCAGTGAGATGAGACATTTCTTACACATTTCACTATTGGATTAGTTTGCAGAACTCACGAGAAGTAGGCACATAAAAATTAAGATTATATTTAGAAATAGTTATAAGATTAATAGAATAAATTGACTCATACTAACAAATTGAATGAAATAAAACGAATGACTGAACATGAAATGCATAAAATTAAAGATAGGAATAAAATGAATCAGATAAATCAAATGAATCAAATAAATCAAATGAATCAAATGAATCAAATTAATCAAATTAATCAAATTAATCAAATTAATCAAATGAATCAAATGAATCAAATGAATCAAATGAATCAAATGAATCAAATGAATCAAATGAATCAAATGAATCAAATGAATCAAATGAATCAAATGAATCAAATGAATCAAATGAATCAAATGAATCAAATGAATCAAATGAATCAAATGAATCAAATGAATCAAATGAATCAAATGAATCAAATGAATCAAATGAATCAAATGAATCAAATGAATCAAATGAATCAAATGAATCAAATGAATCAAATGAATCAAATGGATCAAATGGATCAAATGAATCAAATGAATCAAATGAATTAAATGAATTAAATGAATCAAATGAATCAAATGAATCAAATGAATCAAATGAATCAAATGAATCAAATGAATCAAACTACTCAGTATATCCAAATATGGACGACGATAAGTTGTAACATTGTAGTTGCATCCCCCATCGAGAGTGGGTGCTTTGGGAGCCTTCTTTTCCTGGATCTAATTTGTGGATATTTTTGGTCTTTGATCCGTTATTTTTCATGAAAGTTCGTATCAATACAACGAATGTGCAGCTGATACAACTCATGGTTCATTCGCCTGCGCAACGTTCCGTCTTCCATCTGCACGCCACCATAGATGGTACGCAACACCTTTCGTTCGAAAACTCCAAGGGCGCGTTGGTCCTCCACGAGCATAGTCCAGGTCTCGTGGCCGTAGAGGACCACCGTCTTGAAGATAATCAACTTCGTGCGGCGGCGAATTTTGTTCGACCGGAGTGTCCTCTAGAGTCCAAAGTAGGCACGATTTCCCACTAAGATCCGTCTCTGAATTTCTCTGCTGTTATCATTGTCGTCGGTTGCCAGTGAACCCAAATACATGAATTCGTCGACCATCTCGATTTCGTCACCGTCAATCCGAACTCGGGTGGGAGGTTCACATTTTCGTCTCTAGAACCTCTTCCTCTCATGTATTTTGTCTTCGAAACGTTGATGGCAATTCCAATCCTGCTGGCTTCAGCTTTCAGTTTTTGAGCATATATTTCATTCAAAATTCAATATAGATACGAATAGTTTAAATATCGCACGTGGAATGTCTCTTTTGAAAATTTCCATCGTCAAACTTTCATATTACCCAGTTAAGCCAAATATTTTTCTGATATAGCCATGAATTTCCTTAATTATAGTGTAGATACAGGCTTTGAATACAATTGAATTAAAGTTGAGTTGATGTAGCAGCAGACAAAAAATAGTTTTGTTTTCTCAAACCTTCGCAATTACAATTAATAAATATTTCAGATTGGCAGAAGATCTTATCACACAACTTAGAATGCATACAGAAATAGCTAGATAGATGCGATAGAAGAGAAACAGAGAGAGAAGAGAGAGAGAGAGAGAGAGAGAGAGAGAGAGAGAGAGAGAGAGAGAGAGAGAGAGAGAGTGAGAGAGAGAGTGATGGGGTGGCGGGGGGGGCGTGTGAGGAATGGCAAATGATGGTTAATGCAGTGACATTATTTTTATAGGTATATTATTATGATATATTGATTCTTACATTCTTATCATAAATAATGTAAGTAGTAATTTTTGCGCCATAACTAGTATAACCTAAATCTTGCAAAAGACCTAAATTTTCGCTAGATTTTTGGGCTTCAAACATACAGTTGCTTTCGGTGACGCCACAAGTATAATTATATTAGAAATCTTTTATATCACTATTAGGTGAATTACTTGTTGATCTGTGTATTGATATACCATCCAACATTTACCTCATGATTGAACGCAATGCCTAATCCAAGGAATAAATACTAGAACTCACTGTTTCTATATCAACACATTATTTTGTCTTTGAAGTGAACTTATATATTGATTTTTGAAAAAAAAGTTCATTTATTATAAAGGTAATTCACAAAATGTTCTCAACATCGAATTCCTTGAATCACGTAGATGTGTTTTCATACCCCGATATTCAAAATCGGTTTAGTTTTGCCCCTAAAACACCAGTAAAGCAATGCTCTGTATGAAACAATCTCATTTTTAATTAGTGGAAATTGGTAAGCGAGGACTAAAAAGACAAAATGTCTAATATTTCCGCCGCTCGTGCACGGATTTAGACAATCTATAGCTTGTAAGAAAGGTATTTTTACAAACTTTCTAATTATGTGCAGTTTGTGGGACAGTATTGTATTGTGCGAAAGTTATTTGCAAAAAACCTGGCGTGTTTTGACAAAATCGCCCATATCTCAGAAAGTAAATAACATATCGAAAATCAAAAATAATAGTGTCAAATGGCAACGTTAGGCCTTTTATTTGAAACTAATTTCATTAAGATCGGTTCAGCCATTGCTGAGATAATTACATGACATTTTGTACATACATACATACACACATACACACACACACATACAGACATTGTCTCTATTTGTCGAGCTGAGTCGATTGGTATATGAGACTCGGCCCTCCGGGCCTCGGAAAAAGTTGTCAAAGTTTGAGCGAATCCTATACATTTCTTTTGTAAGAAATGTAAAACAAATTTTAATTTAATTATTTCAAATACTTTATGAAGTTTTGGGTTTCGATCACTGAATCATGCAATCTAGGATGTAAAAACACAATAGTTCTTAAATAGGAAATAAAACCAAGTCTGGAAATATTCACTGTTGATTTTCTTTGAATGATATCACTGCTAGTATCACCCTTTTCACGAAAATGCGTTGATTTCATAGTTCTCAGTCGCGTTGGAAATTTGAGTAAAATATAAACTTCAAATCGATTCAAAAAAAAATCGTTTTTTTTGTTTCAGTACAATATATAACCCCTTTAGCAAAATTCAGTTTTCCCACTACAATATAGATATTTTATTAACAGAGCATTAACAATAATTCGTTGGTATGTCTATTTTATTGGCCATTTTTTCGCTTTCCCATTGATTTGGTTTGAGATTTCTAGCACTTATGTTGTCCTATGCTGATTTGATCGATTCTCTGAGTCCTGCCACTATCCCATGTAGTATGTGTTATCAAAAACATCGCGAAGCATCAAGTTCTAAATGTTCTCAAACGATATAATATCCGAAGAGAGTGATAAGAGTTATAAGAAATGTCTCATCACACTGTTAGGTGGATTAAAAGCGTTTTTTTTTTATAAAAATCGACTTTTTGGGACTTTGCCGATTTCGCACCTTTTTGCCTTTCTCAATAGAAAGGTATTGCAATTGCTCTGAAAACCGACTTTGTAACGGAGGCCCGGAGGGCCGAGTTACATATACCATTCGATTCGGTTCGTCGAGTTCGGCAAATGTATGTGAGTATGTATGTGTGTGTATGTGCGTCTGTGTGTGTGTATGCGAACACAATCTCACACACTTTTCTCGGAGATGGCTGAACCGATTTTCACAAACTTAGTCCCAAATGAAAGGTGCAACGTTCCCATAGGCTACTATTGAATTTCTAATGTATCCAACTTCCGGTTCCGGAATTACAGGGCGATGAGTACGATCACGTAGAAAATGTCGATTTTAATAAATTCTGCAATAAATGTATAATGGTGAAAATTTTTCCTAAATGTGACCACAACTGCTTCGATTTGTAGTACTAGGTCACTAACAGCCATTCAAAGTCTCTTTGGTCACATTGGCCACCATCATCGGTTCCGGAAGCCCCGGCGGAAGTATCCAAATTCAGAATAACAGTCACATCGGTTTCTCGGATATGGCTAGACCGAATCAACCAAACTTAGTCTCAAATGAAAGATATTGCGTCCACGTAAATGGCTGTTAAATTTTATCCCGAACCGACTTCCGGTTCCGGAGCTACGGGTTGTGGCGTGCGATCACATAGCAAATGGTGATTCAAACTAATACCCCGATGAAAGCAAAAAAGGTAAAATTTTCGCTAAAATGTCTCTCAAACAACTTAAATTTGCATTTCTAGGTCACCGACGGCCAACCAAACTTTCGTTGACTACATTGACCACCATAGACGGTTCCGGAAGTGCCCGGGAAAAGCGGCCATCTTTCAAAACTAACAAACTCATATCAGTTTCTCGGAAATGGTTAGGGCGATTTTTACAAACTAAGTCCCAAATGATATCTATATTATCCCCACAGATGTCTGTAAAATTTCGCAAGGATCGATTATATGGTTCCGGAAATATAGACTGAACCGTCCGGTCACATATGAAATTCCTATATAAGCCGGAACTCAATTTTTTTTTCAAAGGGGGGACCCCATGAAATTTCAGAAATCGAATTCGTATTTTTGATGCCAAACATCTTTAAAATGCATGAAACGTCGAGGTTTTATGTTATGTTTATGTTAAAATCGACTTTTTGGGACTTTGCCAATTTCGCGCCTTTTTTCAGTTCAATATTACCGTGGATGTTTTTTCTTTTACAAAATTTTAGAACTCGAACAATGATTTATGTACATAGTTGTCATGCCATGTGTAATAATAAAATGTAATATATGCATTTGAAAGCTTTTTATTAATATAAACAACGCAAACATTCTCGTGTTCATGATTGAGAAAGGCACAATTGCACCGCTAGGTGGATTAAAACAGGTTTTTGTGTACTTGATTGTTAGAAATTAGATTAGTAATAAAGCCAACATAATTAGGGTTCTGATATACCTGTTGATGTATTGAACAAATAAATAAACAAATAGACAACTGTGAGATCAAGTACAATCGATCAGTTACAGATCAGGGTCGCATTCCCACAAAGGTTTCAAAGTGGATTATCAATGTACTGATCACATAATTATCTTTGTAATATTGAATTAAATCAGTCAGCATCAATAATTTTTTTAACTTCAGTCCACTATGGGAAGGTTCCATACAAACAGGTGGCCAAAAAAATTTGTCTCATATCCTTTTTCGAAAAGCTTGTTTGAGTTGTTAATAATGAACGAAACTCATAATGGACGTATCCAGTTTTAAAAACCTTAATGGGGAGGAGGAGGGGGAGAGGTGGGGGTTTGGTGAAAAGTATTCAAGGTATTTTTTTTTTTCAAAAAAATAAAAGAGTCACAGTTTTAGTCAATTCAATCACTTTCCATATAATGATGCAGTATTTGAACAATGTTTTCTTAAATTTTCATTGGTCAAGTGACAGTGAATTTCCGAAGGCACCTCGAAAAAATGCGGTGTGCATCATAACTCAAAATCTACTGGGCCAATCGATTCGAAATTTTTCACAGTTCTTCTTCAAATCATTATCCAGGTAACTACAAGACCTTTCGATAAAATTATTATTACGATTATTTTTACAAAAAATGTTAGTAGTTTTTTTTAGCGAAAATGGGACTTTGGCTTCCAAGTGTTACAAAAAACTCAAAAAGCGAAAAAAAAGGAAAAACTCAGATAACATGTGCTTTCTAACCCTCAAACCAATAGTAACGGAGTAAGAATGCATGTCGCAAAAGAGACATAAATATTTCAATTTTTTTATTAAATAGAAGTAAATAGAATAGTTTGAAGTGCATAGGCTATTCAGTGATTATTTCAATGTTGAAATGACCAATGAGCTTTAAAAGAAATGTCGCTCTTTCAGTTGATTGATATGCCAAAGTATCTTCTTCAGATTTATAGTTTGCGATTAATTGTTGTTTCATTTGGAACTCTTGTTCCGGAGATATAGTATAATGAATCCTATATAAACCAATATCGCGAAAACGAAATAGTTTAAACTATCAGAATAGGTATTGAAATACATTTTTTATATAACGAGTGGCCATAAAAAAATTTCTTTGTCACAAAACCTGCTTTTGACGATTCCGGGGCACATTATTATAAGCATGAACATTTTTGAATTTACAAATCATGCTATTTAAAAATTTCAAATATTTGGTTACATTGATCGTGTTAACGGTAAGTTGGAAATTCCAGTACAAGTCAGTACCATTTATTGCTACACAGTAATGTTGAGTAGCAAAAATGTAGTCAGATGAATTATCTTTTCAATAAAAATTGTAGTCCACGCTCATTTCGTTGTGGAATATGAAGCATTCAACCGAAACATGTACTGAAATATCCTTTTCTGGTCGACTAGTTGAGACTGCCTTTAAAACTTCAAGTGATGCGTTTTCAGTTTAGGGCAAATTCGGGCAACTAAGATCTTCGCTATAAGTTAGAAGATACATTATCCTTGCATCCCCCATCGAGAATTCCGGGGGACATTGGGGGACTTTTTTCCCGGATCCAATTTGTGTACATTTTAGGACTTTGAATCGTTTTTTTTTCATATAACTCCATACCAATACAATATATATGCATTTCCAATAAAATAATCACAAAGCTGGCATTCTTAGCTTTAAAATGGCGTATTTGAACATATGTTTCATTCAAAATTCAGCAAAGATACGAACAGTTGAAAAAACGCACGTCATATTTCCATTTTATAAAATTTTTATCTTTAGACATCCATATACACAGTTAAGTCAAATATATTTCCGAGATACTCTGGGAAATTCTTAGCTAGAGTATATATATAAACATTCAGTATAGAATTAGTTTGAATTGGAGTTGATGCAATTTTCGATTTTTGGCCACATGCCTCCCCATAGTGCAGTCCAATTATTTTTTTGGGCGATGGGGTGGGTTGTAGTTAAACCCCAAAGCATCCTCTTGGCTACACCACTGCTTGGAGTTATTCATTTCGCTTTTCATTTTCCGAGATATGTTTCGGATCGATCCGATTGTTATAAGTCAGAAGTTTCGCGCAAATGAAATTTTTTGCAACGATAAGTGATCAATCCATCTAGACAACAGTTACGAACTTTCATATACACGCTACGACCATTCGCAAGGGGAACTACGCAACCGTGCTATCTAGGGTTCTTATTTTTTTGCTACGAGGAGATCTTGAATATGTTTCGACTCCGACAAATGAACGAAGAAAGCGAGACTGAACTTATGTGCGCAAGGCAAGGCGAAACACTAATCGATCATGGTTTATACTTATATCTATTTGTCAAAGCACAATTGTTCTTCCTTACAAACATTTGTTTAGCGAGGCGATTCCCAACAAACATTAGGAGCTGAACTATAAGACTACGTGTTGATTAAAAGCAGATTAAAGGTTATGTAAGCAGAATAAAACTTTCGCTGAACTATTTGAACATTATCAGTTTATTCAGCCTATTTAAAATCCAGTATTCGCCAGTTCCAACTAGGCTGAACTATACTGCTAATAAATGTAACAGCGACAATATTAAAGCTTTAATTCAACCATCTTAATTAGACTGAATTACTAGTTGATTAAATGATGCTGTTACCAATAGTATTACCTTTAATCATTAAGCTGCACTACATGTCTTCAAAAGCTTGTTTCTTTACATTTGCCGTTATACCACCTTTGAATTTTAGCTGAATTATATGTTTAACAAAGGTAATTGTACCTACTACAAAAATTGGCCCAATTAGCAAACCATGACGAATGGCAGCCGACCTGGGTTCGAGTCCCAATACACATTTTTTTTTTTTTACTTTTAAGTGAAGGACTTCTCAATTTAGCACATTTAGAACCCTTTTCTTATTCTATTTATTGTTTCAACGTTTTGCTCATTTAACATTTATACAGTTTTACATTTCTTATAAAAGAAATGTATAGAATTCGCTCAAACTTTCAAGATTTTTTCCAAGGCCCGGAGGGCCGAGTCTTATATACCAGTCGACTCAGCTCGACGATTTGGGACAATGTCTGTGTATATGTAACGGACAAATTCTCATTCGTGTTTCTCAGCAATGGCTGAACCGATCTTATCCAAACCAATTTTAAATGAAAGAACTAAAAAACAGTAAGAACGCTATTAATTTGTTTTTGATTCTGATGTTTAGTTTCCAAGATATGAATGTTTGAATGCGTAAAAATGGCGTTTTTTTGCGAAATTGACAATATAGATTAACAATTTATATATTTTTAGACAGCTTTAACGAATAACTTTCGAACAAGCTATAGATTGCTAAAATCGGACTATTATCAAGAGAGATATTTAACATTAAATGTGGACGAAAGATTTTTATCATTTCCCATTACCAGAAATATGACCAAAAACATGTAATCTATTATTAACGCCAAAACGGCTTATTTTAGGTCAATAGTATCTTCGGAGAATTTAATGGAGGCAATATGCCCTTTCTTTTGGTATTATGCTATTATTGCTGATTAATCCCCCTATGAGTGAGATATTTTCACAAATTTTCTTGGAAGTGATTATATCGAAATGATGCCTTCAGTAAATTTGTAGCTCTTACTTTTGCGAATAACTTTACTGAAGACTTCAAATATCTATTTTGAATACTTTAAAAGATATGGCTTGTTGTTTGTGGATTACTCTTTGTCGCCTATTTATTGTTCAATATTGTAATAATCCATTGAAATAAGCCAAACATTATTTCGATAAAACGAATTTTGTATTTCATTTTACTATCTACAACCACTAGAAATAATCACCGAACACTTCCAAGTTGTCTGGAAGGAACTTGATAACTTATCAGTGCAAAAATGTTCATTTGTGCGAACCTTCTGACTGCAATTTTTCTAACTTATGACCATCGGATCGATCTGAAACATATCGGAAAATGAAAAGCGAAATAAATAACTCCAAACAACGACGTAGCCAAGAGAAGGTTTTGGGTTTTAACACCACACAACGCCCCCCCCCCCCCCTCCACCACACCCAAAAAAATATTGGATTGAACTTGAAAATTTATTGATGCAGACTGATTTCATTCAATATTACAATAACAATTATCTGATCCGTAGATTGATAACCTGTTGTTGTAAACATCATGAGGACTTTTGATAAATTGTCGGAATGGGGTGCTGATATGTAACTGATCTATTGGTCTTGATTTCACAGTTGTCTAATTGCATCAATATCAAATTCCTGCCTGAAAACATTCCAATAGAAAATTCCAGAGTTCTGTAATCAATCATAATCCTCAGATTTATTTTCAAATTGAGCTCGTTTTTGTAGAGATGTACTGTAATAAGGGTCTTTATTTAATAGGAAGCGAAGATAAAATTGATTTCATGTCTATGAAACATAAAACTGCTTACCAAAAAAATGCATAACTTTTAATATTTGCTAAAAATGTTTTTGCCTTTCTCATTCACTCTAAAATTCGTCATTCTAATCCCGACCCGGAGGCCGAGTGTCATATGCCAATCGACTGAGTTCGTCGAGATCGAAAAATGTCTTTGTGTGTATGTATGTGTGTATGTGGAAAAAATGTGACCTCTGTTTCTCAGAGATGGCTGGACCGATTTGCACAATGTTAGTCTCAAATGAAAGGTATAACCTTCCCATCGGCTGCTATTAAATTTTTTATTGATTGGACTTCCGATTCCAGAGTTACGAGTTGAAGAGTGCAATCACACAGCAAATTCCCATATAAACTGAAATGAAAAAATTTCAAAATCAAATTTGCTGTCGATCCATTGTACGTATGTGCAAATCGTACTGAACATGTAATATTCACTTCCACCATTGCATTGAACATAACCAGCCATTGAATCGTAGTCTGGACAAACGAGACAAGCACAATTGCACCACTAGGTGGATTAAAACAGGTTTTTATTTTGGGAATGCGTCGAGTTGAGACGAAACCGTAATATGATTAATAACGAGGATAACACTTTCCGAATGTAGAGAGATATTTATGAAAAATGACGATTTCCATTCGACTCTAGCAGGTTCTCATCGATTTTGATGAGCATCTGATTTTTGTTGTATGTATAGGTATAGGTCAAATGTTTAAAAACAGTAATTTAAGGTCAAGATAGCATCATTCTGAAACCGCCAATTTCGGAGGTTTAGTATCTTCGATGAGTTTTACAAACGTTAAACAGCGCATCATTTGATAAAATAATTTTGACGGTATATCGTCTAAGAAGTATTTATGGTGAATTTTCTCAGGTCAATATTCATGACTACAATAAAGTCTCAACAAATTCGCTAAAGACATGAACTCTGTTAATATTTTCTAAAAAATTAATTCTGCATAATTTTAAAACTTCAAAAATTACGGTTTCGGAATTATGCCGTTTGGACAGTATGATCGATTTTCACCAAACCCCCAACAAACCGAATTTCTGGCTACGCCGCTGACTTCAAATAAGTAGAAACAAAGTCGTTCTACGCTCGGTCACAAGATACTTCTTCGAATGCTGAATATCTATTATAATGCATTGAAACCCCGATTTTATCAGCCAAATTTGAACATATGTTTGATGGGTTCTAGCAGACGAACAAGACTAAATTCGAGTAAATCCTTTCTTGAGCATGTTTTACTTATCATGAAGATGGAAATATGCAAAAATAAAAAGTTCATCATAATCAGAAATAGTTATCAGACTACATCAAGGGACAGGAAAATATTTTAACAGCTTCAGTTTATTATAAAGAAAAAAATTGCCCGATTGAGTCAATGTCCCCATTTCGTCAGCCTAAAATACGCCATGAGACTGATAAAAATGGGTCTTTATTGTATGTATTATTCACTGTGTTTCACATTAATAGGTACATTTCATTTTTGGGGATTTTTTTTTATTGCATCGAACTACAATTTTTAGGTAGCTTTCAAGGGGCTATTTTATAGACTTCTTCCAAAATTTGGCGAACTTATTCCAATTCGTATACCAATTAATTGGTTTACTTAAGGGTTTATATGTTGCAGATAGAGAAAATACTGAAATTTTCAGCTTTTTTCCTACACAATATTACGAAAGCTTATTAAACAATTTTTCCTAATAAGTTTGTGAAAATTATAAACTATTTGAAATTTTTTAATAGTTTAATTTTTTATTTAACCGTGATTTTATAATAAATAGTGACCATCGCTTCACAACGTAGTCTATTTTTCATGGCTTGCGGTGAGCACTCTCGAATTGCTGAACTGAAAATTATGGAATAGAAATTTTTAGTATTATTTACAGAGTTAACTTGCCGCGCAGATAGCTCTGAATTGGACCAGCTGGTGCCCTAAGACGATTTCGCTAGATTTTCAGAGCAATGTGCACCCAGTGCATTAACGCAAGTGACGGAAGGTTATCGAAAAGTTTCGTGAAAATGAAAATTCTAGTAATGATGATGATTTTCCCAAACGGTTCGTTTTCGAGAGGTTTTTACTTGTTCTTTGGCATTAGGATTAGCAAGAATAATTCAAATCAAGGATACTACACCTTCAGAAAAAGTCGATGTCGAAGTAAAATTTGGAACTATGCACGCATGCACTTCAGAGATAGCGTGATATTAGGAGATGCGATTTCATTTCAACGCTTTTTGTGAAAAGGGCGATACTTACAAATGTAAACATAAGGCTTTTTTCATACATGCGAATGAGGGCTTTGAAACGCAACAAATTTGCCTAAAAATTTGGATTCTACGATATTTGCTACAGCAAAAAATACAACGGGCGAAACTGTATGTTAACAAACAGGGCGTTATTTTTTTTTGCTAGCAGTTTAGATGCGAAACTGTTTTTTTCGTATTTTTTAGGATTATCAAGCTGATACCAGCTGTAAATAGTAACAATGATCGCTATTGAAAAAACACGGACGAAATCGGTGGTGTAGAACGGTAATTATTGTAAAAAAACGTAAGGGCGATATTTCAATGCTGATAGGTGGGACCGAAAAAGTAAACAATCGCCAAAGGGGTGATACTATCATTTTGTCAATTTCAATAGCAGAAACAAATTTTAATTTAATAATTTCCTTTCCTTTCTTAGTTCTCAGTCGCGTTGGAAAGTTGAGTAAAGTATAAACTTCAAATCGATTCAAAAAAAATTCGATTTTTTTGGCTCAGTACAATATATAACCCATTTAGGAAAATTCAGTTTTCCCACCACAATTTAGATATTTTATTAACAGAGCATTAACAATAATTCGTTGGTATGTCTATTTTATGGGCCATTTTTTTGGTTTCCCATTGATTTGGTTTGAGATTTCTAGCACTGATGTTGTCCTATGCTGATTTGAGCGATTCTCTGAGTCCTGCCACTATCCCATGTAGTATGTGTTATCAAAAACATCGCGAAGCATCAAGTTCTAAATGTTCTCAAACGATATAATATCCGAAGAGAGTGATAAGAGTTATAAGAAATGTCTCATCACACTGTTAGGTAGATTAAAAGCGTTTTTATTATTACTGTTTTGTTACCCTTGTCGGCAGCCACAATACATATTTCCGGATTGTCACGGATGAACTTTTGGGTCGTATGGTATGCTTCGATCAAAAAATGATTGACGGGATCAGTTGATGATTTGAAGCAACCGTTTCTTCGTTTGTTCACGTAATTGTGAATTATGTTGGTGAACTGATGGCGACTTGCCGCTTGCACCGTGTGGTCGGGTTCAAGCTTTAGAATAGATTCTAAGTCTGCGATAATCTTGAAATACGGAATTTCTCGATTATCCTGGAAAGGCAAGGCAAACTTAGGACCATACCCTAGTAATAGCATTGTTTCTTTGGGAACTTCCACATCAGTGGTATTCCGTATCCACGACTCGTTTACGGTGAAGTTGAGAGGCGACTCAACTTCCACTTTCGCCATTAGGCGTTGAAACTTACTGTCTGTTTTTGCTTTGAGTGCACGACCTTGTTTGTTAAAGTAACATTCCTGACCACTAAAGAATGAGTTGTATATGTGTGGAGGACTTGCCTGCGTTATCTGACTTACGAGTGACACTTTAGTTTCTTCTAACTGTTTAATCTTATAGAAACTGTCCTTGATTTCGATGTTGATGATCGTTCGCTTGAAGCGGTCTATTGCTTTTTGCAAACTTCCTCTGTACGGGCTAGCGTCTTCAAGAAGACCATTGATGCAGTGAAAACTATTCTGTATGTGTTTTGGGTTCAATCCATGTTTCCTACATCTTCTCAGGAATTCTTTCCGGCTTAGTTGAGCGCACAGTTTTCCGACGGCTTGCGCATAGCTTTTGTACAATCTGCGATGTTGCGGCTGTAAACTATTGTAGATGGTTGCGGTACTGGAATCTAATCTTGGCGCCATTGTTGTCATTCGATAGGAAGATGAACGACTACCTTGTTTTCAGTAATGAGAGATGGCGTTTGGTCACGGATTTCTTACAATAATATGTTATTGCGTCTATTACCAACGTTTCGAAGGTCTATGCCTTCATCTTCTGGGCAAAACTACAATGTGAACAATAATTTGAACACATTAATTACATACATCATTCAATTTGCAAACACACAGATAACTTACAACACGAACAATATTATCTTAGTCAAGTTGGTTTGAACATTTAGACGGAAACAACTGGTCTACAATAGACGGTCCCCGCACACATCCCTAGCAGACTGAGCAATGAAACGTTTCAAAAAGCAAAAGTGTGTGTTGTAAACAGTATCGAGGTATGGAACAGATGGAAGTGGAAACAGCAATGATTTGACGTATAGGAAACGGGCAGAAGAGAGTGAGCGAAGTTTATGCTTCATGAGAGAGAGTGTGTAGCACCCCAGAGTATGCTGCATTCAAATTATTAGTGTCGGTTCTGAAATTAATTGTTGAACCATCACTAAAAATGTGGCACATTTCCAAAATCTGTAAAGCTTGTAATCGGTTGTCATGGTCTAAAATTGTTGTTTTTGATAGATCAAAGCTGTGCTCATTATCAATAGCATGAACCATTAGCGCTGCCTTTTTAAACTCGTCTACATTGCTTGTTTCTCGCTCGCTGCTTGACGATTTGAATTCATTGTACCGTTTTATGAGCGATCGGTGGCCAGACAGGCGCTGTTTGAGTTATTGTGTAGTTAAACCTATGTAGGAACTGTCACATTCTGTACATGGGTATACGGTAGATTACATTGCGTTTTGAAAGAAGAGGAGTGGGATCTTTCAGCTTGGCAAACAAAATTGCATTGGTTTTTGTACATTTGAAACCTAACCTTACATTTTTGTGATTTCTCTGAACGATCCTGGCAAGGGCGGGTGTGAGAGCATCTACGTGGTGGAGAGATCGATATACCGTTTGTTCGCTCTCGGGAGGGCAAGAGTATATCGACTATTAACGTACAAACAGAAAACCAGAAAAAGCTAACGGTACGAAAATACTTGCGCAATAACAATTATCCCAGCACCCTTGTAAATCGACTGATCAATCGATTTGTCAACCAAAATCCCAGCACAGTAAATGATCGCCCTCCCGAGAGCGAACAAACGGTATATCGATCTCTCCACCACGTAGATGCTCTCACACCCGTACAGTACAGTCCAAAAATAATCAAATGGTAAATGTTCTATACGATCAGAAAATTATAGACCAGAAAACCAGGCATCAATTAATAACACATCACGCGACTTGCCCTAAAATTTACGGTCTTCCAAAAATACATAAACCCAATAGTCCGCTGAGGGTCATCCTATCGTGCATTAATTGCCCAACATATGATCTCTCAAAGTATTTAGCTGGTATTCTCAGACTATCAATCAATCAGAACAAATACAATATCCTAAACTAATACGAGTTTGGTCATTCATAAACAACACAACGCTGCCCCGAACTATGTGTTGGTTTCGTTCGATGTCGTTAGTTTGTTTACTTGCATCCCCAAAGACCTGGTCATCGAAGCGGTGCGCAATAACTGGAGTTCGATAGAGAAAAACACAACCATGAAAGATGAAAAAACTTTCATAGATCTCATCGATTTCAATCTCTCCTCCAGTTATTTCGTATTTCGCGGAGCATATTACAGGCAGAAATCGGGAACAGCAATGGGTAATCCATTGCCCCTGCCTTAGCAGATCTAGTAATGGAAACATTACTAGATGACGTGTTGAAGACGATCAATATACCTATCCCCTTTTTAAAGAAATATGTGGATGATTTGATCACCGCTCTCCCAGCTAATGAAATTGATCATGTGAAGAGTGCGCTGAATGCCTATAATCCACATATCCAGTTTACACGTGAGATTGAGCACAACAACCGTTTGCCTTATTATATTTCTTTTAAAAGAAATGTATAAAATTCGCTCAAACTTTCAAGATTTTTTCCGAGGCCCGGAGGGCCGAGTCTTATATACCAATCGACTGAGCTCGACGATTTGGGACAATGTATGTGTGTGTGTGTGTTTTTAGAGAGCAGTAAAAAAAATTTCAGGAAAACCCTGGGTGAGGAAAAATGTACAAAAACCCCAATGTCTCAGGGAACGGGTTTGGGCTGCCATCATCCGACCCGCTAAAAACCACTGCTCTTGCCCAGAACCTGATTCCTCCCCGGCACTACCTTACGGTATTACTTCGGGGAAGGGTTTTTATGTGCATAGCACACACTCTAATTCAACTACTTACTAGTTCGTTTCTTCCGCAGGGTTACAGCCCCACTCCTCTACTCACCACCAATTCTCTACCATCCACACAGACTGGCAAGTTCTGCATGGCAGTCGGAAAGCTGGCTATGAGTCCTCCCCTACGAGTACAGTCTGGGCGGCGAACTTCAGACTGTCTAATTCACCGAGCCCTTCGGCTCCCTTGTGCCAGTTAGCACCGCAACTCCCTTCTCGCACCATTCAGCGCCGTTTACTCATTGAGCACCAGACTTGTTCGCGAACTACTCGGTCTAGTCCCCGACGATGGACCTAGCCTACTCCGACGGAGAATTCCCCGGCGAGAGAATTTCTCCCGAAACCGAGCCAACCACCAGATGTCGAGGTCAGTTCGGCGATTCCGGTGGAGCAGGGCGTTTGGTATTTCGTCGCGGTCTACTCAGTCTAGTCCATGGAGGTGGATCTAGCTTACGCCGACGGAGAGTTCCCCGGCGAAGGAGGCTCTCCCGATACCGATTCTTCTTTTGTTTTAGTACCACAATTTCTTGAGCCCTTTGGCTTCCTCTCGTTTCGTTTGGCTCTACTTTCCCGATGAGCCATTCAGCTCCCGCCCTCACTTGTTCGCGAACTACTCAGTCTAGTCCCCAACAATGGATCTAGCGTATTCTCCTGCAAGCGAGCGGTAGATTTCTCCTGATTCCGATGTCCGTTTTTCTGAGCCATTTAGCTCTCCGCGTCGTCCCGATCTACTCGATCTAGTCCCCGGCGGTGGATCTAGCTTACTCAACGGACCATGCAGTAGGTGCTGAGGTCTATCCGGCGATTCCGGTTGGAGCGTAGCTTCCGGTTCACCAGCGCCCCAACGACCCACTGCTAGCTCTGCGACGCGGTCTACTCGGTCTAATCCCCGGCGGTGGCTCTAGCCTACTCACGAGCTACTTGGTAGGATGTCGAGGTCGGTTCAGCGATTCCGGTGAAGCTTGTCGTCCGGTTCCCAGGCGCACCGACGACCCAACTCGGTGCTACGTCACGTACTACTCAACTGGTCCCAGGCGGTGGACCTAGTCTACACAGTTGGAGAGTTCCCCGGCGGCGGAATTTCTCTCGAAACCCGATTTGCGGCTTCTTGCTGGTCTCTTCGCCACTTCCTCTGCAGCTCGGAGAGTATGCTCGAGACCACTCTGTTGACAGCGTCCCAGGTATGTTCGTCACGGCACATCTCTTCGACGATATTGTCCACTGTCCTACCAGGTATACCCCTACGAACTTCTTCGAATCTAGGGCATTCGAAGACCACGTGTTCCGGTGTCTTCTGCACAGTCGCACACTCGGGGCAAAGGGGTGACGAAGCATGTCCAAACCGATGCAAGTACTTCCGGAAGCATCCGTGCCCGGACAAAAACTGCGTCAAATGGAAGTTCACCCCTCCATGCTTCCTATGTACCCAGGCCGATACATTTGGGATGAGTCGGTGGGTCCACCTTCCTTCCTCAGCATTGTCCCACTCCTGTTGCCATTTAGCCAACGAGTCCGCTCGAACCAGTCTCCTAGCGTTACGTGCATTTCTCCGCTGATAGCATTCCACGTCCTCCGCAAGGGTAATGCAGATGGGGATCATCCCGGCGATAACGCATACTGCCTCCGACGATATTGTTCTGTAGGCACTCGCGACTCGTACGGCCATCAGTCGGAATGTCCTGTTTAGCTTTTCACGGTTCCGCTTGGTTTTCAGCGCAGCATTCCAGGCAGGTACCCCATATCGGAGTATCGATGACGAAACAGTAGATAGCAGACGTCTCGTGCTGCTTCTCGGACCGCCGACGTTTAGCATGATTCTCGCTATTGCGTTCGTTGCCTTCGCCGACTTTTCATAGGCGTAATCAACGTGGTTGTTGAAGCTCAACCGGTCGTCGATTATAACTCCCAATTGCTTCAATGCACGTTTCGATGCAATCACGTGCCCTCCGACGTCGATCTGTATCCGTTGAACCGATCTGCAGTTGCTGACCAACACCTCCGTCTTGTGGTGAGCTATTTGCAGCTTGACCCCGTTCATCCAGCTCTCGATCGCGTCTATTGTCTCCATCACCGACACCTCCACTTCTTCGAGTGTCTCACCCTTCACCGTTAGTGACACGTCGTCCGCGAAACCTACGATTTTCACTTTCCTAGGCAGCTGCAGCGGTAAGACCCCATCGTACATCCCGTTCCAAAGGGTTGGACCGAGAATGGAGCCCTGAGGAACGCCCGCTGTGACACGCAATGACTTCTGTCCTTCGCTCGTCTCGTACAGCAGCACTCTGCTCTGAAAGTAGCTCTTCAGGATCTGGCATAGATCGTCGGGAACCCTCATTCTATGCAGCGCTGCAGCGATGGTTTCCCAGCTGGCACTGTTGAACGCGTTCTGCACATCTATCGTGACCACAGCGCAGTATCGATCTCCTCTTCGCTTCTGTTTAGATGACTTCTCAGCACTCTCGACCACTATCCGAATTGTATCCACTGTCGATGCTCCTTTGCGGAAACCGAACTGCATCTTGGACAGTCCGCGCTTACCTTCCGTGAATTTCATCAACCTGTTAAGAATGATGCTTTCCAGGAGTTTTCCGAGTGTATCCAGCAGGCATATGGGCCTGTACGAGGTCGGGTCGCCAGGTGGCTTCCCTGGCTTCGGCAGCAACACCAGCTTCTGGACCTTCCACATTTCGGGGAAGTTGCCTTCATTTAGGCACTTCTTCATCACTATCCTGAACATGTCCGGATATTCCAGGATCGCAGCTTTCAGTACCACGTTTGGTATTCCATCCGGACCAGGCGCTTTCTTTGATTTTAGGCGCTTCGATGCTTCTGCTAGCTCGTCGTTAGTCACTTGCCGATCCGTGCTTGTTCCTTCTTCTTCGCCGTACGGTGTCGGTGGCCATATAGTTGGATCGTGCTTCGGGAAAAGACCCTCGACTATTATCTTCAGCTTGCTCGGACACATTTCGGCTGGCGTCGTCGGACCCTTCATTTTCGCCATCACGACTCGGTATGCGTCACCCCAGGGATTGGCGTCTACTTCTCGGCATAGCTCCTTGTGGCACTCTGACTTGCTAAGTCTGATCTCCCGTTTTAAAGCGGCCCTAGCTTCCCGAAACGCTGCCTTACGCTCTTCTCTATCTGGCTCCGACCTTGCTCTTTGGGCCCGCCTTCTGGCTCTGAGACAAGCAGCGCGTAACGTACTAAGTGTCTCGTTCCACCAGTAAGTTGGACGCCGTTTGTTGCGTGGTTCCAGTTTGTTGTCAGGTCTTTGTTGAAGGCTTTCGTCTTCCACTTTCGTTCGCCGGTCACCCTTCTCTGTACTGCCGCGGGGTTCCGTTGACCGATACGGTAGCGAATCTCCTGGTGGTCACTATGCGTATACGTTTCGCATACTCTCCAATTCATGTTCGCCGTCAATGAGGGACTACAGAATGTGACGTCGATGATAGACTCCCTCCCGTCTCTCCGAAATGTGCTAACAGAGCCTTCATTGCACAATCGTACGTCTAACTTCGCTAGAGCTTCCTGCAGGATGCACCCACTTGTGTTGTTTATTCTACTGCCCCATTCCACAGCCCAGGCGTTGAAGTCACCACCAATGACTACCGGCTTCCAATCGATCAACTGCTCGGTTAACTGCTCCAGCATTAGGCTGAACTGCTCTACTGTCCACCTTGGGGGAGCGTATCAGCTACATACGAAGATGCCGTTGATTTTGGCTATCACGAAACCCTCGTATGAACGTTCTACCACTTCTTGGATGGGGAATCTTCCCATTACTTGTATCACAGCGGTTCCTGATCTATCCGCCACCCAGTTACCGTTATTAGGGGGGACTTGATAAGGCTCAAAGCGACATCGCACATAGTTTCCGTAGGAGACTGCCACAACAGTTGCTGTGCGGTATCACAGTGATTCAGGTTTATCTGGGTCACCTCCATCACCGTTGGCCTGCAGTCGCCTTCTTGTAGGCTGGGAATTTAAAGCCACCCGTCTGATGGTCGTTTCCTTCCGCTGCGGTGCAAAGCAAGCACTTCGGCCTCTGCGTGTAGTCTCTCGCAAGATGGCCCGTCTCTCCGCATTTCCAGCACATCCCGGATCTGTCCAGGCCTTTGCAGTAGGCATCTCAACCATCCAACTGTAAAGTTACCTACCTCCAGTGCCTTGTCTGCAGCGGTTACCGGTAAACGAATCATCGCTGTCTGCGTTCCTCCGTATCCCTTCCTTAACCGGATCGTCATGTGCACCCCGCCCAGTTTGCACTGCTGCTTCATAGCACCTCTCAGCTCGTCTTCCGTCGTTATTTCGTCGACGTCCTTGCACACAATTACCATCTCCGGGCTTAAGGCTTTTCTCCTTCCGACCTACAACGGTACTCCAGCTTTCACCCTGTAAGGTGGCGTCCTCTCCTTCGGCAGCAACAGCGTCCTCGAGCGTCTGCCTCTTTGACCCGCCTGGTCTTTCGTCTCCTGGCAAGGATCTTGTCCTCTTTGGAGTTATGGGAACTGGCGTGTTCTTCACTCCAATCTGCCTCTCCTTACCCTGTTTCGGAGGGGCTAGGAGGATAGTGGCCTTAGCCGACGCCGATGCTCGCTCAGCTGAATCTGCCCTCTGCGTTGCCGTATCGTGCTCTTTCACGGCAGACAGTAGCGCCTTCCGGATTTTGATGACCATCTCCTTAATGTCTTTGTGGACATTGTTTCTCGTGTCCATGAACTTGTGGAGCTCCTCCACCAAGTGCCTCGCTACCACTACTTTTGGCGTTTGTGGGGTGTAGCTCATTCCGCTCTGCTCCCGCTGTTTTTGTTGTTGCTGTTGCTGTTGCTTCGGCTTCTCATCCTCCTGCTCTTGCTGGATGACTTCAGCTACTACTGGTGGTGGTGACCTCACCAACCCACCTCTGGCAAACGGATTCACCGTGCCTGCTCCATTTATATCGGTTGCTTGTTTTTTCTCCATTTTATTGGGTCCCAACTCCGGGCCGCTATCTCCACTCGCTGCACATAGTCGCCTCTCGCGATCCCATGATTATCTATGCTGCCAAAAGGCAGCAGTGAGGTCATGCAAGGGTTGACACTATCCTTCGTGGGGAGTAGTGTTCAGAGCGGGATCGGCGTAAATCGGGAATGCTTCAACCGAACCTGGTACCACCAACCAAATGATGGCGAGTTTCGAACGTACCCGGAGACCTGCCAGGGTTTTGTTGGGACGGAGGCAGCCATGCTGTTAGCCCACTCGCCATTTCAAGTCGGTGTCATCCTTCCTTACTCAGGGAGTAGAACAGCACGCCTGTCAGCCCAAAGTTGCCATCCTATTCGTCATCCGTGTCTTGTCTGTTGACGTTCGCCATGGCCAGTATACCATAATAAGAATGTTACTGGCGTCGATCCTGATGTGCCGGTTGGCACTCCGGTTGGGCTAGAGTGCTTTTATTGCCTAGATCTTAGATTATTGGAATCTTAGGATCTTAGCAGAAGCGGCACAGACTCGCTTCGTCGGAGCTGCTTTCGGAGTTATGGCTTTTTTAGAGGTTTAGAAGAGCCCAATCTTAGCCCCACCATATCCTAGCAAAGCTCCCCAACTCGCAGTAGGGCTGCGTGGGGGGGGGGGGGTTCGTTAGGCCCCTAGACTCCTGCCCTTCCTGTCCATGCTGCCCCCTGTGTGTGTGTATGTAACGGACAAATTCTCATTCGTGTTTCTCAGCAATGGCTGAACCGATTTTATCCAAACCAATTTTAAATGAAAGAAATATCAAACAGTAAGAACGCTAATAATTTGTTTTTGATTCTGATGTTTAGTTTCCAAGATATGAGTGCTTGAATGCGTAAAAATGGCGTTTTTTGCAGTTTTTTTAAATTATCTGCCGAAACTGACAATATGGATTGTATGTTTTTAGACAGCTTTAACGAATACCTTTTGAACAAGCTATAGATTGTTGAAATCGGACTATTATCAAAAGAGATATTTAACATTAAATGTGGACGAAAGATTTTTACCATTTCCCATTGCCAGAAATATGACCAAAAACATGTAATCTATTATTAACGCCAAAACGGCTTATTTTAGGTCAATAGTATCTTCGGAGAATTTAATGGAGGCAATATGCCCTTTCTTTTGGTATTGTGCTATTATTGCTGATTAATCCCCCTATGAGTGAGATATTTTCACAAATTTTCGTGGAAGTGATTATATCGAAATGATGCCTTCAGCAAATTTGTAGCTCTTACTTTTGCGAATAACTTTACTGAAGACTTCATATATCTATTTTGAATACTTTAAAGGTTATGGCTTGTTGTTTGTTGATTACTCTTTGTCGCCTATTTATTGTTCAATATAGTAATAATCCATTGAAATAATCCAAACATTATTTCTATAAAACGAATTTTGTATTTCATTTTACTATCTACAACCGCTAGAAATAATTACCGAACTCTTCCAAGTTGTCTGGAAAAAATTTGAGAACTTATCAGTGCAAAAATGTTCATTTGTGCGAACCTTCTGACTGCATTTTTTCTAACTTATAACCATCGGATCGATCTACAACATATCTGAAAATGAAAGCGAAATAAATAACTCCAAGCAACGGCGTAGCCAAGAGAAGGTTTTGGGGTATAACACCATACAAGCCACCCCCCCACACTAGAAAAAACCTGTTTTAATCCACCTAGCGGTGCAATTGTGCCTTTCTCATTTCTCTAAACTATGGCACGGAGGCTTTTTATGTGCAACATAATTGTGGAAATGTCCATTACATTCTTAGTATACTTTGCACTTATACACAATGGCATGCCAGCCACGAACTTGATGAGCTACGTGTCGACGTTGAAACACTTGAAACAAAAAAATATCATACTCCATTAGCCTAATCAGCATTAGATCAATGTTATCTGCTTGCTAACTCATTTTGTCATGCGGGGGTGGGTATGTGAGGAGGGCGAAAGTCCCATGAACGAAGGACTCCCCAGCTTAAATTGGTATGCTTTGTGATATAGTGGTGGTTTAAAGATGATGGGGTTGAAAGGGAGGGGTATGAGGGCTGGATGGGGTGGTGGTCTGAGGGGTGACTTAAGGAGATTTTTAAAGAAGCGGAGTGAACAGTAGAGGGGAGGTGTAACCCCTCTCCGTAAACCATCAACTACGCCCCTGTTAAAATCCAGAAACCTTACGCGAGTCGAAAAAAAAATTGGCCGGGATTAGGTTGACGTTTTTCAGAGTGAATGCATAACCTTTCTATATGAGAAAGGCAAAAATGTGCCAAAATCCAAAAAAGTGAATCGTCGTCAAATTTTTTTTCGAGTTTGCATCAAATCTCGACGTTTCATGCACCTTGAACACATTTAGCATCAAAAATAAAAATTCTATTTTTAATTTTTCCTATAGTTTATATGAGAAATTTCTGTGTGGCCGCACTCTGAAACCCGTAATTCCGGAACCAGAATTCCGATCGATCCAAAATTCAATAGCAGCCGATGGAAAGGTTGCACCTTTCATTTGAGACTAAGTTTGGGCAAATCGGTCCAGCCATCTCTGAGAAAGGAGGCGTGGATTGACGTAACATTTGCCAGCCCGAGTCTGGCTCCAGGCATGGAATGGAGGGTAGACGAAGGCTACACCCATAGCGATCATTTAGCAATCCGCTTTAAGATCAACTATGGTGTGCAGCTGCTGAGGGCGGGAGATCCCTGTCAGGTACGCGGGTGGAAGTCCAATCACTTCGACAGCGAAGCTTTCACCGCGGCCCTGGGACTGGAGGCCAACATCGACAGTCTAAGCGGGGATGCGGTGGTAGCTGTTCTATCACACGCGTGCGACGCCACTATGCCGAGAAAAACACTGCCAAGAAACGGTAGATGCCCGGTATACTAGTGGAGTGCCGAGATTGCAGTTCTACGGTCAGCCTGCCTCAGAGCTAGACGTAGGATGCAAAGAGCTCGCACCGAGGATGCAAGAGAGAACCGCCGTGAAGTGTTTCGAGCTGCGAAATTGGCCCTTAACAAGGCTATTAAAAGCAGCAAGAGAGCGTGTTTCGACAACCTGTGCGAGAGTACCAACGCGAATCGGTGGGGTGACGCCTACAGGATTGTGATGACCAAGACCAAAGGGGGCTCCGCACCCCCAGAACGGTCTCCGGACCGGTTGGCAACGATTATCGAAGTACTCTTCCCGTCTCGAGCCACAAGCCTCTGGCCACCTGCACTACGAGACAGTGCGGACACGGCCGAAATGGTGGCTCCAGTGACGAATGAAGAACTACTCGCAGTGGCTAAATCCCTAGCAATGAACAAAGCTCCAGGGCCGGATGGAGTTCCAAACAACGCTCTCAAGACAGCGATCATAGCGAACCCGAACATGTTCAGGCTAGCTATGCAGAGATGCCTTGACGAGTGCCGTTTCCCCGATAGATGGAAAAAGCAGAAATTGGTGCTGTTGCCGAAGCCCGGGAAGCCGCCAGGCGACCCATCGGCATACAGACCAATCTGTCTGATCGACACGACTGGCAAACTGCTTGAGAGGATCATCCTCAACAGGCTAACCCCGTACGCGGAAGGTACGGACGGTCTGTCAAGCAACCAGTTTGGCTTTCGGAAGGGTAAGTCCACAGTGGACGCTCTCAACTCAGTGATAAATACTGCCGAGATAGCGATCCAACGAAAAAGGCGAGGTATTCGATACTGTGCGTTAGTGACACTCGACGTGAAGAACGCATTCAACAGCGCAAGCTGGGATGCCATCGCGCTCTCGTTACACCGGCTTAGCCTACCGGTGGGTCTGTACCGGATCTTGGAAAGTTACTTCCAAAACCGTGTACTGCTATACGAGACCGATGCCGGTCAGAAAAGGGTTCCGATTACCGCCGGAGTCCCGCAGGGCTCGATCCTAGGCCCGGTGCTATGGAACCTCATGTATGACGGGGTTCTGAAACTGAAGTTCCCTCCTGGAGTCAAGATCGTCGGCTTTGCTGACGACGTAACCTTGGAGGTCTACGGGGAGTCAATTCCTGAGGTAGAACTAACCGTAGAACACGCGATCAGCACGGTGGAGGAATTGATGAGCGCGAGAGCCCTGGAGCTCGCTCATCATAAGACGGAGGTAGTTATCGTCAACAACCGCAAGTCGGCACAACATGCAGTTATCCATGTGGGAGAAGTCGCGATCACTTCACAGCGATGTCTGAAGTTTTTCGGAGTCGTTATAGTCGACAAGCTGACCTTCGGCAGCCATGTCGACTATACATGCAAGAGAGCGTCGACTGCTGTTGCGGCTCTATCGAGAATGATGTCCAACAGCTCAAAGGTGTGCGCCAGTAGACGTAGGTTACTGGCAGGCGTTGTCGTATCTATGCTCAGGTACGGCAGCCCGTCATGGTCAAGAGCACTGAGGGTAACCAGTTACCTACAGAAACTGGGAAGCACCTACCGCGTGATGTGCCGCAGAGTGATATCTGTCTACCGCACGGTATCACACGATGCATCCTGCATGATAGCGAGCATGATGCCAGTCGGGCTGGTCATTCGGGAAGATGAGGAGTGCTTTGAGCTACGTGGAAATAGGGGAGCCCGCGAGCGCACCAACTCCTCGAAAGGTTGCTGGACCCACCGGCTGATACCTAGCATATCGAGCTGGCTGGGAAGACCCCATGGGGAAGTTCACTTCCACCTGACACAATTCCTGTCAGGCCATGGCTGTTTCCGACAGTACCTCCACAGGTTCGGGCACGCGGAGGTCCCAGTCTGCCCGGACTGCCCAGGTGTAGACGAAACTGCCGAACACATACTGTTCGTATGTCATCGGTTCGACGTCGAAAAAAGAGCAATGCTTGACGTCTGTGGCTGGGACACAACCCCTGATACCCTTATTCAGCGGATGTGTCAATCGGTGGAGAAGTGGAACGCAGTCTCGGCTGCTACCATCCAGATTGCCAGTAGGCTACAGGTAATCTGGCGTAAGCCACCCAAGTAAGCCTCATACAGGATGTATGAACGCGTGAGTGAGAGTGAATGAGTACATTTAGTACAGCCAACCCCCAAGAGGAAATACCGAGAGGTAGTTCCTGGGAGGAATGATGGCGGAGCCCAATGAAGTTTAGTCGGTATTAATGGCTGGTCACCATTCGAGCCCGACACGCCCCCAGTGCACCCCGTGTGGTAGATTGGACCCTACCAATAGCACGTGTACTGGGCTAGGACGTAAAGGTCTTCTCCATTGTAAAAAAAACACACATATGTGTGTGTACACACACACACATACACATACATAACTCCGCTAGCGAATGACGGATCTCAATAGTGGCATGTCTGTAATAATATACGTACATGGAACTATTGAGAACCAGAGCTACAGGTCCAAAGCCCTGGTAAAGGAGGATGGTTGTGATGACCTGGGCCGAGGTCACCACGTAAAGCAAAGTAAGTCATAACCCCAATTCCAAGGCGTGAAGCGACCCGTGCCGAGGGATGAGTGATCGAGGGGGTGAAAAAGATGCTCGATCGTTAACGAAGCCTGTGGGGTACCTGGGCAACCCCCACAGTAAGCGTCCCTTACCACGTTAATGCGGAGCTCTGGCGTGGCGGACATTTATTCTCGCGCTACTCGTGGATACAAACATGGAGAACAAAAACAAAAACAACAAACAATCGGAGGTGCCAAACCCCTTTGCTAGAGGTGGTTTGGCGAGGTCTCCCCCTCGTGGGGAGAGTAGTGGAGCGATGAGTGCTGCATCTGAAAGCACCAGTGAACCCCCAGCAGCGGTAGGAAATAGCCCTACCAACGCACCGGACGGCCACTATCTGCGACGCGCAAAGTGGTCAAGCAGCTCGATTCAATAATCGAGTACACTACCGCAAAGCAAAAAAATAAGCAAGGAGTTAAAACAGAGTCTCCTGGAACTTCAAAAAACTTTTCGTGTCGCAAGACAGAAACAGCAGGCTTATGCCAACAGGGTGGAATGTCGGGAGAAATCCGACAGAGAAACGCAGACAGTGGCCTCCAAGAGGGATGGAAAAGAGAAGGTCGATACGGACACTCAGACAGTGGCCTTCACCTTCTATGGAGCAGCCACGTCGCTCGAAGCGGCGGCCGAGTTCCCCTCGAAGGGAAAAGGCAAGGGCAACTGCAAGACGGCGTCGAACGCAAAGCGCCCTAGGAAGTCGCCAGGCGAGGGTGCAAAAACCGACACCACACGGCGTGCAACCGTTAAGGCCAAACGCCGTCTGACCGAGGTAAGCGAGGGCGAGAGTGACCTCGCTGAGCAGAGCGTTGGTACCAGCAACCCGGTGCGACCGGGGCAGGGGGGCCCAAACCGCTGGACGCTGGTCACCAGGAAGAAGCCGGCACCGACACCGGAGGTACCGCGGCTCGCGAAGAAGGCCAAGGACAGAGGCGAGGCCTTGTGGTTAAAAACCGACAAGGACAAATACGCCGATGTCCTAAAGTCGATGAAGGCGGCCGAAAGCCTTTCGGCCCTTGGGCAAGATGTGCGTAGCGTGAGACGCACCAACACGGGAGAAATGCTTCTGGTGCTGAAGCGAGGCGCACAATCTAGTGAGGTATACAAGGCCTTGGCCCAAGAGGTCCTTGGTGAAGGCGCCCAAGTTAGGTCGCTAGGGGTGGAAATGACTCTCCAGTGCAAGCATCTGGACGAGTTCACGACCGCAGAAGATGTCGTCGCAGCCGTTAAGGAACAATGCGACGTCACAATCGAGCGGGCCTCTGTGCGATTTAGAGATGGACCCTCTGGCACCCAGGTAGCCTACCTCAGGCTACTGAAGGCGGATGCCAAAAAGGTAACCGAGAAAGGGAAGCTGAAGATCGGCTGGTCGGTATGCCCTATTAGCATACCCAAGCCGTCTTCAGTGGATAGGTGCTATCGGTGCCTTGAGTCCGGCCACAAAGCCTACGAGTGCAAGGGCATAGATAGGAGCAAACTATGTCGTCGCTGCGGCGAGGAGGGACATAAAGAGCGGGGTTGCACTAAGGCACACAAGTGCCTTATCTGCACCGCTAAGAAGCAAGCCCATAAACATGCTATGGGCGGACCTTCGTGTCCCTTCGGTGAGGTAAATAAGAAGAAGCCGTGAACGTCACACAGCTAAATCTTAACCATTGTGCAGCAGCCCAACAGCTGCTGTGGCAGTCGGTCTCGGAGTGGAGGACAGATGTCGCCCTCTTATCAGACCCGTACCGCATCCCTGCCGGCAACGGCAATTGGGTGTCGGACGGGTCTGGAATGGTGGCAATCTGTACAATGGGACGGTTCCCGGTTCAAGAGGTAATACACTCCTCCGCCGAGGGTGTGGCGATTGCCAAGATCAATGGTGTGTAGCGGGAGACTTTAACGCTTGGGCAGTGGAGTGGAGTAGCCGCTGTACAAATAGCAGGGGTCAAGCGCTAATGGAGGCGCTTGCGAAACTCGATACTGTGCTAGCTAATAATGGCTCCGCTAGTACATTCCGTAGAAACGGAGTGGAGGCGTGGATTGAAGTAACATTTGCCAGTCCGAGTCTGGCTCCAGGCATGGAATGGAGGGTAGACGAAGGCTACACCCATAGCGATCATTTAGCAATCCGCTTTAGGATCAACTATGGTGTGCAGCAGCCGAGGGCGGGAGATCCCTGTCAGGTACGCGGGTGAAAGTCCAATCACTTCAAAAGCGAAGCTTTCACCGCGGCCCTGGAACTGGAGGCCAACACCGACAGTCTAAGCGGGGATGCGCTGGTAGCTGTTCTATCACGCGTGTGCGACGCCACTATGCCGAGAAAAACACTGCCAAGAAACGGTGGATGCCCGGTATACTGGTGGAGTGCCGAGATTGCAGCTCTACGGTCAGCCTGCCTCAGAGCTAGACGTAGGATGCAAAGAGCTCGCACCGAGGATGCAAGAGAGAACCGCCGTGAAGTGTTTCGAACTGCGAAATTGGCTCTTAACAAGGCCATTAAAAGCAGCAAGAGAGCGTGTTTCGACAACCTGTGCGAGAGTACCAACGCGAATCGGTGGGGTGACGCCTACAGGATTGTGATGACCAAGACCAAAGGGGGCTCCGCACCCCCAGAACGGTCTCCGGACCGGTTGGCAACGATTATCGAAGTACTCTTCCCGTCTCGAGCCACAAGCCTCTGGCCACCTGCACTACGAGACAGTGCGGACACGGCCGAAATGGTGGCTCCAGTGACGAATGAAGAACTACTCGCAGTGGCTAAATCCCTAGCAATGAACAAAGCTCCAGGGCCGAATGGAGTTCCAAACAACGCTCTCAAGACAGCGATCATAGCGAACCCGAACATGTTCAGGCTAGCTATGCAGAGATGCCTTGACGAGTGCCGTTTCCCCGATAGATGGAAAAGGCAGAAATTGGTGCTGTTGCCGAAGCCCGGGAAGCCGCCAGGCGACCCATCGGCATACAGACCAATCTGTCTGATCGACACGACTGGCAAACTGCTTGAGAGGATCATCCTCAACAGGCTAACCCCGTACTCGGAAGGTACGGACGGTCTGTCAAGCAACCAGTTTGGCTTTCGGAAGGGTAAGTCCACAGTGGACGCTCTCAACTCAGTGATAAATACTGCCGAGATAGCGATCCAACGAAAAAGGCGAGGTATTCGATACTGCGCGTTAGTGACACTTGACGTGAAGAACGCATTCAACAGCGCAAGCTGGGATGCCATCGCGCTCTCGTTACACCGGCTTAGCCTACCGGTGGGTCTGTACCGGATCTTCGAAAGTTACTTCCAAAACCGTGTACTGCTATACGATACCGATGCCGGTCAGAAAAGGGTTCCGATTACCGCCGGAGTCCCGCAGGGCTCGATCCTAGGCCCGGTGCTATGGAACCTCATGTATGACGGGGTTCTGAAACTGAAGTTCCCTCCTGGAGTCAAGATCGTCGGCTTTGCTGACGACGTAACCTTGGAGGTCTACGGGGAGTCAATTCCTGAGGTAGAACTAACCGCAGAACACGCGATCAGCACGGTGGAGGAATTGATGAGCGCGAGAGGCCTGGAGCTCGCTCATCATAAGACGGAGGTAGTTATCGTCAACAACCGCAAGTCGGCACAACATGCAGTTATCCATGTGGGAGAAGTCGCGATCACTTCACAGCGGAGTCTGAAGTCTCTCGGAGTCATTATAGACGACAAGCTGACCTTCGGCAGCCACGTCGACTATACATGCAAGAGAGCGTCCACTGCTGTTGCAGCTCTATCGAGGATGATGTCCAACAGCTCAAAGGTGTGCGCCAGTAGACGTAGGTTACTGGCAGGCGTTGCCGTATCTACCCTCAGGTACGGCGGCCCGTCATGGTCAAGAGCACTGAGAGTAACCAGTTACCTAAAGAAACTGGAGAGCACCTACCGCGTGTGATATGCCTCAGAGTGATATCTGCCTACCGCACGGTATCAAACGATGCATCCTGCGTGATAGCGAGCATGATGCCAGCCGGGCTGGTCATTCGGGAAGAAGATGAGGAGTGCTTCGAGCTACGTGGAAATAGGGGAGCCCGCGAGCGCACCAGGGTGACCTCGGTCGGCAGCGTGAGTGGGACAACTCCTCGAAAGGTAGGTGGACCCACCGGCTGATACCTAGCATATCGAGCTGGCTGTCAGGCCATGGCTGTTTCCGACAGTACCTCCACAGGTTCGGGCACGCGGAGGTCCCAGTCTGCCCGGACTGCCCAGGTGTAGACGAAACTGCCGAACACATACTGTTCGTATGTCATCGGTTCGACGTCGAAAGAAGAGCAATGCTTGACGTCTGTGGCTGTGACACAGCCCCTGATACCCTTATTCAGCGGATGTGTCAATCGGTGGAGAAGTGGAACGCAGTCTCGGCTGCTACCATCCAGGTTGCCAGTAGGCTACAGGTAATCTGGCGAACCGAGCAACAAACGAAGGGCACGGCTAACTAGTGATTGGTTAGTTGGAGCGAAAAAGGCCAAGCGCAAAAAGGAAGTGAATGGTCTGTTCATGCCGAGGCAGGTTTGGCGCAGCGAATGGCAACCACGTAAGGGGTAAACCCAGCCACCCCGAAGCAAGACAGAAGAGTGAGTGTATAGGCGTATAAGTGGACTGCCTCATGCCAAGACGGGAGGGTCGTAGCGTAGTATGTTGGGACTTAGCTATCGATACCTCATGGCGTGGCAGAGGAGTGAAAGGGTGAGCATCCAAGTCAGTCTCACACGGCATGTTAAGGGTGAGCACAAAAGTCAGCCTCACATGGTATGGTAGAGGCTAGCACAAAAGTCAGCCTAGCAAGGAATGAAAAAGGTGAGCTCACAAGTCAGCCTCGCATGGTATGTCAGAAGTGGGGCCTAAGAAAAATGTCCCACATGGGATGCCAGGGGGAGTGACAGAGGTACAATAGAGTGGCACGATTGAGAGTGAATCAGGTGATAGGGTGAGCACCCAAGTCAGCCTCACATGGTATGGGTGGGGCGAGCACAAAAGTAAGCCTAGCAAGGAATGTAAGGTGAGCACACAAGTCAGCCTCATGTGGGAGTGTTTGAGAGTGAATCAAAGTGCGATTGAGAGAGCACCCAAGTAAGCCTCATACAGGACGTATGAACGCGTGAGTGAGAGTGAATGAGTACATTTAGTACAGCCATCCCCCCAGAAGTAATACCAAGAGGTAGTTCCTGGGAGGAATGATGGCGGAGCCCAATGGAGTTTAGTCGGTATTAATGGCTGGTCACCATTCGAACCCGACACGCCCCCAGTGCACTCCGTGTGGTAGATTGGACCTTACCAATAGCACGTGTACTGGGCTAGGACGTAAAGGTCTTCTCCATTGTAAAAAAAAACACATATACCCACACACACATACATACAAACATACACACACATACAGACTTTTTCCTATCTCGACGAATTTAGTCGAATGGGATATGACACTCGTCCCTCCGGGCCGGGATTAGGTTGACGTTTTTCAGAGTGATTGCATTTATTTATTTATTTATTTATTTATCGCACGCATCAACAGGCCGCACTCGGCCCCAATGATGGAAACTTAAATTAATTACATTTAAAAAACTGCAGGAATCGCTTTCTTAAAGTTATCCGAGACAAATGAAAGTCGAACAGGTGCGACACACGATTGAAGAGGCGTTGTAGTCCCGTGATAGCGGCATTAGCTGTTTGAATAGTTCGTCGAAACGGCACTCTCAGAAGAACGTTTCCGCGTAACGTTCTGGACCTTGCTTGGATGTTGACTCGCTCTAATAAATCTGGAGAATCGATGCGTCCTGACAGAAGATCAGAGATGAATAAGGCTCTTGCAGTTTCTCTACGGCGCTGAAGGGTATCGAGCTGGATGAGTTGACACCGACTCTCGTAGCTTGGTAGACGAAAAGGATCGCGCCAAGGCAGGCGTCGAAGAGCATACCGTATAAATTTTCGTTGAACGCCTTCAATTCGATCGCTGCTGTTCATGTAATTCGGGTTCCAGACTGACGAACAATACTCCAGCGTGGAGCGCACTAAAGAGCAGTAGAGGCTTTTGAGACAATAAATGTCTGTGAAGGATTTAGCCGTACGGAAGATGAAGCCCAGGCTTCGCGATGCTTTACCAACAACATACGAAATGTGATTCTTAAATGTAAGTTTCGAATCTAACAGCACTCCAAGATCCTTAACGCAGCTCACCCGGGAAACAAGAGCTCCAGACAAGTTATATTCAAACTCAATGGGATCCTTTTTTCTGGAGAACGATATCACAGAACATTTCGCCGGATTCAGATTCATTCGGTTGTTTTCACACCATCTGCTGAAAGTGTCAAATTGCTGCTGCAAATAAAGTGCGTCCGTTCGGCTCTTAATTCTGTTGAAAATTTTCAGGTCATCTGCATACGACAACCGTGGCCCTTTCAGCTGATAGTTTACATCGTTGAAATAGAGAGTGAATATCAAAGGTCCGAGATGACTTCCTTGCGGAATTCCAGACGTTGCGGAGAATAGTTTGGAGTATGCATCACTTATGTTCACACTGAGTTGACGGCCAACGAGATAGGATTGGAACCATCGCAGGAGTGATCCACTGAAGCCAAGTTTTTCCAATTTAGCGATTGCGATATCGTGATTGATTTTGTCAAAAGCTGCAGATAAGTCAGTATATATAACATCAGTTTGTTGACTCGCATCGAACCCTTCGGACACAAAAGAGGTTAGAGATAGTAGATTCGTCGACGTCGATCGATTCGGCATGAATCCATGTTGGTCTTTAGAAATATATTCCTTACAGTGAAAAAACACTGACTCCACCACGACTAACTCAAAGAGCTTGGAAATGGCACAGAGCGCAGAAATTCCTCTATAATTGTCAATGTTCCTCTTATCACCTTTTTTGTGGACAGGAAAGATGAAAGCTGCTTTCCACAATTGAGGAAAAATCGCGGTTGTCAGTGACATTTTGAATAGTTGACAGAGTGGTTCCACCAAACCAGATATACACTTTTTCAAAAACACAGCAGGGACACCATCTGGCCCGGGAGATGACGATGCTTTAAGCTTGGATGCTGCTGATACAATATCCGAGTGCTCTACACGAATCTCATTCACTGACCGTTCGAGTTGGGCCACGCCGCTAGCTGCAACGTCAATCTGCTGCGAGGACAATGTCTCACTGACGAACACACTCGCAAATTTAGAGGCGAACAATTTGCATATGGCTTGTGAATCATGACCAGCTTCGCCATTCAAAAACATTGCAGAAGGCAAGCCGGTTTCTTTCCGCTGATCATTGACGTATCTCCAAAACGATTTAGGATCCGACTTAAGCTTACGTTGCATTTTTCGTTGATAGTTTGAAAAACAAAAACTGTTCAGTTTTTTAAAATCGTTATTGAGCCTTACATAATAAGCTCTCAGTGACAAGGTACGGCGTTTGGTAAACTTTCGTAATGCTGCTCTTTTCGCAGTTTTTAGCTGACGTAGCTCGGCTGTCTGCCAGGGGGATTGATCACTTCGTTGATTACACTTTGGGACATGACGATCGATAAGGTAGCTCATTATATGGCAGAACGTTTCAGCGGCGGAGTTCACATCATCCTTACTTAGCACAGAATCCCAGTTAATACTTTGTAAAATATTCAAAATGCTGCTATAGTCGGCCCGCTTATAATTGTAACACACGGTGGGCGCGTGGCTCGAAAACTTCATAGGCGGTACGTCCTGGAGTGTAAGATGAAGAGGCGGATGGTGGCGAACATACTTTACTAGCGGGGCGAGGGCGGTGGAAATATGCGGCGATTGATCTCTGGCATTAACGAAGCATAGATCTAAAATCCGGTCGTTCTCGTTCGTTGTGCTGTTAATCTGCAGAAGTGTAGCCGTGCTATAGCCATCCAGAAGAGTAAAGCTGCCAGGATGAAAAACTGATTCGTCTGGGTCGGGTTGTAGAAATCCGTTATGAATGGAACGCCACTTTATTGTAGAAAGGTTGAAATCGCCGAGGATCATGATTTCGTCAGTGGGTTGCGCCATCGCAACAACAGAAGTCAATGATTCAGAATGAGAATCAACTAGTGCTGAGTCGCGAATTTTATCGGGAGGGAAATAAACCACACATATATATAATGTTCGATTTCCCAATTTTATCGCTGCCCATACTTGTTCGATGCTGCTCCAAGCATCATTTGTTATATGTTGAACTTTTAATCCACGACGCACAGCGAGCAAAACACCGCCTCCGGAGGATTTGTGGCTGTTGAGAGGACTCCGGTCACATCTGAGAACCTCGTAGTCAGAGCAAATCACCTGGCTGGAAAGGGTCTGCTCATTTAGCCATGTTTCTGTTAATGCGATAATGTCGTAACAGCAGTCCGAGGTAGCTAGGCGATAGGTATTTGCACAGGAATTCATGCCACCCACATTTTGATAGTATAAGTGGATGGGTGACGATTTTAGACACGAAAGGCTGACCGGCACTCCTTGATTCCGTCGTCTGGAATGCACACCGGGGCGACTGGAATGACTGCTAACAGCAGAAGGCATAACCTTTCTATATGAGAAAGGCAAAAATTGGATTGACGTTGAAAATTTATTGATGCAGGCTGATTTAATTCAATATTACAATAACAATTATCTGATCCGTAGATTGATAACCTGTTGTTGTAAACATCGTGAGGACTTTTGATATATTGTCGGAATGGGGTCCTGATATGTAACTGATCTATTGGTCTTGATTTCACAGTTGTCTAATTGCATCAATATCAAATTCCTGCCTGAAAACATTCCAATAGAAAATTCCCGAGTTCTGCAATCAATCATAATTCACAGTGTTTTTTTCAAATTGAGCTCGCTTTTGTAGAGATGTACTGTAATAAGGGTCTTTATTTAATAGGAAGCGAAGTTAAAATTGATTTAATGTCTATGAAACATACAAAAAATTGCATAACTTTCAACATTTGCTAAAAATGTTTTTGCCTTTCTCATTCACTCTAAAATTCGTCAATCTAATCCCGACCCGGAGGGCCGAGTGTCATATGCCAATCGACTGAGTTCGTCGAGATCGGAAAATGTCTATGTGTATGTATGTGTGTATGAAGAAAAAAAATGTGACCTCTTTTTCTCAGAGATGGCTGGACCGATTTGCACAAAGTTAGTCTCAAATGAAAGGTACAACCTTCCCATCGGCTGCTATTGATTTTTTTATTGATTGAACTTCCGGTTCCGGAATTACGAGTTGAAGAGTGCAATCACACAGCAAATTTCCATATAAACTGAAATGAAAAAATTTCAAAATCAAATTTGTATTTTTGATGCCAAATGACTTTAAAATGTATGAAACATTGAGATGTTTGACAAAAATCGTCTTTTTTGGACTTTGGTACATTTTTGCCTTTCTCATATAGAAACGTTATGCAATCAATCTGAAAATCGTCAATCATACCGGCCCGGAGGGAGTATGCAGTGAGGGGTTGCTACTTTGAAATTAAAACTAGTTTAAAATTTCTTAACAAGTTGAAAATTTTCGGCAGGACCTGGACCTCCCGGATCTTTCTCCATGATCCGCCGCTGGTTTCAAGCGATGTTTCAGTATCACATAGTATCTCAAGATCGTGGCTGTCGATCCATTGTATATATGTGCAAATAGTACTGAACATGTAATATTCATTTCCACCACTGTATTCAACATAACCAGCCAAGGGATCGTAGTCTGGACATCAAGATAGCATCATTTTGAAACCGCCAATTTCGGAGGTTTAGTATCTTCGATGAGTTTTACAAACGTTAAACAGGGCATCATTTGATCAAATAATTTTGACGGTATATCGTCCAAGAAGTATTTATGGTGAATTTTCTAAGGTTAATGTTCATGACTGACAAGTCTCAACAAATTCGCTAAAGACGCATCCTCTGTTACTATTTTCTGAAAAATTATTCTGCATAATTTTAAAACCTCAAAAATTACGGAATTACGCTTTGGAATTATGCCGTTTGGACAGTATGATCGATTTTCACCAAACCGAATTTCTGGCTACGCCGCTAACTTCAAGTAAGTAGAAACAAAGTCGTTCTACACTCGTTCACAAGAAACTTCCTCGTATGCTGAATATCTATTATAATACATTGAAACCCCGATTTTATCAGCCAAATATGAACATATGTTTGATGGGCTCTAGCAGACGAATAAGACTAAATTCGAGTAAATCCTTTCTTGAGCATGTTTTCTTTATCATGAAGATGGAAATATGCAAAAATGAAAGGTTCATCATAATCAGAAATAGTTATCAGACTACATCAAGGGACGGAAAGAATATTTTAACAGCTTCATTTTATTTTAAAGAAAAAAATTGCCCGATTTAGTCAATGTCCCCATTTTGTCAGCCTAAAATACACCATGAGACTAATAAAAATGGGTCTTTATTGTATGTATTATTCACTGTGTTTCACATTAATAGGTACATTTCATTTTTGGAGATCAAACTACAAAAATTTTTAGGTAGTTTTCAAGGGGTTATTTTATAGATTTCTTCCAAAATTTGGCGAACCTATTCCAATTCGTATACCAATTAATCGATATACTTAAGGATTTATATGTTGCAGATAGAGAAAATTCTGAAATTTTTAGCTTTTTTCCTATACAATATTACGAAAGCTTATTAAACAATTTTTGAGAATTTTCGCTAACTTAAAATTATTAATTATTTGAAATTTTTTAAGAGTTTTATTTTTATTTAACCGTGATTTTTTTTAATAAATAGTGACCATCGCTTCACAATGTAGTCTATTTTTCATGGCTTGCGATGAGCACGATCTCTCGAATTGCTGAACTGAAAAGTATGGAATGGAAATTAATTTTTAGTATTCTTTACAGATTTAACTCGCCGCGCAGATAGCTCTGAATTAGACCCGCTGGTGCCCTAAGACGATTTCGCTAGTTTTTCGGAGCCATGTGCACCCAGTGCATTAACGCAAGTGACGGATGTTTATCTAAAAGTTTCGTGAAAATGAAAATTCCAGTAATGATGATGATTTTCCCAAACGGTTCGTTTTCGAGAGGTTTTTATTTGTTCTTTGGCATTAGGATTAGCAAGAATAATTCAAATCAAGGATACTACTGGGAAGTCACCTTTAGAAAAAGTCGATGTCGAAGTAAAATTTGGAATAATGCACGCATGTACTTCAGAGATAGCGTGATATCAGGAGCTGCGATTTCATTTCAACGCTTTTTTGTGAAAAGGGCGATACTTACAAATGTAAACATAAGGCTTTTTTTATACATGCGAATGAGGACTTTGAAACGCAACAAATTAACCTAAAAATTGTATTTTTGTTTGTTTATTTAAAGTTTCGTCCTCCACGCTCCATGCAAACAAACAGGGCGATATTTTTTTGCTAGCAGTTTAGAGGCGAAACTGTTATTTTCGTATTTTTTAGGATTATCAAGCTGATACCAGCTGTAAATAGTAACAATGATCGCTATTGAAAAAACCCGGACGAAATCGGTGGTGTAGAACGGTAGTTATTGTAAAAAACCTGTTTTAATCCACCTAGAGGTGCAATTGTGCCTTTGTCATTTCTCCAAACTATGATTTAATAGCTGGTTCGTACAATATAATATTATGGAAATGTCTTTCATTCTTATTACACTTGGTAAGTATATATAAAGCACCTTTTTGCATTCATCGCGGTATCGGTTTGAATCGGAGTTTTCTATGTGATCGCACTCCACAACCCGTAACTCCGGAGCTGGAAGTCGGATGGAGATGGAATTTAATATCAGTTTCCGGGGACGCAACACCTTTCATTTGAGACTAAGTTGATCAAATCAGTCTAGCCATTTTCGAGAAACCAATATAACCGTTATCCTGAATGTGGATGCTTCCGGATCCGTCGATGGTGGCCAGTGTGGCCAAAGAGACTTTGAATGACTGTTGGTGATCTAGATCTACAAATTCAACAGTTGTGTTTACATTTTAGAAAAATATCACCTTTTTACATTCATCGCAGAATTCGTTAGAATCGGGATTTGCTGCGTGATCGTACGTATCACCTTGTAATTCAGGAACCAGAACTCGGATCCACACAAAATTCAACAGCAGCTAATGGACCTTTCATTTAAAATCAAGTTTGTCAAAATCGGTTCAGAAAATTCCGAGAAACCGATGTGGACAAATCAACAAATTTTGTTTTGTAACCAGACTCTTCAACTCGTAATCCGGAACAAGATGTCGGTTGAAAATGAAATTCAATAGCAACCTATGGGAATATTATACCTTTCATTTGAATCTTAGTTTGTAAAAATCGGTTCAGCCATCTCGGAGAAACCGATGTGGACATTTTGTTAACAAATCCGCACATACACACACATACATACATACATACATACATACATACATACATATATACACACATACATACACACATACATATACACAGATATTTTGCAATCTCAGCGTACTGAGTCGAATGTTATATGAGAAGGTTAAAAGTCGATTTTTACAGTGATTGCATAGCCTTTCTTTATATGAGAAAGGCAAAAACGTAATGGCGATACTTCAATGCTGATAGGTGGGCCCGAAAAAGTAAAGAATCGCCAAAGAGGCGATACTATCATTTTGTCAATTTCAATAGCAAAAACGAATTTTAATTTAATAATTTCAAATACTTTATGAAGTTTTGGGTTTCGATCACTGAATCATGCAATCTAGGATGTAAAAAACACAATAGTTCTTAAATAGGAAATAAAACCAAGTCTGGAAATATTCACTGTTGATTTTTTTGAATGGTGTCACTGCTGGTATCGCCCTTTTCAAGAAAAAGCGTTGATTTCTTAGTTCTCAGTCGCGTTGGAAATTTGAGTAAAGTATAAACTTCAAATCGATTCAAAAAAATTCGATTTTTTTTTTGGATCAGTGCAATATATAACCCCTTTAAGAAAATTCAGTTTTCCCACCACAATTTAGATATTTTATTAACAGAGCATTAGCAATAATTCGTTTGTATGTCTATTTTATGGGCCATTTTTTCGCTTTCTCATTGATTTGGTTTGAGATTTCTAGCACTGACGTTGTCCTATGCTGATTTGAGCGATTCTCTGAGTCCTGCCACTATCCCATGTAGTATGTGTTATCGCGAAGCATCAAGTTCTGATTGTTCTCAAACGATATAATATCCGATTAGAGTGATAAGAGTGATATGTTAGGTGGATTAAAAGCGTTTTTGGACATGGTTCTGATAAGAACGGACGAGCAGAGGATTCTCACCGACTGGTGCAAAAAGCCGGTGGCATCTGGCCGAATTTTAAATTTTCTGTCTCTCCATTCGCTCACGCAAAAGCTAAATACAGCCATGGGGTTCATTGCAAGAGTATTTCGACTATCAACGTACAAAACAGAAAACAAAAAAAGTTAACGGTACGAGAATACTTGCGCAATAACAATTATCCCAGCACCCTTGTAAATCGACTGATCAATCGATTTGTCAACCAAAATCCCAGCACAGTAAATGACCGCCCTCCCGAGAGCGAACAAACGGTATATCGATCTCTCCACCACGTAGATGCTCTCACACCCGCCCTTGCCAGGATCGTTCAGAGGAATCACAAATATGTAAGGTTAGGTTTCAAATGTACAAAAATCAATGCAATTTTGTTTGCCAAGCTGAAAGATCCCACTCCTCTGCTTTCAAAACGCAATGTAATCTACCGTATACCCATGTACAGAATGTGACAGTTCCTACATAGGTTTAACTACACAACAACTCAAACAGCGCCTGTCTGGCCACCGATCGCTCATAAAACGGTGCAATGAATTCAAATCGTCAAGCAGCGAGCGAGAGACAAGCAATGTAGACGAGTTTAAAAAGAGAGCGCTAATGGTTCATACCATTGATAATGAGCACAGCTTTGATCTATCAAAAACAACAATTTTAGACCATGACAACCGATTACAAGCTTTACAGATTTTGGAAATGTGCCACATTTTTAGTGATGGTTCAACAATTAATTTCAGAACCGACACTAATAATTTGAATGCAGCATACTCTGGGGTGCTACACACTCTCTCTCATTAAGCATAAACTTCGCTCACTCTCTTCTGCCCGTTTCCTATACGTCAAATCATTGCTGTTTCCACTTCCATCTGTTCCATACCTCGATACTGTTTACAACACACACTTTTGCTTTTTGAAACGTTTCATTGCTCAGTCTGCTAGTGATGCGTGCGGGGACTTGACAACAAACCAACATGACTAAGATAATATTGTTCGTGTTGTAAGTAATCTGTGTGTTTGCAAATTGAATGTTGTATGTAATTAATGTGTTCAAATTATTGTTCAAATTGTAGTTTTGCCCAGAAGATGAAGGCATAGACCTTCGAAACGTTGGTAATAGACGCAATAAAATATTATTGTAAGAAATCCGTGACCAAACGCCATCTCTCATTACTTTATATGGTTATGTAAAATAATTGCGTTTTTATTAACGACTTGGAGCATTTAATTAGCGAAGTACTGGAAGCACAGTGGTCGCAATGGTACCAAAACGTACGTTTAATTAATGGTGCTCTAGGAGTTGATTTTAGCGATTTGGTGTGTTAGAAACACTTTTTCAGAATGGAAGCCCCTTCTTTTGATGTATACAGAATTGTGATTAATCCACCTAAAAGTGAGATAGAAAATTTATTTCCACTAACTTTTAAGATACAGGCACGATGTCAATGATAAAGTTATAGTAAATTCTACTGCGAGAAAACTTGTTGAACATGCAAACTCTCCAAAATGTAATGGTGTTGAGATAAAGCACGTTGTTTGTGGGAGGCACCCAAAAAATCATTTTTTTATTATAACTTTTTTCTGAGATTTTTGCAATTCGTCAAATGTTCTATGAAGTTGTTGAAATTAAGAAATTTCAGATATTTGTCGAAGACGTCAACATTCTTTAAACTTAAACTTAAGAGTTATTAAATGAGTGGGTTAAAAATACCGCCATTTTGAATGACAATTACTAAGAGATGTGGAAATATGTGGAAGACATTTCGATTCTATGAGAAAGACAGTGACAAGTACTATAAGAAAAAATACTACTCACAGCAGTTATCCACCGGCCTATATATAAAAAATACTTTCCGGCAATGCTTGTTTTTCATTTTGTAACAAAATAATTACGACATTTTAAGCATAATTTTTATAGCAATTGTTTCTATGTGTTATTCTATTCTACGGATATTCTAAAAAATCTTTGGAAATGTCAAAGTACACATATGAATCCAAAACTCTCAGCTCTGTAGTCTCCAACTTACGAATTATTCCTAAACTAGCACAACAACAAAAGTGATCAACTAAAAATGTGCAAAAATTTTTGGCTGTCTTTACAAGGATAAAAACCATTACAAACAGTATTAGGGTTACTGCGCCCTAATTCATCTTAGCTCCTCTATTCATTCCACCCATTGGAACTCATTAGTTAGAGAAGTATTTTCTATCTCTATTCAACGCATTAGCTCAAAAAGTCTAACTGTACTGCTTCTTAGGAACGAAGGAAAGATGGTGATACTTAGGGGAGAGTGAGGAGACTTGATCCCCTTTTTTATTTTTCAATCCTACTCCGTGGAATGATAAAAAAATTATGTATTTTTTGTAGTTGTATATTGTTTCTAGGGTTGATAATCATAAAAAAAATTCATGGAAATATTATACTGGACATGAGCTATGAGCATTTTTGGAAAACAACAAAAAAATGGAAAATTCTTTGATTAGTGGAGACTCGATCCCTAATTTGGGGACACTTGATTATTTTTTGAAAACGTGTTTAAAAGAGCATGTAGGGTAATAAGCCTATTTTTGCCCTGTTTCTATTATCATCCTACCCATCGGAAGCCTTTGGTTAGAGCAGCGTCTGCCATCTTTGCTCAACGCATTGGCTCAAATGGTGCTGCGATAATTGGGGTACTCGATTAGAGTTTTTGCTGCGCTCAAACAGAAGATTTGCACCACTCTCAAGGCAATTTTGTTATTATATTGACTCTTAATAAGAGGCGAATGACCTTAAGGTTAAAGCCTCCATAATCGGAATTAAAAATTGCTCCTAATAACAAAGCAAAGAAGCTGAAATAATAAAATTAATAATTAAATAATGTGGTACCCTTCCTAATAGGGCAAAAAATAGGTGGGGCTACCATTCAATGTTACAAATGTATTGTAGTATTGATTAAATTGTTGTGATTAGATATTACTACTTTTGTTACCACATATTATGCATCTCTCACCTGATTTTTATTACGAATTCCCCAAATCTCTGTGCAATTATTTGAAAGCTGTCGTTATTATGGTTGAGGAACGTCAAATGTGGGATGCATGGTTGCTACGTATACTGTAGTAAACAATTAAGTTAAGTTTTTGTATGATAAAGCGTTCATTTTTGACAGTTTTTTTGTTATTTTATGGCAACAATGACTTAAATTATTCTGGTGTGAATTTGGCTATTTTCAGTGGTGTGTATGAAGCATGGCGAAGGGGATCAAATCTCCACGAATTTGAAGGGATCAAGTGAACCCCTAGCATTTATTTAAGCAAACTTTAGTACAAGTATAGTTGAACAAAAAAATCAGCTCAATCATAACGTATTCATATAATTGACCTCCTCCTGTAATTCTGTATGCAAAAGTATAGTATGTAGTGGGTGACTTTATCAGTTGTATAAAAGTTTGAAAATTTGGAAAATAAATCTTCTTCAGTTCTTCTGATATTTTTTTCTTTAAATCGGTAAAAATTCGGTAACACATGTCCAATTTATTTTTTTGTGTTAAAGAAACTTATGTTTAGATAAAACTACGCAACTTTCTAATATATTCGATTAATGTATTCTGATCCGCCTTTGAGTTACAATGATGGGATCAAGTCTCCCCGGGGATCAAGTCTCCTCAGTCTTGATTATCGATTTGTTTATTCAACCATGTAACGTAAGGCAGCTGCCTTTTTTAATGCTACACTTTGCTTAAATTCAGTATTTATAATTATAACGACATTTCAAAACTAATTTTAATCTCTAATTCTATGCTCTCAAATATTTAAAATTTAGTCCGTGTTGTTGAGTTCACGCAATAATTCTCGCCTAAAGGCTAACTTAGAAGTACAAGATTTAATTGAAAATGGTAGGTTATTCCAACAAACAACACCTCTTACAAATATTGATTGGTTGTAATAAGCCGTATAATTAATTGGTAATGCAAAATTTAGTGTACGAGGATTACGAAGAGGTATTAATTTTGAATACAGGTATTCAGGCCGCTTAGACTGGATAATGCGATATAATGTTAGATTGGACCGTAAATTATAAAATTGATTAAACGGGCAGCCAATAAGGTGGTGATGAAGATGGGCTACTCTAGAAAATCTAGAAAGATTGTAGATGTATCGAACACATGCATTCAAAGCCACTCTTAATTTACGTAGTGACGTGACTGATGCATTAAGGTATAAAAAGTCGCCATAGATGAAATGAGGAAGTATCAACGCTTTAAACAGTTTTAGTTTAATTGAAGTACGCAGATGTTTCGTTGATAAATTTAGTCTCTTTAATGAGCCATAAATTTTACCGCATTGAGTATTAATTTGGTCATCCCAATCGAGATTAGCCTTGAAAATAATTCCAAGATTGTTTACACGGTCAACAAATTCAATAGGCTGATTGTTAAGAAACAATGCTGGATAAATTGTAGTATTCATCCGATTGAAAAAATGGCTTTAGTCTTACTGGGGTTAATAAACAATAAATTTCGTTGTGTCCACAAATAAATACTTTCTAGATCGCTATTGATTTTATTGGACATATCAGCAATATTTGCAGTTTTAGCAGCACAAAAATAAATTTGAACGTCGTCGGCAAACAAATGAATCGAGCAATATTTTAGTATAGAGGGTAAGTCATTTATAAATAATGAAAACAAGAGTGGCCCCAATACAGATCCTTGAGGAACACCTGATCCGATTCGATGGAAGGATGACATGATACCATTACAGTAGACTGCTTGTCTACGTTCAGACAAGTAAGATTGTATTAGGCTGACAGCCTTACTGGAAAATCGAAAAGTTGAAACCAATTTTTTAATAGTTTAACATGAGAGACTCGGTCAAAAGCTTTTGCAAAATCTATTAATAAAAGAATAGCAATTCCTCTTTTATCGATTGTTTTAGCAATATCATCGTGCACCTTCATAAGAGCTGTGCCGGTACTGTGATTAACACGAAAACCCGACTGGAAGGGACTTAAGAAATCCGTACTGTTGACGAAGCTTTGAATTTGATCCTTTATCAATCTCTCAAACGCTTTTGATAGGGCACTTAGTATACTTATTGGCCGGAGGTTGGACAATCCTTCGCTGTTTCCTTTTTTCTTTATTGGTAAAATTTTAACGAGCTTCCATGCACAAGGAAATTTAGATGTTTTTATAATCGCATTGAAAAGATGTTTAATCAATGGTAATTCCAATGGAAGTATGATTTTTATAAACTGTAATGGAATATTATCAAGCCCCAGCGCGTTGGATTTAATAGAATGGATAGCATTAAAAATTTCAGAATCCTCTAGCGGTTGAAAAAGAAAGCCTTTAGCGAGATGTGAAAAAACTGGAATCGATGTTCCGTCTGGAGTGAAATTTGAAGAAAAGTAGTCGTTGATATCATCAGCTGAATGAGTAAAATTATCGTTAGTTGATTCATCCTTCGTGACTCCAAGTTTCCTGATATTGTTCCACAATTGTTTGATAGGCAAATTGACATTCAATTTCTGACTATCAAAATCAGTTTTTGCCTTTTTTTTAATCAGATCGTTTACCCTGTTTCTACAGCGCTTATAATGAGTATGATCATGCAACTCCTTAGTGCGGTTCCATATTCTGTAAGCAATATCTCTGTTAATCATTGCCATTGCAATATCATTGTTGAACCATGGGTTACTTTTGGGTTTGCAAATTCTTAAAGGAATACATTCATCGTGAATATGCTGCAGATGAGTGTTCAAAAAGTCTGTTAGAAGATCTGGGTCATCGATACTGTAATAATTTCTCCAGCTAACAGAAAAGAAGGCGTCATGGACGATTCGTGGATTAAAGTTAGTGTAGTCTCGATATCGAGAGATTTCTGGCACAAATGTTGAGGCAAAATTGAGTGAAGAGAATATCATATCATGATTTGATACACCCGGCAACGATACTTGATCAAATTTCAATACAATGTCTGATTTATCTGTAATAAGTAGATCTAGCAAGGAACATCCAGTTTGGTGGAAGAACGTTGGTTCGGCATTAATGCATGTATAAGACATGTTCAAGCAGACATCGCGAAACCTGCGAGCTTTACACGAATTTTTGAGTAAGTCTGTGTTAATGTCGCCAATAAAGAAGGTAGAATCATATCTGATTGTAAATTCGTCAAAGTGGTTGGATAAAGTTTCCGAACAGTCAATATCAGGAGGATTATAGTAAACCCCAAGAAGAAAACGATCATTACCACACTGCAATTCAAACAATAGATACTCTGTACTGCCCCGAGCAGAATTGTCAAGCAAAACTATCGACCTGCGCACAACTCGACACGCTAATTCCTTCTTCACGTATACGCATATATAAAATGAGCTACTTTAGGATGAAAATTAAGCCAAATTTAACGAATTGAACTGCGAGCACAAGCTACATCTCACTTGAACACACATCCCTTTAGGAATTGATCAGTCTCCCCTACTTAAGCGCAATCCAGTCACTCTAAGTCGAGTTATCAACGAATTATTGTGACATCCCGACTAATGCGATGGATAAGGGCTCGCCTACCCTATATGCCGTTTTCATGAAACGATTACGTGGCCGGAATTGTCAATAATTCTTTTGCAAGCACGCATTGAATGATTAAAGATTTACCCTCAAAAAGGCAAGCGAAAATTGTGACTTCATAAAGCATCGCTTCTAAGACCCAATGAAACCAAGAGCCTCGTTTTACCAGTGAGAGAATCGAAAGCCCGAAAACGCTCTATCATTTGTATTTCGAATTACAAGTTCATTGCAACTAGGAAACTGTAACTAGCCGAGCCTCTGAGACCCCTTGCCTTTTTGAGGTTTAAAAGTTGACATAGATATAATATATATATATATATACATATATATATATATATATATATATATATATATATATATATATATATATATATATATATATATATATATATATATATATATATATATATATATATATATATATATATATATATATATATATATATATATATATATATATATATATATATATATATATATATATATATATATATATATATATATATATATATATATATATATATATATATATATATATATATTTCTAAAGATTTTCTGGCAAGTCGGATCCTAAGTAGCAACTCTGACTACATAGTCGTTTTGTGAAAATGATATCTAATACTCTTTGCTATGGTTCATACTCATGAAAATACAGTAAACATTTTTAGACGTCTCTAGTGTTCACTTTCCAAATCCTGTTAATTTAGGAATAGTTTCAGATAACAGAAATTCAAAGTTCACGATTTATATGTGTATTTATTACTCTCAATGATTTTTTAGAATATTCGACCATGTGTCGCTTTCTCTCTCTCTCTCTCTCTCTCTCTCTCTCTCTCTCTCTCTTTCTTTCTCTTTCTCTCTCTCAATTTCTTTCCCGCACACGCATACGTAAAAAGAGAATCCAGCGAGGAACAGATTAACAATTCCACTTAATGAAAAATGCATACTAAGCAGCGGAAAGCACTTCCTAAACCATCCATAACAGCACCGGAGACAACAGTAGACAAATGAAATAAATTGGATTTTGTAGTTCATTTGTTGCACTAATGTTTATAACTATAGCTGGTTGCCCGTTTTTGCCCGTTCAAAAGTTATTGCTATTGGAAATAGCACTATTTTTTCAAAAATTACTAAATAACTTCGAAGATAGAAGAGCTAGAACAAAACTTTCTTCTAAAGAGTTGGGGGTGGCATTGACGCAAATAACTTTGTAGAACATTCTAAATTCATAGGTACGATACCAAAAAAGTTATATTAAAAAAATGATTTTAAGGGGTCATCCACAAACAAGGCACTATAACTTCACAAGTATTGAATATACAGTTTTGGACTCTTAAGCACAGTTGTTCGCAAAAAGTAGCTCTACAACATTGCAGAACATATGATCTCATTATCTATACATTTTAAAAAAATAAGAAAAATATCTCACTTTTAGGGAGATTAATCACTCAATGTACTAAACCAAAAGAAAGGTCTTTGAATACTGATAAAACTTTCCGAAGACATTATTGATCTAAACTTGACCGTTTTTGTGTAAATAATTAATCGCGTGTTTTTGGCAAAAAAAAACCACTGTGCACTGTGGCATTGTTTGAATTTTAATGATTCAATATTACCGTTACTAAGAATACGCATTAGTTCTGTCGCTAAAATTTGCGTTCCAGGGCAGTTTCCGCAACACTGCAGCCAACATTGTTCGCTCAAATTTTCACAAATTATTTTTGGAAACAAATCATGATAGGAGTTAACACCATCTGGAAATGATTTACTGCTTTGTAATGTCTTAAAAATAAGTTTAGTGTTTTTATTGTAATAATATTATAATGATATGATGATAATATTTATTTATTTAATGTTAAATGTTAAGGATTTTCCATGTTCGCTACACACAGAAAAAAGTAGGTAAAAATAAGAGTTTTTCACTCTTAACAAAAAACAACCAACGCATATTCTTAGTTTAAAAGTAAAACTTTTGTTTTGAGTACTATTCTTCATTTGCTTAAAAGGAAAACTTTTACTTTAATTATTATTCTTGATTAATTTAAAAGTTTTACTTTCAACCTATTAGTTGGCGTAGGTGATGTTCGCGCCAGCTCCGGAAAATACCAGCACATTCCATTACCACCGTGAAACACCTCGAACCAATATCAGAAACCACCAGAAGCATCGCGTATCACCATCAGCCAATAGCACAACACCGTAGCAGCATTCGTGATCTAACGCTAGATGTCGACCGCCAGAGGGCACGGAAGTGCAATGATGATGTTTTTATTTTCATCTGTCAAAACACATTGGACAGTAAATTCTGAATTTTTAAAATTCAATCAATATTATAATTAAATATTATTTCTTTTAATGAAAAGTAATATTGATGAAGAAAATATGTTTCCTCTGAAAAATATCCAGATGGCAAATTTCTTGTTACTTCACTCACATTTGTTCTTCCGGTTTCAATTTATACTAAAATGAAATTCAGAGATGGAAATTTCGATAGAAAACACGATGGTGGGCAAAAATCACTGGATTAAAGAGTGCAGTTGTTGGCAGTCGAGGTTTTCCACTGAAAAATCCAATTTCTAGATAAACGTTTTCCATATCGAAAACAACCAACCTAACCTCAACAATACAAAAATAATTCCGGATCTCAATAATTCGCAATAAAATATTGAGTTCAACTGAATGTTTTGGTGTCAAACGAAAGAACGAGTGTTTTCATATCACCTGTAATCAAGCGTTTTGTGAAACTATGTGTTATTTATTTTAAAACAATTAAAATAGAACAACCATCCTATATCATCAATGCAAGAAAATGTTTTAATCATCATTTGACTAGTACCAAAAATGAAATCTAGTTGGCGCATCGAGCGAAAATGTTTCACGTTTGAGAGCCAATCACGCGCATTATTTATCTTGCTCGCGCACGCTTCCATTCAAGCGCCATGCACCGTTCACAGCAATGATACATGCTGGTATATTCCAGAGTGTGTGTTTTCAATATATATATAAACCACACCGCTTGTTTGTGAGTCAGTTATGTATTTAAGTTGCGTGAATAAACATCGTAGTGAGTAAACTAGTGTTTTCCTAAATTCAGATACCGTCTTGTGCCTCTAGTTAACCGCGTATTTAATTGTGTAATCAAGCAGGCTGAGCGCACTTGTGGAACTAATCCGCCCTGTTTAGGGAAATAAATGTGCAAGTGCAATTCCTCAACCCAGTGCGTCAGTCTACGTGTATTTCCCTATGAAGCTGGGCTAGCGCTTCAACAGGTGGTGTTTTGCTAAGAGCGGAACACTCTTACTTTTACCAATATTTTTTTCTCTGTGTAGTAACCGTCCAAAACACTGCATTTTGGCAGGGACAAGTGACACGCATACCGTATGCGTATGTATACATCATCAACACGTTAAACAAAAAGATTATGGCATTGATGCCGAATGGAATTTTTTCGCAACTTGTCATGGAAAGGGTCCTTGTGATGCTTTGTAACAAACGACTAGCTCAATCGGGTTTTATTTCACCCAGGGTCGGCTTTCACACTGCTCAAGGGAGGACTCACAACCTTGACTTACCTGATAGCACTTCTGACGAAAGAAACAGATCGACATTTAAGACAGACATAAGGCTCAGTGAAAAAGTTATACAAAGCAAGAGAAATACATTTTAACTTATATATTTAGCTTTCTTACATGGCGTATACTGTCGTCAGGAACTGTTGGGGCCCTTGCTGCTTCGATGGTGGAGAGAGGGTGAGGAGCTGGAACATTTTGTTGCTGCACACTGAGAGTGGATTCGTAGATGTGGATAGAGCTATCCTAAGCTTGAATGAAGCACACCGTCAACTCGGTAGGTGATGTGACGATAGCCGCTCGGGGAAATTGTAACGGTTGCTCTATCCACGGTGCTCGCAGACGCCGGGGGAACTCATCAGTCCAGGTATAGACCCAAACGTCCAAAACGGTCGTTCCCGCACTTAGCGAAAGCGTGTGACTCGGCGATAGCGTAAGTCTCACCGGCCACCAGCGCCTTTTTGGTGTCCAAGGGTTGGGTACACGTGGTGGGACTGGATAGTCCTGATAACCTCCTTCGAACCACGCTGTCTACGGAGCTGATTCTGGCTTCGAAGGAACGGAGACTTTTCCCTGTCCGAGATGCGACGTACGAATGTCACCGGGTTCTCGTGGTGGTGTTGCGTCGTCCTGATAACCTCCTTCGAATCTGCTATCTGGTCTCGAAGAAACGGAGACGTACCGCCGACACACTAACTCGTCACCACAGTCCTTCGTCCCGTTCTTTTGTCGAACGTCTTCACCGGTCTCACTAACCGCGACACCTTTTCGTATTTTTTTAATTTTCTTGCCCAAATTCGAGGGACTTATTTTTTTGACGTCCGTCTTCTTTCAGTGGCTTCCAACGACTCCCAGTTTCAATCACTTCTCCTCTCCTTCTCACCTCTCCTTCCATCTCTCTCTCTCTCTCTCTCTCTCTCTCTCTCTCTCTCTCTCTCTCTCTCTCTTTCCCTCTTCCTCCTTCGTCGAATTCGGAAACAGTGGTTCTGCGGTGCGATTAATTTCGCCCGTTCAAAATTTACCTATTCTTCGCCGGATGGAGATGTTAGTAGATATGTTTTCAGGGGTGGATGAGTTTATAACGTTTCTTAAATCCTAGATTTTTAATTAATACTTTTATGTAAGTATACAAAAATTTTCTTAAAACTAATAATAAATATGATGAGCCTTAATGATGAAAAATTATTATACAAAAAAAAAATAATGAAAGATAACAAAATTATAAATTATTTAATTAAACTAACAAAAATATCAATGCAATAAATGTGGATCTGAGACATTGTTCCTGTGTCAACGGTAACAATCATCCCTCCGCCAGGAGAAAAATTGCAAGAACCCTTGTAAAGGTTACTCAGCAATTTTTCGTGAATACACCGTTAACGATGCAGGATCCTGACTAACTGAACAATTCATGTGGGGCAATAGTTTGGATCGTCTATACTAATTATCTTCCGTTGGAAACGCACACCATAATTGACAAGCTATCCCTTTGCTCCCCGCCCGTAAGCCATATCTGTCTTCTCCTTTGTTAAGAGTTTGAGAAACATAAATTTTCTTCTCATTTACTCTAACTATTCACTACATCTTAATCTAACTCCAACTTTTCTTTATTTATTATTATAACCTACACGCATACACTCTATCTCAACCAATCGGGTACCCTACACTTCCATTCACACACTATTTGCTCGCATACTCATTCATACTATTCTATGGAACTATCTTTATCTAATTTAGTTTTACCACCAGGAAATCCTTTCTTCTCTGGGTGGTTTAGTGAGGCAAGTGTCTGCCTCAGCTATAGTATTTGTTTACATCAACCAGCTGTATTTATTTTGTTAACTACTTAATGTCTTTTCAACTGAAAGAATTAAGTGTCTCATAATAAACTGTGAATTAGGGAGGAAAATAACCTTCAATATTTAAATTTCCTTTTTTTGGAAATTAAATTTAAAGTGTCATTTGGAACCACCCTAATTCAGGCGACTGTGCGAATAAGAGATGTGAGTCAAAATACTCGTTATCCATTTTTATTCGAACACACAACAGGCTATCGGGCGAAAAGGAAACGTCAAATTGATTCTGTCGTGTGCAATCGAAAGTCGCAAAAAAATGGGCCAACGGAGATTTCTAGTGGACACCGCGGATTGCCAGAAGCCGTTACCCTTTCGAAAAATACCCGGCAGAGTTTCGAGGCTCACACTCTACGATCAGAAGGACGTCTGCATATCGCACAGATAAGTATTTTTCCTACACATAGTCGTTGCAACGAGCAACTCTAACCTTTTTTTTCTTTTTCTTTTTTCTCTTTTTAGGTTTATGATAAACAGAGTTTACCAATTATCTACCAGGAATAGCAGCATTTTGTGAATCAGTCAGAAAGGAGCCAATAAAATGCGCTGGCGTAATCTTCCTAATTCCGAAATTCTGTAGTAGGGTTCATGATAGGATTGGACGATATACAGAAATGAGAATCCAGATTATCCTGGTTTAAGATGAGCGGCGGGCCAAATTCCCAAAGATTTGCCATCCAAATCTGTTAGCTCGTATGACGAGGAACCTTTCTTCGCTTTTACGTGCGCTGGCAGATATTGTGGACCATATTTTGCGTTATAGTTTTCTATCGCACTGGACAGTTTCATGTTTCGTCTATAAACTAACTGCCCGACGTCGAACGATTTGCTGTTCTATGACGAAGGTTGTATCGCTTTTGCCCTTCTTTGTGCGCTACTTCCAGCTTTTGCTGAACCAAGTCGCGTATTTGGCCAAATAGCTTTTTCTGTTGAGCGACTCGTTCGTCGGGTGTCATATCCTGATGTGAATAGGGTCGGTGATCTGATCCTGCCCAGAACATTTCGTACCCATGAGTAGTGAAATAGGGCGTAAGAGTTGTAGCAGTATGAATTGACGAATTCAAAATCGTCTCGATTTCTGAAAGCCTTGTGTCCCAAAATTTCTGATCGCCTTTGACATAGGACCTTATCGCTGCATTGACTGTTCTATTTACGCGCTCGACAGGATTTGCCTGCGAGTGGTATCTAGAATTCAGCCAATGCCGCACCTCAAACCTTTCCAGAAGATTTTTGAACTCTCTGGATAAGAAACAGGAGGCGTTGTCTGTTATTACAACTTCCGGAATTGAATTTCGGAAGAACTACTGATCTCGGAGATTCATACAAAGGGACACACTGTCGATTTTTCTGAACGGGATTAACATGACCCATTTACTGAACAAATCGACGATGGAAAGAATGTATTGATTTAGCTTCTTACTTCGAGGCAATGGCCCAATGAAGTCTAGAGCTATTATTTGCCAGGGGTGTGTGGTAAGTCTCTGATCTCCCAATGGAGGTGCCATTGCTATGTTTGGGGCTTTAGTCTCCTTACAGGTGGTGCATTTATTTATATGCTCACGAACTTCAATTGTCATACGAGGCCAGTAGTAACGCTGTCGTATTCGAGCTAAAGTTTTGTCCACTCCCAGATGCATAGCTTCATCATGACACCGGTACATTATAGCTCGACGTTCCTCTGGACCCGGAACCAATTTCCAGTTATAGCGATCATCATGAAGTTGATCTGGGCTGGAAACATACTTATAAAGTTGTCCATCTCGAACCTTAAAATCAACATAATCGTCAGGGTTCTGTTGTACTTTTTCGATCAGGTCGTCATACCATGAGGAGGTTTGCTCGATTGTCAAGCCAGCTACACTCCTTGATAATGCGTCTGGCACAATGTTATCTTTTCCTTTTCGGTGCAAAATGGTCATGTGATGTTGTTGACCACCGACTGCACCGTGAGGCAGTTTTCCATTTAGTGGTCATAATGTGGGTTAACGCCGAAGAGTCGGTCACCAAAGTAAAGTGTGACCCTTCAACATATCCCCTGAAGGCCTCAATAGCCAAGAGGGCTGCCAACGCCTCTTTCTCACAGGCGTGATAATTGCGTTGGGGAGTGGTCAACTTATGTGAAAAGTATGCAATGACTTTCTCCTGTCCATCTACTACTTGTGTCAGTACACCAGCAACTGCGACGTCACTGGCATCTGTCTGAATGACAAATTTCCTCGAAAAGTCTGGGCACACAAGAATGGGGACTGAAATTAACTTTTCCTTTATCATATTGAAGGCCTTTTCCGCATCATCATTCCAGGACAAAGTTTTGGCTTTGGTTTTTAGCAAGTCCGTCAGATGAGAGGTGGCCCCACTAAAGTCCTCAATGAAGCGGCGATAGTAATTGGCCATCCCTAGGAACCGACGCAATTTTGTAACGGTGATCGGTCTTTCGTATTCGACGATCGCTCGCACTTTGTCGGGGTTTGCACGAAGGCCATCTATTGAAAGTAGGTACCCCAGGAATGGCAGCTCGCTAACACCGAATCTCGACTTCTCGAGGTTGATGGACAGGTTGGCCTCCGCAAGGCGCTTTGCAACTTCTCGTAGCAACCGAATGTGATCCTCGAACGTCTCCGATACGATGACGATATCGTCAAGATATACAAAGACGTTCGGTTCCAATTCACCATGTCCCAATACGCGGTCCACCAAACGGGATAACGTTGCTGGACTATTCACCAGTCCAAACGGTAACCTGGTGAATTGGAACATTCCTTTGCCCTGGACACTGAATGCTGTATATCGCCGGGAACCTTTTTCCAGAGGAATCTGTAAGAAGGCCTCGGATAGGTCTATGGTGCTTAGGTATCTAGCTTTGGGAAGCTGGCCTAGTATACGGCCAGGATGGGGCAAGGAGTAGGCATCGCGGACGGTCCGCTCGTTGATTTTACGGGCGTCTAAACAGAGACGCATTTTTCCTGTGGGTTTGATGACTGGCACCACATTTGACGACCAGTCCGAGTGAGCTCGTTCGATTATTCCCACTATAAGCATCCTGTCTAACTCTTCTCCTACTTTCTGTCGCACCTTCGGAGATAGAGTATATGGATACTGGCGTGCTGGAGGTTTACCTTTCCATGCCTCCGTAATTTCGATTCGATGCTCTGTCAACGGGGTTATTGACAAATTGAGCGGATCCGCTACTTTGAACAGGCATTTAACTGCTTTTAATTGCGTTTTTTCTCTTTCCGTCAACACGCTCTCTTCGCGTGATACACGGGGTATCTCTTCTTCGTACATTAGTGCGCAGTTTAGCACGGTGCACAGTGGGGCGAAACTGAAAAAAGACGGTCAAAAGTCTTTCCTGAGTTTCACAGATGTTTTCATGCTTTTATGTCTTCAGGAAAGTTTCCTAGGACTATATCCCACATCTTTTAGGATAAGCACTTTAATTTTTCTTAAGGTGCAAGTGTCACCTAAAAAACTTTTTTTTTTAGCTCGGCAACCAAAAAATTTTTTTTGTGCGGAATCTTGTAGAGCAATTTATTTTGAACAACTTTGAAGAACATATCTGCCATCTATATATTTTTCCTTAAGTGATATGTACGTTGCACCTTAAAATCAATTTTTCAACTTTCTCTTCTACAACTTAATTTTTTCTACATTCATATATTCTAGAAAGTTTTAGATACCATCGAAACACACAACTTTTCTGAAGACTCCAATGATGTATGACATGTGTATCGGGATATAAATCGATTTTTCTTAAAAAAATACTCTTTTTCATTATAAAATTTCTCAAAATTGTGAAACTTTGTGAACCAAAACTCAGCATGATTAAATTCGCCATGTTATGTAGTAAATATAAGCGAAGTATAACAATCCGGACATTTCGGGTTTTTTAGTTTTCCTACATTTTTATACTGTATAATGCATGGATATTTTACAGTATCTATAGAGCGGGCGTTAGTAAATCAACACGTAATAATACAGAATACTACACTCAATGCAAAGTATATCTTCTATTATCAACAATCAACATGTAAAAACAATGAAAGTGTATGAAGCATTTATTATACAATAGAAGTATTTTATATTGAACTAGCCAATACCCGCCGCGTGTTGCTGCGACTTTCAACGAAATAGCATTAAACACAATTTGTTCCGAAGCGCCATGGCAGATAATCCCCAATCAATAGCACACAAACACGCTCCATGACAAATGTCTACTACGTATAAATTTTTAGGGCAATTGGCCTTTTGGGAGTCCATAAATCACATACATACAGACATTCACTTTTATATATATAGAAGAAGATGACTAAAATGATTAATCTTGGAAAGATTACATAATTTTGGTATTATCCCTCTCATTCTTCGTTCCAGTTACTCAAAAATCCACAAAACGCAAGCTCTGAGAGTGATTCAGAATGATATTTGCTTTGATGTGTGTTTTCTTTTATTTTCAATAATTCACAATAAAATATTACTAATGCTATAAATAATTGGATTACTGTTAAGCGTGTAATGTACCCGCGTAAAAAGCAATTTAGGCGTCCTTCTAATGTATAATTAGTGCTTCATACACTTCATTGTTTTTACATGTTGATTGTTGATAATAGAAGAAATATTTTGCATTGAGTTTAGTATTCTGTATTATGACGTGTTGATTTACTAACGCCCGCTCTATAGATACTGTAAAATATCCATGCATTATACAGTATAAAAATGTAGGAAAACTAAAAAACCCGAAATGTCCGGATTGTTATACTTCGCTTATATTTACTACATAACATGGCGAATTTAATCATGCTTTGGTTCACAAAGTTTCACAATTTTGAGAAATTTTATAATGAAAAAGAGTATTTTTTAAAGAAAAATCGATTTATATCCCGATACACATGTCATACATCATTGGAGTCTTCAGAAAAGTTGTGTGTTTCGATGGCATCTAAAACTTTCTAGAATATATGAATGTAGAAAAAATTAAGTTGTAGAAGAGAAAGTTGAAAAATTGATTTTAAGGTGCAACGTACATATCACTTAAGCAAAAATATATAGATGGCAGATATGTTCTTCAAAGTTGTTCAAAATAAATTGCTCTACAAGATTCCGCACAAAAAAAATTTTTTGGTTGCCGAGCTAAAAAAAAAATTTTTTAGGTGACACTTGCACCTTAAGAAAAATTAAAGTGCTTATCCTAAAAGATGTGGGATGTAGTCCTAGGAAACTTTCCTGAAGACATCAAATCATGAAAACATCTGTGAAAGTCAGGAAAGACTTTTGACCGTCTTTATTCAGTTTCGCCCCACTGTGCGGTGGGCCAAATTTGGTATTTGTCCCAAAAGTCCATTCCTAGGATACAATCCACGGAAAGTTCTTTGACTACCAATGTGGGTATGATTTTAATCTTCCCCTGGAAATTGAAGGGGATGTATAATTGCCCGAGGATTTCGAGTTCAGTTCCACTGGCTGTACGAACCGAAATCGGTCGAGACGGTGGTTTCAATTGTTTGTTATTAAACTTGAGAAAAACTTTCTCGTTGATCAGGGTAAGTTGACTGCCAGAGTCTAACAGTCCCTTTGAGCGGATCCCATAAATTTTTATGTCGGCGTAAGGCCGGTTGTCATTTAGTTTGGACAAAGATATCGTTAGAGCCTGGGGAGAATCAACTGCATACAAATCTTCTGAGACCGGTTCCCAGAAGTCGGAAGAAAGACTTCCCGCAGAGTCCTTATTTACGCAGAGGGGGCTGACGGTCGGCGAATTTCGATCGTCTGCAGTCCGTTTTTTCGATAATACGGACAATTTTGGGTTTCAAATCCCTTAAACCCACACACAAGGCACATAAAACCTTTAAAATTCCTACACTGTTCTACAGTGTGGTTAGTTTGTCGGCAATAAAGGCATTCATAACTTCTTGGTGGACGATGGGATTCGATCAGGGTTTCTAAAGTCCTGGTTGGTTTTGAAGGACCTTCCTTAGGGTCACTGGACATGCCAGGCCTAGACTTATTTTGTGTTTGCTCAGTGGGCGCCTTGGAATCCTGTTGGCGGAATTCCTTTTTATTGAACTTACCATCTTTCTGTTTGTTGGAACCATTTCCTTGGTTCGAGGGTTTGTATGGTGGCTTGTTGTCGTTACAATTTCTATTATCGGCTCGATTGTGTTTATTTTCCGATATGGCATTTGTGCTCTTTTCGGAACCAAAAAGCTTGGAATATAGGGAGAAATTAGAAGCGTCAATGACATGACCTGCTTCTAATAATTCTGGTAAATTTGCTATAGGCTTCCAGAGAAGGGCTTTTTTATAGTCCATTCTCATGTTCCTCTTTAGAACATCCAGCTTTTCTGCGTCACTCATGGGTGAGATCATGGAACGGAACATGCTCTCCATGTCATAGTAGAAGTCCTGAAAAGTTTCGTTGCGCTGTTACCTACGCTGATAGATCCTGGTGCGTACGAGGGAATCTAACTCTGGGTGTACAAATGTCTTACGAAGCTCATACACAAGATGTCCCCAGTTTCCCAACCGACCTGCAGACCGCATCGACATGTACCAGTTGAGGGCTGGTCCTGTGAAAAGATGTAGTGCAGAATCGAACAGTTCAGCCTCTGAGGTGTGTTCAGATAAAGCTAACTATGAAATAAGGACCAGAAATTCATTCAATTTAAGGCCCTGGCCAGTACCAGCGTATTTATCGATTTTCCATTTCGATACTGGCAAGGATTTATGGTTGAAATTACCTCTCTGGCTGGGTTCAAACGGCATATCAGTGGGAACCGTTGCTTGATACTGCTCGTGGTTCAAAAAGCGCGGTATTTCGCGCGGAGGGTGAATTCCTGCCAAGCTAGGCGTAGGACGTAGGTTGTTAAGGTAGTCATTAAGTGTTTGATAACTTGACCAGTTCGAGACTTGTGCTAGGTACCTTGTGTTGAGAGTTCTCTCGTACCAAGGTCCTGGGTAAGGGAGCGTCCCTGGAACTGTCGTTCCAGCGGTGTAAATTGGTGCATTGATTATGGGAGTTGGGTGACGCAGGGTTGTAACCTGGGTGAAGAGATTTTGAGGATTAGAGCTCACGGTAGTGGTTATACGAGGGTAATTATTTGCTGTGGTAAGGGACGTTGCGGCACCAATTATCGGTGTCGACAAGAGAATCGACGGTGCTGATGCAACCGCTGTCGAGCCTTTCGGGATCGTACCAGTGTTGGTAGATTGTGGCAAAACAGGGTTACTCAACAACTCTTTATCATATGGTGTGTATGGAGTACGAGGATTCCCGAGCTGATTGGTTTGAATATGGGTCTCTTTAAATCTTCGTAGTAGGTAGATTTCGTGTTCCAGTGAAATGACGGCATCTCTTATGTTTTTAGAATCGACCCTGTCGGAGCTAAGTAATCCTAATCTGCTTAGTGAACCAAGGATATCTAAGTCCTCTTGAGAAATGTTGTTTTGCTGAGTATCTGGTATCTGCTGGGGAACCAAAGTGGTCGTTACTGCTGGTAATGGGGTTTCTGTGGTCGATGGAGGTACCGTTGGAGTTAAATTGAACAAATCTCCCAACCCTCCCATATCAGGTCCTTGGAATTGTCGTTTTCCGTAGAAATGTCTATTCAAATATAGCAAAATCTTATCCTGAGTTCTATCTAAATCACGTATTGCATCTTCTTCTACATAATTTTTCAGTAACAATATTCGATTTCCTAGATGCAGTAAGGATGACTGACATCTAGGCGGCAAATCTTTAGGACACTGCATTATGGTGTCTTCAATATCCCACAATTTGGACTCACATACTCTCATCTCTTCACTAAGATCACGTTTCAGAATTTTCATATTTTGAGTATCTTCTTCTTTTTCTTGCTTCAGTCTTTCCCTCAACGATCGACGTTTCCTAGACATCGTATCATTCTGAAGGATAGGTACCTCCCTGATCTCAAGTTCGAAGTCTAATTCGTCTTCGTTCAGATGGTCTACCCTAATGTCATAGAAGTGTTTACTTAAATCACACTCACGCAACTCAAAGGTCAGAGATGGAAGCTCTGCCATTTTGACACCAACGCCCTGGTTATGTTCTACAAACGTTTCTTGATATTTTTGGCTAGAGTGAACTGGCTTTCGTACGGACTATTGATTTCAGTTTGGTGTCTATGGGTGCGTTTCAAACGGTAACAATATCGAACACTTCCTACAAATGTTGATCACACAAACTTTGCTTTACCACAGAACATTGAACGGTTTGAAAGGAAACATCACAAAGTTCACGATACACTTCAGGCGCTATCGTGAGTCTCCCGGAGCAGGTGGAAAAAATGTTCTCAGACACAGAGTCTGAGAATATTTTTTTTTAACGTGGATCGCCAAATGTAACAAACGACTAGCTCAATCGGGTTTTATTTCACCCAGGGTCGGCTTTCACACTGCTCAAGGGAGGACTCTCAACCTTGACTTACCTGATAGCACTTCTGACGAAAGAAACAGATCGACATTTAAGACAGACATAAGGCTCAGTGAAAAAGTTATACAAAACAAGAGAAATACATTTTAACTTATATATTTAGCTTTCTTACATGGCGTATACTGTCGTCAGGAACTGTTGGGGCCCTTGCTGCTTCGATGGTGGAGAGAGGGTGAGGAGCTGGAACATTTTGTTGCTGCACACTGGGAGTGGATTCGTAGATGTGGATAGAGCTATCCTAAGCTTGAATGAAGCACACCGTCAACTCGGTAGGTGATGTGACGATGGCCACTCGGGGAAATTGTAACGGTTGCTCTATCCACGGTGCTCGCAGACACCGGGGGAACTCATCAGTCCAGGTATAGACCCAAACGTCCAAAACGGTCGTTCCCGCACTTAGCGAAAGCGTGTGACTCGGCGATAGCGTAAGTCTCACCGGCCACCAGCGCCTTTTTGGTGTCCAAGGGTTGGGTACACGTGGTGGGACTGGATAGTCCTGATAACCTCCTTCGAACCACGCTGTCTACGGAGCTGATTCTGGCTTCGAAGGAACGGAGACTTTTCCCTGTCCGAGATGCGACGTACGAATGTCACCGGCTCCTCGTGGTGGTGTTGCGTCGTCCTGATAACCTCCTTCGAATCTGCTATCTGGTCTCGAAGAAACGGAGACGTACCGCCGACACACTAACTCGTCACCACAGTCCTTCGTCCCGTTCTTTTGTCGAACGTCTTCACCGGTCTCACTAACCGCGACACCTTTTCGTATTTTTTTAATTTTCTTGCCCAAATTCGAGGGACTTATTTTTTTGACGTCCGTCTTCTTTCAGTGGCTTCCAACGACTCCCAGTTTCAATCATTTCTTCTCTCCTTCTCACCTCTCCTTCCATCTCTCTCTCTCTTTCCCTCTTCCTCCTTCGCCGAATTCGGAAACAGTGGTTCTGCGGTGCGATTAATTTCGCCCGTTCAAAATTTACCTATTCTTCGCCGGATGGAGATGTTAGTAGATATGTTTTCAGGGGTGGATGAGTTTATAACGTTTCTTAAATCCTAGATTTTTAATTAATACTTTTATGTTAGTATACAAAAATTTTCTTAAAACTAATAATAAATATGATGAGCCTTAATAATGAAAAATTATTATACAAAAAAATAATAAAGATAACAAAATTATAAATTATTTAATTAAACTAACAAAAATATCAATGCAATAAATGTGGATCTGAGACATTGTTCCTGTGTCAACGGTAACAGCTTTGGGAGGAGTATTGAAACAAAACGCTGCGAAAGCGAGTTTGCAAGGTCATCATATAACAGCAGCCCAAGAACTTTATAATTGGGCTATTTCTAAGCCAGATTCGAAAATACACTATCAGTTTTTTTCGGAATTCGAATACAATAAAATAGAAAAAGTTAAAAAATCGTTATACACGTGAAAAGAAAATTTCGGGAACACAGTTATTCCATAATTTTAAGCCCCAAAATGAAAACTATATTATTGTCAAACGGTATTCGGTATTTTCGACGGAAGAAATATGTGTTAACTTATAGCAAAGGAATAAACGAATAAAGTTATAAAAAGGTTTTACTTATTTCTCTTCAAGCTTCTTCTGGATTTTTGATACAAAAATAAATATTGCCGAAATATGACCCTTTTAAAACTACCAGGATTTTTATTGAAGTGGAATTTCTAACCAAAGATGACGCTCGGTAAAAATATTTTGAACGCGAGGGTCTGCAATGTCTAATTTCTTTGTTTTAACTACTAAATAGCAGCAAAGAGATTTAGACAAAGTGTGAAATAAAAAGTTATAGAGAACATTAAGAGGCATCAAATGAACAATAGTTACGATAAATTTTGTTGATTAAGAATTAGAATAATTACAAAACTCTCCAAAAAACACAAATTTTGAGTTATTTCATTAGTAAAAAATCATTTAGTACACTTAACTAAAAGATATTTGTACATACACTGATAGGATATTTTCTCAGCTTTCCAATTAAATCTTATAAATAACGATATAAAGCATATTTGTTAGATTAGAGCCTTTTAAGCACTTGCAAGTCGGTAACAGGAAAAGTATAGTAATGAAATTACAAAGAAATGAGAAGAGATAGGAATATGATGTCCAAGAACAAATTATGAATCGTCCTAAAACCCAACTTTTGGATAATGGATATTGCTATAATCATACTTCATTATTTCGAGAAAATTATCAAAAACCTCCTCAAAAACACTAACTTTTAGCTACTTTACAGCTAAAAGGTAATTAAAACTAATTAACTAAAAGATATGAGAACAGCATTCAATAGGAAATTTTCCCACCTTTCGAATGGAACTAAAGCATTTAAAATACAAAGTATACTTTTAAAGTTAGAGGTCTTTTAAGACAAATAAGTTTTACATTTCTTATAAAAGAAATGTATAGAATTCACTCAAACTTTCAAGATTTTTTCCGAGGCCCGGAGGGCCGCGTCTTATATACCACTCGACTCAGCTCGACGATTTGGGACAATGTCTGTGTGTGTGTCTGTGTGTGTATGTAACGGACAAATTCTCATTCGTGTTTCTCAGCAATGGCTGAACCGATCTTATCCAAACCAATTTTAAATGAAAGAACTAAAAAACAGTAAGAGCGTTTTTAATTTGTTTTTGATTCTGATGTTAAGTTTCCAAGATATGAATGTTTGAATGCGTAAAACTGGCGTTTTTTGAAGTTTTTTTTTTTGAATTTTCTGCCGAAATTGACAATATAGATTAACCAATTTACATGTTTTAGACAGCTTATACAAATACCTTTCGAACAAGCTATAGATTGTTGAAATCGGACTATTATCAAAAGAGATATTTAACATTAAATGCCGACGAAAGATTTTTCTCATTTCCCATTGCCAGAAATATGACCAAAAACGTGTAATCTATTATTAACGCCAAAACGGCTTATTTTAGGTCAATAGTATCTTCGGAGAATTTAATGGAGGCAATAAGCCTTTTCTTTTGGTATTATGCTTTTGCTGATTAATCCCCCTATGAGTGAGATATTTTCACAAATTTTCTTGGAAGTAATTATATCGAAATGATGCCTTCAGCAAATCTGTAGCCCTTACTTTTGCGAATAACTTTACTGAAGACTTCAGATATCTATTTTGAATACTTTAAAAGTTATGGCTTGTTGTTTGTGGATTACTCTTTGTCGCCTATTTATTGTTCAATATAGTAATAATCCATTGAAATAAGCCAAACATTATTTCGATAAAACGAATTTTGTATTTCAGTTTTCTATCTACAACCGCTAGAAATAATCACCGAACACTTCCAAGTTGTTTGGAAGGAACTTGATAACTTATCAGTGTAAAAATGTTCATTTGTGCGAACCTTCTGACTGCAATTTTTCTAACTTATGACCATCGGATCGATCTAAAACAAATCGGAAAATGAAAAGCGAAACAAATAACTACAAGCAACGGCGTAGCCAAGAGAAGGTTTTGGGGTATTACACCATACACCCCCCCCCCCCCACACACACAAAAAAATATTGGATTGAAGTTGAAAATTTATTGATGCAGACTGATTCAATTCAATATTACAATAACAATTATCTGATCCGTAGATTGATAACCTGTTGTTGTAAGCATCATGAGGACTTTTGATAAATTGTTGGAATGGGGTCCTGATATGTAACTGATCTTTGGGCCTTGATTTCACAGTTGTCTAATTGCATCAATATCAAATTCCTGCCTGAAAACATTCCAATAGAAAATTCCAGAGTTTTTTAATCAATCATAATCCTCAGATTTATTTTCAAATTGATCTGGTTTTTGTAGAGATGTACTGTAGTAAAGGTCTTTATTTAATAGGAAGCGAAGTTAAAATTGATTTAATGTCTATGAAACATAGAACTGCTCACCAAAAAAATGCATAACTTTCAACATTTGCTAAAAACGTTATTGCCTTTCTCATTCACTCTAAAATTCGTCAATCTAATCCCGACCCGGAGGGCCGAGTGTCATATGCCAATCGACTGAGTTCGTCGAGATCGGAAAATGTTTAAATGTGTGTGTATGTATGTGTGTGTACGTGTGTATGTGGAAAAATGTGACCTCTGTTTCTCAGAGATGGCCTGACCGATTTGCACAAAGTTAGTCTCAAATGAAAGATGCAACCTTCACATCGGCTGCTATTGAATTGTTTATTGATTGGACTTCCGGTTCCTGAGTTACGAGTTGAAGAGTGCAATCACACTGCAAATTCCCATATAAACTGAAATGAAAAATTTTCAAAATCAAATTTGTATTTTTGATGCTTGATGATGTATGACTTTAAAATGCATGAAACATTGAGATGTTTGACAAAAATGGACTTTTTTGGACTTTGGTACATTTTTGCCTTTCTCATATAGAAAGGTTACGCAATCACTCTAAAAATCGTCAATCATACCGGCCCGGAGGGAGTATGCAGTGAGGGGTTGCTACTAAAATTAAAACTAGTTTAAAATTTCTTAACAAGTTGAAAACTTTCGGCAGGACCTGGACCTCCCGGGTCTTTCTCCATGATCCGCCGCTGGTTTCAAGCGATGTTTCAGTATCACATAGTATCTCAAGATCGTGGCTGTCGATCCGTTGTATGTATGTGCAAATCGTACTGAACATGTAATATTCATTTCCACCATTATATTGAACATAACCAGCCATGGAATCGTAGTCTGGACAAATGAGAAAAGCACAATTGCACCCACCTAGTAAAACAGGTTTTTATTTTGCGAATGCGTCGAGTTGAGACGAAAACGTAATATGATTAATAACGAGGATAACACTTCATACCGGCTTGAACCTTCGTTCGAACCGGTCACAAATCTTGATATCTCCTGGTTTACCTAGAGTTTTTCAACAGCAACAGTCTTGCTCAAGTCTATCTATATTTTCGCTCGATCAGTCTTTCTCAAGACTACCTATATTTTTTCGACAATTAGTCTTTTTCAAGACTACCTACTTTTTCTACTCAATCAGTTCTTTTCAAGACTAAAACATTTTTCAAGAACAATTCAGCCTAAAGAAATATTTAATTCTTCCAACATGCCTGGGTCCTCCCAGAAAGGCCGTGTGCCAAAAATTAAAGCTAAACGGAAAAGGGTATCTTCACCACCCGAAAATTCAATTGACTGCAGCAACTCATTAGATGTTTTATCCGAATGTGAAGCTGATGAAATTTCTAAATTTCCTCGCATTGCGCATAATGCCAATGCGAAGAAAACGCAATCACCTCCGCCTATAACAGTGATGATCTCCGACTTCAAAGCCTTTCGAACTGAGCTTTCGACGTTCCTTCTGGACGTAAAAGTCTCTTTTCAGATTGGCCGAAGAGGAGAATGTCGTGTTACAGCGGAGGAATTGATTGGCCACAAACGACTACTCCAGTATCTTACGGAGAAGTTATATAAATTTGATTCATATGATTTCAAGACAGATAGACCATTCAAGGCTGTCTTGAAAGGGCTACCACAAGGTCAAAGTTTGGATGAAATATCCAACGAATTGAAAAATTTACTTGGCTTTTCTCCTTCACAAGTTATTCTTATGAAGAGAAAGTTTACCGGCGATGACACGCCAGTACGTTCTGGAATTATCCAGGAGCTACATTTAATTCATTTTAACCGTAATGAGGTTAATCATTTGAAAGTATTTGAAAAAGCACGTTTTATGTTCCACGTGCGAGTAAAGTGGGAACATTATAGACGACATGGGGGCAGAATTCAAAATCTGACCCAGTGTCGTAGATGCCAAGGCTTTGGGCACGGCACAAAAAAATGTCATTTGGATTCCAAATGTATGATCTGTGGTGATAAATCGCACACGAAAGATACTTGTCCGGTGAAAAAAACCACAAAAAGTTTCAAATGCGCTAATTGTAGCGAAAATCATAAATCGAATTTCTGGGGTTGTCCTGTTCGAGAAAAAATTATAAATTCTCGTTCTAGACAACAAAAACAACAAATAAAACCTATTTTAATCCACCTAGCGGTGCAATTGTGCCTTTCTCAATCATGAATCACGAGAATGTGTGCATTGTTTATATTCATTGAAAACTTTTAAATGCATATATTACATTTTATTATTATACATCACATGACAACTATATTCAGGAAAATAAATCATTATTCGAGTTCTAAAATTTTGAAAAAGAAAAAACAGCCTTGGTAATATTGAACTGAAAAAAGGTGCGAAATCGGCAAAGTCCCAAAAAGTCGATTTTTATAAAAAAAATTTTCGAGATAACATAAAATCTCGACGTTTCATGCATTTTAAAGATGTTTGGCATCAAAAATACGAATTCGATTTCTGAAATTTCATGGGGTCCCCCCCTTGAAAAAAAAATTAGAGTTCCGACTTATATGGGAATTTCATATGTGACCGGACGATTTAGTCTATATTTCCGAACCCATATAAGCGATCCGTACGAAATTTTATTGACATCTATGGGAATATAATAGCTATCATTTGGGACTTTGTGAAGTTTGTGAAAATCGGCCCAACCATTTTCGGGAAACTGATGTGAGTTCGTAAATTTTGAAAGATGGCCGCTTTTCCCGGGCACTTGCGGAACCGTCTATGGTGGTCAATGTAGTCAACGAAAGTTTGGTTGGCCGTCGGTGACCTAGAACAGCAAATTTAAGTTGTTTGAGAGACATTTTAGCGAAATTTTTACCTTTTTTGCTTTCATCGGAGTATCGGTTTGAATCACAATTTGCTATGTGATCGCACGCCACAACCTGTAACTCCGGAACCGGAAGTCGGTTGGGGATGAAATTCAATAGCCATTTACGGGGACGCAATACCTTTCATTTGAGGCCAAGTTTAGTCGAATCGGTCTAGCCATCTCCGAGAAACCGATGTGACTGTTATTCTGAATTTAGATACTTCCGCCGGGGCTTCCGGAACCGATGATGGTGGCCAATGTGGCCAAATAGACTTTGAATGGATGTTAGTGACCTAATACTACAAATCGAAGCAGTTGTGGTCATATTTTGGAAAAATTTTCACCTTTATACATTCATTGCAGAACTTATTAAAATCGACATTTACTGCGTGTTCGTACTCATCACCCTGTAATTCCGGAACCGGAAGTCGGATCCATTAGAAATTCAATAGCAGCCTATGGGAACGTTGCACCTTTCATTTGAGACTAAGTTTGTCAAAATCGGTTCAGCCATCTCTGAGAAAAATGAGTGACATTTTTGGTCACATACACACACATACGCACATACACACACATACATACATACACACATACATACACACAGACATTTGCCGAACTCGACGAACTGAATCGAATGGTATATTTCACTCGGCCCTCCGGGCCTCCGTTAAAAAGTTGGTTTTCAGAGCAATTGCAATACCTTTCTATTGAGAAAGGCAAAAAATGTACCTACTTCTTCAGGTACACTTCAAGAAAACACGCCCAAACGTGTTAATCCGATTCAAAATAGATTAACAACTTCTTCTACCTCCGTCACACCATCCTACAATGGTGTGTCATCTTATGCTTCAGTGGCAGGTAGCAATGCCAAAATAACGGCTACAACTACCACGCCCTCAATCTCGTTTGCACCCAACGCTTCCTTTAGTCCAATGGATCTAGGTAGCGTAACGGAAGAAAAATTAAAATACCTACAGGAAGCTATGTCACCTATGATGATTTCCATGTCAAATTCTACCTCCATGTTTGAAGCTTTTCAAGCGGGTTGGGAATTTACTAACAAAATTGTAATGAAATTAAAGTTTAACAATGACTTTAAACAATCATTTAAATTTATTAAATTGGAATGCTCGTTCATTAAAAACGTGCGAAGACGAATTTTTCTTCTTCTTGAGGATACATAATGTGCATATAGCCGTTGTGACCGAAACTTTTTTTAAACTAAATATTAAATTGAAGAGTAACTCTAATTTTGTTATTCATCGATTTGATCGAATTGTTGGATTCGGCGGAGGAATCGCAATAGCGGTTAATCGCAGGATTAAACATTCCGTTACGCCGTCTCTTGACACCAAGGTGATTGAGAGTTTGGGTATCGAAGTTGAAACTGATCTTGGTATCATTTTTATTGCTGCAGCCTATTTGCCTTTTCAGTGCACTGGCGAGCAAATTAATTTCTTGAAGGGAGACTTACAAAAACTTTCAAGAAATCGGTCGAAATCTATATATATATATATATATATATATATATATATATATATATATATATATATATATATATATATATATATATATATATATATATATATATATATATATATATATATATATATATATATATATATATATATATATATATATATATATATATATATATATATATATATATATATATATATATATATATATATATATATATATATATATATATATATATATATATATATATATATATATATATATATATATATATATATAAATCAATGTTTGTATGTATATGATTTATGGACTCCCAAACGGCTTAACCGATTGACGTCAAAATTTATACATAGTAGGCATTCGTTCTGGAGCGTGTTTGTGTGTTATTGGTTTGGGATTATCTGCCCGCCAGATGGCGCTTCGGAACAAATTGTAATTTTCTCCTATTTCGATGAAAGTCGCAGCAACGCGCGATGGGTATTAGCTAGTTCTTCATAATCGGTGATTTTAACGCCAAACACCGAGCCTGGAAGAATGCTCAAAGCAATTCCAACGGTAAACTACTTTTTAATGATTGCTCTGCTGGTTATTTTCAATTTTGTTCCCGAATGGTCCTACGTGCTATTCGTCTGTAAGGAATCCATCAACAATTGATTTGGTTTTGACAGATCAAAGTCACCTTTGCAGCGAATTGATTACACATGCTGACTTTGATTCTGATCATCTTCCAGTAAGTTTTTCACTTTCTCAAGAAGCTGTTTCCAATCCCATTAGCTCAGTGTTCAATTATCACAAAGCAAATTGGGAAAGGTACAAAACTTATATTGAGAATAATTTTAATCATGACCTTGATTTACAAAATAAAGCTGACATTGATACGGCATTACAAAATTTAAGTATATCTATAGTTGATGCAAGAAATTTATCAGCACCAACAACACAGAAAAAATTTAATACTCCTATTATTGACGACGATCTTCAACTTCTGATTCGCTTGAAGAATGTTCGAAGACGTCAATATCAACGTTCTCGTGATCCTGCTATGAAATGTATCTATCAGGATCTACAAAAAGAAATTAAGCATAGATTCACACTCTTAAGAAATGAAAATTTCGCGAAAGAGGTTGAACAAATCAAGCCAAATTCTAAACCTTTCTGGAAACTTTATAAGGTTCTTAAGAAACCTCAGAAACCAATTCCAGCTTTGAAGGAAGGTGACCACATACTTCTTACAAACGAAGAAAAAGCTCAAAAACTTGTCCAGCAGTTTGAAAGCGTCCATAATTTTAATCTCAATGTTGTGAGTCCTATTGAAACCGAAGTCTTACAAAAATATGAAAGCGTTTCAAATCAAGTATTGTCTCTAGACGATATTGTTGAAATAAACTATGATGAGATCAAATCCATCATAAAAACGCTTTTAATCCACCTTACAGTGTGATGAGACATTTCTTATAACTCTCTTCGGATATTATATCGTTTGAGAACATTTAGAACTTGATGCTTCGCGATGTTTTTGATAACACATACTACATGGGATAGTGGCAGGACTCAGAGAATCGCTCATATCAGCATAGGACAACATCAGTGCTAGAAATCTCAAACCAAATCAAAAGAAAAGCGAAAAAATTGCCCATAAAATAGACATACCATCGAATTATTGTTAATGCTTTGTTAATAAAATATCTAAATTGTGGTGGGAAAACTGAATTTTCCTAAAGAGGTTATTTATTAATCATTCGCATGTATGAAAAAAGCCTTATGTTTACATTTGTGAGTATCGCTCTTTTCACAAAAACGCTTTTAATCCACCTAACAGTGTGATGGGACATTTCTTATAACTCTTATCACTCTCTTCGGATATTACATCGTTTGAGAACATTTAGAACTTGATGCTTCGCGATATTTTTGATAACACATACTACATGGGATAGATCTCAAACCAAATCAATGGGAAAGCGAAAAAATGGCCCATAAACTAGACATACAAACGAATTATTGCTAATGCTCTGTTAATAAAATATCTAAATTCTTCAATCAATGCATTGTAGTGGGAAAACTGAATTTTCCTAAAGGGGTTATATATTGTACTGTGCCAAAAAAATCGAATTTTTTTTAATCGACTTGAAGTTTATACTTTACTCAAATTTCCAACGTGACTGAGAACTAAGAAATCAACACTTTTTCTTGAGAAAAGCGATACTAGCATTGACACCATTCAAAGAAAATCAACAGTGAATATTTCCAGACTTGGTTTTATTTCCTTTTTAAGAACTATTGTGTTTTTTACATCCTAGATTGCATGATTCAGTGATCGAATCCCAAAACTTCATGAAGTATTTAAAATTATTAAATTAAAATTTGTGTTTGCTATTGAAATCGACAAAATGATAGTATCGCCCCTTTGACGATTGTTTACTTTTTCGGTCCCACTTATCAGCATTGAAGTATCGCCCTTACGTTTTTTTACAATACCAATTTTACAATTGGTGGGGGTTTGGTGAAAATCGATCTTACTGTCCAAACGGCATAATTCCGAAACCGTAATATTTGAAGTTTTAAAATTATGTAGAATTAATTTTTCAGACAATAGTAATAGAGTTCGTGCCTTTAGCGAATTTGTTGAGACTTTATTGTAGTCATGAAAATTAACCTGAGAAAATTCACCATAAATACTTCTTGGACGATATACCGTCAAAATTATTTTATCAAATGATGCGCTGTTTAATGTTTGTAAAACTCATCGAAGATACTAAACCTCCGAAATTGGCGGTTTCAAAATGATGCTATCTTGACCTTAAATTACTGTTTTTGAATATTTTACCTATACATATAATTGGTCATACAACAAAAATCAAATGCTCATCAAAATCGATCAGAACCTGCTAGAGTCGAATGGAAAGCGTCATTTTTCATAAATTTCTCTCTACATTCGGAAATTGTTATCCTCGTTATTAATCATATTACGTTTTCGTCTCAACTCGACGCATTCCCAAAATAAAAACCTGTTTTAATCCACCTAGTGGTGCAATTGTGCTTGTCTCATTTGTTCAGACTCCGATTCCATGGCTGGTTATGTTCAATACAATGGTGGAAATGAATATTACATGTTCAGCACGATTTGCACATACATACAACGGATCGACAGCCACGATCTTGAGATACTATGTGATACTGAAACATCGCTTGAAACCAGCGGCGGATCAAGGAGAAAGATCCGGGAGGTCCAGGTCCTGCCGAAAATTTTCAACTTGTTAAGAAATTTTAAACTAGTTTTAATTTTAAAATAGCAACCCTTCACTGCATACTCCCTCCGGGCCGGTATGATTGACGATTTTAGAGTGATTGCATAACCTTTCTATATGAGAAAGGCAAAAATGTACCAAAGTCCAAAAAATCAATTTTTGTCAAACAGCTCAATGTTTCATGCATTTTAAAGTCATTTGGCATCAAAAATACAAATTTGATTTTGAAATTTTTTCATTTCAGTTTATATGGAAATTTGCTGTGTGATTGCACTCTTCAACTCGCAACTCCGGAACCGGAAGTCCCATCAATTAAAAAATCAATAGCTGCAGATGGGAAGGTTGTAGCTTTCATTTGAGACTAACTTTGTGCAAATCGGTCCAGCCATCTCTGAGAAACAGAGGTCACATTTTTTCCACATACACACATACATACACACACAGACATTTTCCGATCTCGACGAACTCAGTCGATTGGCATATGACACTCGGCTCTCCGGGTCGGGATTAGATTGACGAATTTTAGAGTGAATGAGAAAGGCAAAAACATTTTTAGCAAATGTTGAAAGTTATGCATCTTTTTGGTGAGCAGTTTTATGTTTCATAGACGTTAAATCAATTTTAACTTCGCTTCCTATTAAACAAAGACCCTTATTACAGTACATCTCTACAAAAACGAGCTCAATTTTTAAAATAAATCTGAGGATTATGATTGATTACAGAACTCCAGATTTTTTTTTTAAATCTGAGGATTATGATTGATTACAGAACTCTGGAATTTTCTATTGGAATGTTTTCAGGCAGGAATTTGATATTGATGCAATGAGACAACTGTGAAATCAAGACCAATAGATCAGTTACATATCAGGATCACATTCCGACAATTTATCAAAAGTCCTCATGATGTTTACAACAACAGGTTATCAATCTACGGATCAGATAATTGTTATTGTAAAATTGAATTAAATCAGTCTGCATCAATAAATTTTCAACTTCAATCCAATATTTTTTTGTGTGTGGGGGGGGGGGGGGTTGTATGGTGTTAAACCCCAAACCCTCTCTTGGCTACGCCGTTGCTTGTAGTTATTTATTTCGCTTTTCATTTTCCGATATGTTTCAGATCGATCCGATGGTCATAAGTTAGAAAAATTGCAGTCAGAAGGTTCGCACAAATGAACATTTTTGCACTGGTAAGTTATCAAGTTCCTTCCAGACAACTTGGAAGTGTTCGGTGATTATTTCTAGCGGTTGTAAATAGAAAAATGAAATACAAAATTCGTTTTATCGTAATAATGTTTGGCTTATTTCAATGAATTATTACTATATTGAACAATAAATAGACGACAAAAGGTAATCCACAAACAACAATCCATAACTTTTAAAGTATTCAAAATAGATATTTAAAGTCTTCAGTAAAGTTATTCGCAAAAGTAAGAGCTACAAATTTGCTGAAGACATCATTTCGATATAATCACTTCCAAGAAAATTTGTGAAAATATCTCACTCATAGGGGGATTAATCAGCAAAAGCACAATACCAAAAGAAAGGTCATATTACCTCCATTAAATTCTCCGAAGATACTATTTACCTAAAATTAGCCGTTTTGGCGTTAATAATAGATTACATGTTTTTGGTCATATTTCTGACAATTGGAAATGATAAAAATCTTTCGTCCGCATTTAATTATAAATATCTCTTTTGATAATAGTCCGATTTCAACAATCTATAGCTTGTTCAAAAGGTATTCGTTAAAGCTGTCTAAAAACATATAAATTGTTAATCTATATTGTCAGTTTCGGCAGATAATTTGAAAAAATTGCAAAAAACGCCATATTCATATCTTGGAAACTAAACATCAGAATCAAAAACAAATTAAAAGCGTTCATACTGTTTTTTAGTTCTTTCATTTAAAATTGGTTTGGATAAGATCGGTTCAGCCATTGCTGAGAAACACGAATGAGATTTTGTCCGTTACATACACACACACACACACACACACACAGACATTGTCCCAAATCGTCGAGCTGAGTCGATTGGTATATAAGACTCGGCCCACCGGGCCTCGGAAAAAATCTTGAAAGTTTGAGCGAATTCTATACATTTCTTTTATAAGAAATGTAAAAAGCGCTGAAATGAAATCGCAGCGTCTGATATCACGCTATCTCTGAAGTACATGCGTGCATAGTTCCAAATTTTACTTCGACATCGACTTTTTCTAAAGGTGACTTCCCAGTAGTATCCTTGATTTGAATTATTATCGCTAATCCTAATGCCAAAGAACAAATAAAAACCTCTCGAAAACGAACCGTTTGGGGAAATCATCATCATTACTGGAATTTTCATTTTCACGAAACTTTTCGATAGCCTTTCGTCACTTGCGTTAATGCACTGGGTGCACAGTGCTCCGAAAATCTAGCGAAATCGTCTTAGGGCACCAGCGGGTCCAATTCAGAGCAATCTGCGCGGCGAGTTAAATCTGAAAAGAACAGATCGTGGTCACCGCAAGCCATGAAAAATAGACTACGTTGTGAAGCGATGGTCACTATTTATTAAAAAATCACGGTTAAATAAAAAATTAAACTATTAAAAAATATCAAATAGTTTATAATTTTCATAAAATTATTAGGAAAAATTGTTTAAATAAGCTTTCGTAATATTGTGTAGGAAAAAAGCTGAAAATTTCAGTATTTTCTCTATCTGCAACATATAAACTTTTAAGTATACCAATTAATTGGTATACGAATTGGAATAGGTTCGCCAAATTTTGGAAGAAGTCTATAAAATAACCCCTTGAAAGCTACCTAAAAATTGTTGTAGTTCGATGCAATAAAAAAATCATATTTGGCAATTCATATTTGGCTGAAAAAATTGGGGTGTCAATGTATTGTAATAGATATTCAGCATTCGAAGAAGTTTCTTGTGAACGAGTATAGAACGACTTTGTTTCTACTTACTTGAAGTCAGCGGCGTAGCCAGAAATTCGGTTTGGTGGGGGTTTGGTGAAAATCGATCTTACTGTCCAAACGGGATAATTCCGAAACCATAATTTTTAAAGTTTTAAAATTATGCAGAATTATTTTCCAGAAAATAATAACAAAGTTCGTGTCTTTAGCGAATTTGTTGAGACTTTATTGTAGTCATGAAGATTAACCTGAGAAAATTCACCATAAATACTTCTTGGACGATATACCGTCAAAATTATTTTATCAAATGATGCGCTGTTTAATGTTTGTAAAACTCATCGAAGATACTAAACCTCCGAAATTGGCGGTTTCAAAATGATGCTATCTTGACCTTAAATTACTGTTTTTGAATATTTTACCTATACATATAATTGGTCATACAACAAAAATCAAATGCTCATCAAAATCGATCAGAACCTGCTAGAGTCGAATGGAAAGCGTCATTTTTCATAAATTTCTCTCTACATTCGGAAATTGTTATCCTCGTTATTAATCATATTACGTTTTCGTCTCAACTCGACGCATTCCCAAAATAAAAACCTGTTTTAATCCACCTAGTGGTGCAATTGTGCTTGTCTCATTTGTCCAGACTACGATTCCATGGCTGGTTATGTTCAATACAATGGTGGAAATGAATATTACATGTTCAGTACGATTTGCACATACATACAATGGATCGACAGCCACGATCTTGAGATACTATGTGATACTGAAACATCGCTTGAAACCAGCGGCGGATCATGGAGAAAGATCCGGGAGGGCCGGGTCCTGCCGAAAGTTTTCAACTTGTTAAGAAATTTTAAACTAGTTTTAATTTTAAAGTAGCAACCCCTCACTGCATACTCCCTCCGGGCCGGTATGATTGACGATTTTTAGAGTGATTGCATAACCTTTCTATATCGTCGCTGTTGTGCTGTCTTATGACAAGCGCCATTTTGCACATTTCGAGAAAAACGATTTTTAAAGTTTGAGATTGAATATCATGAAACTTATATATGGTAGAAACAAATCAGAGAAGACAATTGATGCTTCTACCTATTCTGTACTAATCTCTCAAATATTACGAAGATCGGTTGACTATTTTGCGAGTTTTCACTAAAAATGTAAACAAAAGTCGCACTCACACGTGTCATAGGTGTGTATTGATGAAAAAATTTGTATGACGTGTCATAATCGTGCATGGAAAATTTTCCAAAGAAAACAACATCAATTATGAACTTTTATTCATACCTTTGGCTTCATTTGGTCTATAAACAATCGGTTGGATGCATTTTGAAGGAAATGAGTCAGGGAATCTAGAAAAAATAGTTTTTTTACATTTCTTATAAAAGAAATGTATAGAATTCGCTCAAACTTTCAAGATTTTTTCCGAGGCCCGGAGGGCCGAGTCTTATATACCAATCGACTCAGCTCGACGATTTGGGACAATGTTTGTGTGTGTGTGTGTCTGTGTGTGTGTGTGTGTGTGTGTGTGTGTGTGTGTGTGTGTATGTAACGGACAAATTCTCATTCGTGTTTCTCAGCAATGGCTGAACCGATCTTATTCAAACCAATTTTAAATGAAAGAACTAAAATACAGTATGAACGCTATTAATTTGTTTTTGATTCTGATGTTTAGTTTCCAAGATATGAATGTTTGAATGCGTAAAAATGGCGTTTTTTGCAGTTTTTTTAAATTATCTGCCGAAATTGACAATATAGATTAACAATTTATATATATTTAGACAGTTTCAACGAATTCCTTTCGAACAACCTATAGATTGTTGAAATCGGACTATTATCAAAAGAGATATTTAACATTAAATGCCGACGAAAGATTTTTATCATTTCCCATTGCCAGAAATATGACCAAAAACATGTAATCTATTATTAACGCCAAAACGGCTTATTATAGGTCAATAGTACCTTCGGAGAATTTAATGGAGGTAATATGCCCTTTCTTTTGGTATTGTGCTTTTGCTGATTAATCCCCCTATGAGTGAGATATTTTCACAAATTTTCTTGGAAGTGATTATATCGAAATGATGCCTTCAGAAAATTTGTAGCTCTTACTTTTGCGAATAACTTTGCTAAAGACATTAAATATCTATTTTGAATACTTTAAAAGTTATGGCTTGTTGTTTGTTGATTACTCTTTGTCGCCTATTTATTGTTCAATATAGTAATAATCCATTGAAATAAGCTAAACATTATTTCGATAAAACGAATTTTGTATTTCATTTTACTATCTACAACCGCTAGAAATAATCACCGAACACTTCCAAGTTGTCTGGAAGGAACTTGATAACTTATCAGTACTAAAATGTTCATTTGTGCGAACCTTCTGACTGCAATATTTCTAACTTATAACCATCGGATCGATCTGAAACATATCGGAAAATGAAAAGCGAAATAAATAACTACAAGCAACGGCGTAGCCAAGAGAAGGTTTTGGGGTACACCATACAACCCTCCCCCCACCACACCCAAAAAAAATATTGGATTGAAGTTGAAAATTTATTGATGCTGACTGATTCAATTCAATATTACAATAACAATTATCTGATCCGTAGATTGATAACCTGTTGTTGTAAACATCATGAGGACTTTTGATAAATTGTCGGAATGGGGTCTTGATATGTAACTGATCTATTGGTCTTGATTTCACAGTTGTCTAATTGCATCAATATCAAATTCCTGCCTGAAAACATTCCAATAGAAAATTCCAGAGTTCTGTAATCAATCATAATCCTCAGATTTATTTTTAAATTGAGCTTGTTTTTGTAGAGATGTACTGTAATAAGGGTCTTTATTTAATAGGAAGCGAAGATAAAATTGATTTAATGTTTATGAAACATAGAACTGCTCACCAAAAAAATGCATAACTTTCAACATTTGCCAAAAATGTTTTCCCCTTTCTCATTCACTCTAAAATTCGTCAATCTAATCCCGACCGGGAGGGCCGAGTGTCATATGCCAATCGACTCAGTTTTTCGAGATCGGAAAATGTCTGTGTGTGTATGTATGTGTGTATGTGTGTATGTGGAAAAAATGTGACCTCTGTTTCTCAGAGATGACTGGACTGATTTGCACAAAGTTAGTCTCAAATGAAAGGTACAACCTTCCCATCAGCTGTTATTGAATTTTTTATTGATTGGACGAAAAATGACGATTTCCATTCGACTCTAGCAGGTTCTGATCGATTTTGATGAGCATTTGATTTTTGTTGTATGACCAATTATATGTATAGGTCAAATGTTTAAAAACAGTAATTTAAGGTCAAGATAGCATCATTTTGAAACCGCCAATTTCGGAGGTTTAGTATCTTCGATGAGTTTTACAAACGTTAAACAGCGCTTCATTTGATAAAATAATTTTGACGGTATATCGGTATATATGCGAAAATAAAAAGTTCATCATAATCAGAAATAGTTATCAGACTACATCAATGGACGAGAAGAATATTTTAACAGCTTCAGTTTATTATAAAGAAAAAAAATTGCCCGATTTAGTCAATGTCCCCATTCTGTCAGCCTAAAATACGCCATGAGACTGATAAAAATGGGTCTTTATGGTATGTATTATTCACTGTGTTTCACATTAATAGGTACATTTCATTTTCCAATTCGTATTCCAATTAATTGGTATACTTAATGGTTTATATGTTGCAGATAGAGAAAATACTGAAATTTTCAGGTTTTTTCCTACACAATATTACGAAAGCTTATTAAACAATTTTTCCTAATAAGTTTGTGAAAATTATAAACTATTTGAAATTTTTTAATAGTTTAATTTTTTATTTAACCGTGATTTTTTAATAAATACTGACCATCGCTTCACAACGTAGTCTATTTTTCATGGCTTGCGGTGAGCACGATCTCTCGAATTGCTGAACTGAAAATTATGGAATAGAAATTAATTTTTAGTATTCTTTACAGACCCGCTGGTGCCCTAAGACGATTTCGCTAGATTTTCAGAGCACTGTGCACATAATAGTTCTTAAATAGGAAATAAAACCAAGTCTGGAAATATTCACTGTTAATTTTCTTTGAATGGTATCACTGCTAGTATCACCTTTTTCAAGAAAAAGCGTTGATTTCTTAGCTCGCAGTCGCGTTGGAAATTTGAGTAAAGTATAAACTTCAAATCGATTCAAAAAAAAATTTCGATTTTTTTGGCTCAGTACAATATATAACCCCTTTAGGAAAATTCAGTTTTCCCACCACAATATAGATATTTTATTAACAGAGCATTAGCAATAATTCGTTGGTATGTCTATTTTATGGGCCATTTTTTCGCTTTCCCATTGATTTGGTTTGAGATTTCTAGCACTGATGTTGTCCTACGCTGATTTGAGCGATTCTCTGAGTTCTGCCACTATCCCATGTAGTATGTGTTATCAAAAACATCGCGAAGCATCAAGTTCTAAATGTTCTCAAACGACATAATATCCGAAGAGTGATAAGAGTTATAAGAAATGTCTCATTACACTGTTAGGTGGATTAAACACGTTTTTAGTTACAGTGTTGCCAAATAGGCAATATTTCCAGTTTAAAACTAAAACTGCGTTTTTCTCCCAATACATGTATTTTTCTTTTGAAAATGATTATGCCATTGTGCTCCTACGACATTTTTACACATAAAAGCAACTAAAATTTTATTATAACTTGAGCCAATCCCAAGATATAATGATTTGAAGCAAAAAACTCACAATTTCTAATCACTTTTCTCGCTATATTTCACTAACCAAGCAAAATTTCAAAATTCTGGAAACGCCATCTTGTAGATATTCGTTAGACGAGTAATGTGGCATATCTAACTCAGTTTACCCCAAGTATGTCATAAGACATTTGTCATAAGATAGCACAACAGCGACGATATGAGAAAGGCAAAAATGTACCAAAGTCCAAAAAAGTCCATTTTTGCCAAACATCTCAATGTTTCATGCATTTTAAAGGCATTTGGAATCAAAAATACAAATTTGATTTGAAAATTTTTCATTTCAGTTTATATGGGAATTTGCTGTGTGATTGCACTTTTCAACTCGTACTCCGGAACCGGAAGTCCAATCAATAAAAAATTCAATAGCAGCCGATGGGAAGGTTGTACCTTTCATTTGAGACTAACTTTGTGCAAATCGATCTAGCCATCTCTGAGAAACAGAGGTCACATTTTTTCCACATTCACACATACATACACACACAGACATTTTCCGATCTCGACGAACTCAGTCGATTGGCATATGACACTCGGCCCTCCGGGTCAGGATTAGATTGACAAATTTTAGAGTGAATGAGAAAGGCAAAAACATTTTTAGCAAATGTTGAAAGTTACACATTTTTTTTTTGGTGGGCAGTTCTATGTTTCATAGACATTAAATCAATTTTAACTTCGCTTTCTATTAAATGAAGACCCTTATTACAGTACATCTCTACAAAAACGAGCTCAATTTGAAAATAAATCTGAGGATTATGATTGATTACAGAACTCTGGAATTTTCTATTGGAATGTTTTCAGGCAGGAATTTGATATTGATGCAATTAGACAACAAATCAAAACCAATAGATCAGTAACATATCAGGATCACATTCCGACAATTTATCAAAAGTCCTCATGATGTTTACAACAACAGGTTATCAATCTACGGATCAGATAATTGTTATTGTAATATTGAATTAAATCAGTCTGCATCAATAAATTTTCAACTTCAATCCACTTTTTTTGTTGGGTGTGATGGGGGGGGGGGGTGTTGTATGGTGGTAAACCCCAAAATTTTCTCTTGGCTGCGCCGTTGCTTGTAGTTATTTATTTCGCTTTTCATTTTCCGATATTTTTCAGATCGATCCGATGGTTTAAGTTAGAAAAATTGCAGTCAGAATGTTCGTACAAATGAACATTTTTGCACTGATAAGTTATCAAGTTCCTTCCAGACCACTTGGAAGTGTTCGGTGATTATTTCTAGCGATTGTAGATAGAAAAAATGAAATACAAAATTCGTTTTATTGAAATAATGTTTGGCTTATTTCAATGGATTATTACTATATTGAACAATAAATAGGCGACAAAGAGTAATCCACAAACAACAAGCCATAACTTTTCAAGTATTCAAAATAGATATTTGAAGTCTTCAGTAAAGTTATTCGCAAAAGTAAGAGCTACAAATTCGCTGAAGACATCATTTCGATATAATCACTTCCAAGAAAATTTGTGAAAATATCTCACTCATAGGGGGATTAATCAGCAATAGCAAAACTAAAAGAAAGGGCATATTGCCTTCATTAAATTCTCCGAAGATACTATTGACCTAAAATAAGCCGTTTTGGCGTTAATAATAGATTACATGTTTTTGGTCATATTTATGGCAATGGGAAATGATGAAATTCTTTCGTCCGCATTTAATGTTAAATATCTCTTCTGATAATAGTTCGATTTCAACAATCTATAGCTTGTTCGAAAGGTATTCGTTAAAGCTGTCTAAAAACATATAAATTGTTAATCTATATTGTCAATTTCGGCAGAAAATTCAAAAAAACTGCAAAAAACGCCATTTTTACGCATTCAAGCATTCATATCTTGGAAACTAAACATCAGAATCACAAACAAATTAAAAGCGTTGATTCCGTTTTTTAGTTCTTTCATTTAAAATTGGATAAGATCGGTTCAGCCATTGCTGAGAAACACGAATGAGAATTTGTCCGTTACATACACACACAGACATTGTCCCAAATCGTCGAGCTGAGTCAATTGGTATATAAGACTCGGCCCTCCGGGCCTTGGAAAAAATCTTGAAAGTTTGAGCGAATTCTATACATTTCTTTTATAAGAAATGTAAAAAGTTAAAAAATATGAAAGCTCCAGGTTATGATGGAATTTTCAACATTCTTCTTAAAAACCTTCCCGAAATCACCATGAGATACTTGGTCAAAATATTCAACAAATGTTTTGAATCAGCATACTTCCCTGAAAGATGGAAAAATGCCAAGATTATTCATAATTTTGAAGCCAGATAAAAACCCAGCAGAAGCATCTAGCTATCGACCAATTAGCTTACTCTCTTCTATTAGTAAATTATTTGAAAAAATCATCCTAACTAGAATGATGTCACATATCAATGAGAATTCTATTTTTCTTCCTGAGCAGTTTGGATTTCGTATTGGACATTCAACTACTCATCAACTTGTGAGAGTAACTAACATGATAAAGGCAAATATCTCAGAGGGCTATTCCACTGGAGTTGCTCTTCTAGACATCGAAAAAGCTTTCGACAGTGTTTGGCACAAAGGTTTAATTGCCAAAATGTGGGATTTCAATTTTCCAATTTACATAATAAAGATAATTAAAAATTATCTTACTAACCGTACCCTACAGGTTTCTTATCAGAATTGTAAATCTAATAAGCTACCCATTAAAGCAGGCGTCCATGAAGGATCAAGTGTCGCACCAATACTTTACAATATTTTTACCTCTGATCTTCCAAATCTACCTACAGGCTGTAAAAAGTCACTTTTCTGTGATGATACTAGCATCTCAGCCACTGGGAGGAGTCTTCGTATTATCTGCAGTCGACTGCAACGAAGCTTGAATATTTTCAATGATTACCTGAAAAAATGGAAAATTTCCCCTAATGCGGCAAAAACACAATTAATTGTGTTTCCGCATAAGCCAAGAGCTTCTTCTCTTAAACCAAATAATAACCATATTATTAAATTGGGTTTGATTTACGATAAAAAACTCACTTTTAAGGATCACATTGAAGGAATCCAAACAAAATGCAACAAATATATAAAATGTTTATACCCTCTTATAAATAGGAATTCTAGGCTCTGCCTAAAGAACAAACTATTAATTTATAAACGAATATTTAGACCGGCAATGCTATATGCAGTTCCAATCTGAGCAAGTTGTTGTGCTACTAGGAAGAAAACGCTTCAAAGGATTCAGAATAAAATTCTAAAAATGATTTTGAAGCGTCCTCCCTGGTTTAGCACAAATGAGTTGCACAGACTTGCAAACATAGAAACATTAGAAATTATGACGAACAGTATTATAAGCAACTTCCGACAAAAATCATTGCAATCTTCAATTGTAGTATTTATAGTTTATAAGTTAGTTTATAAGATTTGTTTAGCTCCTTATTCAGAAGACATTAAAACATCTTACTGAAAAAAAAAATTACTTAACTGCGAAAGCATATTATAACTTAATAATAATAAACTGAATCATGTAAACAATAGGGATGAAAAGTCACCACTTGTTGCTGAACACCCAATATACTAAATTAGAAATGTAATGCAAACAAAACAATATAATCAAATAGAAAATAACATATATATAAAAAAAATAAAAAATAAAAAAAAACGAGGATAACACTTTCCGAATGTAGAGAGAAATTTATGAAAAATGACGACTTCCATTCGACTCAAGCAGGTTCTGATCGATTTTGATGAGCATTTGATTTTTGTTGTATGACCAATTATATGTATAGGTCAAATGTTTAAAAACAGTAATTTAAGGTCAAGATAGCATCATTTTGAAACCTCCAATTTCGGAGGTTTAGTATCTTCAATGAGTTTTACAAACGTTAAACAGCGCATCCTTTGATAAAATAATTTTGACGGTATATCGTCCAAGAAGTATTTATGGTGAATTTTCTCAGGTTAACATTCATGATTACAATAAAGACTCAACAAATTCGCTATAGACGCTGTTACTATTTTCTGAAAAATAATTCTGCATAATTTTATAACTTCAAAAATTATGGTTTCGGAATTATGCCGTTTGGACAGTAAGATCGATTTTCACATAAACCCCCACCAAACCGAATTTCTGGCTACGCCGCTGACTTCAAGTAAGTAGAAACAAAGTCGTTCTACACTCGTTCACAAGAAACTTCTTCGAATGCTGAATATCTATTATAATACATTGAAACCCTGATTTTATCAGCCAAATATGAACATATGTTTGATGGGCTCTAGCAGACGAACAAGACTGAATTCGAGTAAATCCTTTCTTGCGCATGTTTTCCTTATTATGAAGATGGAAATATGCAAAAATTAAAAATTCATTATAATCAGAAATAGTTATCAGACTACATCAATGGTCGGGAAGAATATTTTAACAGTTTCAGTTTATTATATAGAAAAAAAAATGCCCGATTTAGTCAATGTCCCCATTTTGTCAGCCCAAAATACACCATGAGATTGATAAAAATGGGTCTTTATTGTATGTATTATTCACTGTGTTTCACATTAACAGGTACATTTCATTTTTGGGGATTTTTTTATTGCATCGAACTACAAAAATTTTTAGGTAGCTTTCAAGGGGTTATTTTATAGACTTCTTCCAAAATTTAACGAACCTATTCCAATTCGTATACCAATTAATTGGTATACTTAAGGGTTTATATGTTGCAGATAGAGAAAATTCTGAAATTTTCAGCTTTTTTCCTATGCAATATTCCGAAAGCTTATTAAACAATTTTTGAGAATTTTCGCAAACTTAAAATTATTAATTATTTGAAATTTTTTAATAGTTTTATTTTTATTTAACCGTGATTTTTTAATAAATAGTGACCATCGCTTCACAATGTAGTCTATTTTTCATGGCTTGCGATGAGCACGATCTCTCGAATTGCTGAACTGAAAATTATGGAATCGAAATTAATTTTTAGTATTCTTTACAGATTTAACTCGCCGCGCAGATAGCTCTGAATTAGACCCGCTGGTGCCCTAAGGCGATTTCGCTAGATTTTCAGAGCACTGTGCACCCAGTGCATTAACGCAAGTGACGGAAGGTTATCGAAAAGTTTCGTGAAAATGAAAATTCCAGTAATGATGATGATTTTCCCAAACGGTTCGTTTTCGAGAGGTTTCTGTTTGTTCTTTGGCATTAGGATTAACAAGAATAATTCAAATCAAGGATACTACTGGGAAGTCACCTTTAGAAAAAGTACATGCAAATGAGGGCTTTGAAACGCAACAAATTAACCTAAAAATTTCAATTCTACGATATTGCTTTTTTAAACTACAGCAAAAAATACAACGGGCGAAACTGTATTTTTGTTTATTTATTTAAAGTTTCGCCCTCCACGCTCCATGCAAACAAACAGGGCGATACTTTTTTTGCTAGCAGTTTAGAGGCGAAACTGTTATTTTCGTATTTTTTTAGGATTATCAAGCTGATACCAGCTGTAAATAGTAACAATGATCGCTACTGAATAAACCCGGACGAAATCGGTGGTGTAGAACGGTAGTTATTGTAAAAAAACGTAAGGGTGATACTTCAATGCTGATAGGTGGGACCGAAAAAAGTAAACAATCGCCAAAGGGGCGATACTGTTATTTTGTCAATTTCAATAGCAAAAACAAATTTTAATTTAATAATTTCAAATACTTTATGAAGTTTTGCGTTTCGATCACTGAATCATGCAATCTATGATGTAAAAAACACAATAGTTCTTAAATATGAAATAAAACCAAGTCTGGAAATATTCACTGTTGATTTTTTTTGAATGGTGTCACTGCTAGTATCACCCTTTTCAAGAAAAAGCGTTGATTTCTTAGTTCTCAGTCGCGTTGGAAATTTGAGTAAAGTATAAACTTCAAGTTTTGCGTTTCGATCACTGAATCATGCAATCTAGGATGTAAAAAACACAATAGTTCTTAAATAGGAAATAAAGCCAAGTCTGGAAATATTCACTGTTGATTTTCTTTGAATGGTGTCACTGCTAGTATCACCCTTTTCAAGAAAAAGCGTTGATTTCTTAGTTCTCAGTCGCGTTGGAAATTTGAGTAAAGTATAAACTTCAAATCGATTAAAAAAAATCGATTTTTTTTGGCTCAGTACAATATATAACCCCTTTAAGAAAATTCAGTTTTCCCACCACAATTTGGATATTTTATTAACAGAGCATTAGCAATAATTCGTTTGTATGTCTATTTTATGGGCCGCTTTCCCATTGATTTGGTTTGAGATTTCTAGCACTGATGTTGTCCTATGCTGATTTGAGCGATTCTCTGAGTCCTGCCACTATCCCATATAGTATGTGTTATCAAAAACATCGCGAAGCATCAAGTTCTGATTGTTCTCAAACGATATAATATCCGAAGAGAGTGATAAGAGTTATAAGAAATGTCTCATCACACTGTTAGGTGGATTAAAAGCGTTTTTTACACAAAAAGTTCAATAACTTTGTATCGGTTGAGATTTGATGGTATGTGTAGAACAATTTTTTTCTCCAAATATGACAGTCTATCATCCCCCGAGAGATTCTTAACCATGAACCAAACACCCTATATATATATATACCCTATCACTGTGGCGTCCAGGGAGGACGCCACAGTGATTTAAGCCGTCAGAGCGCAAAACGCTCGAGATGTCGTCCACGGACGGCGATAATTAGGGACGCGTCCATGATTTGAGGTTGTGTGTCGGCCATTACATTCGAGTTCCGCCATTCATGAACGCCACATACAACCCAATTAGTTAAGTCACCCGGGTGCAAAGCGATAGCTGACTGATACGCTGGAGTCGTGAGGTGACTTCACCGAATTTAGGAGGATTTTGAAGGAGAAAAGCACACGTATGGTCAATGAGCACAAGCAGGGAGAGAACACGCACACAGACATAGAAGATAGGCCTAGAATTTAAAATTGGAAAAATACAAACATGCAGTAGCAACGAAAATCTTTCCGTACCGTACCGTGAATTTAAGGCACAAATCCCCGACTATGTACGGGGAACGTGCCATTTGAGCCAATATATTCTGATTGTAGTACTCCCGCAAGATTTAGTCCCGTTCTAGTACGGTTACGTCACTTCGTTCGGTGTAGTTTTCGTTTCGTTTCACTGTCTCTCTCTTGGCGGAATTTGATGAGTGGTGAAAGCTTCGCTTTCAACGTGTTGTGCCACCTGGTGGGGTGTGGCTGCAGTTCCAGTGATGATATATTAGGTATGGGGAATTTCTTACTGCGAATTATCTGAGGGTGATGAGGTTTTTTGATGATTGCTGCTGACTGATAATAGGGTCGTTTACCCGACTTTTGGAGGCTAACTTTGGATAAGCCTGTCTGGTTCGATCCTGATTAATTTCATTTAGATGAATCTTCTTCAGGGACTCGCCCTAAGAAGAGTCTCATCCGGGCAAACAAATCTTGGCGTGCAGTCTTCCTACGGGAAGTGGCGCATAAGCTGCACGCTTGCTAGGGATCGACCAGGGCTGGCTACAGCATGGCGCTTGAATGGAAGCGGGCGCGAGCGAAATAAATAATGCGCGTGATGCTGCTACGGTGTTGTGCTATTGGCTGATGGTCAGGAATCAGGAATCAGTAGCGTCTGGCTCAAATGGCACGTTCCCCATGTTGATCGGAGATTTGTGCCTTGCCAAGAATCGTCTTTTCGTCATTTTCCTGATGGGAAGGATTGGGGAAGTGGTAAGGTTAGGGGTAAGGAAAACAACGACACAGAACAGTTAAAACAGAGCATTCTGCACCCCGGAGTGATGCTGAACGATCTGCAGGTGCTACAACAGCAGGAATAAAACTTCCAACCCCCGGAGGGATTTAGAACCTCTACTCAAACAGTGAGCGGATATATCAACACCCCCGAGGGGATATTGAGATAACAGAACGACAACATCCCCGAAGAGATATTGTTATTCAAATACGGCTAAAAAAACTATAGCTCTTTACCACACTGGGTTTAAACAATTTTCGCCAGAAATACCAAAGATCGGTCGTCGATACTGCAAAAATACCGCTGTATCTTCGCTGTAATCGACTTGGCCCTTCAGAAATTCCAAGCAAGCTAGAGCGGTTGCATCAACACCCCCGAAGGGATATTGTCATTCAAATTCGACTTAAATCGATTTAGGTTTATAAACCTTCGCCGTGACTTTTTGGAAGCCATAGTTCAGTTTATAACCATGCCTTGCTAGAAAGTCCAGAGATTGATCGTCGATACTGCAAAAATACTGCTGTACTTTCTCTGTAACCGACTTGGTTCTCAGAATTTCCCAGCAAACTGCCCGCGAACCAGTATTTTGAAAATCTAGCCTCATCAAAACGTCAGAACTCCGCAAAGATTCCTTGTAATTCCAAGGAATGTAAAGGAATATCTTATTCTGATGAAGGCTATATGGTTCGACAATAAAACGGAAGTCTCCTGCTTTCCCACTTATCATCTCCAATTTCTGTTTCAGCCAGATACAGCTTTGTTCGTTATCCGGAGAGAACCAAACAATGCCATACCTTAAGCCAAATCCACTGAAGCTGGGGATGAAGGAGTCAGGTGGGGTCGAAAAGAGACCCATGAAGATCTTTTAACAGATCGTCCTTCAGTGCAACCGTAAAGTGACCTTTCTCCAACCTTGCTTGTACTCGATAGTTATTGAGACACAAAGGCTCTATACCATGAGTCGAAGCATTGTTTGGAGAAGCACCACTGCGGTTGCGCTTTTTTCTTTGATTTTTATCAAAATTTTTACCCCTGTTTATGGGTTTAGAAAGAGTCTGCTTCTCACTACTATCAGTGTTTACACCTGATGTTGCAGGAAGAGACTCAAGTTTCGATTCCATTTTACCAAAAAAAAAATTATCGAAAAGTTGAAAAAAAAGTGGAGGTGACCTGCACGCAGCAACGGTTGGATCCAAAAGAGTGGGAATTACCACTTATTCAAAACTGAAATTCAACACATTAGAACCGCAAGAATATGCTACGTCTAGTAGAAGTACACTGACAGCTAGGAAGATCGAGAACAAACACCAACCACAATAGATTAGTGTACCTACGATTTCAGTCTACCAAGCACATACAGAAAGTATCTAGATCTGAAATTTGTAGCACACTGGAATGGAAGCGGGCGCGAGCGAAATAAATAATGCGCGTGATGCTGCTACGGTGTTGTGCTATTGGCTGATGGTGATACGCGATGCATCTGGTGGTTTCTGATATTGGTTCGAGGTGTTTCACGGTGGTAATGGAATGTGCTGGCATTTTCCGGAGCTGGTGCGAACACCACCTACGCCAACTATTAGGTTGAAAGTAAAACTTTTAAATTAATCAAGAATAATAATTAAAGTCAAAGTTTTCCTTTTAAGCAAATAAAGAATAGTAATCAAAACAAAAGTTTTATTTTTAAACTAAGAATATGCGTTGGTTGTTTTTGCTAAGCGTGAAAAACTCTTATTTTTACCAACTTTTTTTTCTGTGTGTGGCGAACATGCAAAATCCTATTTTAATATTATTATAATATTATCATCATATCATTATGATATTATTATAATAATATTATCATCAAAACACTAAACTTATTTTTAAGACATTACAAAGCAGTAAATCATTTCCAGATGGTGTTAACTCCTATCATGATTTGTTTCCAAAAGTAATTTGTGAAAATTTGAGCGAACAATGTTGGCTGCAGTGTTGCGGAAACTGCCCTGGAACGCAAATTTTAGCGACAGAACTAATGCGTATTCTTAGTAACGGTAATATTGAATCATTAAAATTCAAACAATGCCACAGTGGTCGCAATGGTACCAAAACGTGCGTTTAATTAATGGTGATCTAGGAGTTTTTTATATATTATTTTCTATTTGATTATATTGTTTTGTTTGCATTACATTTCTAATTTAGTATATTGGGTGTTCAGCCACCACTTGTTGCCCACTTTTCATCCCTATTGTTTACATGATTCAGTTCATTATTATTAAGTTATAATATGCTTTCGCAGTTAAGTAATTTTTTTTCAGTAGGATGTTTTAATGTCTTCTGAATAAGGAGCTAAACAAATCTTATAAACTAACTTATAAACTATAAATACTACAATTGAAGATTGCAACGATTTTTGTCGGAAGTTGCTTATAATACTGTTCGTCATAATTTCTAATGTTTCTATGTTTGCAAGTCTGTGCAACTCATTTGTGCTAAACCAGGGAGGACGCTTCAAAATCATTTTCAGAATTTTATTCTGAATCCTTTGAAGCGTTTTCTTCCTAGTACCACAACAACTTGCCCAGATTGGCACTGCATATAGCATTGCCGGTCTAAATATTTGTTTATAAATTAATAGTTTGTTCTTTAGGCAGAGCCTAGGATTCCTATTTATAAGAGGGTATAAACATTTTATATATTTGTTGCATTTTGTTTGGATTCCTTCAATGTGATCCTTAAAAGTGAGTTTTTATCGTTAATCAAACCCAAGTATTTAACTTGATCTGACCACGTTAAATTCAAACCATTAAATTTAATAATATGGTTATTATTTGGTTTAAGGGAAGAAGCTCTTGGCTTATGCGGAAACACAATCAATTGTGTTTTTGCCGCATTAGTGGAAATTTTCCATTTTTTCAGGTAATCATTGAAAATATTCAAGCTTCGTTGCAGTCCACTGCAGATAATACGAAGACTCCTTCCAGTGGCTGAGATGCTAGTATCATCACAGAAAAGTGACTTTTTACAGCCTGTAGGTAGATTTGGAAGATCAGAGGTAAAAATATTGTAAAGTATTGGTGCGACGCTTGATCCTTCATGGACGCCTGCTTTAATGGGTAGCTTATTAGATTTACAATTCTGATAAGAAACCTGTAGGGTACGGTTAGTAAGATAATTTTTAATTATCTTTATTATGTAAATTGGAAAATTGAAATCCCACATTTTGGCAATTAAACCTTTGTGCCAAACACTGTCGAAAGCTTTTTTGATGTCTAGAAGAGCAACTCCAGTGGAATAGCCCTCTGAGATATTTGCCTTTATCATGTTAGTTACTCTCACAAGTTGATGAGTAGTTGAATGTCCAATACGAAATTCAAACTGCTCAGGAAGAAAAATAGAATTCTCATTGATATGTGACATCATTCTAGTTAGGATGATTTTTTCAAATAATTTACTAATAGAAGAGAGTAAGCTAATTGGTCGATAGCTAGATGCTTCTGCTGGGTTTTTATGTGGCTTCAAAATAGGAATAATCTTGGCATTTTTCCATCTTTCAGGGAAGTATGCTAATTCAAAACATTTGTTGATTTTGACCAAGTATCTCATGGTGATTTCGAGAAGGTTTTTAAGAAGAATGTTGAAAATTCCATCATAACCTGGAGCTTCCATATTTTTTAACTTTTTGCCTTTCTCATATAGAAAAGTTATGCAATCACTCTGAAAAACGTCAACCTAATCCCGGCCCGGAGGGCCGAGTGTCATATCCCATTCGACTCAGTTCGTCGAGATCGGAAAAAGTCTTTATGCGTGTGTGTATGTGTGTACGTATGTGTGTATGTGTGTGTATGTGTGTGTGTATGTATGTGCGTATGTGTCAAATAATGTCACTCATTTTTCTCAGAGATGGCTGGACCGATTTGCCCAAACTTAGCCTCAAATGAAAGGTGCAACCTTCCCATCGGCTGCTATTGAATTTTGGATCGATCGGAATTCTGGTTCCGGAATTACGGGTTTCAGAGTGCGGCCGCACAGAAATTTCTCATATAAACTATAGGAAAAATTAAAAATAGAATTTTTATTTTTGATGCTAAATGTGTTCAAGGTGCATGAAACGTCGAGATTTGATGCAAACTCGAAAAAAATTTGACGACAATTCACTTTTTTGGATTATAGAAAGGTTATGCAATCACTCTGAAAAACGTCAACCTAATCCCGGCCCGGAGGGCCGAGTGTCATATCCCATTCGACTCAGTTCGTCGAGATCGGAAAAAGTCTGTATGTGTGTGTGTATGTGTGTGCATTAAAAGCAGTAAAAAATTTTTCAGGAAAACCCTGAGTGAGGGAAAATGTACAAAAACCCTATTGTCTCAGGGAACGGGTTTGGGCTGCCATCACCCGACCCGCTAAAAACCACTGCTCTTGCCCAGAACCTGATTCCTCCCCGGCACTACCTTGCGGCATTACTTCGGAGACGGGTTTTTATGTGCATAGCACACACTCTAATTCAACTACTTACTAGTTCGTTTCTTCCGCAGGGTTACAGCCCCACTCCTCTACTCACCACCAATTCCCTACCATCCACACAGACTGGTAAGTTCTGCATGGCAGTCGGAAAGCTGGCTGTGAGTCGAGGCTTAGTACTCCTCCCCTACGAGTACAGTCTAGGCGGCAAACTTCAGACTGTCTAATTCACCGAGCCCTTCGACTCCCTTGTGCCAGTTAGCACCGCAACTCCCTTCTCGCATCATTCAGCGCCGTTTACTCATTGAGCATCAGACTTGTTCGCGAACTACTCGGTCTAGTCCCCGACGATGGACCTAGCCTATTCCGACGGAGAATTCCCCGGCGAGAGAAGTTCTCCCGAAACCGAGCCAACCAACCAGATGTCGAGGTCAGTTCGGCGATTCCGGTGGAGCAGGGCGTCCGGTTCGCTGATGCCCCGACGACCTGCGACTGGTGGTATTTCGTCGCGGTCTACTCAGTCTAGTCCCCAGCGGTGGATCTATCTTACGCCGACGGAGAGTTCCCCGGCGAAGGAGGCTCTCCCGATACCGATTCTTCTTTTGTTTTAGCACCACAATTTCTTGAGCCCTTTGGCTTCCTCTCGTTTCGTTTCGCTCTACTTTCCCAATAAGCCATTTAGCTCCCGCCCTCACTTGTTCGCGAACTACTCAGTCTAGTCCCCAACAATGGATCTAGCCTATTCTCCTGCAAGCGAGCGGTAGATTTCTCCTGATTCCGATGTTCGTTTTTGTGAGCCATTTAGCTCTCCGCGTCGTCCCGATCTGCTCGATCTAGTCCCCGGCGGTGGATCTAGCCTACTCAACGGGCCATATAGTAGGTGCTGAGGTCTATCCGGCGATTCCGGGTGGAGCGTAACTTCCGGTTCACCAGCGCCCCAACGACCCACTGCTAGCTCTGCGACGCGGTCTACGCGGTCTAATCCCCGGCGGTGGATCTAGCCTACTCACGAGCTACCCGGTAGGATGTCGAGGTCGGTTCAGCGATTCCGGTGAAGCTTGACGTCCGGTTCCCAGGCGCACCGACGACCCAACTTGGTGCTACGTCACGTACTACTCAACTGGTCCCTGGCGGTGGACCTAGTTTACACAGTTGGAGAGTTCCCCGGCGGTGGAATTTCTCTCGAAACCCGATTTGCGGCTTCTTGCTGGTCTCTTCGCCACTTCCTCTGCAGCTCGGAGAGTATGCTCGAGACCACTCTGTTGACAGCGTCCCAGGTATGTTCATCACGGCACATCTCTTCGACGATATTGTCCACTGTCATACCAGGTATACCCCTACGAACTTCTTTGAATCTAGGGCATTCGAATACCACGTGTTCCGGTGTCTCCTGCACAGTCGCACACTCCGGGCAAAGGGGTGACGAAGCATGTCCAAACCGATGCAGGTACTTCCGGAAGCATCCATGCCCGGACAAAAACTGCGTCAAATGGAAGTTCACCTCTCCATACTTCCTATGTACCCAGGCCGATACATTTGGGATGAGTCAGTGAGTCCACCTTCCTTTCTCCGCATTGTCCCACTCCTGTTGCCATTTAGCCAACGAGTCCGCTCGAACCAGTCTCCTAGTGTTACGTGCATTTCTCCGCTGATAGTATTCCACGTCCTCCGCCAGGGTAATGCAGATGGGGATCATCCCGGCGATAACGCATACTGCCTCCGACGATATTGTTCTGTAGGCACTCGCGACTCGTACCGCCATCAGTCGGAATGTCCTGTTTAGCTTTTCACGGTTCCGCTTGGTTTTCAGCGCAGCATTCCAGGCAGGAACCCCATATCGGAGTATCGATGACGAAACATTAGATAGCAGACGTCTCGTGCTGCTTCTCGGACCACCGACGTTTGGCATGATTCTCGCTATTGCGTTCGTTGCCTTCGCCGACTTTTCACAGGCGTAATCAACGTGGTTGTTGAAACTCAACCGGTCGTCGATTATAACTCCCAATTGCTTCAATGCACGTTTCGATGCAATCACGTGCCATCCGACGTCGATCTGCATCCGTTGAACTGATCTGCAGTTGCTGACCAGCAACACCTCCGTCTTGTGGTGAGCTATTTGCAGCTTGACCCCGTTCATCCAGCTCTCGATCGCGTCTATTGTCTCCATCACCGACACCTCCACTTATTCGAGTGTCTCACCCATCACCGTTAGTGACACGTCGTCCGCAAAACCTACGATTTTCACTTTCCTAGGCAGCTGCAGCGTTAAGACCCCATTGTACATCCCGTTCCAAAGGGTTGGACCGAGAATGGAGCCCTGAGGAACGCCCGCTGTGACACGCAGTGACTTCTGTCCTTCGCTCGTCTCGTACAGCAGCACTCTGCTCTGAAAGTAGCTCTTCAGGATCTGGCATAGATAGTCGGGAACCCTCATTCTATGCAGCGCTGCAGCGATGGCTTCCCAGCTGGCACTGTTGAACGCGTTCTTCACATCTATCGTGACCACAGCGCAGTATCGATCTCCTCTTCGCTTCTGTTTAGATGACTTCTCAGCACTCTCGAGCACTATCCAAATTGCATCCACTGTCGATGCTCCTTTGCGGAAACCGAACTGCATCTTGGACAGTCCGCGCTCAACTTCCGTGAATTTCGTCAACCTGTTAAGAATGATCCTTTCCAGGAGTTTTCCGAGTGTATCCAGCAGGCATATGGGCCTGTACGAGGTCGGGTCGCCAGGTGGCTTCCCTGGCTTCGGCAGCCACACCAGCTTCTGGACCTTCCACATTTCGGGGAAGTTGCCTTCATTTAGGCACTTCTGCATCACTATCCTGAACATGTCCGGATATGCCAGGATCGCAGCTTTCAGTACCACGTTTGGTATTCCATCCAGACCAGGGGCTTTCTTTGATTTTAGGCGCTTCGATGCTTCTGCTAGCTCGTCGTTAGTCACTTGCCGATCCGTGCTTGTTCCTTTTTCTTCACCGTACGATGTCGGTGGCCATATAGTTGGATCGTGCTTCGGGAAAAGACCCTCGACGATTATCTTCAGCTTGCTCGGACACATTTCGGCTGGCGTCGTCGGACCCTTCATTTTCGCCATCACGACTCGGTATGCGTCATCCCAGGGATTGGCGTCTACTTTTCGGCATAGCTCCTTGTGGCACTCTGACTTGCTAAGTCTGATTTCCTGTTTTAAAGCGGCCCTAGCTTCCCGAAACGCTGCCTTACGCTCTTCTCTATCTGGCTCCGACCTTGCTCTTTGGGCCCGCCTTCTGGCTCTGAGACAAGCAGCGCGTAACGAACTAAGCGTCTCGTTCCACCAGTAAGCTGGACGCTGTTTGTTGCGTGGTTCCAGTTTTCGCGGCATTGTGGCGTCACAAGCCGCCATAATCCTTCTTGTTAGGTCAGCCGCATCCACGTTCTCGGTCCCGCCATTCGGCCGAAGTGCCTCAACAAAGAGGTCTTTGTTGAAGGCTTTCGTCTTCCACTTTCGTTCGCCGGTCACTCTTCTCTGTACTGCCGCGAGGTTCCGTTGACCGATACGGTAGCGAATCTCCTGGTGGTCACTATGCGTATACGTTTCGCATACTCTCCAATTCATGTTCGCCGTCAATGAGGGACTACAGAATGTGACGTCGATGATAGACTCCCTCCCGTCTCTCCGAAATGTGCTAACAGAGCCTTCATTGCACAATCGTACGTCTAGCTTAGCTAGAGCTTCCTGCAGGATACACCCTCTTGTGTTGGTTACTCTACTGCCCCATTCCACAGCCCAGGCGTTGAAGTCACCACCAATGACTACCGGCTTCCGATCGATCAACTGCTCGGTTAACTGCTCCAGCATTAGGCTGAACTGCTCTACTGTCCACCTTGGGGGGACGTAGCAGCTACATACGAAGATGCCGTTGATTTTGGCTATCACGAAACCCTCGTATGAACGTTCTACCGCTTCTTGGATGGGGAATCTTCCCATTACTTGTATCACAGGTTCCTGATCTATTCGCCACCCAGTTACCGTTATTAGGAGGGACTTGATAAGGCTCTGCGATCAAAGCGACATCGCACATAGTTTCTGTCGTAGACTGCCACAACAGTTGCTGTGCGGTATCACAGTGATTCAGGTTTATCTGGGTCACCTCCATCACCGTTGACCTGCAGTCGCCTTCTTGTAGGCTGGGCATTTAAAGCCACCCGTCTGATGGTCGTTTCCTTCGGCTGGGGTGCAAAGCAAGCACTTCGGCCTCTGCGTGCAGTCTCTCGCAAGATGGCCCGTCTCTCCGCATTTCCAGCACATCCCGGATCCAGCACATGTCCGGGCCTTTGCAAGCCCCTGCTAAATGTCCAAAGCCTAAACATTTGAAGTATTTCTCCGCTTGTTTATTTACTCGTGGGGCGGCTCTCAGTAGGCATCTCGACCATCCCACTGTAACTTTACCTACCTCCAGCGCCTTGTCTGCAGCGGTTACCGGTAAACGAATCATCGCTGTCTGCGTTCCTCCGTATCCCTTCCTTAACCGGATCGTCATGTGCACCTCGCCCAGTTTGCACTGCTGCTTCATAGCACCTCTCAGCTCGTCTTCCGTCGTTATTTCGTCGAGGTCCTTGCACACAATTACCATCTCCGGGCTTAAGGCTTTAACTTCTGCCTTTCCACCCATTGATTTAGTTATAGTCTCCTGCAAGGCAGAGCTACTAGTCGTTGTATTCTTCTTAAGCTCGAGGAGCATCTCATTTTTTTGGGTACGCCTGACTCTTAACACGTTTTCCCCCAAATCTTTCAGCTCCGGGTCCTCTCTGACCTTTTTGAGTAGTGCTGCGTATGTAGTCTCGTCATTTGCTTTGACGAGCACGGCTTCTCCCTTAGGCGCCTTCTGACGAGCCGAGGGTTCTGATTTCCTCTTCTGCTCTCCTTTTCGCTCCTCCTTCCTTTTTTGCTGTTTCCCGCGTTTCTCCTTCCGACCTACAACGCTACTCCAGCTTTCACCCTGTAAGGTGGCGTCCTTTCCTTCGGCAGCAACAGCGTCCTCGAGCGTCTGCCTCTTTGACCCGCCTGGTCTTTCGTCTCCTGGCAAGGATCTTGTCCTCTTTGGAGTTATGGGAACTGGCGTGTTCTTCACTCCAATCTGCCTCTCCTTACCCTGTTTCGGAGGGGCTAGGAGGATAGTGGCCTTAGCCGACGCCGATGCTCGCTCAGCTGAATCTGCCCTCTGCGTTGCCGTATCGTACTCTTTTACGGCAGACAGTAGCGCCTTCCGGATTTTGATGACCATCTCCTTAATGTCTTTGTGGACATTGTTTCTCGTGTCCATGAACTTGTGGAGCTCCTCCACCAAGTGCCTCGCTACCACTACCTTTGGCGTTTGTGGGGTGTAGCTCCTTCCGCTCTGCTCCGGCTGTTTTTGTTGCTGCTGTTGTTGATGCTTCGGCTTCCCCTCCTCCTGCTCTTGCTGGATGACTTCAGCTACTACTGGTGGTGGTGACCTCACCAACCCACCTCTGGCAAACGGATTCACCATGCCTGCTGCATTTATATCGGTTGCTTGTTTTTTCTCCATTTTATTGGGTCCCAACTCCGGGCCGCTATCTCCACTCGCTGCACATAGTCGCCTCTCGCGATCCCATGATTATCTATGCTGCCAAAAGGCAGCAGTGAGGTCATGCAAGGGTTGACACTATCCTTCGTGGGGAGTAGTGTTCAGAGCGGGATCGGCGTAAATCGGGAATGCCTCAACCGAACCTAGTACCACCAACCAAATGATGACGAGTTTCGAACGTACCCGGAGACCTGCCAGGGTTTTGTTGGGACGGAGGCAGCCATGCTGTTAGCCCACTCGCCATTTCAAGTCGGTGTCATCCTTCCTAACTCAGGGAGTAGAACAGCACGCCTGTCAGTCCAAAGTCGCCATCCTATTCGTTATCCGTGTCCTGTCCGTTGACGTTCGCCATGGCCAGTGTACCATAATCAGGATGTTACTGGCGTCGATCCTGATGTGCCGGTTGGCACTCCGGTTGGGCTAGAGTGCTTTTATTGCCTAGATCTTAGATTATTGGAATCTTAGGATCTTAGCAGAAGCGGCACAGACTCGCTTCGTCGGAGCTGCTTTCGGAGTTATGGTTTTTTTTAGAGGTTTAGAAGAGCCCAATCTTAGCCCCACCATATCCTAGCATAGCTCCCCAACTCGCAGTAGGGCCGTGGGGGGGGGGGGAGGGTTAGACTCCTGTCCTTCCTGTCCCTGCTGCCCCCAATGTGTGTGTGTATGTGTGTGTATGTATGTGCGTATGTGTCAAATAATGTCACTCATTTTTCTCAGAGATGGCTGGATCGATTTGCCCAAACTTAGTCTCAAATGAAAGGTGCAACCTTCCCATCGGCTGCTATTGAATTTTGGATCGAGCGGAGTTCTGGTTCCGGAATTACGGGTTTCAGAGTGCGGCCACACAGAAATTTCTCATATAAACTATAGGAAAAATTAAAAAAAGAATTTTTATTTTTGATGCTAAATGTGTTCAAGGTGCATGAAACGTCGAGATTTGATGCAAACTAAAAAAAAAATTGATAAAAATTCACTTTTTTGGATTTTGGAACATTTTTGCCTTTCTCATATAGAAAGGTCATGCAATCACTCTGAAAAACGTCAACCTAATCCCGGCCCGGAGGGCCGAGTGTCATATCCCATTCGACTCAGTTCGTCGAGATCGGAAAAAGTCTTTATGCGTGTGTGTATGTGTGTGTGTGTGTATGTGTGTGTGTATGTATGTGCGTATGTGTCAAATAATGTCACTCATTTTTCTCAGAGATGGCTGGACCGATTTGCCCAAACTTAGTCTCAAATGAAAGGTGCAACCTTCCCATCGGCTGCTATTGAATTTTGGATCGAGCGGAGTTCTGGTTCCGGAATTACGGGTTTCAGAGTGCGGCCACACAGAAATTTCTCATATAAACTATAGGAAAAATTAAAAAAAGAATTTTTATTTTTGATGCTAAATGTGTTCAAGGTGCATGAAACGTCGAGATTTGATGCAAACTCGAAAAAAAAATTGATAAAAATTCACTTTTTTGGATTTTGGAACATTTTTGCCTTTCTCATATAGAAAGGTCATGCAATCACTCTGAAAAACGTCAACCTAATCCCGGCCCGGAGGGCCGAGTGTCATATCCCATTCGACTCAGTTCGTCGAGATCGGAAAAAGTCTTTATGCGTGTGTGTATGTGTATGTGTGTGTATGTATGTGCGTATGTGTCAAATAATGTCACTCATTTTTCTCAGAGATGGCTGGACCGATTTGCCCAAACTTAGTCTCAAATGAAAGGTGCAACCTTCCCATCGGCTGCTATTGAATTTTGGATCGAGCGGAATTCTGGTTCCGGAATTACGGGTTTCAGAGTGCAGCCACACAGAAATTTCTCATATAAACTATAGGAAAAATTAAAAATAGAATGTTTATTTTTGATGCTAAATGCACCTTTCATTTGAGACTAAGTTTAGGCAGATTGGTCCAGCCATCTCTGAGAAAAATGAGTGACATTATTTGACACATACGCACATACATACACACACATACACACACATTGGGGGCAGCAGGGACAGGAAGGACAGGAGTCTAACCCTCCCCCCCCACGGCCCTACTGCGAGTTGGGGAGCTATGCTAGGATATGGTGGGGCTAAGATTGGGCTCTTCTAAACCTCTAAAAAAAACCATAACTCCGAAAGCAGCTCCGACGAAGCGAGTCTGTGCCGCTTCTGCTAAGATCCTAAGATTCCAATAGTCTAAGATCTAGGCAATAAAAGCACTCTAGCCCAACCGGAGTGCCAACCGGCACATCAGGATCGACGCCAGTAACATCCTGATTATGGTACACTGGCCATGGCGAACGTCAACGGACAGGACACGGATAACGAATAGGATGGCGACTTTGGACTGACAGGCGTGCTGTTCTACTCCCTGAGTTAGGAAGGATGACACCGACTTGAAATGGCGAGTGGGCTAACAGCATGGCTGCCTCCGTCCCAACAAAACCCTGGCAGGTCTCCGGGTACGTTCGATACTCGCCATCATTTGGTTGGTGGTACTAGGTTCGGTTGAGGCATTCCCGATTTACGCCGATCCGGCTCTGAACACTACTCCCCATGATGGATAGTGTCAACCCTTGCATGACCTCACTGCTGCTTTTTGGCAGCATAGATAATCATGGGATCGCGAGAGGTGACCATGTGCAGCGAGTGGAGATAGCGGCCCGGAGTTGGGACCCAATAAAATGGAGAAAAAACAAGCAACCGATATAAATGCAGCAGGCAACGTAGAGGGCAGATTCAGCTGAGCGAGCATCGGCGTCGGCTAAGGCCACTATCCTCCTAGCCCCTCCGAAACAGGGTAAGGAGAGGCAGATTGGAGTGAAGAACACGCCAGTTCCCATAACCCCAAAGAGGACAAGATCCTCGCCAGGAGACGAAAGACCAGGCGGGTCAAAGAGGCAGACGCTCGAGGACGCTGTTGCTGCCGAAGGAAAGGACGCCACCTTACAGGGTGAAAGCTGGAGTAGCGTTGTAGGTCGGAAGGAGAAACGCGGGAAACAGCAAAAAAGAAGGAGGAGCGAAAAGGGGAGCAGAAGAGGAAATCAGAACCCTCGGCTCGTCAGAAGGCGCCTAAGGGAGAAGCCGTGCTCGTCAAAGCAAATGACGAGACTACGTACGCAGCACTGCTCAAAAAGGTCAGAGAGGACCCGGAGCTGAAAGATTTGGGGGAAAACGTGTTAAGAGTCAGGCGTACCCAAAAAATGAGATGCTCCTCGAGCTTAAGAAGAATACAACGACTAGTAGCTCTGCCTTGCAGGAGACTATAACTAAATCAATAGGTGGAAAGGCAGAAGTTAAAGCCTTAAGCCCGGAGATGGTAATTGTGTGCAAGGACCTCGACGAAATAACGACGGAAGACGAGCTGAGAGGTGCTATGAAGCAGCAGTGCAAACTGGGCGAGGTGCACATGACGATCCGGTTAAGGAAGGGATACGGAGGAACGCAGACAGCGATGATTCGTTTACCGGTAACCGCTGCAGACAAGGCGCTGGAGGTAGGTAAAGTTACAGTTGGATGGTCGAGATGCCTACTGAGAGCCACCCCACGAGTAAATAAACAAGCGGAGAAATACTTCAAATGTTTAGGCTTTGGACATTTAGCAGGGGCTTGCAAAGGCCCGGACATGTGCTGGATCCGGGATGTGCTGGAAATGCGGAGAGACGGGCCATCTTGCGAGAGACTGCACGCAGAGGCCGAAGTGCTTGCTTTGCACCGCAGCGGAAGGAAACGACCATCAGACGGGTGGCTTTAAATGCCCAGCCTACAAGAAGGCGACTGCAGGTCAACGGTGATGGAGGTGAACCAGATAAACCAGAATCACTGTGATACCGCACAGCAACTGTTGTGGCAGTCTACGACAGAAACTATGTGCGATGTCGCTTTGATCGCAGAGCCTTATCAAGTCCCTCCTAATAACGGTAACTGGGTGGCGGATAGATCAGGAACCTGTGATACAAGTAATGGGAAGATTCCCCATCCAAGAAGCTGTAGAACGTTCATACGAGGGTTTCGTGATAGCCAAAATCAACGGCATCTTCGTATGTAGCTGCTACGCCCCCCAAGGTGGACAGTAGAGCAGTTCAGCCTAATGCTGGAGCAGTTAACCGAGCAGTTGATCGATCGGAAGCCGGTAGTCATTGGTGGTGACTTCAACGCCTGGGCTGTGGAATGGGGCAGTAGAGTAACCAACACAAGAGGGTGTATCCTGCAGGAAGCTCTAGCGAAGCTAGAGCTACGATTGTGCAATGAAGGCTCTGTTAGCACATTTCGGAGAGACGGGAGGGAGTCTATCATCGACGTCACATTCTGTAGTCCATCATTGACGGCGAACAGAGTGCTGCTGTACGAGACGAGCGAAGGACAGAAGTCACTGCGTGTCACAGCGGGCGTTCCTCAGGGCTCCATTCTCGGTCCAACCCTTTGGAACGGGATGTACAATGGCGTCTTAACGCTGCAGCTGCCTAGGAAAGTGAAAATCGTAGGTTTTGCGGACGACGTGTCACTAACGGTGATGGGTGAGACACTCGAATAAGTGGAGGTGTCGGTGATGGAGACAATAGACGCGATCGAGAGCTGGATGAACGGGGTCAAGTTGCAAATAGCTCACCACAAGACGGAGGTGTTGCTGGTCAGCAACTGCAGATCAGTTCAACGGATGCAGATCGACGTCGGAGGGCACGTGATTGCATCGAAACGTGCATTGAAGCAATTGGGAGTTATAATCGACGACCGGTTGAGTTTCAACAACCATGTTGATTACGCCTGTGAAAAGTCGGCGAAGGCAACGAACGCAATAGCGAGAATCATGCCAAACGTCGGTGGTCCGAGAAGCAGCACGAGACGTCTGCTATCTAATGTTTCGTCATCGATACTCCGATATGGGGTTCCTGCCTGGAGGGCTGCGCTGAAAACCAAGCGGAACCGTGAAAAGCTAAACAGGACATTCCGACTGATGGCGGTACGAGTCGCGAGTGCCTACTGAACAATATCGTCGGAGGCAGTATGCGTTATCGCCGGGATGATCTCCATCTGCATTACCCTGGCGGAGGACGTGGAATACTATCAGCGGAGAAATGCACGTAACACTAGGAGACTGGTTCGAGCGGACTCGTTGGCTAAATGGCAACAGGAGTGGGACAATGCGGAGAAAGGAAGGTGGACTCACCGACTCATCCCAAATGTATCGGCCTGGGTACATAGGAAGCATGGAGAGGTGAACTTCCATTTGACGCAGTTTTTGTTCGGGCATGGATGCTTCCGGAAGTACCTGCATCGGTTTGGACATGCTTCGTCACCCCTTTGCCCGGAGTGTGCGACTGTGCAGGAGACACCGGAACACGTGGTATTCGAATGCCCTAGATTCAAAGAAGTTCGTAGGGGTATACCTGGTATGACAGTGGACAATATCGTCGAAGAGATGTGCCGTGATGAACATACCTGGGACGCTGTCAACAGAGTGGTCTCGAGCATACTCTCCGAGCTGCAGAGGAAGTGGCGAAGAGACCAGCAAGAAGCCGCAAATCGGGTTTCGAGAGAAATTCCACCGCCGGGGAACTCTCCAACTGTGTAAACTAGGTCCACCGCCAGGGACCAGTTGAGTAGTACGTGACGTAGCACCAAGTTGGGTCGTCGGTGCGCCTGGGAACCGGACGTCAAGCTTCACCGGAATCGCTGAACCGACCTCGACATCCTACCGGGTAGCTCGTGAGTAGGCTAGATCCACCGCCGGGGATTAGACCGCGTAGACCGCGTCGCAGAGCTAGCAGTGGGTCGTTGGGGCGCTGGTGAACCGGAAGTTACGCTCCACCCGGAATCGCCGGATAGACCTCAGCACCTACTGTATGGCCCGTTGAGTAGGCTAGATCCACCGCCGGGGACTAGATCGAGCAGATCGGGACGACGCGGAGAGCTAAATGGCTCACAAAAACGAACATCGGAATCAGGAGAAATCTACCGCTCGCTTGCAGGAGAATAGGCTAGATCAATTGTTGGGGACTAGACTGAGTAGTTCGCGAACAAGTGAGGGCGGGAGCTGAATAGCTTATCGGGAAAGTAGAGCGAAACGAAACGAGAGGAAGCCAAAGGGCTCAAGAAATTGTGGTGCCAAAACAAAAAAAGAATCGGTATCGGAAGAGCCTCCTTCGCCAGGGAACTCTCCATCGGCGTAAGCTAGATCCACCGCCGGGGACTAGACTGAGTAGACTGCGACGAAATACCACCAGTCGCAGGTCGTCGGGGCATCAGCGAACCGGACGCCCTGCTCCACCGGAATCGCCGAACTGACCTCGACATCTGGTTGGTTGGCTCGGTTTCGGGAGAACTTCTCTCGCCGGGGAATTCTCCGTCGGAATAGGCTAGGTCCATCGTCGGGGACTAGACCGAGTAGTTCGCGAACAAGTCTGGTGCTCAATGAGTAAACGGCGCTGAATTATGCGAGAAGGGAGTTGCGGTGCTAACTGGCAAAAGGGAGTCGAAGGGCTCGGTGAATTAGACAGTCTGAAGTTTGCCGCCTAGACTGTACTCGTAGGGGAGGAGTACTAAGCCTCGACTCACAGCCAGCTTTCCGACTGCCATGCAGAACTTGTCACTGTGTGGATGGTAGAGAATTGGTGGTGAGTAGAGGAGTGGGGCTGTAACCCTGCGGAAGAAACGAACTAGTAAGTAGTTGAATTAGAGTGTGTGCTATGCACATAAAAACCCCTCTCCGAAGTAATGCCGCAAGGTAGTGCCGGGGAGGAATCAGGTTCTGGGCAAGAGCAGTGGTTTTTAGCGGGTCGGGTGATGACAGCCCAAACCCGTTCCCTGAGACACATATATATATATATATATATATATATATATATATATATATATATATATATATATATATATATATATATATATATATATATATATATATATATATATATATATATATATATATATATATATATATATATATATATATATATATATATATATATATATATATATATATATATATATATATATATATATATATATATATATATATATATATATATATATATATATATATATATATATATATATATATATATATATATATATATATATATATATATATATATATATATATTCCTGATCGGTAGTTGGTTGCGATGGGCCACCAGTACCTGGGGCACTTTTGCGGACCGTCATTATTGCCAACTGTTTTCCTCCGGTGGACTGGCTGCTTGTTAGTGCTTGAACGAATACGAATGATGAGAAAAACCGACCGACCAATATTCATATATGAAAACACGAGAAAGCACTACTATCGCTCTCTCGCTCGTTTTCGTGCCATTCCTGTGCCTTTCCGTTCGGCTACTAATACTAGCATAACCAAAACGATTATTCTGTCTTTCCATCGCCTTCAATCTAGTGGCCAATGCTAGTAAACTTGCATGTTCAGTTTTTCAATAACAACATTCCAACAATATTTTCAAAGAATGTTGCAGATTTGAAAAGAAGGAAGGAAAAGATTTTCACAAATTTAAATTCTTTTGTGTTATTTGTTAGCGCTGATAAAGGCTATTTAGTTTGCTACTAGCAAGAAGCTGCACAAACAAATCGATTTATGCAGTTAATCAACGGAGGCTGCCAAATAGTTCGAATAAAAGCATGCGACTAGTGTACTTTGCACGTTCTATATTTTATCAATACTAGAGAGGATCAATAAAATAATTCAAATTGTAATAGCGACATGCAATTGTGGCAACACTGGCCATGGGATGGTGGAAGAATACGCACATTCGTTTTAGTTATGATGGTATTAGCAGCAGAAAGGAATGGAAAAGCAGTGCACGAAAACGAGCGAGAGAGGATAATTTAAATTCTCTTTCTTTCTTTCCACACATCGTATTTCTTATATAGCTTTTTGAAAATTATTTGTTATACACCATAAAATGTAAATTTCAGTTTAACTCTTATTAGAACACAATTAATTGGTCCTGTAACGAACCGTTTATTGTTTTATTGCGGGAGCATAATTCAGACGCACTTCCCGCGGACACGGTGAGTCAGTTTAATGTATTTGGCCTGAAAGTTATGCGCTTGGCGCACTATTTTGCATCCTCGAACAAACCGACCAAGTAGGCATCGTTGGCTTCTCGGGGCATCATTACGACTGAGCTTTGTAAGCGTAGCTCGGCTTTGCAGTCCTGCACAATCTCACGACCCAGACGCTGGAACGATAGCCTACAAATTAGTTGCTCTGTTGCCCTTTAGTTGGGGCGAAATTCTTGCAGGGCGATAGTTCCTGATCGGGTTGCGATGAGTCACCAGTAGCTGGGGCACTTTTTCCGACCGTCGTCATCGCCAACTGCTTTCCTTCGGTGGACTGGCTGCTTGCTAGTGCTAGAACGAATACGAATGATGAGAAAAACCGACCGACAGATATTTATATAATCACGCTATTATGCACTACTATCGTTTTCTCGCTCGTTCTTGTGCCGTGCATGAGCCTTTCCTTTCCGTCCGGCTTCTAATGGCCTAACCAAAGGAATATGCCGTCTTTCCCCCACCAACTGCTCTCGTCAAGCAACCCAATGCGAATAATCATAGGAACAAACAGGTAGTGGACCTATAAATAAACTTTTCATTATTTTATTGTTCGGTTGGTCCACCATAGTGACGACTCTGTGCGGGAAGGGCTGAAAATTTTCACTTTCCCGAGTCGTTTTCGAAAGATTTTTTCAAGCACATTTTTTGTTATTAGTGCATGTTATACATACTTCAAATTTTAATACAGCATAGAGGAACATATTTTCAACAAATTGGCCTAAAAATCAAATCATTCTGTTAAGTATGATAAAAGTTATTAACGTTCAAAATCTGACGCGGCGCCGCAGCCGATATTTTGAAACGGGACCCCTATATTGAAAGCTTAAATGTATTCTACATTAAAATTAAAATACGTTGTTACACTAGCGACATCTGTATAATGGTTCGCGTGGTAGTCTTCGTCAATAACACAACAGTACGCAAAAACCACGGTGTATCGACGTTGTACCAGGTATGCTAGAACGAACAAACCTTTTTTGGCATGTTGAAGATCGTTTTTTCAGCTTTTCGTTATCCTATATATGTATTATTTAACAAAACTGTCCGTTACAAGCAAAAAAGTAACAGAATACATGCACTTTCAATGAGTTCTGAATACGTTTTTGATGCATATTACCACTACATACGCAGCTGAGGGAATTGCACACCTTCTGTAATATCAATATACTTATCGAGAAGCCTGCTCAGATTCGAACATGGCGGAGCGATCTGTCGTAGTTTGAAAGTAGTGATCGCTTCATTTCAAAACAATCGTTATTTTGTATGGGACACTTTTCGAATGCCTCTGTCAGGTCGGTTCGTCGGTGATATAGGCCCATAATCGCAAGTCAGTCTCATGGAACATGGGACGAATATATGATTATGGCAGTTAAGCGAATAGCCAGTTGGTTAAAGCCTTAATAAACAACATAACATATGTATAGTATAGAGATGATACATATTGGGGTTTGATCGGCTTTTCGGCTGCATCCGCAGGTCTATTTCAACGGGCGTCTCTGGTTTCATCACCTATAATATGTGTATGAGGAGCTTAACAAGTCCGTTTTCGAATTGTTCCATTTCTATACAATTGTCAACAAAAGTTTGTTGAAGAAAAGCAAGAAGAATACACAGGGATGCCAGGTGCACAAATTGTGCTTCACAGGTTTTCAATATGCTGCACAGATTTCAAAAACTGCACAGTTTTCAGTTTTAATGCACAGATTTCCACAGTTTTCTTTTACAATACACAAATTTCTCAATTAATGACCTTGCGCTTAGCTTTTGCTTCGCGCAAAAACAAAAAAATAAAAAAAGGTCGCCACATCTTGTTTTGAGACAAAATTGTACGTTTTCCTTGAAACAGATTGGCACAGATTTTTAAACCCCTGAGAGTACATAAAATGGCGAAAAACGCAGAATACTCAAATCAAATGCTATGTAGGGTGCAAGCTCTCATATTCGTTTCACCGTCAATGGAATGATCTTAAATTAGGGTGACCATATCAGGCGAGTAAAATGCCAGGACAGTCCCCGCTTCTCCCCGTTACCTCTCAATCGGCATTGCCTTTTCTTCATGTTTTCGGCAGTTAAAAAGTTCTGGGTCTGGCAGGCAGAGCTTCGATTGTAAAAAGGTTCTGGGAGTCGGGGAGGATGAGCTCTGCCAGAAAGTCTCGTCGGAATTCGATCACCAAGAACTTTTTCAGATTTACACCAAGGCAGTTCTTGCTACACCACCATCAGCAAACGTTTCATGCTGAGATGGTCTGTGCAGGACCACCGAGGAGTTTTCAGTACTAAAAACATGACATTGACATAAATCAGAAACATCAGCGATCCTAAGTAGCTTCCCTGTACTATGCCTGGAAATCTCCAATGACAGCCATTATCTCTCGATTTGAGAGCTGCAAAACCGTTCCGTTGTTACCAAAAATTTCTCCGTTTTAATTGATTGTTATATGAAAACTGGCGGATAGCTTGGTGTAAATAATATCAATTTGAGCCCTAGCTTGAAAAAATGGACATCCCTGCGTGAACTTGAAAGAAAACAAAATTCAATTCATGCCTGTCACGATGAATGAAATGTTTGGTTCGTTTCCCTCGTCATTCGTTCTCGTGACACAGCGCATTCAGGTTCGTACATGTTCGGTTTCAGAAGCAAACTGATTTTTTTCCATTCTACCTACCTACCTAAACATCGGAAAGTACAATTGGGAGATTCGACTGTATTAAGTTTTGTTTGTCGCATTCAGATTGAGGATGAGTATACGTTGCAGTTATGGTGGCGGTCGGTCGTAACTGCGATCTGGAGCATAGTGAAAAGCGAAGACTGAATAAATATAGAAATATATTAGGCTTACAGGATAAAAACCAGGACAAATCAAGTATTTTCCTCTACTTCCCAGGACACCAGGACAGTCAATGCAAAACCAGGACATGTCCTAGGAAACCAGGACGTATGGTCACCTTATCTTAAATCAATATCAATATCTTTGATTTTGTTCCTGAATCTTTACATTTCCAAATCTGTCTTTAATAAGCGGCTTGTATTCGATCGAGAGAAAATTCTAATCGTTCGCCTTCGTCATTTTTCTTCAAATGGGTGTGCTGATGTTAATATAGACCATTTACCCTAGGAGCTTGACTTTTTCTGAAAGGAAAAAGAAATAAATCAGAGTTGCCTGTTCAAATATTTTTCGGTTATATTATACACGCAAAAGTAAAACAACCGACAGAATAAGTTCTTTTAAGTTAAATTTAGGTACTTTTGAGTTGTGCATCACTTTCGCACTTATTAGTGTTGTCTAAAACAAAACGAGAGATTCGACTCATGGCGATTTCGCTTGAACCTAAAACTGGGTCAGGTTCTAACCTTAACCGCTGTCAGTTCATACATTTTGACAGCAGTTGGGGTTAGGAACTGACTCAGTTTCGCCTCAAACAAAAATCACATCAGTCGAGGTCTTCCGTGCAGTAAGTTACTTTTGAATTGTTTGGGGTATACTCAAAATTAGGTAAATTCAACTTAAATTTAAGTAAATTAAACTCAAGGTTGAGTTATAATTTTTGCCGCAGTTAAATGGAAACTACATTCAACACGGTTTACCTAATTTTACCTTCCTGCACGATACCACGAGATTTAGTCAAAAGTATTCAATTTTAGGTAGTTTTTCGGTGGCGTGTAAATTTATTTCAAAATCTATCATATTTTTGTATTTTATTTAAAGAATTACAGATTCTAGAAGGATTTCATAGATACGAACACAGATTTCAATTTGACAACACTGGTAAAAATAATATCATCAACTCTTCGCAGTTTTTCCGAGTTTATTAAAAATGGCAATAGCAAAGAAGGTAAAATTTCGAATTAATATTTAATATTCTCAATTAACCTAATCATTTGTATTTGCAGGAAGGTTTATAGGAAAAGGTTTATACACAAACAGTATTGGTCTTCAGATAAGTATATGAATGTATTAGTAAAATAGACTGTTTTCTTTATAGTATGTCTTGTATTTTTCAGCATTGGTCCAGTACAGGTGATCTCGGAATTTGATGCTAAGGATGGGTACTACGGAACAATGAAATTTAAGGGACAAACGCAAAACCATCAAAGCAGAACTAACGCCCAATGGAGATTCAGGTTCGTCACCCCAAGCAGCTTGGTTAGATATTGTTGGAACCTCCGAAACATGATAGGTGTGCTACAGATAAATATAAGCTGCATTTTCAGTTGTTCGTTGTGAGATTATCACTACCTGAGTTTAATGATGTTAGAAGACTATCAGTTGGAATTATAGTATTTTAAAGATATGGCTCGAATTCATACTTATAACTGGTCTTGTGCTCTATGTCAGTTAATTGTTTGAGATTGGTGTCTATTCGTATGTATATGCAAATTCATCTACAATTTGAACGATTTTCAATTCTGATATACAATTCAATTAGGTGACGGCAAGGCCTTATGGATTTAACTGTAGAACTGTTCAAGCTTTGAGCTTTGAAATTTTCCTGTGCGTTGCAGATCGATCACGAGATTTGTCGAAATAGAAGATCAAATACTTTCAAATAAACAATAAACATCGTATGATTTACGCGCCTAACGACCTGTTTAGGGTATCATCCAAACAATGTGTGGAATCGTGGCACTATATGGGTTAAAGCTCGTGTATAATTTTTTTTAGTTAGGATAGTGCTTAACATTTAAAAACATACGAAACAAATATAAACATTAGCCGCCAGCTGTTAGAGAGGCATAGCATTACATTATATTCAAATAAATAACTTGTAGGAAAATTGAAGTGAAAACGTTATTAATTAACAAATTTTTAGAAATATTTAGAAATGACGTTTCCGAAGGCTTGCATTACATACATGCGGAATTAACTCTCGACGGTTATTGTTGCGACTTGATAGGTATCTACAGACCTCCGTCGTTTGACTTTGCGAAATTCTATGATCTTCTGGAATCGATGCTGTCTAATTCGAACAGAAATAGAGCTTGTTTCGTAGCGGGAGACATGAACGTTCCAATAAATTTGTGCAACAATAATGTCGTAGTCAGATACAAAAATCTGCTTGAATCATACGGGTTTACATGTACTAACACATTTCCGACGCGTCCGGCAAGTAATAATATTCTTGATCACTTTGTGTGCAAGTCAGATGTAGCTTTCCGTATACGAAACGATTCAATCTTCACTGATATAAGCGATCAACTTCAAATCGTCTCATCAGTCAAACTCAGTGTGGGTAAAGAAAAGCAAATTCTTACTAAGAAAATCGTCGATCGTGAAAAGCTCAGGTACATGTTTAATAACTATGTAGATAGAATAGTGCACGTAAATGATATTCGGATATTACAGTTACTTTCAACTCCACGCTTTTACAATGTACAAAATATTGTGACAAACACATTACCGTAAAGCATGAATACTGTCCCTGGATGTCGTTTGATCTATGGAAGCTGTTGCAAATGAAATCTAACTATCTTAAAAAACTAGAAACAGGCCGAACGATGCGCATGCCCGGGAGCTGCTTCTCCGTGTCTCTATAAAGGTTGATAAATTGAAAAAAAAAAATTTAACAAAATCCTACTATTCCAACCTGTTGAGCACAACCTGTCATTCGAAAATGTGGAGAAATATTAACACAATCATGGGTCGCGTGAAGAAAGATGAGCGAATCAGTTTATCCGTTAATGGAGTTGAAATCTCTAGTACCTCGGATGTTTGCGAAACATTTAACGAGTACTTTTCGAACATCGGAGGCGAATTAGCAAGTACCATTCCAGTTCAAGCTAACTCGAATCCAGTAAGCAACATTAACCGTACTCCAAATTCGATATTCTTGCGTCCGGCCTCTGTCAACGAGGTTCTCACAATAATCCGCAACTTAGATGGGAACAAAAGCTGTGGTCCCAATAACATCCCGGTGAATGTTGTCAAGAACAATGCTTTCATGTTTGCTTCCATTTTAGCACAATCATTTAATATGATTGTTTCAACTGGTGTTTATCCTGAATGTTTGAAGGTTGCAAGAGTAATTCCTGTCTGTAAATCCGGGGACGCCTCTGATCCCTGTAACTATCGTCCAATTTCAACATTGTCAATATTTAATAAGATTCTGGAAAAACTCTTAGTTGAAAGATTAATAGATTTCCTCAATGCAAACAATGTGCTATATAATTTTCAATATGGTTTTAGACAGGGAAGCAGCACAACAACCGCTGTTATCGAACTAATTGATTGCCTTGTTAATGAAATTGACTCAAAAAGGTTGTAGGAGCTCTATTTCTGGATTTAAAAAAAAGCATTTGATACTAACAATCACGACATTCTACTGCAAAAGCTGGACTATTACGGTATAAAAGGTGTGGCAAATGACGTTTTCCGTAGCTATTTGAGCAACAGACAGCAATTTGTCGAAATAAAAGATGCCTGTAGCTCACGTCGTCAGATAAATGTTGGAGTACCCCAGGGTAGTAATGTTGGACCTTTGATTTTTCTTCTTTGCGTAAACGACTTAGGTAAGCTTAAATTGAAATATTCCGAGAACGTTCGCTGACGACACTGCACTTTTTTACCCATGTGAAAATATTGGATCCATAGTTAGCACATAGAACACGATTTAGAAATGTTAATGTACTTCTTCAACGTAAACCGGCTGTCACTAAACATAGCGAAAACCAAGTTTTTCGCTCACCAAGAAAAAAATTACACACCACTCTAACCCTATCTACAATTGCAAACCTTTGGAAAGAGTTAACAATTTTAAATACTTGGGATTCCCTACTGCTGTGCATATTATTGGCACGATCTACGGAAGAATTCGGAGGTAAAACTTAGCAGAAATTTCGGAGGTGGTAGTCTAATGGTCTAATGCCGCATTTTCACGCAAAGGAAAGACACCGATGGCAACTATTTCTACGAGAATGAACTCTGAAAGCTACGTTGATTTATTAGACAGCGTTTTAATATTATTTACTGAAGATGTAATGAACAATGAGTTCATTTTCCAACAAGATAACGCTGCAATTCATGCCAGCAAGGCATCTAAACAGTGGTTTACCGAGCGAGATATCTCGTTGCTGGAGTGGCCAGCACGAAGTCCTGATCTGAATCCCATTGAGAACCTTTGGGGTATACTGGCAAGACGACATTAAAGTTGAGATTTATTGTTTTTATTACATTAATATTAAATAAAATTAAAGCTGCTCTTATAGGAATTTATGTGCACAAAGTATGTTTTATTTCTTCAATCCAAACATTGATAAAAAAAAATTACTACTTCAAACAGCATATATTACAGATACATATCACATATAGTAATTATTGACGTCGTTTGATTTTTTAATCAAACTTGTGGCTGAAAATTTGCTATGCGCTTATAGGAATTTCGGTCACTGTATATGGCCTTTTTAAGTAAGCATTTCAACTTTTATTCAAATTTTTTAATTTACACGTTATAGTTAACGTTAGGTAGACAACCATATTTTCATATTTTTCATTGCAGCAATTAAATGGTTTTTCTTCAAAACAGCGACACGTATACACGATTTAAATAGTCAATGGACAAACATGGCTTCATGCTTGAAATCTGGTAGAAAACCCATAAATGACCACATATCGCATTCAAATCGTTATAACTTTTGATTCCGTCAATGAAATATTTTCAAACTTTCAGCGGATATACTTGATTACTAGGTATATCTTTCGAATTCCAAGTACCAAATAAGTAGACAAATATTTTTTTGTTTATAATGATAGGGCCAAACTCGTGGGTGTTTGCTGGTAGCCTTATGACACGTGTCATAAAACTTCAAATCGCCATTTCTCTCGAATCTCTCGATGAATCATTTTGAAATTCACTGAGAAGATGCTTGGATACTGTATCTTTCGAATGCAGTATGCCAAATTTATGGTCATTTATTTTAGTTAATAACAGTTTTAGGAACACCGTGGCTGTTGATCTTAAATTAGCCGTTTTGGCGTTAATAATAGATTTATGTTTTTGGGCTTATTTCTAGTTATTGGAAACGATAAAAAAATTCGTCCGTTATTAAAGTTAAATATCTCTTTTGATAACAGTCCGATTTCAACAAACGATAGCTCGTTCGAAAGGTATTCGTAGTGTCTAAAGATATATAAAGTGTTTATCTATGTCATCAATTTTGACAGTTAATTTAAAAATACAGAAAAAACACCTTTTTTACACATTCAAACAATCTTATCTTGGAAAGTAAACATCAGAATCAAAAATAAATTAATAGCGTTCTGTCTGGGTGCTGGACCTTTCATTTGAAATTGGTTTGGATAAGATCGATTCAGCCATTATCGAGAAACACGAATGAGAGTTTGTCCATTACATAGGGGAATTGTGGGAAAAACCGACGCTGTGGGTAAAACCTACAACCCACAACATTTCCTAGAAATCAAATTTTTATTCATTTCATAATGATACATTATTATTAGTACGTTTATTTAGAGCATTTGAAGAAAAATTGGATTTACGTTAGTACGCCGAATGTCATAAAAAATAAACAAAACATACGACAGCAGCGTTCATACTCGTCTGGATGTTAAATTTCGTTGGTAGATTTTAAGGTTTTAACCGAACAAAAGCTTTTCAAATCACCACATTTTTCAGTACCTATTATTATTGGCCTGTCCTATGATCAACTAGGTGTATTGAGGACGAGTTTGAGAAACTCTATATTTTTAATTGCTTTTATAAAAAATGTGCGCTGTTGGGGTAAAACCGACACCCTGTGGTTAGGGTAAAACCGACACGCTGTTAAGATGGTTGTGTATACTTGCGATTCGTTTCAAAATACTGGGGATCTTTGTGACACTTCAATTAGCCTATTAGAACACTATAGTATTAGCAGAAATACACAGAAATACTTTTATTGTTTTAATTTCTTGTAAGTCTCTTTAAAAATCAAAAATTGGAGTTTTTGCTTATCTGATTCTATCGAAGCTTTTGCTATTTCTGCAAAAAGCTCATCAAACCGAATTTCTAGTGTTCTCTTGGTTTGTCATAGACGAACTTTATCACAATGAGACAATGATCTTATGTATACCCCAATAGATCGTTGATGATCAGAGTCCGAAAAATCAAATCTGAAAAAGATAGTTTTACTAAGAAGTGTGTGTGTGTCACTTATAAGTGAATGAATCCAATTAGCAGAACGTAGAACGCTTGCAAATCTTCTCTTACGAAATAAAATGACACTGGAGGTTGCAATGATGTGCGCAAGGATTATTTGGAAATACTTATATCAATAAATAATCCTACAGCGTAAAATACTCTTATTTATAGTACTTCGCTTTCGAACTTTCTTCCCCTCACTACATGATGAAGCAATAAAAAGCACATATTTGCATCATACATACTCACACTTTATTAACCCATTCATGCCCATGTTGTTTGTGGACAACAACGTTTTCAAACAGCTATAACTTTTGATTGAGGCGATATTTGCTCACAAAAACAAGTAAGACTCATTAATGTGATTATTGCCTTTAATTTGAGTATTAACAGTTACAAGGATCAGCTCTAGAACTGAAGTTATTGCAATTAGTCTGATTGGATTCCGATGGAGCAGTGCTGCCAGGGACAGTTTATGTTGACGACGGAAAATGATTTTTTCATGTATCTTCGTTATGGTGCAATATTATTGAAAACTGATAGAACTTATCAATTTGGACTGTCGTTGGCTACGTTCTCCACGTAATTGGACTATTGTAATTATTCTAGGAGAATTGTATTGAGCATTTGAAGGTAAAAATTGACCAGCTTCAAGCACTGCCATAGAAGCACCTATCTTCATGAAAATAGGCTTTTCGTGTTTCTTGACCCAACCGTTTTCAAGTAAAAAAAGTATTGAAACCCTACATGCACTAGAAAAAAAGTTGGACATGAAAGGGTTAATCACGCATATATCTCATTTTTAATAAAGATAAAGATTTTAATAAAGTGGAGAAAATAAATTAAAGGGGGTGTCGATTTTACCCCTACGGGGTATCGGTTTTACCCGCAGTGCCTACAAAAAGTCACTTTGTTTTCCAAGTTTTACAACCAATAAATTTTAATGAAATTAATTTTTTGAAGCGCTGAAAAAAGTAAGTCTTGTTACGAATTTTCTGAAGAAGAATTCTGCATAAAAACTATAATTTTATTGGTTTTGTGGCAACTTAGAAAAATTGTTAAGCTTAAGGTGTCGGTTTTAATCATAATTCCCCTACACACACAGACATTGTCCCAAATCGTCGAGCTGAGTCGATTGGTATATAAGACACGACCCTCCGGGCCTCGGAAAAATCCTAAAGGTTCTAGCAAATTCTATACATTTCTTACGTTTTAACGACATTCAATTAGCTAGAGATTACTGGGTAGGGAAAGTTATGAAACTTAGAGCCATAGTACTCAAGTGAGAGCAAGGATGTGAAGTAAACAGATCGGAAAACTAGAAGTGGCAGGGTCATTAGAACAGGCTTAATATCGTGCGGGCTTAATTTTTGCCTTCTGATAATGAGGGTCGAGCTTAGGCAGAATAACTACGAATCACCCGAGTTCACTATCATGTGTCCTTGATAAAGGTAGACGTATCTATCTTTACCGTGACAACCGGCAAAAAAAAAAAAAAAAAAAAAAAAAAAAAAATCTATACATTTCTTTTATAAGAAATGTAAAAAAAATGTTTCGTTTAGTGAGTAAAAAGCGAATTCTATACATTTCTTTTATAAGAAATGTAAAAAAGGAAAATCGAGTGAAAAGTGACAAGTGATTAGCGTTTAGAAATGGAACACCGAATCGCAGAGCTACAGCGTATGCTCGCAGATAAAAATGAGCAAATCGCTCATATGCAGTTAGAAGCCATCGGGGCGGCTGAAGCTGTGGGTGCCGCACAGGCAGCAGCGAATGCCACACAGGCACAATTAAGAGAAATGCGACTCGATGAACGCGTTTCAGGTGTAGAAGGAATTCTAAAATCCCTTCAAACACCACAGATTATTAAAGACTTGCCATCCTTCGATGGCAATCCGATAAAATTACATACATTTTTAAAGAGCATCGACAATTTAATGCCGTTGCTAGAAAATGCGAGAGGCACAACCATCTACAACGTGTGGTTACAAGCCATTCGCACAAAAATTCAGGGAGACGCCGATAGTGTCCTCGAACTTTACGGTACCAATATTGATTGGTCCGAAATAAAAACAACCTTATAACACATTATAGCGATCGTCGTGACGAGGTTTGTTTAAGTAGGGACTTATTTAAATTAGAACAGAACTCTACCATAGAAGAGTTCTATGGAAAAATTTCACATACAATTTCACTACTCGTTAATTTACTGAACCTCAACAACATTAACGAGCAAGTAAAATTAGCAAAAGTTAAACTCTTCCAAGAAATAGGACTTAAAGTCTTCCTAGGAGGACTGAAAGATCCATTAGGACCTATAATTAGAGCACAGTCGCCTAGCACTCTTAAAGAAGCTTTGAGACTGTGTCTCGAAGAAAATAACTATAATCACGGGAGAAACCACACCAAAACACACACTTTTACTCCTATCCTTCCCCCAAAACCAGCTGCTTATATGCCAAAAATTCCTATGCGACCTCCTCAAGGCTTCCTACAACCTCGACCACCTCCAACCTTCCAACAATTTCGACCTCCTCAGATGTTTTCACAGTATCACCCCCCTCAAAACGCTCAACAATACAGGCCATCTCCACCTATCCAACAATTCCGACCTCCTCCACCTTTCCGACAAGGTCAACCCCCACAATTTAGACAACCTCAGTACAATCAGCAATTTCCCAAACCAGTCCCTATGGAAGTCGATCCTTCCATTAGGAGCCGACAAATTAATTATATGAACCGTTCACACCCGACAAGAGCTAATCATGGTCCACATTATCAACTACAAGTCAACAACGAACCCTATGAGTATTTCTATGACCAATTTGATATTCCTGACCCTCAGGCACAATATGAAATGCCGAACTCATATCAGCAACCTGAGAATTCACTATTCGCAGACGAATATGCAGGGCAAACTTCTCAAGCACAAAACGACAACACTAATAATAATGAAGAGGGAGACGATTTAAATTTTCTGATGGCTCAAGGTCACCATCCGACGACCTAGAGAATTTCATTCTTTACATTACGATACAAACATCAAAAGGTTCACTAAAATTTCATATTGACACCGGCGCTTATAAAAATTATATTAGCCCGCGACACGTCAACCTCGAAGGGGTCGTTTTACGGCACCCATCAAAGTCCGTAATATTAGTGGTTCACACTGTTTAAATCAATACGTCGAATAGACCTTTCTCGTCCAACCTAACCCCCTTTTTTTTTTTTTATTCAAAAGACTACACATTTTTAAGAATATTTCCGCTGAAATGAGACTTTTTAGAGCTATCGTAATTTTTTAATGATTTTTTTAAATTTGAAAAATGCAAGAATGTTGAGTATTTTTTTCACCTTTGCAAGAATGGTGGGACTCAAAATATGTGTTTGGGCAGCACTGTTTTGTATATTTTTGCTTGGCTTCCTGGCAACGCGGCAAATGAAGTGGTGAGTCGCGGTACAAAGTTCATTGGTTATGTAAACAAACTAAAGTGAACCTCTCGGTGGAGAACGTTGCATGGTAATGTTTAACCTCACCTTTTTGACAGTTCAAAGAGATTGTTTACATGGTCTTGGAATTTTTGTTGATTCGATCATAGTATGAGAAACTTGGTTTGGTTCGCTGCCAAATGTTAACACTTTCCCAACAAGGTCGCTCAGCTGTATTTTTTAATTGATGTCGGCATCATACATTGTTCCGTTAAATTTAACATTTTTACTTTTCTTGTACATGATTCATTAAAGAAGCAAGGAATTTCTAGCCAAACATTTGAAAAAGGCCTACTGCCAAATGCAAACAAATCGAATTTTGATGTTCTCTATTAAAATTCTGGGACAGAACATGTGGATAGATGTTTTCTTTTTCTTTTTTCTGTTTATTTTATCTCTTGTCTTGCATAGCCACTCTTTCTTCCTCACATATTTTGAATGGACTGGCTACATTCGACAGTCCCCCCTGACTGCATTTGACGGTTCCCTTTGGCTGCATTTGACAGCTCCCCCTGGCTACAATTGACATTACGTTTTTTCGTATCCACACGTTCCGTCCCAGTTAAAAACTATCTATCTGGCCATGTACATAAACATAACGCAACATTGGATTATGAAGAATTTTGATAATGATTTTATAACAAATTATAAAAGAGCCCGGCTGATATAAAAGTCCTAACTAGCAATACACTTATTATAAAATGATTATAAAGGATTATTGTAAATGATTCCAAAAGGATTATAAAGGCAGTGAAATACGTACTCAATGAATTAAGGGGTGTGTCTGATGTAAACAATATGCGCAATCAAACTAAATAAAACAGCATTCAATTTTTAAATCGAATTATAATGAATTCGACCAAAACTTCTTTTGCCTTTTTCTCATTTTCAAATGTTTGGGTAGAATTTAGATTATTTTATCGTTGTTGCGATCAATTTCGTTTGGTTTGTTTTGTTCACAATGTTAGTCGCAGAGCATTTTGGTGATCTATGGCAATTGATGACCTTTACACCCCATACTAGGTCCGCTCCTGTTGCAGCTGTTTCGCCCTGTCCGGCACCGAGTCAACCGATGGTCCAACCTGCGCCGCACTCATCTGTCGCTATGTCAATGGCAGGGACTTGGATTAAAGGCCAAAATTTCAGCTACGGTTGGTGGTGTTGCTGCAATCGGTTTGCCTTCGGCCACGTTGGACATTCGGCTAACGGGAATATTCAGCGATTCCGATTCGAAGGAAGCAGCGCCAGTAGCAGACTGCTTCGGTTCAGCAATACGCTCCGGTATCGGACGAAGCTAACACTCCGACAGGACGAAGGTTTCAACGAGGGGCTCAGGCATAAGTAGCAGAGTCCTTGCACTTTCTGCTTGTCGAGTGAACAATTCCGACGAAACCACTGCCGCTCTCGCCAAGTTTGGTCACCGTAATAAGTGCGACGTCAGCGGTATAGTGCCAGGATTAGTCGAGAACAGTGCCAGGACTGACTTGCCAAGAGCTACAAGATTAAATAGCAATGCGTTTTTAAAGTGACCATAGTATAACGTAGAGGCTTTACCAAGATGATTTATTCAGCAGAATAAGATAGCAAAATTACCCCAAACATAAGACCTGGCTGCCGAAGTGAATCCACACACATCATCACCTACAGAGGCAAGCAATATTGGAACGCAGTGAAATTCCTCACAATGAATTGATCTCGTTAGGTGAAATTCCAGGAAGTACAATTTTCATAGCACAATTTAGTCGACCGAAATTGTAGTCCTCAGTCGAGAGAGAGACTGATAGAGTAGCAGCAGCTAGGAATTTTCTTTCGAAAGCTAGCAGCGGTTTCGTGTATCCTGCGCTAAGTAGAGAGCGTTAAGACAGATCTCCGAAACATGTCAAGTGCTATCAGATGAGAAAAAACGTCGCATCTATGACCAGTACGACAAGGACGGTCTGCTGACCAACGGTTCCGTCCGGTACCACCATAACACACGGCACCGGCGACACATATATATTCACAGCAGTTGCAGAAAGCTTTATTGCGGTGCAAAAATGATGGCAACTCGGGATATAATATAAATTTACATATAATTTCTCCTCCCTGCTCTGCATTCTTATCACTCCTATCAAATCCTTCTTACTCCTTGTCGTCAGTGCCGAGCACTGTTTTGCATTTGCCGGCTAAATCAACGACAATGCGATAATCGTCAATCGACGAAACTTTTGCTGAAATGGAACTTGAACACGAATAATAAATAATTGTTCCATTCGAAAGCGATAACCTTGTTGTCCTCATGTTTGCAGCTATCATACGCTGGTAGGCATTCTGACCAATGGAAACGTTTTTCGGTATGGGCATTGAACGATCATTTCAACAACTTATCATCGACCGGATTCGTTACCTATAAAGTTCAGGTAAACTTCACCACCTAAAAATGAGTAATAAATCGGATCATCTTGTTAGGACTTAACCCACGAGCAAACAAACAAATGTGTACAAATCCTTATCCATCATCCAGAAAGCAATCGTTTTATAGCCCAATGCTTGATCTTACGATTCAGCATATGCCACCGGGTTTTGCATCCAGCGCCGATTGCTCAATGTATGAACCAGGGGTGACATTACGCATCTCGAAACGAAAGGTTTATTGTATTCAAGCTTGTGTGAAAAGGTCGATTCGAATTGGTTGCATAATGTGGCACCAGGTTCCCATTGTTCCAATCCTCATCCCTCTTGAGTTGATAGTCTTTCAAAGAGCGTCGAAAGTATTCAAGTAATGTAAATTTTAAAAGTCCATGTAAACAAATCTTAGGTAAACAAGCACACTGAACTGTCAGAAAAGTGAGGTTATACATTTTCATGCAATGCTCTATGTTTTTGACAGGTATATGAATGAATCATTTCAGCATCAGTGATGCCAGGTCTATTCAAACAATAGCCTGCAGTGAAAATATAAAAGTCTGCAGATTGCTACAAAAATCTTCAATAAGTTTGACATAGAAATGTAGTATGTATATATTTTAAATGATCAAAAATGTTGAAGTCTTGTGTATAAATTGGCGTGCATAGGCTTTGTTCTGCTAAATATTTGTAATCTGCAAAACATCTCCAGTGAAAATGCAAAATCTGCAAATTTACTAATATATATGCAGATCTGGCATCCTTTTAGTATTCCCCACAGGAAATTCATCCAAATGGTGTAAAAATGCGGGGAAACAGGGCAAGATAGGTATTCAGAATATGGGGTTAAATGAGCAGCCTGCACTATTTTTGATTTTTTCAATAGTTAGAGGTACCAAATCATCGCGGCAATCGGCAGTAACGAATTGGGGATAAAAAAGGAAGCATCTTATCAAATAAAATTTTTTGACGAGAAAGGTCTATTTAGTCCGTTCCCACAAAACGAAAAATTAAGATTTTACGTCTTCGAATTTCATGACTTTTTCGATGGATTGATTGGTTACCAATCCTTACAAAAGTTAAAGGCTGATATTCTGACCACCTCTAATGAACTCAAATTGCCAAACAATACAATCAAAATGCATCGCAAATACCCGAACACAACCCAGGTAACGCTCAATGCTCACGAGAGCAAAACAATTAACCTTCCCGTGAGTTCCACAGAAGGAGATTTTCTTCTAGAAGATGATTTAAAAATTAATCCCAACATAGTTATCGGATCCGGCATATACCAAGCAAACGACAATAGAACATTCTTCCGAATTTCAAATCTTTCGGATACTCCTACAAAATTCTTGATTACGGATCCTCTAAACATTGAAATTAATAACTTCGAAACAAGTACACCCAACCTTAACCAACCCGTTATAAAACACTCGCTTTTAAAACAGCTGCGGACCACACATGTGAATAAAGAAGAAGAATCCAAATTTCTGCAGCTCATATCGAAATATGAAGACGTATTTTTCATTGAAAGTGAAAAACTTACATTCACTAGCGCTATTAAGCAGTGCTGGGAAAATCACCAAAAATCAAAAATCATCAGTGATAATTATCACTGCTGATCATGCTGTGCTGTGATCACAACCATAAAAAATCGCTAGTGATTTTCTCTGAAGCGATAATGTGCTAGCAAAAAATCATTGCAACAAAATCACCGCCTGTGATCACGGCCTGATTATGATTTTTTTTTGATCAGGATTATGAAGTTGAGAAAATCAGGTACGATAGAAAAGATGCAAAATCGGGGTTGATGGTATTGTACATGATTATTGTAAGAAACTCCTTATGATGATGATTTAGCCAAATGATTTTGGGAGTGAGAGCGATCCAGCACACATGTAGGGATGCAAAATAATCCAAATGCTAACGATTTCAGCTTTTCGGGAAAGTGTTTTATATTGAAGGACAAGTTGTTGGTAGTTGAAAATCAATAGTTTTGGACCTTTTCAATGCACAGGGGGGTCCGCCGATGTGTCAAAATGGAATTTTTACAACTTTTCGGGAAAGTGTTTTATATTGAAGGACAAGTTGTTGGTAGTTGAAAATCAATAGTTTTGGACATTTTCAATGCACAGGGGGGTCCGCCGATGTGTCAAAATGGAAATTTTTCAACTTTTCGGGAAAGTATTGTATATTGAAGGACAAGTTGTTGGTAGTTGAAAATCAAAAGTTTTGGACAGTTTCAATGCACAGGGGGGTCCGCCGATGTGTCAAAATGGAATTTTTTCAACTTTTCGGGAAAGTGTTTTATATTGAAGGACAAGTTGTTGGTAGTTGAAAATCAATAGTTTTGGACATTTTCAATGCACAGGGGGGTCCGCCGATGTGTCAAAATGGAATTTTTACAACTTTTCGGGAAAGTGTTTTATATTGAAGGACAAGTTGTTGGTAGTTGAAAATCAATAGTTTTGGACATTTACAATGTACAGGGGGGTCCGCTGATGTGACAAAATTGATTTTTTTTCAACATTTCGGGAAAGTGTTGTATATTGAAGGACAAGTTGTTGGTAGTTGAAAATCAATAGTTTTGGACATTTTCCATGTACAGGGGGGTCCGCCGATGTGTCAAAATGGAATTTTTGCAACTTTTCGGGAAAGTGTTTTATATTGAAGGACAAGTTGTTGGTAGTTGAAAATCAATAGTTTTGGACATTTTCAATGCACAGGGGGTCCGCCGATGTGTCAAAATGGAATTTTTACAAGTTTTCGGGAAAGTGTTTTATGTTGAAGGACAAGTTGTTGGTAGTTGAAAATCAATAGTTTCGGACATTTTCAATGTACAGGGGGGTCCGCTGATGTGTCAAAACTGAATTTTTTTCAACATTTCTGGAAAGTGTTGTATATTGAAGGACAAGTTGTTGGTAGTTGAAAATCAATAGTTTTGGACATTTTCAATGCACAGGGGGGTCCGCCGATGTGCCAAAATGGAATTTTTTTCAACTTTTCGGGAAAGTGTTTCATATTGAAGGACAAGTCGTTGGTAGTTGAAAATCGATAGTTTTGGACATTTTCAATGCACAGGGGGTCCGCCGATGTGCCAGAATGGAATTTTCTTCACTTTTACGGGAAAGTGTTTTATATTAAAGGACAAGTTGTTGGTAGTTGAAAATCAAAAGTTTTGGTCAGTTTCAATGCACAGGGGGACCGCCGATGTGTCAAAATGGAATTTTTTCAAGTTTTCGGGAAAGTGTTTTATATTGAAGGACAAGTTGTTGGTAGTTGAAAATCAATAGTTTTGGACACTTTTTGAATGCACAGGGGGGTCCGCCGATGTGTCAAAATGGAAATTTTTCAACTTTTCGGGAAAGTGTTTTATATTGAAGAACAAGTTGTTGGTAGTTGAAAATCAATAGTTTTGGACATTTTCAATGTACAGGGGGGTCCGCCAATGTGTCAAAATTGAATTTTTTTCAACATTTCGGGAAGGTGTTGTATATTGAAGAACAAGTTGTTGGTAGTTGAAAATCAATAGTTTTGGACATTTTCAATGCACAGGGGGGTCCGCCGATGTGCCAAAATGGAATTTTTACAACTTTTCGGGAAAGTGTTTCATATTGAAGGACAAGTCGTTGGTAGTTGAAAATCGATAGTTTTGGACATTTTCAATGCACGGGGGGTCCGCCGATGCGCCAAAATGGATTTTTTTCAACTTTTCGGGAAAGTGTTTTATATTGGAGGACAAGTTGTTGGTAGTTGAAAATCAATAGTTTTGGACATCTTCAATGCACAGGGAGGTCCGCCGATGTGTCAAAATGGAAATTTTTCAACTTTTCTGAAAAGTTTTTTATATTGAAGGACAAGTTGTTGGTAGTTGAAAATCAATGGTTTTGGACAGTTTAAATGCACAGGGGGTCCGCCGATGCGTTTAAATTTAATCTTTTCAACTTTTCAGGCCCTCAACTTGCCCTTCAAAATAAAACACCTTCCCAAAAAGTTGGAAAAAAATTAGTTTTGATGCATCGGCGGACCCCCTGTGCCTTGAAAATGTTCAAAACTATTGATTTTCAACAGCCCTCGATTTGCCTTTCAATATAAAACCCTTTCCCAAAAAGTTGAAAAAGTTTTGAAAATGTCCAAAACTATTGATTTTCAACAGCCCTCAATTTGCCTTTCAATATAAAACACTTTCCCAAAAAGTTGGAAAAAATTCCATTTTGATGCATCGTCGGACCCCCTGTGCATTGAAAATGTCCAAAACTATTGATTTTCAACAGCCCTCAACTTGCCTTTCAATATAAAACACTTTCCCAAAAAGTTGAAAAAAAAAATCCATTTTGATGCATCGGCGGACCCCCCTGTGCATTGAAAATGTTCAAAACTATTGATTTTCAACAGCCCTCAACTTGCCTTTCAATATAAAACACTTTCCCAAAAAGTTGGAAAAAAAATCCATTTTGATGCATCGGCGGACCCCCTGTGCATTGCAAATGTTCAAAACTATTGATTTGCAACAGCCCTCAACTTGCCTTTCAATATCAAAACACTTTCCCAAAAAGTTGAAAAAAATTCCATTTTGATGCATCGGCGGACCCCCCTGTGCATTGAAAATGTCCAAAACTATTGATTTTCAACAGCCCTCAACTTGCCTTTCAATGTAAAACACTTTCCCAAAAAGTTGAAAAAAATTCCATTTTGATGCATCGGCGGACCCCCCTGTGCATTGAAAATGTCCAAAACTATTGATTTTCAACAGCCCTCAACTTGCCTTTCAATATAAAACACATTCCCAAAAAGTTGGAAAAAATTCCATTTTGATGCATCGGCGGACCCCCTGTGCATTGCAAATGTTCAAAACTATTGATTTTCAACAGCCCTCAACTTGCCTTTCAATATAAAACACTTTCCCAAAAAGTTGGAAAAAAATCCATTTTGATGCATCGGCGGACCCCCTGTGCATTGCAAATGTTCAAAACTATTGATTTGCAACAGCCCTCAACTTGCCTTTCAATATCAAAACACTTTCTCAAAAAGTTGAAAAAAATTCCATTTTGATGCATCGGCGGACCCCCCTGTGCATTGAAAATGTCCAAAACTATTGATTTTCAACAGCCCTCAACTTGCCTTTCAATATAAAACACTTTCCCAAAAAGTTGAAAAAAAAATCCATTTTGATGCATCGGCGGACCCCCCTGTGCATCGAAAATGTTCAAAACTATTGATTTTCAACAGCCCTCAACTTGCCTTTCAATATAAAACACTTTCCCAAAAAGTTGAAAAAAAATCCATTTTGATGTATCAGCGGACCCCCCTGTGCATTGAAAATTTTCAAAACTATTTATTTTCAACAGCCCTCAACTTGCCTTTCAATATAAAACACATTCCAAAAAAGTTTAAAACAATTCCATTTTGACACATCTGCGGACTCCCTTGTGCATTGAAATTGTCCAAAACTATTGATTTCCAATAGCCCTCAACTTATCTTTCAATATAAAACACTTTCCCAAAAAGTTGGAAAAAATTCCATTTTGATGCATCGGCGGACCCCCTATGCCTTGAAAATGTTCAAAACTATTGATTTTCAACAGCCCTCGATTTGCCTTTCAATATAAAACCCTTTCCCAAAAAGTTGAAAAAAAATCCACTTTGACACATCAAAGCTTTGAAAATGTCCAAAACTATTGATTTTCAACAGCCCTCAACTTGCCTTTCAATATAAAACACTTTCCCAAATAGTTGGAAAAAATTCCATTTTGATGCATCGGCGGACCCCCCTGTGCATTGAAAATGTCCAAAGCTATTGATTTTCAACAGCCCTCAACTTGCCTTTCAATATAAAACACTCTCCCAAAAAGTTGAAAAAAATCCATTTTGATGCATCGGCGGACCCCCTATGCCTTGAAAATGTTCAAAACTATTGATTTTCAACAGCCCTCAACTTGCCTTTCAATATAAAACACTTTCCCAAAAAGTTGAAAAAAATTCCATTTTGATGCATCGGCGGACCCCCCCCCCCCCTATGCATTGAAAATGTCCAAAACTATTGATTTTCAACAGCCCTCAACTTGCCTTTCAATATAAAACACTTTCCCAAAAAGTTGAAAAAAAATCCATTTTGATGCATCGGCGGACCCCCCTGTGCATTGAAAATGTTCAAAACTATTGATTTTCAACAGCCCTCAACTTGCCTTTCAATATAAAACACTTTCCCAAAAAGTTGAAAAAAAATCCATTTTGATGCATCTGCGGACTCCCTTGTGCATTGAAAATGTCCAAAACTATTGATTTTCAACAGCCCTCAACTTGCCTTTCAATATAAAACACATTCCCAAAAAGTTGGAAAAAATTCCATTTTGATGCATCGGCGGACCCCCCTGTGCATTGAAAATGTCCAAAACTATTGATTTTCAACAGCCCTCAACTTGCCTTTCAATATCAAACACTTTCCCAAAAAGTTGAAAAAAATCTATTTTGATGCATCGGCGGACCCCCTATGCCTTGAAAATGTTCAAAACTATTGATTTTCAACAGCCCTCAACTTGCCTTTCAATATAAAACACTTTCCCAAAAAGTTGAAAAAAAAATCCATTTTGATGTATCAGCGGACCCCCCTGTGCATTGAAAATTTTCAAAACTATTTATTTTCAACAGCCCTCAACTTGCCTTTCAATATAAAACACATTCCAAAAAAGTTTAAAACAATTCCATTTTGACACATCTGCGTACTCCCTTGTGCATTGAAATTGTCCAAAACTATTGATTTCCAATAGCCCTCAACTTATCTTTCAATATAAAACACTTTCCCTAAAAGTTGGAAAAAATTCCATTTTGATGCATCGGCGGACCCCCTATGGCTTGAAAATGTTCAAAACTATTGATTTTCAACAGCCCTCGATTTGCCTTTCAATATAAAACCCTTTCACAAAAAGTTGAAAAAAAATCCACTTTGACACATCAAAGTTTTGAAAATGTCCAAAACTATTGATTTTCAACAGCCCTCAACTTGCCTTTCAATATAAAACACTTACCCAAAAAGTTGGAAAAAATTCCATTTTGATGCATCGGCGGACCCCCCTGTGCATTGAAAATGTCCAAAACTATTGATTTTCAACAGCCCTCAACTTGCCTTTCAATATAAAACACTTTCCCAAAAAGTTGAAAAAAAATCCATTTTGATGCATCGGCGGACCCCCCTGTGCATTGAAAATGTTCAAAACTATTGATTTTCAACAGCCCTCAACTTGCCTTTCAATATAAAACACTTTCCCAAAAAGTTGAAAAAAAATCCATTTTGACACATCTGCGGACTCCCTTGTGCATTGAAAATGTCCAAATCTATTGATTTTCAACAGCCCTCAACTTGCCTTTCAATGTAAAATACTTTCCCAAACAGTTGGAAAAAAATCCATTTTGATGCATCGGCGGACCCCCCTGTGCATTGAAAATGTTCAAAACTATTGATTTTCAACAGCCCTCAACTTGCCTTTCAATATAAAACACTTTCCCAAAAAGTTGAAAAAAAAATCCATTTTGACACATCTGCGGACTCCCTTGTGCATTGAAAATGTCCAAAACTATTGATTTTCAACAGCCCTCAACTTGCCTTTCAATATAAAACACATTCCCAAAAAGTTGGAAAAAATTCCATTTTGATGCATCGTCGGACCCCCTGTGCATTGCAAATGTCCAAAACTATTGATTTTCAACAGCCCTCAACTTGCCTTTCAATATAAAACACTTTCCCACAAAGTTGGAAAAAATTCCATTTTGATGCATCGGCGGACCCCCTGTGCATTGAAAATGTCCAAAACTATTGATTTTCAACAGCCCTCAACTTGCCTTTCAATGTAAAACACTTTCCCAAACAGTTGGAAAAAATTCCATTTTGATGCATCGGCGGACCCCCCTGTGCATTGAAAATGTCCAAAACTATTGATTTTCAACAGCCCTCAACTTGCCTTTGAATATAAAACACTTTCCCAAAAAGTTAAAAAAAATCCATTTTGATGCATCGGCGGACCCCCCTGTGCATTGAAAATGTTCAAAACTATTGATTTTCAACAGCCCTCAACTTGCCTTTCAATATAAAACACTTTCCCAAAAAGTTGGAAAAAATTCCATTTTGATGCATCGGCGGATCCCCCTGTGCATTGAAAATGTCCAAAACTATTGATTTTCAACAGCCCTCAACTTGCCTTTCAATATAAAACACTTTCCCAAAAAGTTGAAAAAAATCCATTTTGATGCATCGGCGGACCCCCCTGTGCATTGAAAATGTTCAAAACTATTGATTTGCAACAGCCCTCAACTTGCCTTTCAATATAAAACACTTTCCCAAAAAGTTGAAAAAAATTCCATTTTGATGCATCGGCGGAGCCCCCCCCCCCCCTGTGCATTGAAAATGTCCAAAACTATTGATTTTCAACAGCCCTCAACTTGCCTTTGAATATAAAACACTTTCCCAAAAAGTTAAAAAAAATCCATTCTGATGCATCGGCGGACCCCACTGTGCATTGAAAATGTTCAAAACTATTGATTTTCAACAGCCCTCAACTTGCCTTTCAATATAAAACACTTTCCCAAAAAGTTGAAAAAAATTCCATTTTGATGCATCGGCGGATGCCCCTGTGCATTGAAAATGTCCAAAACTATTGATTTTCAACAGCCCTCAACTTGCCTTTCAATATAAAACACTCCCAAAAAGTTGGAAAAAAATCCATTTTGATGCATCGGCGGACCCCCCTGTGCATTGAAAATGTTCAAAACTATTGATTTGCAACAGCCCTCAACTTGCCTTTCAATATAAAACACTTTCCCAAAAAGTTGAAAAAAAATCCATTTTGTCACATCGGCGGACCCCCCTGTGCATTGAAAATGTTCAAAACTATTGATTTTCAACAGCCCTCAACTTGCCCTTCAATATAAAACACTTTCCCAAAAAGTTGAAAAAAAATTCAGCTTGGCTCATTGACACCCCTAACATATCCATATTGTTCGAAAATAGATAATGATCATCGATCCAAGAATTAAATCAAATCGCAATCATGGCTGATAATGCTCACTTGTGATTTTTTCCGAATTGCTCGCTGCAGATAGAATCATGCCGGGATTACCCTCTCAATTATCAAATTCAGCCACAGATCAAAATCACCACTTATAGAGGCCAAGAAAAAATCGGTAGTGATTTTTGTGAGATGATCTTTTGATAGTTAAGAAAGTGATCACGGCATGATTTTATCTGCAGCACTGCTATTAAGCACAAAATTAATACGAAAGATGACCTACCAGTACATGCTAAATCGTACCGTTACCCTTTCTGTCATAGAGAAGAGGTACAACGCCAAATTACGAAAATGCTTGACCAAGGCATCATTCGGCATTCGAATAGTCCATGGACATCACCAGTCTGGATCGTCGAAAAAAAATTAGATGCTTCTGGAAAGAAAAAGTGGCGACTTGTAATAGACTACAGAAAACTTAATGAAAAAACGGTCGACGACCGTTACCCCATACCCAATATTACAGACATCCTCGACAAATTAGGTCGTTGTATGTATTTTACAACCTTAGACCTCGCCTCTGGTTTCCACCAAGTCGAAGTCGAAAAAGTAGACATTCCAAAAACTGCATTTAGTTTAGAAAATGGACACTATGAGTTTTTGCGAATGCCTTTTGGGTTGAAAAATGCACCTTCAACGTTCCAGCGCGTGATGGACAACGTGCTGAGGGAACACATCGGAGTCATATGTTTAGTGTACATGGATGACATCATTGTCTTTTCTACCAGTCTAATTGAGCATCTCGACAATTTGTCAAAAATTTTCGCGACATTGAAAAAACACAATCTGAAGGTACAATTGGACAAGAGCGAATTCCTACAAAAGGAGGTTGCCTTCTTGGGCCATATTGTGACTTCGGAAGGTGTCAAACCCAATCCCGACAAAATTAAAATTATAAAAGAATGGCCATTGCCAACAAATGAAAAAGAACTGCGTGGTTTCTTACCGCAAATTCATTAAAGACTTCGCTAAAATAGCCAAGCCACTGACTAATGCCCTTAGAAAAGGTGAAGGCATTTCTCACTCGAGAGACTTCGTTGAAGCATTCGAAAAATGTAAAAATATTCTATCAGGGAGCAATATTCTGCAATATCCTGACTTTTTCAAACAATTCATACTTACCACAGATGCCTCCAACTTCGCAATCGGCGCTGTGTTATCTCAAGGAATTATAGGAACTGATAAGCCAATAGCCTTCGCTTCCAGAACTTTGAATAAGTCAGAGGAAAAATATTCAGCTATAGAGAAAGAACTATTGGCTGTTGTATGGGCTTGCAAATATTTTCGCCCTTACTTATATGGCCGGAAGTTTATTCTTTATACTGATCATAAACCTCTCACATATGGGCTTAATCTGAAAGACACTAACAATAGGCTTGTTCATTGACGTCTTTCACTTAACGAATTTGATTACGAAATACGTTACCGTCCTGGTAAACAAAACATAGTCGCAGACAGTTTATTAAGGATTCGGAACGAAATTAATATAAATGAGGAGGAAATCTCATCCGATAATGCCACGGTGCATTCTGCGGATACAGACGACTCCGAATTTATCCCGTGTACTGAGCTCCCGGTGAACACCTTTAGTAACCAAATAATTTTGAGAGTCGGGCCTGACGAGCCAGACAATTACGAACAAATATTCCCCAGGGTATATCGAAGAACGATAACAAAATCTGTCTTCAGCGTACCAGTTATGATCCGTATATTCAAAGATTACATGGACCTTAGACGGACTAATTGTATCTACTGCCCGGAAAGTATTATGAACATCATCCAGATTACTTATAAAAACTACTTTAGCAGGGCTAAACCGTTTAAAATCGTCATTTCGCAAAAACTGGTTGAACGATTTCATTCAACCATAGCAGAAATATTTCGCTGTAACAAACCAAATTACGAAGATCTAAACATTAAAGAAATATTTAACATTGCGGGTACACTGTGTAACAACACAATTCACTCTGCAATAAAACTCAAACCTAGGGAAGTTTTCTACGGGTTGAAAGATCAACAAGAAAGACCCCTCAATAGAAATTTGGAATATCATAATAAACACAGAGAACCAGAACCGGAAATAGAACCAAATGCCATAGCTTACAAAAAAATTCAAGGCATCAAAAAGAAAACAAAGCCAAAGTATTTACCAGTCCGAGCATCAGAAAACAAGGGTAGAATACTTGTAGATGACTCTGGCCGGGAAATACATAAAGATAATGTCAAAAGAATTTAACAGATTTTGTACTTTCAGAAAACGAGATGATCGACGCCTGCAGAATCCTCCTGATTTGCCTCCTACTCACTATTCCCATCACACCCTATCCCCAGTCCATCCAGATACATGACATAACAAACAACGCAGGTGCGTTGCTTCTTTGAAGAGGGGAGTGAAGAATAATATAATATTATATATATATATATATATATATATATATATATATATATATATATATATATATATATATATATATATATATATATATATATATATATATATATATATATATATATATATATATATATATATATATATATATATATATATATATATATATATATATATATATATATATATATATATATATATATATATATATATATATATATATATATATATATATATATATATATATATATATATATATATATATTAGGGTGGGACAAAAATTACATTCCAGCTCCGAGCAACTTTTTAGGTACCATTTGGGTCCTAGAACAACTGTGCAAATTCTGAGCTCGATCCCTGAAACTATATTTTTGCGCCCGCTGTTTAAAGTTTACATGGGATTTGGTATGGGAAAATGAACATTCACAAAACAATTCCTCCAGGAGTCGCCCATTGCTTCCTAAAAATAAACCGTTATGTGGCTTTTATAGGAAATTTAACAAAGAAACAAAGTCTCCAAAACCACGAAACGATCTGACGCTTCAGAAAAAAGTTATTAAGCTGAAACCGATTGATGCTCTGACTATTGATAAAATATTCATTTTTTCTAGCACCACTGCTGTTGGTTGTCCAATTATTAAAAATTTTGTTTTGATCTACTCCAAATGTGTCTAAATCAATTATCTGTACTGTTTGGCCACTTCAGAATAGTTTTAAGGGATTAATTCAGGCTTCTTTTGAACATAATTAGAGAAAGTTAAAAATTTTGCATATAATTTGATCGTCAGCAGCAGTGGTGCTATGCAAAGTGAAATTTTTATCGATCTTCAGGGCATCAATCTCTTTTTTACTAATAACTTTTTCCACAAGCATCAGATCGTTTCGCGGTCTTCTAGACTTTGTTTCTTTAATAAATTGCCTATTAAAATTAGACATCTATTTATTTTTAGGAGGTAACGGGCGACTCTTGGACGAATTATTTTGCAAAAGACGATTTCCCCATACGAAATCCCATGTAAACTTTAAACGGTGGGCGCAAAAATATAGTTTCACCGATCGAGCTTAAAATTTGCAGAGTTGTTCTGGGAGCTAAATGGGACCCAAAAAGTTACTCGGAGCAAAATTTTATTTTTTTCATGCGACCGTGTCCCACTCTAATATATATACAGCAATTCCATGAAAAAAAATTATACGATCTCTCAGAATTCTGCAATATTTGGTAGAATCGTTCCTTACCGAAAAATATTAGATACATATTTTTTATTTCGTCATTAAGGTGTCACTTTCCACGTTGGACGGGTTCAAAAAATCGTGATTTTTCAAAAGTTGATTTTTTTTAAATTCATATTTTTTGAACCACTGAACCGATTTTCATTGGTTATAGGTCAAATGAAGGGTATTTAAGTGTAGTTTCAAGAAAAAATCATTAACTTTAAAAAATATTGAGTTTTGTATGAACAAAATACGCATTAAATAGATTTTCTTGATTTTCACTGCGAGGGGCCTTGAATACTCCATACTTTTAAATTTTTAATTGAAAGATCACTCAATTATACATAACACCTCCAAACATATTTTTGAAGCAGATCTAGAGGTTTCGGATATAAATTTTGAAAATAAAAAATCTATGTGTACACCCCACATGCATGGAAACGATGTAACCGCATGGTAGTTCACCGTAAACTTCCAGCTAGTCACAGCAGCTGTGAATAAAGAAATCTATGATTTACTTACAAGCTGGGTGCAAACATTCGTTTCAACCTGGGGGTTGTCCATTAACCACGTAGAAAAAAATTCAGACATTGCAGACACTCGAGTTCAAAATATTTTTAACGATCGTCATCTTTGGTTAGATATTCCACTTCAATAAAAATCCTGGTTCGAAAATATCCAACAAAATAACGCAAAAATCGAAACCATTTCATTTTTATATATAGAAGTATCCAATAAAAGGTGCGTATATGAGAAAAACACAATTGCACTAATAGGTGGATTAGGAAAATTTTAATATTTGATTTTTATGTCAAAGAACGTTCCACAGAATATAACCAACAAAATAACGCAAAAATATAAATATATATATATATATATATATATATATATATATATATATATATATATATATATATATATATATATATATATATATATATATATATATATATATATATATATATATATATATATATATATATATATATATATATATATATATATATATATATATATATATATATATATATATATATATATATATATATATATATATATATATATATATATATATATATATATATATATATATATATATATATATATATATATATATATATATATATATATATATATAAAAGTCATACCTAGTTTGTGTAAATTACAGAAAAGCATAATTACACTATATGGTGGATTAAGGCGAGACTTCTACGCTATTATGGCCAATTCTGTGCATATAAAATTCAAATGAAAATCGACAGATTGTTCCAAGATTTCTTTAAAGCTTCGAATCTTGTAAACGTGGTTCAGCTTAAAAAATACAGTTAGGCAATATGGCATGTAGCGAAACCAGAAAGAGAAACAGACAAATTAATGTTAATCACATGAAAAAATAAGGTGTCGAATATAGAATATAATTAAGGCACATAATGTTCACCAATTAATTTATTCGGAATAATAAAGGAGCGAAAACACCTCTATCTTCCACTATATTTGTTGAGGACATGTTTAAAAGAGAACTCGTTGAAATTAAGTGTGACAATGGGCTTGGAAAGCTTTTGCAAGCAGGGAATATAAAAATTGGGGCTGTTCTATCGTTCGATCTCTTCCCAGATGCTTAGTTCGTTTAAAATTGAAAAAAACATTGCTTCTTTCTGAGAGCAAGACACTTGTTGGGTGTAGTTCCTATTTAGGTTGCTATTGTCAGTATTCCTGCAAACAAAGGATTAGTGTTGCACCAGTCATCTCTGTACAGCGAAAAAACTCGAATGATAATGTATAAAATGCAATAATTGATTCGAGTACTGTTTTGTTCAAACACGAGTATTTTACATTTTTGATGTTCGTTTTATGGTACTGTTTGTTGTAAGGAAACGTTAATATTGCTACTGTTGGGCATAGGTACTCGAATGTCTTGTACGCAGCGGACCTGCTTTAGGGTCGCAACTCACATACATTGTAGATTTGTTATACCTGACCTAGAATTGAATTACCCCCAATTGAAACAAGCGAAGATACAAAAATACCGATTAATGCACAATGTATTGGTTTTAGCGGATTAATTAACGAAATAATTTGGCACCTTGCAAACTGAGTTTGAAATAGGCAAATCACCCTATTCACACTTCTAAGTAAGTCTTGATTGTCGATATTTACATTGCTTGCACAAAGTTCAAAAGAGTCGCAAACTTTAGAAATATATTCAATTTGTTTGCGGCCTCCAATTCCATGATGGTTAAAGTGAGCAAAGCTTCCATATACCTGGCTCATGCACTTTTACCTTTCTTGTATAGAAAGGCAATCGCTCCAAGCATTCGGTTGTGTATTCGATCCTGATTAGATTTTTGGAATAAAAATTTTAATATCGCTAAAACCCCTCCTTTCACCGATAACACTAGCTTACAAGAAAAATGAAGCTTCAAGAAAAAGTATTGTTTAGAATAATTTTGGGTCGCTAAACACGAAAACAATATTCATTTTTTGTTCAAAGAAGCGATTTTGTGATTTTCTCAAAAGCTCGTTTTTGACTCTTTTTGTAGTTTTTAGTTAATATTTCGTGCCAAAATCATCCAACTAATTTTGTCAATATGCAAGTTGAAAGGTGCCGAGATGCCCTTTCCAAAAACATTTAATATGTATCGACATATGTAAAATTTTTAGTGCTGCAAGCGACCAAAGTTTTAAAAAATTGCAATTTTGACCATTTTTAAAAGTTACTCATTTTCAATTGATTTTTTTTTTATAGAAAAAACAATATTTTTTCGGGCCTTTTAGGATCTAAGATGACAGATAATATGTATACGTTAATATTAAGCATAATATCACTAACATCGGATGGAAAATGTTGATGCTATGGCACATTGAGCGAAATTGAAATTTTATGATTTTAGCAGTTCCTGCCCTGGTGCGGCGGTTCAGAGGGTGTAGCGTTGTTCTCATAAGCCAGTCGTCAAATATTCGAGTCCCTATCGGGAAGGAGTCTCAGTGGAATAGTAGCACTAGCCACGTAATGTCCTGTGAACTGAGAATCTGCTGCGAAACCTGTTGAAGCAGAAGACGAAAATTCCTATAATTCGTTAAATATGTACTCACCACAGACAAAACAAAACAACGAATATTTCCACATTTTTAAAAGTGCATTTGGTTGTATAATGAAATATCCAAAATCATTTAAATTCCGCAGGATGGATGGATGCAAGCTCGAGAAGACAGTACCCAACACAAACAATAACTCTCAAGTGTAGAAGATTATTTCAGCCGAAAGCATGTTTTTTTTATTTTTTTATTTAAACAATATAAACAGTACAACTTAAACTAATACTAATAAGGCTAAATCGGCAAATTAAATCACCATCACGAAGCCGGATGTTCTAGTGTGTAGAATTAATCAATAGTTAAAGAATTATGGTTAAGGAAAGAGAGGGATAGAGAGAATTTGTAGTTCTTCATAAGTATGTGTCATTTCTGTTGGTCTGTAGTTTCTTTGTTCCTCGGTTCAAGTGGCTGCAATGTATGTGTTTCGAGTACCTGTAAAGAAACACAACAAAAGGGGGCACGTATCAAATTTTTTTAGGTATGATGAGCAGGAAGTCGTTAAGAACCTTAATGTAAGGAATATCGATGTTCGCTAGGACGTCTCTGATAGGGGCCGATGCAGGTCGACCTATTTTGCTGAGATTCGTTATAAGACTTACTCTGAAGTTGGCTAATAATGGGCAATTCCACACAATATGGTCAATGTGATCATAATCGTCACCGCATTCACACATATTGCTTTCGACAATATTAATTCGATAGAGGTGGCTATTTGACCCATAGTGGTTTGTAATTAGTCGAGATATATTTCGAATGCAATTCCGTGTTAATGAAACATCTGCGAACCATGCTTTCCTGTTGACGTTTGGACGGATAGAATAGCACCACCTCCCTAATTCACCTTCATTCCAGGATCTTTGCCATTCTTGTGTAACATATTCTTTTAAGTTTGGAAAATATTCGACATGTTCAATCGGTCGATATATTACCGAAATGTTTGAAACACCATTCTTGGCCAAAGCATCAGCCTGCTCATTACCGTAGATTGAGCAATGTGCAGGGACCCATAGGAATAAAATGGAGTAACCTGATTGATGAAGCTGATATGCAATCATGCGAATGCTAAGTAAAGCATGACCTTCTTTCTTAGCATTGGGATTGTTTTTAAGAGCCTCGAGTGCGCTTAAACTATCCGAACAAATGGCATAAGTTGATGGTGGTAGTTTCTGTATCAGTTGGCAACAATAGAGAATGGCTGTTACTTCAGCTATAAATACTGAGCATGGATTTTGTAGTCGGAAAGCAAATTTGGTTTTGACATTGAAAATTCCGATTCCCGCAGAATTATCCATCTTAGATCCATCTGTATAGAAAATCTTTGACGGGTCAATCTCACTGAGTTTCTGTTTGACAACTGCATTTGCTGTTCGTGAAATGTAGTGCTTTGGGATTCCTTGGAGCTGACTATGGATTAATGTGTCTATTTGAAGATTGCACGTGTGTACTGCTATGCCATGCGAAAAGTAGTTACTTGCTGAAGAAATTTCTAAGTCTACTGTGATACAGTGTAAATATGCTCTCAGGATTCTACTAGCAGGATTTATTGCAAACAAAGAGTCCAGAATATGTACAATGGGATGTTGATGTGAGAAAGTTTTTAGTATGAATCTACAGTTAAGCTAAAAAAATCTTAGTTTTATGGGAGGAATTCCAGTGATCACTTCCAGGGATTTGATGTGAGTAGACTGCATCAAACCGAGCGAAATGCGAATGCAACGATTCTGTATTCTACTCAATTTCAAGATGTGGGTATCGGCTGCTTGTCCGAAAGCGAAACATCCATATTCTAGAACCGAAAGGATGGTTGTTTTGTACAGTGTAAGTAAAAGTGATGGATGGGCACCCCACCGTTCTAAGGAAATTAATCCTCTTTTGGCATTTTTTAACTACATAGTTAATGTGAATTTTCCATGTAAGCCGTGTATCAAACCATATACCCAAGTATTTGAATTCATACACCATTTTAATTGTCATATTATAAAGCTGTAAGTCGATATTGGGTGTTGTCCGTTTTCGAGAAAATACCATTAATTCCGTTTTTGCTGTTGAAAATACGAATCCGTTTTCGTTTCCCCATTGTGTTAATCCATCAAGTGAACTTTGAAGTTTTCTCTGCATGACTTGTCTGTTTTGACCAGCAACGCAAAGGACATAATCATCGGCGTACTGTGTCAATACGCAGTCGTCAGTAACAAATTCCTCCACATCCCTTGTGTACAAGTTGAATAGGAAAGGACTGAGGCTTGAACCTTGAGGTAAACCGAAGAAACTATGCCGAGTGGTTTTTATCGAGTTGTTTAAATGAAAATGCATTATTTTTCGCGACAGCAAGTTTAGTAAAAAATTCACAAGAGTCTGTGGGATGCCATGGGTCTGCATTTTCGAGCAAAGCCTTTCAATAACTACCGAATCATACGCCCCAGTTATATCAATGAAAACCGATGCTAATTCTTCCTTTTTATTCAAGGTTGTTTCTGCTTGTGCAGCTAACAGTGCTATACAGTCACGCGTCCCTCTCCCTTGCCTGAAGCCATACTGATGTTTAGCCATCACCTTTTCTCTTTCCGCCCAGATTTCTAGTCGGCTCAAAATCATCTTCTCCAGCAACTTTCGCAGACACGATAACAGACATATTGGACGGTACGAATTCTCCGAAGATGGATCTTTTTCTGGTTTTAAAACGCACACCACTTTAACCTGCCTCCATTCATCTGGACAAACATTTTCTCGAACAAAAGCGTTGAACATTTCCAATAACATTTCTTTAATCTCTAACGGTAGCTTTGTTAGAACTACAAACTTTATATTGTCCAACCCAGCGGATGTGTTGTTCGCTGAAGCAAGGGCATATTCGAGTTCCTCTAGTGTAAATGGAGAGGCTAGCTCGTCAAAAACGTGTATACCTTCTGTAGCAGGATCAAAAGTGAAGTTATGCTGAACGTAATCGGGGCAGATTTTTGTTGCGAAGCGGTTTACCCATTCCTCTGAGTATTCCCTCATTGTAGAAGGTGGGAATTTGTTGTTACGTAAATGTCGTGCTGTCGTCCACAGAGTAGACATAGCCGTATCTTTGTCCAAACTATCTACAAATGATTTCCAGTACCCTCGTTTTTTGGACTTAGTCATTCGCGTGAAAGCCCCTTCTAAACGTTTATATTCTAGAAGATCTTCTCTATTCCCTGACGAGCGGAACCTTTTATACGCTTCCGACTTTAGCTGCAATAAATTTGAACATGCGTCGTCCCACCATATCGTAGGGGATCTTTTTTTATTGGTCATAACCGGGATTGGCTTGGTTTGAGATTCTCTCATACATTCTACTATTGTGGTGGACAGTATTCGATACCTTTCATTTAGATTAGTGATATGCCTGCATTTTTGAGAACTTTCTAACAGTTTCTGAGTAAATTGATCCCAGCTCACATTTTTTGTTAGATCGTACCAATAAACGGTTTCTGAGAGTTGATTTAGTGAAGTCAAATTTATATGAATTGGGAGATGATCGCTTCCAAATGGGTCATCCAACACCTTCCAGTTACATTCTAACGCAAGCGAAGCGCTGCACAGGGAGAGATCGACGCAAGAAGGAGACGCTGGTGGGCAAGCAACTCGCGTAGTACTACCATCGTTGAGAATGCAAAAACGAAACTCATCGATTAAATCACTGATAATGCGAGATCGACCGTCGTCTTTTGAAGAACCCCAGGCCATCCCATGAGCGTTCAGATCACCCAAAATGAAACATGGCTGTGGTACTTTATCTAAAATGCTTCTCAGATCGCTTTCTCTAAAGCTACAATTGGGCGGAATATAAATTGATATGATAGAACTCTCGAATTGGTTCATCTTGATACGACAACCTACACATTCTATCGATCCTATTTTGGGTAGATTGAGTGACTGGAATTGAATGCTATGGCGGATGCCAATCAAAACCCCTCCGTATGGCTCCGATCTATCATTGCGAATTACATTAAAAGACGGGATGCTAAAGTAGTGTTTATCCGTTAGCCACGTTTCACTCACACAGAAAATATCAACGTTCAAATCAGCTATCATAGTACGCAAACCCGTGAGTTTGGGAATAATGCTTCGGCTATTCCACTGGAGTATCGAGATACTATATTTACCTACTGTATTAGCCATTGTTTACGGACAGTAGCTTAAAGAGAGGCAAATATGATTTCACTTTATCCCAGAGTAGTGAAAGGAATGGGCTCAATTTGTCGAAAAGATTTCGCCAGAATTCGTCTAAATTAAGAGCGTCGCAGATTAATTTGAGAATCCCTGGCAACGAGCAGGAATCTGTCTCTGAGGCTTGAGTGTCGTCAACCTTGCGAAATCCAGGAACGTCTTGCGTTTTCGGAAGCGTTGGAAAGGAAAGTTTTTCCTTCTTTCGAAGGGTTGTAGTTCTACTTGGCAACGTAGGACGACTTCGTTTTCTTTTTTTAGGTGTCAAATAACTACATTGGGGAACATGGAGATCGTCAGAATCAGATTCGGGTAAATTACTAAGCCCAGAGTACCTGTTCGATGTTTCAAGAGGAGAAATAGCCTTCACCATGTCAGCGTATGTACTTTTGCTGCGATTGTTAACTTTGTCTTTAATTTGCTTGTGCTTATCTCGATATGCTGAGCAACTTTTCACTGTATCGTGTGACCCTCTACACAATAGACACGCTTGCTGAGAGCTTGAGCAGACCGACGCTTCATGGTTCTCACCACACTTACTACAACGGATCTTATTTGCACAGTACTTGTTAGTGTGTCCCAGCAATTGACATTTACTGCATACCATCACCTTTGGAGAATACAACCGCACTTTTATTAAAACTTGACTCACACATACATAATCGGGCACAGCAGTCCCCGAAAATGTGACTCGAAGAGCATTTGATGCCACGAGTTTAACCTCACTTTCTGAATTTTCTTGGGCAAAAAGTCGTTCACATTCCAAAATAGGGACTGACGGAAGATTTGCATTTCTGAACTTTCCAACACCTAATTTTATAATATCCGTAGGGTCAATTTCACTGTCGTATATCACTCCATCGATCTGTACTTGTTCCGACGGAATATAAATTCTATAAAGGTCTACAAAACGCGGGATTTTTATCATATCGTTAGCCTCTTCGCGTATGTTCACAGTGACTCGAACTTTGTATAGATTCACTTTTCTGATTTCCTTGATGGATTTGAATTGTTTGTAAAGCTCAGATGATATTAATAGGATGTTGATAGGAGTGGAAATTTGTCTAAAGTACACCACGAAAGGACCTTTCGCACTCTCTGGATAAATTCGGTGTCTGTGCGACCTTCGCGACTGTTCCGGCTTTGGATCTGGGGTTGGGGTATCTCGGTCATCGACCGACATCGCACTGTTCCCACCCTCTGCCATTATAAAATGGAGAGGGTAGGATGTTCAGCAATTATACTTATTTGCAGAAAAGGATTTATTTAATGGAAAACCAATTTTAAAACCAATGAACTTAGCTGAGTAACGCAGGAATCGAAACACGTGCACCACTAACTAAAGAACGCTACACAATTCACTTTTAGACAATAGACACTGCAAAGGAATGGATCTCTACAACGTGACCGATCGTCACGACTACTGATAGCGGAATGAGCCGAAAGTATGTTGTGCGAAAAATAAAAAGTTTCAATTTTCACTTAGTGCTTCATCCGATTTTTGCGACCACTGGTTTAAAATTTATGCAAAAAGATTATTTATCTCATTAGATTCTAAAAGAATTTTCTTCTGTCCTTGATTTATTATGAAAAATTTACTAGAAATATACATTTTTAAAAAAAAAAAAGTCGAGTATTAGACTTTTTTTACTTTGGTTGATTGTAATCATAATAAATGTACATTTGATCTACGCATATTATACATTTTCGGAAAGGGCACATCAATACCTTTCGAGCTGTTTCGATTGGATCTTATTTAAACGAGATATTGACAAATAACTAAAATAGTGCCCAAAAACAACTTTTTCAAAGAAATCTTGAAAATGCTCCTTTGAAAAAAAAACATGGACTAGGTTTTCGTGTTCAGCGAACCAAAATTAACTTTGAAAAAAAACCTTTCTTCTTAGCTTATCGCGATTATCTTAAAATTGTTAAAATCTGTCACATTAGATATGAAAAATTAACTGAAAATATGAAAAATTAATATTTCTGTTACAAAAAATATAGCAAAAACAAAAAAAAGGAATCAAAAGAAAAACGTTTTGTTTTTTTGAACTCGAACTTCTTTGAAAGAAAAATAGAGTATTATTTTCGTGTTCAGTGACCCAAAATTAATCTAGAAAACACTTCATTTTTCTTGTAAACTAGCGTAATCTCATTTAAGACCAAAAGAGTTATGTGAAAAACAGAGCAATTTTCTCGCGGTGCTTAATAACATCGCCAGTTTTTATCGGACTTTCGTGATCTTAGGCTTAAAATTCACGTGAAAATTTTGTCTGTCGCCCAAGATTTTAAGAGATTTTTTTTGCCAAATTATTTATTTATGAAAAATCAACTAAAATTGAGTAATTTTACCTATGACCTTTGACTTTGTTTGCTCTTAACCCTAAATTGTTGATATTTTATCATAACATGTTATACATTTTTTATCGTTACCTTTCGAATGGTAAGTTGCTTGTTTTAATCGGAAGATTTGTTCCTGAGATATTGACCAATAATTGCAAAAAAGCTCAAATACACGTTGTTCAAAAAATCACAAAAACGGTTCTTAGAAAAAGAAAATGGATATGATTTTCGTGTTCAGCGACCGAAAATTGACATAAAAAACACCTTTTTTCTTAACTTCATGTGATTACCCCAAAATTTGTAAACTAGTGTAATGTTTTAAAATAATTGATCTAATATTTCAAATAATTGATAATGTTTCAAAATAAAATCTATTGATGCTATTGATAAATCTACTAAATGCGTGAGAAAATTGTGCTAAACAATGCATTAAATCTCTCGAAATATTTACAATTGTTACGAATGTCTCAATTTTATTGTTGTATATGTATGACAATTACGAGCTGGTGGACTGAGGTACTAACATACACGCCACCGAAAAACTACCTAAAATTCAGTACTTTTGACTCAATTTCGTGGTATCGTGCAGGAATGTAAAATTAGGTAAACCGAGTTGAAGGTAGCTTCCATTTAACTACGGCAAAAATTATAACTCAACCTTGAGTTTAATTTACTTAAATTTAAGTTGAATTTACCTAATTTTAAGTATACCCCAAACAACTCAAAAGTACCTTACTGCACGGAAGACCTCGACTGAGTCGAATCTCTCGTTTTGTTTTTGACAACACTAATAAGTGCGAAAGCGATGCACAGCTCAAAAGTACCTAAATTTAAGTTAAAAGAACTTATTCTGTAGGTTATTTTACGGTTGCGTGTAGGTAGGAAAAAACACGTCAAACAGCAGGGCTGCCAGATTGGTTGGTGATGAAAATTCATTGTCTGGCCAATCATCTGCTAGATAGCGCTAGGTGTTCTTCGATCTGAAACCGTAACGAATTTTTTTTAAATAATATTCATCGCTGTATTCTCTCTTTTTGTCAGTGGGAAAAGTATCTTACTATTATTACTGTTAGGATCAGTTCAGAAATGCTTGCATTTGTGGTTAAAATCTAACAATAATTTTCAAAACAATTTTCAATTTATACATCTGGTCAATGAATGTATAATGGTGAAAATTTTTCCAAAATATGACCACAACTGCTTCGATTTGTAGTATTAGGTCACTAACATCCATTCAAAGTCTCTTTCGCCACATTGGCCACCATCATCGGTTCCGGAAGTCCCGGTGGAAGTATCTAAATTCAAAATAACGGTCACATCGGTTTCTCGAAGATGACTAGACCGATTCAACCAAACTTAGTCTCAAATGAAAGGTATTGCGCCCTCGTAAATGGCTATTAAATTTCATCCCGATCCGACTTCCGGTTCTGGAGTTTCGGGTTGTGGCGTGGGATCACATAGCAAATTGCGATTCAAACCGATACTCCGATGAAAGCAAAAAAGGTAAAAATTTCGCTAAAATGTCTCTCAAACAACTTAAATTTGCAGTTCTAGCTCACCGACGGCCAAACAAACTTTCGTTGGCAACATTCACCACCATAGACGGTTCCGGAAGTGCCCGGGAAAAGCGGCCATCTTTCAAAACTAGCAAACTCACATCAGTTTTTTGGAAATGGTCGGGCCGATTTTCACAAAATTAGTCCCAAATGTTAGCTATATTATCCCCACAGATGTCTATAAAATTTCGCACGGATCGCTTCTATGGTTCCGGAAATATAGAATGAACCGTCCGGTCACATATGAAATTCCCATATAAGCCGGAACTCAATTTTTTTTCAAATTTCAGAAATTTCAGAAATCGAATTCGTATTTTTGATGCCAAACATCTTTAAAATGCATGAAACGTCGAGATTTTATGTTAAACGAAAATTTTTTTTTTCATAAGAAAGTCTATTCTGGGGCTGCCGATTTCGCAGCTTTTTGTTTTTCTCAATAGAAAGGTATGTATGGATGTATAAGTGTATGTGCGTCTGTGTGTGTACGCGAACACAATCTCACGCACTTTTCTCAGAGATGGCTGAACCGATTTCCACAAACTTAGTCCCAAATGAAAGGCGTTCCCATAGGCTGCTATTGAATTCCTAATGGATCCGGAATTACAGGGTGATGAGTACGACCACTAAGAAAATGTCGATTTCAATAAATACTCCAATGAATGTATAGTGGTGAAAATTTTGCCAAAATGTGACTACAACTGCTTCGATTTGTAGTACTAGGTCACTAACAGCCATTCAAAGTCTCTTTGGTCACATTGGCCACCATCATCGGTTCCGGAAGCCCCGGCGGAAGTATCCAAATTCAGAATAACAGTCACATCGGTTTCTCGCAGATAAAGATGTTGCTTCCCCGTAAATGGCTATTAAATTTCATCCCGATCTAACTTTCGGTTCCGGAGCTACGGGTTGTGGCGTGCGATTACATAGCAAATTGTTATTCAAACCAATACTCCGATGAAAACAAAAAAGGTAAAAATTTCGCTAAAATGTCTCTCAAACAATTTAAATTCGCAGTTCTAGGTCACCGACGGCTAAACAAACTTTCGTTGACTACATTGACCACCATAGACGGTTCCGGAAGTGCTCGAGAAAATCGGCCATCTTTCAAAACTAGCAAACTCATATCAGTTTCTCGGAAACGGTTGGGCCGATTTTCACAAAATTAGTCCCAAATGCTATAGCTATATTATCCCCACAGATGTCTATGAAATTTCGCACTGATTGCTTATACGGTTCCGGAAATATAGACTGAACCGTCCGGTCACATATGAAATTCCCATATAAGCCGGAACTCAAATTTTTTTTTCAAAGGGGGGACCCCATGTAATTTCAGAAATCGAATTCGTATTTTTGATGCCAAACATCTTTAAAATGCATGAAACGTTGAGATTTTATGTTATCACGAAAATTTTTGCCTTTCTCATAAAGAAAGGATATGCAATCACTCTGAAAACTGACTTTTTAACCGAGGCCCGGAGGGCCGAGTCTCATATACCATTCGACTCAGTTAGTTGAAATTGACAAATGTCTGTATGTGTATGTGTGTGTGTGTTTTCAAATCTCACTCACTTTTCTCAGAGATGGCTGAACCGAATCGCTCAAACTTGATTTCAAATGAAAAGTATAACGCTCCCATAAGCTGCTATTGAATTTTTTGTCGATCGGACTTCCGGTTCCGGAGTTACGGGTTGAAGAGTGCGGTCACCCAGCAAATTCTCATATAAAATGGTAACACCATGATGTCCAAATGGTGTAATACATATCAAAAAGGGTGCAAAATAACTCGGATTTGCGGGTCTAGATCACTAATGATCATTTTAAGCAGCTTTGACCACATTGGCCACCTATGACGGTTCTTGATGCCATCAGGTACTTTCCAAGTTCGTAAGTTAATCTCACATCTTTTTCTCAGGTAATTCTTGACCGATTTTTATAAACTTGGTTTCAAATGAAAGATACAATACTCCCATGGACGGTTATTGAATTTAATTCGTATTTGACATTTGGTTCCGGAGTTACAGGTTGTCTATTGCGACCACATAGGAATTGCCCATATAAACCGATACAATCGTAATACTTCAAAGGTTAAAAATCCATTTCTATTTGCAAGTCTAGATAACATCATTTCTACTTACAAGACTAGATCGCTGATGGCCAATCAAAGATTCTTTGAATATAACGTCCACTATCAACAGTTCCGAAATTTTCGGGTTCTGGACGTATTCCAGAATTAGTCACATCGATTACTCGGTGATGACTGAACCGATTTTCATAAACCCAATCTCAAATGGTGGATATAATATGCGGTTGGGTTTTGCATCATCATCCATCAGCCCCCTCTCAGCTTCACCTCACACCATCTCTTTCTACATCAACCCCCCCCCCCCCCTCCCGCCCCTTTGACATACATTCTCTTCATCCGTCATATACATTTTTAGAGAATTTCGTGCCATAGCCATATATTATAAGTGAATTTGGAGTCGCTCAGCTTAAATTTGATATCGAAAAGATCAGATCAATTCATCTTATAGTGATAAATTGATTTTATCACACATTTTATGATATAAGTTTTGCCAATAGTTAGTAATGAATACGAATGAGAACATAAATAAACTATCCAGTTTCATTATCGTCAATTCGGTCCTTGCGGATTAGATTTCACCATACTTTAGTGAACTGTAACTTTTTTACTACAAATTTTATATTAGATGAGAGAATCTATTTTTACTATTCTTACTATAACTTTCAGCTATCAACTCGGTATCGTTTGTTGGTTTTAATCGACGATTTTATTAATTGTGTGTTTAGGCTAGCCTCCATTCGGTTGATTTCTTAGCTGTATTTTTGATTTAAGTATAACACTTTTTACATTTTAACGACATTCATTTAACTAGAGATTACTGTGTGGGAAAAGTTATGAAAATTTAGATCCCTAGAACTCCAGACGCCTCTCTACTACTTATGCGCAAATTAATAAGTATTGATGCCTTGTTAGCTTAGTGTCGACTATCAGAGATAGTACTTCATCAGCCTTTAACTTCGCAAATTCTGTAGCATAAGCACTCAAGTTAACTAGTTAACTCAATTCTAATACAGTGAAGATCCGTTTTGAACAGCCCTTTGGTGAGTTTTAGGCTGTTAAAACGGGAATATTGACAAAATCGGGACATATATTTTCCTTTCTTTTTAACAAACCGAAGCTTTTAAAATATTCTTCTTTAGTCCCTAGATATAGCTTCATAACCCTTTCCGATTATTTAGTATAAATTTCGCTTAATAGGGTCAATAAAAAAATAAAATTTGTGACCTGTGATTTCTTAGGTCGCAATATCGTCGCTTTGGTCACTGAGCCCAGCTTGTATATATTTGTAAATATTGTTATTTTTTTGTCGTATAAATAAATAACAGTGTACAGTAGACCTCTCCACATTTTTAAAAAGTTTTGAGATATACATGGGTCAGCTCAAATTTTTGTTCAAGGTGTGAATTTAAGAACTTTTGCCAAAAATGGCTTAATTTGGACATGATTTAGAGGTGTCTTGTTTTTGCTATGTTTCCATAAGAAGATCATTTACACTCTGATTTGATAGGCCCTACATGCCCAAATATCATCAAAGGTTGTTCCTTACACATATCTTAACATGTTTTAATAGGTGAACATAGCTCTAATCGCAATAGAAAATTTGTTAACTGAATTTTCATATAGAAAATTATATCAAAACCAAGGAAAATTAGTAGTATTTATTCTTGGTTTTGGCATTCTTTTCTATATAAAAATCCAGTTAACAAATTTTCTATTGCGATTAGAGCTATGTTCACCTGTTAAAACATGTTAAGATATGTGTAAGGAACAACCTTTGATGATATTTGGGCATGTAGGGCCTATCAAATCAGAGTGTAAGTGATCTTCCCATGGAAACATAGCAAAAACACGATTTTTGATTGGAGACACCTCTAAATCATGTCCAAATTAAGCCATTTTTGGTGAATGTTCTTAAATTCACACCTAGAACAAAAATTTGAGTTGACCCATGTATATTTCAAAACTTTTTCAAAATGTGGAGAGGTCTAGTGTACAGTCTATCCCGTGTATTTGACGACGCCTGTTCTTTGTTTATACTTTGAAATTATTGTTCGTAAATGTCTAAGTAGAATTTAAACGTCAAACCGTTACTACTCCGTGCTTGCATATTTGAGTCGCGTTTAAGTTCTGCTTAATAGCCCAGGTTGGTGTCAAATATAGGTTTCGTTATTTATTTGTTCAGAGATTTATTTACTTATTTATTTATTTATATAATTATGTGCTTATTTATTTATTTATTTATTTATTTATATTTGTTATTTATTTTGCTTGTTTATTTATTATTCATTTTGTTATTATATTCGTTATAATTGTTCATTATAAAAAAAATCAAGGAAACAAGTACCGCACATTTAGCATGTCAATACATTTTACTAAAATTTGAGCATATTTCGTGATACCAACCAAAACGATAACATGTTTGTAAACGTCAACCATCATCATTCTGTCATCGCATCATCACCGTCATCAAATGCGGGGTGGCAGGATGCGAGGAGGCGCGGAGGGTATGTGTTGGAAAGTGGACAGGGCAATGATAAAATGTACCGCGAAATCTTAATGCGGTCTCTAATAGTTAACCGGCCCGGAGGAGTGAAGACTAGCAGCAGCGAGTCACTAGATACTTGACCGCGCGTTTCCATCGTAAGAAAAGTCTTGTGATATAAGCTGATCCGTAGGATCTTGTTTTCGCCGTTCAGAACCACCACACGAACGTTAAGGTTCTGTCCGGCCAGTCGAGTGGGATAAGTGTGGTTACCGGTTTGTGTGTAGTGTACTAGTACGAGGCGAGTGCAAGAACGGTCAGTGATTGGCAAGATTTTTACGCCATTGTAGAGGCCAGTACCCAAGTACCGGAGGGTAGGCGTTACGAAACCAAAACGTAACATTTGGCGCCCAACGCAAAATAAAAGAAAAAGTGATTTGTTTCCAAGACCAGAAGCAAATCCCTTTTTCGTTGTGTCTCCCGGAGAAATACAATTCACATTGTTCACTTCATTAATCGCAAAGTCATTGGGTCGATATCCAATCTTGAAATTGATCCTGAAATTTAATTATGATTAGTGCAATTGCAAATTGTTGCGAATGATGAAAAAATTGTATATCTGGCACGCCGTCGTTTGCTAGTGCCTGAGTAGAAAAAATGATCGTTTGTATTGTAAATAGATCATATATGTGTAGCATTAATCAGACTGATTTTGACAAGTACTAATACCATTACATTTGTTTCTTGTCGGGTGTTTGTTTACTTTTGCAGCGGTTGTTAAAATTTGTGTCTGTTGGTTATAATTCTGTTATTTTTTGTAATTTTTTGTTTTGTACAATGGCAATAGCACATCTTATGTTCAGGGCAGCTCCACGCAGTTCGTACCCTGCACCATTTCAGAACCGTCATGTCATCATGCCGGAGTGCAAATGGACCATTGCGAAATACAGTGGTGATGATAAACTGCTAAAACGGAATGAATTCGTGGAACTAATGTAGGCTTTATACCAAACTGAGCATTGTGCGGGTAAAGTTTTTTAGGCTGTGCAGTCGCTTATAAATTCAGCGCTCGATGCCACTCAGATAACCAGCCGAACTAACAGCATTTGGTGTGATTAAAACACACCTTTATTGAACCTGACTAGTCAAAGTGAAAACGTATCAACCGCGCTAGCAAAAACAAATCTTTCTATGAGTTGAAAATCAAGAAGATTTTTAGAAGAATGATGCTTCAGATTGTCGAATGGTGAACAAGTGCAGATTCTACAACAGAATATTAATGTAGACTACAAGCGACAAATTAAGTTTATCCCGATAGTTCTTGACACACCTTCTACCACTGGGAAGGAGGCGGATAGCAATATTGATATTTTGATAGCTCTGGAAACAGCTTCAGGAAAAACAAGAACCACCCCCAAACAAAAAAAAAATCCGCAGTGGTGTCTCATGTCAACCAACATTGAAACTATTCAAACACATCAACTTATCTATCCAGTTACAATCAACTTCCCGACAAAAGCGATCAATTTTCCAAATCACCCAAGTGTATCAAAATTCGTCTATAATTGAAGAAGAATTTCACAGACGGAATTGGTATGAAACGCCCATTCCTTAACAACCAACACATATTACATTTGAGGAAGGGTTTGTCATCACGTAGTTATGTCGAGCAGTCCCGCCTACGCGATTTTCTGACAAACTGTCAACAAAAAAACTGCCCGGTCAAGACACAAAATTGCTAATCATAGATACGTAATTCGTTACTGATTTATTTTCCTTAACGTGGGAAGGTCAAACACAACAAAAAAACTAACAACTCCTAAACACTTCATATTATAATCGTCCATCAGCGCCTTCCAGATTGTCAGTTGCGCAATTCATCCATCTCCAAATAACAAGCGAACACCGGCAGTTATACCGACAAATAAAACAAACAAAATATGGTCAACAAAAAGCATACTTACCAGAAATTGCCAAACATTCTTTTTTTCACAACATAAAAATAATCTGCATTAGCCGCAGCAACGTATGAGTAGCTGTGACAGATCGGATAATAAACAACCTGACGACAGGGTTGTGCTGGGTTACGACGGGGTTACATTTGCCCGCCGCCAGTTTTAAGTCGACTTTACACTCTAAGCGTGAATAGGTTAATTCTGCGAAACTTCATCTAGTTTTCTCTCGCGTGTCGAGAGAGTAAAAGAAGTTCGCAATGAGTTAACCATTTCACAAAAGTAATAGTCTTTCGGACTCTTGAAAAAGAGTCCGGTAAAGCACAAATTTAAATTTAGGGGCCCCTAGCATAATTAAAAGTTAGTGTTTAGTGTTATTTATGGCATGAATGTGAGTGTAAATGAAGAGGAATGAAAGGCTAACAAATTGAATTCTGAGTGAGTGTGTGCGGTATGTAAGCGGTAGTGTTAGATGTTTCGTCCAAGGATAGCCCTTGTGACGGTAATGGTAGCAGAAAGAAATGTAAAATTCCGTCTGATTTCTTTCTGGTAATTTTCCGCCATTTGAAGCGTATCCGATCAATAATTCTACTCAGCAAATGCAGCAACGGCTTTTATTCTGACGCATTATAGGCAATTTCGACAGTGAAACTTTCACAGTTGTTTTGGGATTGATGGAAGGATTGAATCGTTCCTGATTGTGACAGATACATCGGTGAGTGCGCGAGACTAAAAACGGTCAGGCTCACTTCCTTAGAGTCAGACAGATTCCTCTGGCCTTTGGAAAAATCATTCCACGGAATTAAAACTGGCACTCGGGAAGAAGTAGCCGCGTTTGAAGTCGGCATTCATTAAAAAAAAAACCATTTGGGTTTTTTTTAACCGAGTCGGGGAAAATTGTGACCTGTGATTTCTTAGGTCACAATATCGTCGCTTTGGTTACTGAGCCCAGCTTGTATATATTTGTAAATATTGTTATTTTTTTGTCGTATAAATAAATAGCAGTGTACGGTCTATCCCGTGTATTTGACGACGCCTGTTCTTTGTTTATACTTTGAAATTATTGTTCGTAAATGTCTAAGTAGAATTTAAACGTCAAACCGTTACTACTCCGTGCTTGCATATTTGAGTCGCGTTTAAGTTCTGCTTAATAGCCCAGGTTGGTGTCAAATGTAGGTTTCGTTATTTATTTGTTCAGAGATTTATTTACTTATTTATTTATTTATATATTTTTGTGCTTATTTATTTATTGATTTATTTATTTATATTTGTTATTTATTTTGCTTGTTTATTTATTATTCATTTTGTTATTATATTCGTTATAATTGTTCATTATAAAAAAATCAAGGAAACAAGTACCGCACGTTCCGCATGTCAATACATTGTACTAAAATTTGAGCCTATTTCGTGACACCAACCAAAACGATAACATGTTTGTAAACGTCAACCATCATCATTCTGCCATCGCATCATCACCGTCATCAAATGCGGGGTGGCAGGATGCGAGGAGGCGCGGAGGGTATGTGTTGGAAAGTGAACAGGGCAATGATAAAATGTACCGCGAAACCTTAATGCGGTCTCTAATAGTTAACCGGCCCGGAGGAGTGAAGACTAGCAGCAGCGAGTCACTAGATACTTGACCGCGCGTTTCCATCGTAAGAAAAGTCTTGTGATATAAGCTGATCCGTAGGATCTTGTTTTCGCCGTTCAGAACCACCACACGAACGTTAAGGTTCTGTCCGGCCAGTCGAGTGGGATAAGTGTGGTTACTGGTTTCTGTGTAGTGTACTAGTACGACGCGAGTGCAAGAACGGTCAGTGATTGGCAAGATTTTTACGCCATTGTAGAGGCCAGTACCCAAGTACCGCAGGGTAGGCTCTACTAGACCGAAAACGTTGTAAATCCCACTCGACTTAGTGTTAGACACTCGTGTAGAAGATAAAGTTCGCATTGTACCACTCTCCGGGCCCAAAAGTGAAACGCAGGCCTCCGCTACAAATAGGCCGAGTTGCTGCTTCTTCAGGAGTCCCCCGTCGCTATCGTCCGTACGTTACTGCACCACCGTCGAAGCCCGCGCCTCATCGAGCCAGCTGCAAGTCGACCAACGTCATCACGATCGCAACGGTGTCAGAAGAAAGTTTTCGTCGAATAAAAAGCAAGTAATAAATTTGTTTGTTTTTATTAGTAGCCCTTCTGGCTCAAGTCAAGAAATCAAAAAAAAGAATAGTAGTGTTAAATAAAAAGTGTATGGTCTATATATACAAGTTGTGTCGTCCATTTTGTTTACAGTGCATTCCTTTAGGTACTTGTTTCCGCCGAAAATTAATCACGATTCGCTCAGTGACCATAGTGTGGGAAGAAAAGTCCGCCCCAGTGTGAATTTCTCCAGGAGACAACCGTGAAACGACCCTAATAGCTGGTGAGTACAGTGTGGCCCCACCACCACAATAAGAACGTTACGAAACCGATACGTAACAAATTAAAATTTGGATTTTTTTTTCATATTAAGGATCTCTAAGATAAGAAAAATATGCTCAAGAAAAAATTTACTTGAATTCGACTTGGTTCGTCTGCTAGAGCTCATCAAACTACCAACTATCAATTTTCATATGAGGCTGACAAAATCGTGGGCTGATAAAAGCGGGTCTTCACTATAATCTATCAATCGTACAATGTAATGGTACAACAACATGACAACAATGTTAACAACCTCTTCTCGTCTCATTGCGACTGTATTCTTCGCAAAATAGATCTTTGCCACACACGTCCATAACGAACTGGTTTTTTATATACATATTAGGAAATCACTTCAAAAATCGACCTGCCATTTGAGTCCCAGAGGACCAAGTGTCACATACTATTCGATTCAAATCGTCGAGACCGCAAAATGTCTGTGGGTGCATGTGTGTATGAAATAAAGTCGCTCAATTTTCTTAGAGATGGCTGAACCGATTTGCACAAACTTAGTTTCAAATGAACGGTTCTAACGCTCCCACAAGCTGCTATTGTATTTTTTGTTGATCCTGCTTCCGGTTCCGGAATTATGGGCTGAAGACTGCAGCCACATAGCAAATTCCTATATAAACTTGCAACATGAAGATGTCCAAAAGATGCAATACATATTGAAACGGATTTAACATTACTTGGATTAGTGGACCTAGATTCCTAAAGACCAATCAAAGTAGTTTTGGCCATATTGGCCACCACTTAGGAGGTGGAGATAGCGTAGTTGGTAAATTGATTGCCTTGTACGCAGCTCACCTGGGTTCAATTCCCAACCCCGCACATAGGGTTAGAGATTCAATTCTCTAAAGAGATTTCTCCACCCCGACAAAGCGGCGAATGACCCCAGGGGTTAAAACCTTTTATAATAAAAAAAATATTAGCCACCTATGACGGTTCTTGATACTCTCGGGTAACTATCAAAGTACGTATGATAATATCACACCTATTTCTCAGCAAATTGTTAACTGATTTTTGCAAACTTGATTTCAAATGATAAATGCAATACACCCATTGACTGCTATTGAATTTCATTCAGATCTGACTTTTGATTCCGTAGTTACTACGGTTACATAGGAATTTAAACCGAACTAAGGTACCGGGCATATTCCAGAATTAAAGTCACATCGGATTCGGTGATGCCTAGGCTCTCTCACATCCGTATGGTATTTTTTTGTTTCAAGTGTTTCACCGTCGACACGTAGCTCATCAAGTTCGTGGCTGGCAAGCCATTGTGTATAAGTGCAAAGTGTACTAAGAATGTAATGGACATTTCCACAATTATGTTGAACATAAACAGCCTCCGTGCCATAGTTTAGAGACACGAGAAAGGCACAATTGCACCGCTACGTGTATTAAAACAGGTTTTGCCTTTCTCCTATGGAAAGGCTATGCAATCACTCTGAAAACCGGCTTTTTGTCCGAGGCCCGGAGGGCTGAGTCTCTAATACCATTCGACTCAGTTCGTCGAGTTCGGCAAATGTCTGTGTGTGTATGTATTTATATATGTGACCAAAAATATGCATATCGGTTCCTTGGAGATGGCTGAACCGATTTTATCAAACTTAGTCTCAAACGAAAGGTATAACGTTCCCATAGGCTCATTCAATTCTGGCTTCCGGTTCTGGAGTTACGGGGTAAAGAGTCCGGTCACGCATGAAATTCCCATATAAATCGGCATCAGCATGTTATCGTATGCGTATTTGTCTAACAATCGCACATCGGTTACTCAGTAGATAGTATTGCTAGGTTGCCTTTGAATTAAGTTCTGATCCGACATCCTGTTTCTGAGTTGCTGGTTGACAAGTGCGATCGTACAGTAAATTCCCATATAAACTGGTACTGCCATGATACCTAGAAGATGTAAAACTTATTAAAATGCTTGTTAAATTACTTAGATTCGCTTGCCTGTAGTCACTTTGATCACATTGGTCACCTAGAATGTCTCCATGCCCCGGAAATCATGCCAATGTTCATAGTTAATTTCACGCCTATTCCTCAGAGAGCATTCTTGACCGTTCTCCATCATCCTCTATATATGAAGTGATTGGTGCGATGCTTCAATTGGTTGTTATAGGTCGGTTGGTGCGGTCACATAGGAATTTCCTATATACCTGTACATTACTTAAACGGTTAAAAACCACAAAATGTGATTATTGCAACCACAGCAAATAAATTAATTTCGACCGAAGTTCTGGCAACATTGCCCAGACCGACTGTCAAATGAACTTTTTGTTGCTTTGGTTTTGTGTTATTAGTGGATACGCGAAAGTATTGCGAATCTTTTCTAAAATTTAAAATACTTTGACGTTTTTGCCTTTCTCCTATAGAAAGGTTATGCAATCACTCTGAACATCGTCAACCTAATCCCTGCCTGTCATATAACATTCGACTCAGTTCGTCGAATTCGTCAAATGTCTGTGTGGCGGTTCTGGAAGTAACTTTCCAGGATCCGGTACAGATCCACCGGTAGGCTAAGCCGGTGTAACGAGAGCGCGATGGCATCCCAGCTGGCGCTGTTGAATGCGTTCTTCACGTCAAGTGTCACTAACGCACAGTATCGAATGCCTCGCCTTTTTCGTTGGATCGATATCTCGGCAGTCTTTATCACTGAGTTGAGAGCGTCCACTGTGGACTTACCCTTCCGAAAGCCAAACTGGTTGCTTGACAGACCGTCCGTACCTTCTGCGTACGGGGTTAGCCTGTTGAGGATAATCCCCTCAAGCAATTTGCCAGTCGTGTCGATCAGACAGATTGGTCTGTATGCCGATGGGTCGCCTGGCGGCTTCCCGGGCTTCGGCAACAGCACCAATTTCTGCCTTTTCCATCTATCGGGGAAACGGCACTCGTCAAGGCATCTCTGCATAGCTAGCCTGAACATGTTTGGGTTCGCTATGATCGCTGCCTTGAGAGCGTTGTTTGGAACTCCATCCGGCCCTGGAGCTTTGTTCATTGCTAGGGATTTAGCCACTGCGAGTAGTTCTTCATTCGTCACTGGAGCCACCATTTCGGCCGTGTCCGCACTGTCTCGTAGTGCAGGTGGCCAGGGGCTTGTGGCTCGAGACGGGAAGAGTACTTCGATAATCGTCGCCAACCGGTCCGGAGACCGTTCTGGGTGTGAGGAGCCCCCTTTGGTCTTGGCCATCACAATCCTGTAGGCGTCACCCCACGGATTCGCGTTGGCACTCTCACACAGGTTGTCGAAACACGCTCTCTTGCTGCTTTTAATGGCCTTGTTAAGGGCCAATTTCGCAGCTCGAAACACTTCACGGCGGTTTTCTCTTGCATCCTCGGTACGAGCTCTTTGCATCGTACGTCTAGCTCTGAGGCAGGCTGATCGTAGAGCTGCAATCTCGGTACTCCACCAGTATACCGAGCATCTGCCGTTTCTTGGCAGGGTTTTTCTCGGCATAGTGGCGTCGCACGCGCGTGATAGAACAGCTACCAGCGCATCCCCGCTTAGACTGTCGGAATTGGTCTCCAGTCCCAGGGCCGCGGTGAAAGCTTCGCTGTCGAAGTGATTGGACTTCCACCCGCGTACCTGACAGGGATCTCCCGCCCTCGGATGCTGCACACCATAGTTGATCCTAAAGCGGATTGCTAAGTGATCGCTATGGGTGTAGCCTTCGTCTATTCTCCATTCCATGCCTGGAGCCAGACTTGGGTTGGCAAATGTTACGTCAATCCACGTCTCCACCCCGTTTCTACGGGATGTACTAACGGAGCCATTATTAGTTAGCACAGTATCGAGTTTCGCAAGCGCCTCCATTAGCGCTTGACCCCTGCTATTTGTACAGCGGCTGCCCCACTCCACTGCCCAAGCGTTAAAGTCTCCCGCTATGACTACCGGTTTCCGGCCCACTAGGTCTGATGAGAGCCTGTCGATCATCTGTTTGAACTGTTCTATGGGCCACCTTGGTGGAGCGTAGCAGCTGCAATAGAACACACCATTGATCTTGGAAATCGCCACACTCTCGGCGGAGGAGTGTATTACCTCTTGAGCCGGGAACCGTCCTGTTGTACAGATTGCCACCATTCCAGACCCGTCCGACACCCAATTGCCGTGGCCGGCAGGGATGCGGTACGTGTCTGATAAGAGGGCGACATCTGTCCTCGACTCCGAGACCGACTACCACAGCAGCTGTTGGGCTGCTGCACAATGGTTAAGATTTAGCTGTGTGACGTTCACGGCTTTTTCTTATTGGCCTTACCGAAGGGACACGAAGGTCCGCCATAGCATGTTTATGGGCTTGCTTCTTAGCGGTGCAGATAAGGCACTTGTGCGCCTTAGTGCAACCCCGCTCCTTATGTCCCTCCTCGCCGCAGCGACGACATAGTTTGCTCCTGTCTATGCACTTGCACTCGTAGGATTTGTGGCCGGACTCAAGACACCGATAGCACCTATCCACTGAAGGCGGCAGGGGTATGCTAATTGGGCATACCGACCAGCCGATCTTCAGCTTTCCTTTCTCGGTTACCATTTTGGAATCCGCCTTCAATAGCCTGAGGTAGGCTACTTGGGTGCCAGAGGGTCCTCCTCTAAAACGCAGAGAGGCTCGCTCGATTGTCACTTCGCATTGTTCCTTGACGGCTGCGACGACTTCTTCTGCGGTCGTGAACTCGTCCGGATGCTTGCACTGGAGAGTCATTGCCGGCCCTAGCGACCTGACCTGGGCGCCTTCACCAAGGACCTCTTGGGCCAAGGCCTTGTATACCGCACTAGATTGTGCGCCTCGCTTCAGCACCAGAAGCATTTTTCCTGTGTTGGTGCGTCTCACGCTACGCACATCTTGTCCAAGGGCCGAGAGGCTTTCGGCCGCCTTCATCGACTTTAGGACATCGGCGTATTTGTCCTTGTCGGTTTTTAACCACAAGGCCTCGCCTCTGTCCTTGGCCTTCTTCGCGGGCCGCGGTACCTCCGGTGTCGGTGCCGGCTTCTTCTTGGTGACCAGCGTCCAGGGGTTTACGTCCCCCTGCCCTGGTTGCGCCGGGTTGCTGGTACCATCGCTCTGCCCAGCGAGGTCATTCTCGCCCTCGCTTACCTCGACCAAACGGCGTTTGGCCTTAACGGTTGCACGCCGTGTGGTGTCGGTTTTTGCACCCTCGCCTAGCGACTTCCAGGGGCGCTTCGCGTTCGACACCGTCTTGCAATTGCCCTTGCCTTTGCCCTTTGAGGGGAGCTCGGCCGCCGCTTCGAGCGACATGGCTGCTCCATAGAAGGTGAAGCCCACTGTCTGGGTACCTATGTCGACCTTCTCTCTTCCCTCCCTCTTGAGGCCACTGTCTGGGTTTCTCTGTCGGACTTCTCCCGACATTCCACCCTCTTGGCGTAAGCCTGCTGTTCCTGTCTTGCAACACGAACAGCTTTCCGGAGCACCAGGAAGCTCTGTTTCAGCTCCTTGCTTATATTTTGCTTTGCGCTAATGAACTCGATTATTGAATCGAGATGCTCCACCACTTTGCGCATCGCGGATAGTGGCCCGTCCAGTGCGTTGGTAGGGCTATTTCCTACCACTGCTGGGGGGTCACTGGTGCTATCAGATGCAGCAATCGTCGCTCCACTACTCTCACCACGCGGGGGAGACCTCGCCAAACCACCTCTAGCAAAGGGGTTTGGCACCTCCGTTTGTTTTTGTTTTTGTTCATCTCCATGTTAATACCCACGAGTTGCGCGAGAATAAATGTCCGCCACGCCAGAGTTCAGCATTAACGTGGTAAGGGACGCTTACTGTGGGGGTTGCCCAGGTACCCCACAGGCTCCGTTAACGATCATGCATTTTTTCACCCCCTCGATCACTCATCCCTCGGCACGGGTCGTTTCACGCCTTGGAATTGGGATTATGACCTATCTTGCTTTACGTGGTGACCGCGGCCTAAATCATCACAACCATCCTCCTTTACCAGGGCATTGGACCTGTAGCTCTGGTTCTCAATAGTTCTAGGTACGTATATGCAGACATGCTACTATTGAGATCCGTCATTCGCTAGCGGAGTTAAATGTCTGTGCTATGTATGTGTGATGTGCGTCTGTGTGTGTGTATTAGGCCACTAACAGCCATTTAAAGTCTTTTTGGTCACTTTGGCCACCATCATCGGTTCCGGAAGCCCCGGCGGAAGTATCCAAATTCAGAATAACAGTCACATCGGTTTCTCGGAGATGGCTAGACCGAATCAACCAAACTTAGTCTCAAATGAAAGATGTTGCGTCCCCGTAAATGGGTATTAAATTTCATCCCAAACCGACTTCCGGTTCCGGAGTTACGGGTTGTGAAATTTTTCATGAAATTTCAGAAATCGAATTCGTATTTTTGATGCCAAACATCTTTAAAATGCATGAAACGTGGAGATTTTATGTTATCACGAAATTTTTTTTTATAGAAATCGACTTTTTGGGACTTTGCCGACTTCGCACCTTTTTGCCTTTCTCAATAGAAAGGTATTACAATTGCTCTGAAAACCGACTTTTGATATACCATTCGATTCAGTTCGTCGAGTTCGGTAAATGTCTTTGCGTATGTATGTATGTGTGTGTATTTTTTTTTTTTTTTTTTTTTTTACAATGGAGAAGACCTTTATGTCCTAGCCCAGTACACGTGCTAACGGTAGGGTCCAATCTACCACACGGGGTGCACTGGGGGCGTGTCGGACTCGAATGGTGACCAGCCATTAATACCGACTAAACTCCATTGGGCTCCGCCATCATTCCTCCCAGGAACTACCTCTCGGTATTACTTCTGGGGGGATGGCTGTACTAAGTGTACTCATTCACTCTCACTCGCGCGATCATACATCCTGTATGAGGCTTACTTGGGTGCTCTCTCAATCACACTTTGATTCGCTCTCAAACACTCCCACATGAGGCTGACTTTTGTGCTCACCTTTTACGTTCCATGCGAGGCTGACTTGTGTGCTCACCTTACTCATTCCTTGCTAGGCTTACTTTTGTGCTCGCCCTACCCATACATGTGAGGCTGACTTGGGTGCTCACCCTATCACCTGATTCACTCTCAATCGTGCCACTCTATTGTACCTTTGTCACTCCCTCTGGCATCCCATGTGGGACATTTTTCTTAGGCCCCACTTCTGACATACCATGCGAGGCTGACTTTTGTGCTCACCTTTTTCATTCCTTGCTTGCTACCAACCTGTGAGGCTGACTTTTATGCTCACCCTTAACATGCAGTGTGAGACTGACTTGGATGCTCACCCTTTCACTCCTCTGCCACGCCATGAGGCATCGATAGCTTAGTTCCAACATACTACGCTACGACCCTCCCGTCTTGGCATGAGGCAGTCCACTTATACGCTTATACACTCACTCTTCTGTCTTGCTTCGGGGTGGCTGGGTTTACCCCTTGCGCGGTTGCCATTCGCTGCGCCAACCTACCTCGGCATGAACAGACCATTCACTCTCTTATTTTGCGCTTGGCCTTTTTCGCTCCAGCTAACCAATCACTAGTTAGCCGTGCCCGCCGTCTGTTGCTCGGTTCGCCAGATTACCTGTAGCCTACTGGCAATCTGGATGGTAGCAGCCGAGACTGCGTTCCACTTCTCCACCGTTTGACACATCCGCTGGATAAGGGTATCCGGGGTTGTGTCCCAGCCACAGACGTCAAGCATTGCTCTTCTTTCGACGTCGAACCGATGACATACGAACAGTATGTGTTCGGCAGTTTCATCTACACCTGGGCAGTCCGGGCAGACTGGGACCTCCGCGTGCCCGAACCTGTGGAGGTACTGACGGAAACAGCCATGACCTGACAGGAATTGTGTCAGGTGGAAGTGAACTTCCCCATGGGGTCTTCCCACCCAGCTCGATATGCTAGGTATCAGCCGGTGGGTCCACCTACCTTTCGAGGAGTTGTCCCACTCACGCTGCCATCTGGCGACCGAGGTCACCCTGGTGCGCTCGCGGGCTCTTGCACGAATAAAATCTCGAATAAACTGAATAAATTATAGAAATCAACAAAACGAACGAAATAAAAAAGTAAAGCAAAAAATGAAATAATAGGTTTTTAAATTCATGAAATGAGTAGAAAAATAATGTAAACCAAAATTATAATATACACGAGTCAAATTAGATTAGGTTATTAAATAAAAATTAAGATTATATTTAGAAATAGTTATAAGATTAATAGAATAAATTGACTCATACTAACAAATTGAATGAAATAAAACGAATAACTGAACATGAAATGCATAAAATTAAAGATATGAATAAAATAAATCAAATGAATCAAATGAATCACACGAATCAAATGAATGATATGAATCAAATGAATAAAATGAATAAAATGAATCAAATGAAACAAATGATTCAAATGAGACAAATGAATCAAATGAATCAAATGAATCAAATGAATCAAATGAATCAAATGAATCAAATGAATCAAATGAATCAAATGAATCAAATGAATCAAATGAATCAAATGAATCAAATGAATCAAATGAATCAAATGAATCAAATGAATCAAATGAATCAAATGAATCAAATGAATCAAATGAATCAAATGAATCAAATGAATCAAATGAATCAAATGAATCAAATGAATCAAATGAATCAATTGAATCAAATGAATCAAATGACTCAAATGAATCATATGAATCAAATGAATCACATGAATCACAAGAATCAAATTAATCAAATTAATCAAATGAATCAAATTGATTTAATTCATCCAGTGAATACAATGAATCAAATTAATGAAATGGATCAAATGAATAAAAAGAATGGATGAACAAAATGAATAAAGTAAAAAATAAATGATATGCATAAATAAAACAAACGAATCAAATAAACAAAATGAGCTGAAGTAACAAAATGAATAAAAAGAAGAAAATTGGCAGAATTAAATGCATTGATTAAAATGAAAAATTGAACAATGGTAAAAGGTTATAAATTAATATAAAGAAATAAATTGAATCAAATAAATTATTTTGATGAAATGATTGAAACTGAAAAAGTAGTCAGATTATTAAAATGAAGAAACTGAACAAAATGAATAAACTGGAAAAAATGAATAAAATGCATACAATGAAAACAATGAAATGAATGATATGAGAAAAATGCACAAAAGGAATAAACTGATCAGAGTGAATCCAAAGAATGAAACGAATAAAATAAGTAAAATGAACGCAGATGAACAAAACGAATAAAAAGATACGGTATGAAATAATTAATTAAAATGAAGCGTTCATATATTTGAAGCTAAAAACATTTTTGAATTAAGAAAATGAATAAACCGGATTTGAACGAATTTGGGAACCATTGCATCAAAAAGTTTTGAAATGTTTTGAAAATCCCATCTTCTGAGAAAAGGCTAATAAATATGCAATGGACTTTCTAGGGCTTCCATCTTTTTTTTGGTTTTATTCTTTTTGTTTTCATGCTTCTTTACTTGACGGCGTCGTTTTAAGTCATACTGTGTTGCGTTTCGGCTTCGCCTCATCAGAAACCAACACTAACTTATTGTCGGAATAGATTAGCGCCGGCTTGACGCAAATCCCTTAAAACTAAAACACACTTTGTGTTTCAATCGAACGACTGATCAAACGTGATGTCCCGTTCGAGCAGAAGTTCTGTTTATGCCGATGAGACACAGTGAAACCGAAACTTGTCTTGGCTTAGCAGGCCTATGCGAAAGCACTATGCTATATTTCACCCTAACTATAGCATAGTCGTTTTAAGATTATCTGGTGTTTCTACTTTATTGCTGGACCCTAATTATTTATCAGGAATCTGGAACGTTCAATTTGCTTTGGAATTCAAAGTTTACTTTTTGGTCACATATTCCCGAAAAAAAGATTTATGTACAGAATAGAATTTACTGGTCCAGTATTTTAACACGCAATTGAATATAGTAAAGTGAGACAAGGTCACATGTGCTTTCAAGCCCCTTGAACAGAGAACGACAGGGAGAATGCGATTCGTGAATGAGACAGGTAGATATTTCAAAGTTTTTATTTGCATTGAAGTAAATAGTGTAAAATGTCTAGGCTATGTCGATAGCATAAAAGCCGTGCATTCAGTTGATTGCAATGCAGTCTCTTTCCATTCATCCTCATAGCTTTCATATTGTTTCGTTCCGAATTCTCGTGCAGAAAATATGGATAAATAAGTCCTATACAGACGAATACTGTGAAAAAGAAATGGTGCAAACTACTCAGTATATCCAAATATGGACGACGATAAGTTAGAAGACACATTGCAGTTGCATCCCTCATCGAGAGTGGGTACTTTGGGAGACTTCTTTTCCTGGATCTGATTTGTGGATATTTTTGGTCTTTGATCCGTTATTTTTCATGAAAGTTCGTACCAATATAACGAATGTGCAGCTAATACAACTCATGGTTCATTCGTCTGCGCCACGTTCCGTCTTCCATCTGCACGCCACCATAGATGGTACGCAACACCTTTCGTTTGAAAACTCCAACGGCGCGTTGGTCCTCCACAAGCATAGTCCAGCTGTCGTGGCCGTAGAGGACCACCGATTTAATCAGCGTCTTGTAGATAATCAACTTCGTGCGGCGGCGAATTTTGTTCGACCGGAGCGTCCTGCGGAGTCCAAAGTAGGCACGATTTCCCGCCAAGATCCGTCTTTGAATTTCTCTGCTGTTATAATTATCGTCGGTTACTAGTGAGCCCAAATACATGAATTCGTCGACCATCTCGATTTCGTCACCGTCAATCCGAACTCGGGTGGGAGGTTCACAATGTCGTCTCTAGAACCTCTTCCTTTCATGTATTTTGTCTTCGAAACGTTGATGGCAAGACCAATCCTGCTGGCTTCAGCTTTCAGTCTTTGAGCATATATTTCATTCAAAATTCAATAGAGATACGAATAGTTTGAATACCGTACGTGGAATGTCTCTTTTGAAAATTTTCATCGTCAAACTTTCATATTACCCAGTTAAGCCAAACATTTTTCGGATATAACCATGAATTTCCTTAATTATAGTGTAGATACAGGCTTTGAATACAATTGAATTAAAATTGAGTTGATGTAGCAGCAGACAAAAAATAGTTTTGTTTTCTCAAACCTTCGCAATTACAATTAATAAATATTTCAGATTGGCAGAAGATCTTATCACACAACTTAGAAATGGATACAGAAATAGCTAGATAGATGCGATAGAAGAGATAGACAGAGAGAGAAGGAGAGAGAGAGAGAGAGAGAGAGAGAGAGAGATGGGTGGGGGCGTGTGAGGAATGGCAAATGATGGTTAATGCAGTGACATTATTTTTATAGGTATATTATTATGATATATTGATTTCTTTCATTCTTGTCATAATTAATGTGAGTAGTAAAAGGAAAAGAGCTAAATTTTCGCTAGACTTTTGGGCTTCAAACATACAGTTGCTTTCGGTGACGCCACGAGTATAATTATATGAGAAATCTTTTATCTCACTACTAGGTGAATTACTTGTTGATCTGTGTATTGATATACCATCCAACATTTACCTCATGATTGAACGTAATGCCTAATCCAAGAGATAAATACTAGAACTCACTGTTTCTTTATCAACACATTATTTTGTCTTTGAAGTGAACTTATATATTGATTTTTGAGAAATAGTTAATTTATTATAAAGGTAATTCACAAATCGCACACGGTTGGATCATCTTCCCCTTCAGCCGTCTCAGCAGCAGGACAATACGGCAGTACAAAGTTTATCGCCGAATACCACAGTCCAGCGCAACCAACTGTACGTCGCGCTCGCGGTGCATACGTCGCACGCCCGTATCCCCACAGACCGGGACTTGGAATAAAAATCGATGCAGTGAAATTTAAATATAACAATCATCTACATAATGTAATTACATGTTGCTTGTTCTAGAAAATAGACTTTTAGTGTTGCGCGGGCTAAAAGTGATTGGAGAAGACGGAAAAGAACGCTCTTTTGCTGGCCTGTGCGGGGCCAGCCCAGTTTGTTTAGTTTTCCTGTTTAAGTGCTGTTCGTTCGCTTTGTGTGTTGGGTTCACTGTTTCCCGGGCTTGAGTATCGGCCAGATACCGGCGTAAACATGGTCCTTCGAGTTGGATAGACCCCTCAAGTCCACAGGATGGCGCTCCATTTACCGCAAGCCAACTGGTCCGCTTCAAAACGCGCGCAACGATCGCGCTTTTGTTTCCGCGAGCGTCATCGTGATCAACCCGGTTTGTGGGAGAAACTGCAATGGAGACTGTACCCATTTTCCAATACTGCGAAGACACTGATTGAGATCATTTTCCCTGCCGATTTGGAGAATCGGCGACCAGCTGGAGTACTATGAAACAAATCTACCAGCTGTAGGACGCGTTTTCCATCGCATCATCAACGGAAATGGGTGAGTGCAGTTTCATTCAAGTGTGTGAAAAAATCGGTGCTCCTGGTGGTCTTCTTTCTAGCCGTTGACGAGGAAACACAATTCGCGAAAGTTACACACCGACCGCGCTGTAACAGTAGGTCCAAGCAGGACCGATTCGTGGCCACAACACGTCCCGCTTTCGCTGCGATTCTTCGGGACGAGCACCGTTGTGAGCCATTTTCGTCATCACATATTCGTGAGCTCCCTACGACGAAGACTACCAGCCCGATTCACACTCGAAGCCAGCCATATTGTGGTGTCAGATGCCAAATCCCACGTCATCAATTCGCGGCAACTGACGACCGCTTCATTTAATGCAGCACGGAACGCCGGTCATCGTATGTGTCGCCAACAGACAATCGGAACGGCGCGTGATCGTGTATTACCTTCATAAGCCTGCACTGGATTTGCTCTACCTGCATTAGTGTTTCGTGCCCCGTACGCGCACACTGGGCTCGTTAAGGATCTCTGGTGGCCAAAATGCGCACAACGTCAACCCACATACACGCGCGATTCGTTCTTCCTGGAAGCAATTGGCTATACTTTTCCCGTCAAAGACGACCGAAGGACGATTCTCACACACACACACAACTACACACGGATGTCGAGTCACTTTCCGACCTAGGAAGCAACCAAGTGCTTCATATTTCACCGTTGGTGTTTTCTGGACCCATCAAAGGGCGATTTGATGGATTTATGATTGCGCATTCGCCAGAAATCATGCAACCGGAAAGTGACATTCGCCAAATTCTTCACGTCATCCGTCAGCTCACCCGATACTGGATCAACTTTCCGTGGGGTTCTGTTCCTCAACTCACTCCTTGTGAGGAAGGAATCCATCTTTTGCGTGTAATCAGTGCGCGGACGTACTGATTGCACCACAAAGTTGATTACATCACATCACTACACAAAATAAGCAACGACGACGCGGTTTTGTCACCACCATCAACGAAGCCATTGCAACAAACACACCCGCCGGACGAGATCCCGGCCTTCATTCAAGGTATGGAGTCGCCAGACGAGATCCTGGCCCAAGCTCGGGGGAATCGAGCAGTTCCTGAAGCATCTGTAAAGAGCACAAGCCTCGCCGAGTGGGTTCTTAGAACCCCCGGCTGTGACTTGACAATAGGGATCTTTAGGGATGTGCGGGTTAAGGCATATTCTGATGCAGATTAGTACCGTGAGTTAATATCTCTGTCCTTTTCCAATTTTCAGGCCCGAAACTATTGAAAAAACCGATTTAATCCACCTAGCAGTGAGATGAGACATTTCTTACACATTTCACTATTGGATTAGTTTGCAGAACTCACGAGAAGTAGGCACATAAAAATTAAGATTATATTTAGAAATAGTTATAAGATTAATAGAATAAATTGACTCATACTAACAAATTGAATGAAATAAAACGAATGACTGAACATGAAATGCATAAAATTAAAGATAGGAATAAAATGAATCAGATAAATCAAATGAATCAAATGAATCAAATGAATCAAATGAATCAAATGAATCAAATGAATCAAATGAATCAAATGGATCAAATGAATCAAATGAATCAAATGAATTAAATGAATCAAATTAATCAAATTAATCAAATTAATCAAATTAATCAAACGAATCAGATGAATCAGATGAATCAAATGAATCAAATGAATCAAATCAATCAAATAAATCAAATCAATCAAATGAATCAAATGAATCAAATGAATCAAATGAATCAAATGAATCAAATTAATCAAATTAATCAAATGAATCAAATGAATCAAATGAATCAAATGAATCAAATGAATCAAATGAATCAAATGAATCAAATGAATCAAATGAATCAAATGAATCAAATGAATCAAATGAATCAAATGAATCAAATGCATCAAATGAATCAAATGAATCAAATGAATCAAATGAATCAAATGAATCAAATGAATCAAATGAATCAAATGAATCAAATGAATCAAATGGATCAAATGAATCAAATGAATCAAATGAATTAAATGAATGAAATGAATCAAATTAATCAAACGAATCAGATGAATCAGATGAATCAGATGAATCAAATGAATCAAATGAATCAAATCAATCAAATAAATCAAATCAATCAAATGAATCAAATGAATCAAATGAATCAAATGAATCAAACTACTCAGTATATCCAAATATGGACGACGATAAGTTGTAACATTGTAGTTGCATCCCCCATCGAGAGTGGGTGCTTTGGGAGCCTTCTTTTCCTGGATCTAATTTGTGGATATTTTTGGTCTTTGATCCGTTATTTTTCATGAAAGTTCGTATCAATACAACGAATGTGCAGCTGATACAACTCATGGTTCATTCGCCTGCGCAACGTTCCGTCTTCCATCTGCACGCCACCATAGATGGTACGCAACACCTTTCGTTCGAAAACTCCAAGGGCGCGTTGGTCCTCCACGAGCATAGTCCAGGTCTCGTGGCCGTAGAGGACCACCGTCTTGAAGATAATCAACTTCGTGCGGCGGCGAATTTTGTTCGACCGGAGTGTCCTCTAGAGTCCAAAGTAGGCACGATTTCCCACTAAGATCCGTCTCTGAATTTCTCTGCTGTTATCATTGTCGTCAGTTGCCAGTGAACCTAAATACATGAATTCGTCGACCATCTCGATTTCGTCACCGTCAATCCGAACTCGGGTGGGAGGTTCACATTGTCGTCTCTAGAACCTCTTCCTCTCATGTATTTTGTCTTCGAAACGTTGATGGCAATTCCAATCCTGCTGGCTTCAGCTTTCAGTTTTTGAGCATATATTTCATTCAAAATTCAATATAGATACGAATAGTTTAAATATCGCACGTGGAATGTCTCTTTTGAAAATTTCCATCGTCAAACTTTCATATTACCCAGTTAGGCCAAATATTTTTCTGATATAGCCATGAATTTCCTTAATTATAGTGTAGATACAGGCTTTGAATACAATTGAATTAAAGTTGAGTTGATGTAGCAGCAGACAAAAAATAGTTTTGTTTTCTCAAACCTTCGCAATTACAATTAATAAATATTTCAGATTGGCAGAAGATCTTATCACACAACTTAGAATGCATACAGAAATAGCTAGATAGATGCGATAGAAGAGAAACAGAGAGAGAAGAGAGAGAGAGAGAGAGAGAGAGAGAGAGAGAGAGAGTGAGAGAGAGAGAGTGAGAGAGAGTGATGGGGTGGCGGGGGGGGGGGCGTGTGAGGAATGGCAAATGATGGTTAATGCAGTGACATTATTTTTATAGGTATATTATTATGATATATTGATTCTTACATTCTTATCATAAATAATGTAAGTAGTAATTTTTGCGCCATAACTAGTATAACCTAAATCTTGCAAAAGACCTAAATTTTCGCTAGATTTTTGGGCTTCAAACATACAGTTGCTTTCAGTGACGCCACAAGTATAATTATATTAGAAATCTTTTATATCACTACTAGGTGAATTACTTGTTGATCTGTGTGTTGATATACCATCCAACATTTACCTCATGATTGAACGCAATGCCTAATCCAAGGAATAAATACTAGAACTCACTGTTTCTATATCAACACATTATTTTGTCTTTGAAGTGAACTTATATATTGATTTTTAAAAAAAAAAAGTTCATTTATTATAAAGGTAATTCACAAAATGTTCTCAACATCGAATTCCTTGAATCACGTAGATGTGTTTTCATACCCCGATATTCAAAATCGGTTTAGTTTTGCCCCTAAAACACCAGTAAAGCAATGCTCTGTATGAAACAATCTCATTTTTAATTAGTGGAAATTGGTAAGCGAGGACTAAAAAGACAAAATGTCTAATATTTCCGCCGCTCGTGCACGGATTTAGACAATCTATAGCTTGTAAGAAAGGTATTTTTACAAACTTTCTAATTATGTGCAGTTTGTGGGACAGTATTGTATTGTTCGAAAGTTATTTGCAAAAAACCTGGCGTGTTTTGACAAAATCGCCCATATCTCAGAAAGTAAATAACATATCGAAAATCAAAAATAATAGTGTCAAATGGCAACGTTAGGCCTTTCATTTGAAACTAATTTCATTAAGATCGGTTCAGCCATTGCTGAGATAATTACATGACATTTTGTACATACATACATACACACACACACACACACACATACAGACATTGTCTCAATTTGTCGAGCTGAGTCGATTGGTATATGAGACTCGGCCCTCCGGGCCTCGGAAAAAGTTGTCAAAGTTTGAGCGAATCCTATACATTTCTTTTGTAAGAAATGTAAAAACATTTTTTAGTTTTTTTCCTTTTAGGACAATAACACATCCAAACCCATGCGACTTGCACGACTCTAGGTTGCCTTATCAGATCTACCATACACGCAACCGTAAAATAACCTACAGAATAAGTTCTTTTAACTTAAATTTAGGTACTTTTGAGCTGTGCGTCGCTTTCGCACTTATTAGTGTTGTCAAAAACAAAAAGAGAGATTCGACTCAGTCGAAGTCTTCCGTGCAGTAAGGTACTTTTAAGTTGTTTGGGGTATACTCAAAATTAGGTAAATTCAACTTAAATTTAAGTAAATTAAACTCAAGGTTGAGTTATTATTTTTGCCGTAGTTAAATGGAAACTACCTTCAACACGGTTTACCTAATTTTACCTTCCTGCACGATACCACGAGATTGAGTCAAAAGTACTGAATTTTAGGTAGTTTTTCGGTGGCGTGTAGTTTGCAGATGGTAGATAGAATGGCAGGCTGTTAGCGGATTGACAAAGTACCAGATCAAGCTGTGTGGGGTGCTGTCCCAGTTAACAATGAGGCGAACGAGATATTTGCTGATACGTCATTTAGTCGGACAACTGTCAGTTTGTTGGTTGAATTTAATTTGGTTTTTTTTTAATTTGAAAATCAGAAAATAATAATTAAGGTTTAAGAATGATATGAGTGTACTCGTAAGGACACCTGCTATCAATAAATGTGAAAAAATTGGCACAATTTTTCCAAATTAAAGATCCCTATAGTTAAGTACCATTTTTTCGCTCAACAGCAACGATGTTTGCGAACAGATTTCTTATATTTCAGTATTCATCGTGATCGTTACCCACCGCACTATATTCTGTACGCACATCTATCCGGACAGAATTTCGGATCGTTTTATCATGATCGTAGGTGCACTCATCGCTACATCAACGAAACTCTACGATCACCATTCCGACAGAATATCGGACTCCACCCTCTACGAGCATCATCCCTACAGAATATCGGTATGAAATCAATTATAATCACCATGAACGTTTGTGACGTCACGGGATCACCACTCTAGTAGCAGACTGGACCGCACAGAAGTTTTCTGTGATCGCCGTCGACGAGTCACCATCACCTAGCAACACTATCTCCGGACAGTTTTCGGCCCGTACTACGTCATCGCAAGAAACAGACAACACAGCTACACCGCTAGTCCATACCAACTAGCAGGATCGTCAAAGCTACCGACATCATCAATATTCCAGTAGTTCGGCCCATATCACTGGCCTAAACAACTACTGGTTGCATTTTCACGATAATTCAAGGCGGGGAGAATGTTCACGCCGAAGTGAACATCGTACCAGATAATTATTTTGACCCCCCAAATCGACACCAGCAGATAGTGTGCCAAATCGCTTATTTTCACCCCGGTGGCACAGATTAAATTATCCTTCAATTTCGATCAGCTGGCGCACAGGCAAACCGAAGGCAAGCTATCATCATCGTTACCCAGCTGATTGCTGCCAATTGCCACTGGAGATGAACAATGCTTTTTGCAATCCGACGCTTTCCATGCAAATTCGTCGCCGTAGCAGCACCGAGAGCAGATGATCGCACACGGTTGGATCATCTTCCCCTTCAGCCATCTCGTGTCCTGTGGGAGCAGCAGGACAGTACGGCAGTACAAAGTTTATCGCCGAATAACACAGTCCAGCGCAACCAACTGTACGTCGCGCTCGCCGTGCATACGTCGCACGCCCGTATCCCCACAGACCGGGACTTAGAATAAAAATCGAAGCAGTGAAATTTAAAAATAACAATCATGTGCATAGTGTAAATAAATGTTGCTTGTTCTAGAAAATAGACCTTTAGTGTTGCGCGGGCTAAAAGTGATTACAGAAGGCGGAAAAGAACGCTCTTTTGCTGGCCTGTGCGGGGCCAGCCCAGTTTATTTAGTTTTCCTGTTTGGGTGCTGTTCGTCCGCTTTGTGTGTTGTGTTTCACTGTTTCCCGGGCTTGAGTATCGGCCAGATCCCGGCGAAAATAGTCCGTATGTGCGCGCTTGCGTGTGTGTGTGTGTGTGGGTATGTATGTATGTGCAATAGTGTCATGTAATTATCTCAGCAACCACTGAACCGATCTTAACGAAATTAGTTTCATATGAAAGGCCTAACGTTGCCATTTGACAGTTTGATTTTTGTTTTTCGATATGTTGTTTACTTTTTGAGATATGGATGAACACAAAGGGTTTAAAGCAAATAACTTTCGAACGAAGCAATGCAGTCATGTTATGTACACATAGTTATAAAGCTAAAATTACCTTTCAAACAAGCTATAGATTGTCAAAATCCGTTCACGAACGGCGGAGATATTAAACATTTTGTATTTTTATTAATCGCTTACCAATTTCCACTAACTAAAAATTAAATCGTTGCATACAGAGTATTGCTTTACGGGTGTTTTAGGAGAAAAACTAAACCGAATTTGAATATCAGGGTATGAAAACACATCTGCGGATTCAAAGAATTCGATTTCGAGAAAATTTTGTAAATTTACTTTATAATTCCATATCAATATTAGTATAGGGCTAATAAGATTTGAAAACAAACTTTTGTTTTGATGATTTCTTTTAATTTGTTATATTTTCAACCCAGAAGACATTTGAAATTGATTCTACCAAGGGTAAAGATGTTGATTCATGTGTATCTTTCATGAAATTCGACTCGACTGCGGAGTAATGAGCGAAATAAGTTTGTTTATAAAAATCTCATTAGCCCTTTTGAAGAATTGATATTGAATTAATTAATTATTTTTCAAAAATCATTACGCAAGTTTACTTCAAAGACAAAACAATGTGTAAATTTACTTCAAGGTGAAAATTTGTCCAGAGTTGATGTATTTATCCGTAGGAATAAGCATTGCGTTCAGTCGTGAGATAGACGTTGGATGGTATATGACTGCACAGATCACCAAGTATTGAGAAAATAAATTTCTAACATAATTCATACTCATACTCGTAGCACCGAGAGCAACTGTGTTTTTGAATAACAAAATTCTAATGAAAGTTTATTTTCTTTTCCAAGATTTATGTTATAATAATTATGGCGTAAAAATTATCAGTTGCATTATTTATAATAATGTCACACAACTAACCATCATTTATCATTCCTCACTTGTCGACCCTCCCCACCCACGATCTCTCCCAATCGTATTCGTTGCAACTGTCACGACTCAGATCTATCATGATATTTCCAAATCCATTTCTAAGATGTGTCATAAGATCTTCAACTAATCTGTAATATTTGTTAGTATCCAAGCGAATTTAATCTTGCGATGTATGTGTTCAGGTTAAAGAGAACAAACCTTTTGTCTTCTGTTTCCCTATAAATAGTTTTTCATTTTAGTGTAGAACAGAACCACTTGCGGAAACAAACTAAATATTACATTCTACTTGAAAAAGAAAATATTTGTTGTCCTGGCAAAATTTGCAAAATAATTGTAATATGAGAAAACTACTTTATGTTTTACCCTGCTTTCCTCTGAAGATAAGGGGCTATTCCTTCGAAACGTTGCACTAAGGAGAGTTATATGACAAAAATCCGAAAATTACATCAACTGCAATTTAATTCAATTCCATACTAAGCGTTTGTAGGGTAACCAACCTAATTTGGACCGCTACTTATTTTGAACCCGGTTAATGTATTTGCCTCCTACATTGCCAAGTTTCTCTGCATTTGTTTGGTTTGATGCAGCAATTACATTCCTTGGGTTGTCTATTAAGTTTCAATATCATTAGTTGATCTCTAATTGTTTAAAATTAAACAGAATCCACAGTTTTCAAAAATATCACCGAAAACGTTTCATGTTTCAACGATAGTCAAGAGGAACTAGTGGAAATGATACCTTTTCAAATTGGATTTAAATGTACAATTATAATATTTTTTATCGATTTAATTAGTTTGTCTGATTTAGTATTATGCATGTTACGTGTTTGAAAAGGTTTTTTCGTAATGTTTTATCTAAGAAAACTTAAATAAATGGTGTCCACAATATGTCTTAAAAAAATGATATCAACTTATTTTGGACACCCCTCGATTTTCTTTCTTGACAGCTATTTGTTTATCGAGTTAGAATAATCAAAAAGTGAAAAATTTCGTAACGGTAGGTTGCCTGCTCTTTTTGGTCAAATTATTTAAAAATGTTCAAACCAATGGAGGTCGAAAATCAAACGATTGAGCAACATGTCATTGAAGACCATAATATGACCAAAGAGGAGACTTTTGAAATCCATGTTGAATAACATTTGTAGTTCGAATTTGTTGAATTCGACGAGCTCTATGTTGACAAATCCAATGGGGTTTTTCATTGAAAACCCCCGGGGCAGTGGATTGCATTGGTGTTGCATTTTCTAGCAGAATAGCAGGCCACTAGACGTTTTTCATTCCCACTTCTGCTAGAAAGTGCAAAACTAGTGCAATCCACCGCTCCAGTGTTTTTCAATGAAAAACGACATAAGAGACATATTACAGCTAAATAATGATAATAAGAGTGTGCTTGCTGAATTCCTAGAATCGCCTGAAACACTCACACGAACAGAAACATCACGATTCAAGTGACGTAGTCCTGCTGTTTTAACATTGAGACGAACAGTTGCATACCACAAGGCGAAAACTGAAGAAAAAAGGAAAGTAAAGGAAGAGAAACAAAGAAAAACGGAGCTTAGAAAGAATAACAAGAAACCACCTCGTAAACGAAAGAATTAAAAATTAATATTTAGTGCAAGAAGATTCCTGACGAACTTTGAACCTTGCTTTATCATCCACTTGATGATAGGGTTGCCACCTCTGGAGAGGCTTTGACCCGGAGATTTTCACTGACCGATGGAGGAGGGGTGGATTTTGGGTGGAACTAGACAGAAATTGGGAACAAAGCGATTGATCGGCATTGTAGAGCAGTTTAATTGCTTTCTATTACTACGCTAGAGTAAAGCTGTATACTGTTCACGTTTGAGTACGGTTTTGTCGGTTTAATCAGGTGTAGTATTTCACTTCCCCGACTAAGTGCTAAGAATATAAAAGCACCAGCTACTCTCGCTGTGGAGGATAAGTGAAACGAGCATTTCTCTTCTCCACAACTAACAGGAAAAGGTGAGCAAAGGAGGCAGGGCAGTGGTATCGCATGGGAATCACTTTGTGGTGTCGGTTATTCATCAGCAGAGGTCGCAACAAAGGGGCCAAACTCACCTTTCAATCCAACAGTTAAGAGTCGCTGCAGGAGTAGCAACAACACCGGAAGAACTCGTGTGATGTTGCTCTAGCCAGTTGGATTAGAACAAATCTGCCATACCTTGGTGCAGCTGGTGATAAGCACCACTAACAGTGAAGTGATATGGTAAAATTGCAGCAAAATAACTTTTTTACACCATTTTGAGCGACTTATTGGGATGCAACATTTCAATTGTAGCATATAGCGAAATATTAAATTTAGAGTAAATTTAATTAATTTTTCATTTTCATTGCTTTGTGAAAGAAATCAGCAATATTTGGTGAACTCATCCTCGCCACCTTGAAACGAAGTGTTAGTCGGACAAAATGAATCTGAACCAGAGTAATAGCTAACTGGATTTTTAAATATTTGGTAAATAATAAAATTATTCCACAAAATTTGAAATTATGCTTCTTCCCACCAAACCCGGAGAAATTGATGTAAAGCCCGGAGGCCCGGAGATCGCTCCTGAAAACCGGAGTCTCCGGGTTAAACCCGGAGGGGTGGCAACTCTACTTGAGGATGTTACTTCATAATACTGCTACGGATGAATTGTTACACGAAATATATTATTGTTAACTCTATTGCATAACATTTAATGCTGCTTTGTTAAATCTGCAGTAACCTAATTGTACCGAAAGTTTTTCTATTTCTCAAAATGATAGAACTAAAAAAAATACCTCATGCAGTCAGCCTGCCTTAAGATTAATGTACCATTTTTGAGCTTCAATGTCAGAATTAGTACAGACATGGGACAGTTCAATAGACGTTTCGTTTGAGTGCTCCGTATTCTACACGAAAATTATCAAGGGTTGCAATCACTGTTTATGCATTGGACAGATAGTTGATCTCACTGAATTTATGTCATACATATTACTGTGTAACTACAACTGATACGGAGTTGTACTAAAACTCCTAATATACATTTTTCATGATCAATGTGACTAAAAATAGTTATTTGTGGAAACATACGACTTGTAACTTGTAAGAATATTCGTGTCTCAAAAGCTGTCCAGGGACACTTTCAATGGCCACTGGATTTTCGATAAATTTAAATACTCATCCTGGTAGTTTGAACCGTTCCTTTGTCATGATATTGTTTTGTGTAGGACTCATAAACCCATATCTCCAGAACGAGAATTCCGAACGAAATAATTCTCCAGTGATAAGGATGAGTGGAAAGAGACAGCATTGTAATCGACTAAATGTACGGCTTTTGTGGCATCGACAATAATATAATTGTCAACATAGCCTGGACACTTGACACTTTTTTATATATACTTCAATGCAAATGATAACTATTTACAGGTGGTCTCATTTACTATTTCCAATTACGCGTTAAAATACTGGACCCGAAAATTCTTTTCTGTACAAAAATCATTTTTCAGATATCTGTGACCAAAAAACATCTTTTAATTCCAAGATAAATTCCTGATTTCTAAATTTCCTGATGACTAATTAAGGCCCATCAATAAAGTAGAAATAAAAAGATAATCTTAAAATGCCTTCAAGAAAAGAAGAACGAAAACTTGCTCTTTGCAATGGGATTTTCACAAACACTTCAGAAAACAATGATTATGGAATTCGTGAAATTCGTTTTATTCATTATGAAGTAAATGAATAAAACGAATATCACGAATCCCATTGCAAAGAGCACTAACTTTTTTAAATTTTATTCTTTATACTCATTTTTTCCAGATCATTTATTTCATGGAATAAATTCGTTTTTTTAATTTTTTGCATTTTAAATATTTGACTTATTTTGAATAATCATTCCATTTTAATGATTTTTTTTCATTTAGAATTCTTTTGATTCATTTTGTTTATTTGACCTCATTTTATCTATTGTATTCATTTCATTCTTTCGATAAATTTATTATCTCATGCATCTTATTCGTATCATTCTTTAATTTATTTATAACATTAGCCTTTTCATGCCCATGTTGATTGTGGACAACAACGTTTTTAAACAGCTACAACTTTTGATTGAGGCAAGATTTGCTCACAAAAACAAGTAAGGCTAATAAATGTGACTATTGCCTTTCATTTGAGTATTAACAGTTACAAGGATCGCCTCTAGAACCTATGTTATTGCAATTAGTCTGATTGGATTCCGGTGGAGCAGTGTTGCCAGGGACAGTTTACGTTAACAACGAAAAATGAATTTTTCATATATCTTCGTTATGGTGCAATATTATTGAAAACTGATAGAAATTATCAATTTAAACTGTCTTTGGCTATGTTTTCCACGTAATTGGACTATTGTAAATATTCTAGGAGAATTATACTGAGCATTGGAAGGTAAAAATTCAGCAGCTTCTAGCACTGCGAGGGAAGCACCTATTTTTATGAAAAAAACGCTTTTAATCCACCTAACAGTGTGATGAGACATTTCTTATAACTCTTATCACTCTCTTCGGATATTATATCGTTTGAGAACATTTAGAACTTGATGCTTCGCGATGTTTTTGATAACACATACTACATGGGAAAGTGGCAGGACTCAGAGAATCGCTCAAATCAGCATAGGACAACATCAGTGCTAGAAATCTCAAATCAAATCAATGGGAAGCGAAAAAATGGCCCATAAAATAGACATAGCTACGAATTATTGTTAATGCTCTGTTAATAAAATATCTAAATTGAGGTGGGAAAACTGAATTTTCCTAAAGGGGTTATATATTGTACTGAGCCAAAAATATCGTTTTTTGCCTTTCTCATATAGAAAGGTTATGCAATCACTCTGAAAAACGTCAACCTAATCCCGGCCCGGAGGGCCGAGTGTCATATCCCATTCGACTCAGTTCGTCGAGATCGGAAAAAGTCTGTATGTGTGTGTGTATGTATGTATGTGTGTGTATGTGTGTGTGTATGTGTGTGTGTATGTGTGTGTGTATGTGTGTGTGTGTATGTGCGTATGTGTCAAATAATGTCACTCATTTTTCTCAGAGATGGCTGGACCGATTTGCCCAAACTTAGTCTCAAATGAAAGGTGCAACCTTCCCATCGGCTGCTATTGAATTTTGGATCGATCGGAATTCTGGTTCCGGAATTACGGGTTTCAGAATGCGGCCACATAGAAATTTCTCATATAAACTATAGGAAAAATTAAAAATAGAATTTTTATTTTTGATGCTAAATGTGTTCAAGGTGCATGAAACGTCGAGATTTGATGCAAACTCGAAAAAAAAATTTGACTACGATTCACTTTTTTGGATTTTGGCACATTTTTGCCTTTCTCATATAGAAAGGTTATGCAATCACTCTGAAAAACGTCAACCTAATCCCGGCCCGGAGGGCCGAGTGTCATATCCCATTCGACTCAGTTCGTCGAGATCGGAAAAAGTCTGTATGTGTGTGTGTATGTATGTATGTGTGTGTATGTGTGTGTGTATGTCTGTGTGTATGTGTGTGTGTGTGTATGTATGTGCGTATGTGTCAAATAATGTCACTCATTTTTCTCAGAGATGGCTGGACCGATTTGCCCAAACTTAGTCTCAAATGAAAGGTGTAACCTTCCCATCGGCTGCTATTGAATTTTGGATCGATCGGAATTCTGGTTCCGGAATTACGGGTTTCAGAATGCGGCCACATAGAAATTTCTCATATAAACTATAGGAAAAATTAAAAATAGAATTTTTATTTTTGATGCTAAATGTGTTCAAGGTGCATGAAACGTCGAGATTTGATGCAAACTCGAAAAAAAAATTTGACTACGATTCACTTTTTTGGATTTTGGCACATTTTTGCCTTTCTCATATAGAAAGGTTATGCAATCACTCTGAAAAACGTCAACCTAATCCCGGCCCGGAGGGCCGAGTGTCATATCCCATTCGACTCAGTTCGTCGAGATCGGAAAAAGTCTGTATGTGTGTGTGTATGTATGTATGTGTGTGTATGTGTGTGTGTATGTGTGTGTATGTGTGTGTATGTGTGTGTGTATGTGTGTGTGTGTGTATGTATGTGCGTATGTGTCAAATAATGTCACTCATTTTTCTCAGAGATGGCTGGACCGATTTGCCCAAACTTAGTCTCAAATGAAAGGTGCAACCTTCCCATCGGCTGCTATTGAATTTTGGATCGATCGGAATTCTGGTTCCGGAATTACGGGTTTCAGAATGCGGCCACATAGAAATTTCTCATATAAACTATAGGAAAAATTAAAAATAGAATTTTTATTTTTGATGCTAAATGTGTTCAAGGTGCATGAAACGTCGAGATTTGATGCAAACTCGAAAAAAAAATTTGACTACGATTCACTTTTTTGGATTTTGGCACATTTTTGCCTTTCTCATATAGAAAGGTTATGCAATCACTCTGAAAAACGTCAACCTAATCCCGGCCCGGAGGGCCGAGTGTCATATCCCATTCGACTCAGTTCGTCGAGATCGGAAAAAGTCTGTATGTGTGTGTGTATGTATGTATGTGTGTGTGTGTATGTGTGTGTGTATGTGTGTGTATGTGTGTGTGTGTATGTATGTGCGTATGTGTCAAATAATGTCACTCATTTTTCTCAGAGATGGCTGGACCGATTTGCCCAAACTTAGTCTCAAATGAAAGGTGCAACCTTCCCATCGGCTGCTATTGAATTTTGGATCGATCGGAATTCTGGTTCCGGAATTACGGGTTTCAGAATGCGGCCACATAGAAATTTCTCATATAAACTATAGGAAAAATTAAAAATAGAATTTTTATTTTTGATGCTAAATGTGTTCAAGGTGCATGAAACGTCGAGATTTGATGCAAACTCGAAAAAAAAATTTGACTACGATTCACTTTTTTGGATTTTGGCACATTTTTGCCTTTCTCATATAGAAAGGTTATGCAATCACTCTGAAAAACGTCAACCTAATCCCGGCCCGGAGGGCCGAGTGTCATATCCCAATCGACTCAGTTCGTCGAGATCGGAAAAAGTCTGTATGTGTGTGTGTATGTATGTATGTGTGTGTGTATGTGTGTGTATGTGTGTGTGTATGTGTGTGTGTGTATGTATGTGCGTATGTGTCAAATAATGTCACTCATTTTTCTCAGAGATGGCTGGACCGATTTGCCCAAACTTAGTCTCAAATGAAAGGTGCAACCTTCCCATCGGCTGCTATTGAATTTTGGATCGATCGGAATTCTGGTTCCGGAATTACGGGTTTCAGAATGCGGCCACATAGAAATTTCTCATATAAACTATAGGAAAAATTAAAAATAGAATTTTTATTTTTGATGCTAAATGTGTTCAAGGTGCATGAAACGTCGAGATTTGATGCAAACTCGAAAAAAAAATTTGACTACGATTCACTTTTTTGGATTTTGGCACATTTTTGCCTTTCTCATATAGAAAGGTTATGCAATCACTCTGAAAAACGTCAACCTAATCCCGGCCAAATTTTTTTTTTGACTCGTTTAGTGTTTCTGGATTTTAACAGGGGCGTAGTTGATGGTTTACGGAGAGGGGTTACACCCCCGCCCCCCCCCCCCTCTACTGTTCGCGCCCCTTCTTTAAAAATCTCCTTAAATCACCCCTCAGACCACCACCCCATCCAGCCCTCATACCCCTCCCTTTCAACCCCATCATCTTTAAACCACCACTGTATCACAAAGCATACCAATTTAAGCTGGGGAGTCGTTCGTTCATGGGACTTTCGCCCTCTTCACATACCCAGCCCCGCATGACAAAATGAGTTAGCAAGCAGATAACATTGATCTAATGATGATTAGGCTAATGGAATATGATATTTTTTTGTTTCAAGTGTTTCACCGTCGACACGTAGCTCATCAAGTTCGTGGCTGGCATGCCATTGTGTATAAGTGCAAAGTGTACTAAGAATGTAATGGACATTTCCACAATTATGTTGAACATAAAAAGCCTCCGTGCCATAGTTTAGAGAAATGAGAAAGGCACAATTGCACCGCTAGGTGGATTAAAACAGGTTTTTTTTATCGATTTGAAGTTTATACTTTACCCTTTGGCGATTGTTCACTTTTTCGGTCCCACCTATCAGCATTGAAGTATCGTCCTTACGTTTTTTTACAATAACTACAGTTCTACACCACCGATTTCGTCCGGGTTTTTTTCAATAGCGATCATTGTTACTATTTACAGCTGATATCAGCTTGATAATCCTAAAAAATACGAAAATGACAGTTTCGCTTCAAAACTGCTAGCAAAAAAAGTATCGCCCTGTTTGTTTGCATGGAGCGTGGAGGGCGAAACTTTAAATAAACAAACAAAAATACAGTTTCGCCCGTTGTATTTTTTGCTGTAGTTTAAGAAAGCAATATCGTAGAATCAAAATTTTTAGGTTAATTGGTTGCGTTCCAAAGCCCTCATTCGCATGTATGAAAAAAGCCTTATGTTTACATTTGTAAGTATCGCCATTTTCACAAAAATGGGTTGAAATGAAATCGCAGCTCCGGATATCACGCCATCTCTGAAGTGCATGCGTGCATAGTTCCAAATTTTACTTCGACATCGACTTTTTCTAAAGGTGACTTCCCAGTAGTATCCTTCATTTGAATTATTATCGCTAATCCTAATGCCAAAGAACAAATAAAAACCTCTCGAAAACGAACCGTTTGGGAAAATCATCATCATTACTGGAATTTTCATTTTCACGAAACTTTTCGATAACCTTCCGTCACTTGCGTTAATGCACTGTGTGCACAGTGCACTGAAAATCTAGCGAAATCGTCTTAGGGCACCAGCGGGTCTAATTCAGAGCTATCTGTGCGGCGAGTAAAGTAAAGAATACTAAAAATTAATTTCTATTCCATAATTTTCAGTTCAGCAATTCGAGAGATCGTGCTCACCGCAAGCCATGAAAAATAGACTATGTTGTGAAGCGATGGTCACTATTTATTAAAAAATCACGGTTAAATAAAAAAATTATACTATTAAAAAATTTCAAATAGTTTATAATTTTCACAAACTTATTAAGAAAAATTGTTTAATAATCTTTCGTAATATTGTGTAAGAAAAAAGCTGAAAATTTCAGTATTTTCTCTATCTGCAACATATTAACCCTTAAGTATACCAATTAATTGGTATACGAATTGGAATAGGTTCGCCAAATTTTGGAAGAAGTCTATAAAAAACCCCTTGAAAATTACCTAAAAGTTGTTGTAGTTCGATACAATAAAAAATCCCCAAAAATGAAATGTACCTATTAATGTGAAACACAGTGAATAATACATACAATAAAGACCCATTTTTATCAGTCTCATGGTGTATTTTAGGCTGACAAAATGGGGACATTGACTAAATCGGGCAATTTTTTTTCTTTATAATAAACTGAAGCTGTTAAAATATTCTTCCCGTCCATTGATGTAGTCTGATAACTATTTCTGATTATGATGAACTTTTTATTTTTGCATATTTCCATCTTCATGATAAAGAAAACATGCTCAAGAAAGGATTTACTCGAATTCAGTCTTGTTCGTCTGCTAGAGCCCATCAAACATATGTTCATATTTGGCTGATAAAATCAGATATTCAGCATTCGAAGAAGTTTCTTGTGAACGAGTGTAGAACGACTTTGTTTCTACTTACTTGAAGTCAGCGGCGTAGCCAGAAATTCGGTTTGGTGGGGGTTTGGTGAAAATCGATCATACTGTCCAAACGGCATAATTCCGAAACCGTAATTTTTGAAGTTTTAAATTTATGCAGAATTATTTTTCAGAAAATAGTAACAGAGTTCGTGTCTAGCGAATTTGTTGAGACTTTATTGTAGTCATGAATATTAACCTGAGAAAAATCACCATAAATACTTCTTGGACGATATACCGTCAAAATTATTTTATCAAATGATGCGCTGTTTAACGTTTGTCTCCTCGAAGATACTAAACCTCCGAAGTTGGCGGTTTCAAAATGATGCTATCTTGACCTTAAATTACTGATTTTAAACATTTGACCTATACATATAATTGGTCATACAACAAAAATCAAATGCTCATCAAAATCGATCAGAACCTGCTAGAATCGAATGGAAATCGTTATTTTTCATAAATTTCTCTCTACATTCGGAAAGTGTTATCCTCGTTATTAATCATATTACGTTTTCGTCTCAACTCGACGCATTCCCAAAAAAACCTGTCTTAATCCACCTAGTGGTGCAATTGTGCTTGTCTCATTTGTCCAGACTACGATTCCATGGCTGGTTATGTTCAATACAATGGTGGAAATGAATATTACATGTTCAGTACGATTTGCACATACATACAATGGATCGACAGCCACGATCTTGAGATACTATGTGATACTGAAACGTCGCTTGAAACCAGGGGCGGATCATGGAGAAAGGTCCGGGAGATCCAGATCCTGCCGAAAATTTTCAACTTGTTAAGAAATTTTAAACTAGTTTTAATTTTAAAGTAGCAACCCCTCACTGCATACTCCCTCCGGGCCGGTATGATTGACGATTTTTAGAGTGATTGCATAACCTTTCTATATGAGAAAGACAAAAATGTACCAAAGTCCAAAAAAAGTCAAAATACAAATTTGATTTTGAAATTTTTTCATTTCAGTTTATATAGGAATTTGCTGTGTGGTTGCACTCTTCAACTCGTAACTCCGGAACCGGAAGTCCAATCAATAAAAAAATTCAATAGCAGCCGATGGGAAGGTTGTACCTTTCATTTGAGACTAACTAACTTGAGACTAAATCGGTCCAGCCATCTCTGAGAAACAGAGGTCACATTTTTTCCATATACACACATACATACACACACAGACATTTTCCGATCTCGATGAACTCAGTCGATTGGCATATGACACTCGGCCCTCCGGGTCGGGATTAGATTGACGAATTTTAGAGTGAATGAGAAAGGCAAAAACATTTTTGGCAAATGTTGAAAGTTATGCATTTTTTTGGTGAGCAGTTCTATGTTTCATAGACATTAAATCAATTTTAACTTCTCTTCCTATTAAATAAAGACTCTTATTACAGTACATCTCTACAAAAACGAGATCGATTTGAAAATAAATCTGAGGACTATGATTGATTACAGAACTCTGTAATTTTCTATTGGAATGTTTTCAGGCAGGGATTTGATATTGATGCTATTAGACAACTGTGAAATGAAGACCAATAGATCAGGTACATATCAGGACCCCATTCCGACAATTTATCAAAAGTCCTCATGATGTTTACAACAACAGGTTATCAATCTACGGATCAGATAATTGTTATTGTAATATTGAATTAAATCAGTCTGCATCAATAAATTTTCAACTTCAATCCAATATTTTTTTTGGGTGTGGTGGGGGGGGGGGGGGGGGGGTTGTATGGTGTTAAACCCCAAAACCTTCTCTTGGCTACGCCGTTGCTTGGAGTTATTTATTTGGCTTTTCATTTTCCGATATGTTTCAGATCGATCCGATGGTCATTAGTTAGAAAAATTGCAGTCAGAAGGTTCGCACAAATGAACATTTTTGCACTGATAAGTTATCAAGTTCCTTCCAGACAACTTGGAAGTGTTCGGTGCGGTGATTATTTCTAGCGGTTGTAGATAGAAAAATTAAATACAAAATTCGATTTGTCGAAATAAGGTTTGGCTTATTTCAATGGATTATTTCTATATTGAGCAATAAATAGGCGACAAAGAGTAATCCATAAACAACAAGCCATAACTTTTAAAGTATTCAAAATAGATATTTGAAGTCTTCAGTAAAGTTATTCGCAAAAGTAAGAGCTACAAATTTGTAGAAGGCATCATTTCGATATAATCACTTCCAACAAAATTTGTGAAAATATCTCACTCATAGGGGGATTAATCAGCAAAAGCACAATACCAAAAGAAAAGGCTTATTGCCTCCATTAAATTCTCCGAAGATACTATTGACCTAAAATAAGCCGTTTTGGCGTTAATAATAGATTACATGTTTTTGGTCATATTTCTGGAAATGGGAAATGATAAAAATCTTTCGTCCGCATTTAATGTTAAATATCTCCTTTGATAATAGTCCGATTTCAACAATCTATAGCTTGTTCGAATGGTATTCGGTAAAGCTGTCTAAAAACATATAAATTGATAATCTATATTGTCAATTTTGGCAGATAATTAAAAAAAAACTGCAAAAAACGCCATTTTTACGCATTCAAGCATTCATATCTTGGAAACTAAACATCAGAATCAAAAACAAATTAATAGCGTTCATACTGTTTTTTAGTTATTTCATTTAAAATTGGTTTGGATAAGATCGGTTCAGCCATTGCTGAGAAACACGAATGAGAATTTGTCCGTTACATACACACACACACACAGACACACACACACACACACACACACACACAGACATTGTCCCAAATCGTCGAGCTGAGTCGATTGGTATATAAGACTCGGCCCTCCGGGCCTCGGAAAAAATCTTGAAAGTTTGAGCGAATTCTATACATTTCTTTTATAAGAAATGTAAAAAGGCTTTTCGAGTTTCTTGAACCAATCGTTTCGAAGGAAAAATAGTTTTGAAACCCTGCATACCCTAGAAAACGTTGGCATGAAAGGGTTAGTTAGACACTATTTAATTTATTCTTTTAATTCTATTACTTTTTAATATCGCTAAATTTTTTTCATTTAAATCATTTTATTGTTTAAAAGCAAACAAAATTAAAAAAAATGATAAAGTATATGGAAAGAAAACTATTTTATTCATTTTATCACTTTCTTCATTTTGTTTTTTTGTTTTTTTTTTCATTGATAAATTTTTATTGATTTTATTAACCCTCTGCATGCCCTGTTATTTAATAACAACCACGTTTTCAAACTGTTATAACTTTGGGGTTAGACAAGATTTCCTCACAAAAAAGTAAAACTAATAATTGTGACTATCACCGTTTATTTGAGCGCTAATAGTTACAAGAAAAATCCGTAGAACTCAAATTATTGCAATTGTTCTGATTGGATTTCACTCGATTAGTGCTGCCAGAAACATTTTCAGTTATCTGTGAATAATTATATTTTGATATATCTTCTTTGTCTTCAAATATTGTTGAAAACTGATAAATATTATCAATGTAGACTGTTTTCGGCTATCTTTTCTGCCCAATCGAACTATTGAAAACGTTGCAGAAGATGTGTATTAAGGATTGGTATGTGAAAATTGAGCAGTGTGTGGCTAGATAAGCATCTATCTTGATCAAAACAGGTTTTTGTGTTTCTTTACTCTAACACATTTCGTCGCTGTTGTGCTATCTTATGACAAGCGCCATTTAGCACTTTTCGAGAAAAACGATTTTTAAAGTATGAGATTGAATATCTTAAAATTGATAAATGCTACAAGCTTTTCGGAGAAAACATTCGATGCTTCTATCTTTTCTGAAGTAATCTCTCGATTTGTATGAAGATCGGTTGACTACACTTACAGTTTTTGCTTAAAATGTAAACCAAAGTCGCTCGCATACGTGTCATAAGTGTGTAATGATGATAAAATATGTATGACGTGTCATAAATATGCACAGAAGGTTTCATATAAAAATGAATCATAACTGATTCGTGAAATTATGCGTTATAGATAGCTATGTGCGATATTATACTTTTCCATGCGATAGCAGCAATATCAGGTTACAAAATGATAGTATTGGAACACAAAGTTTTCCCAGTTTTCCTTCTTTATTCGGAGAAAAACAATAAACAAAAGATGGTTCCATTAACAATTTAGAGACAATATATATCAAACAATGTTTGTGTTGATAGGCGACTAGACGAAACGAATAGTCTTCTTGCATAATCTATCACTACATTTCGGTATACTTTCCAAAACTAGTGGAAATCTCAATAGGAAATTTGTTCAATAATGTTGAAAATATAAGCCAACCATTCCCAGAAAAAAAACTATGGTAGGAAAAGTTTTGCTCCCGAGACAAAAACCTAGCTAATGGTTATGGTTTATCTGCATAGAAATTACCTATGTCATGAGAGACATCTATTGGCTTGCTATAAGCTTTTTGGCTTATAGCAAGCCAACAAACTGGGTATGTTGTCTGATATTTCTTTGTCATAAGATAGCACAACTCGATCACTCGAGAAACTGGCGCTTGTCATAATCGTGTTTCGCTATATCTCAATAACCCAGTAGAATTTCAAAATTCTGAAAACGCAACTTTATAGAGATTTTAAAATTTAGTAACATGGCATATCTAACTCAGTTCACCCCAAAATGGCGTTTGTCATAAGATAGCACAACAGCGACGATTTAAGCCAAACTGTTTTGGAACCATATATGTGCTAGAAAAATATTAGGCAAGAAAGGGTTAATTTTATCCATATTATTCGTATTATTTATCATATTAATTCATAATCTCTTTTTGGCATTATTCATATTAATTATTTCATTTATTTTAATCATTTTATTAACCCTTGTGAAGGCAAGCTAAAATCCTAACATTAAAGGGCAAGCCGGGCCTCTCAGGACCGTCTAAATTCAAGCTCCTTTTTGCCGTTCTCATATAGAAAGGTTATGCAATCGGTCGAAATTTCGACTTTTTAACCGAGACCCGCAGGGCCAAATCTCTTATACCATTCGACTCAGTTCGTCGAGATCGTAAAATGTCTGTATGTGTGTGTATGTATGGATGTGGCAAAAAATCTCACCGATTTTTCTCTGAGGTGGCTGGACCGATTTGTACAAATTTAGTCTCAAATGAAAGGTGCAGCCTTCCGATCGGTCGCTATTGATTTTTGCCTTTCTCATATAGAAAGGTTATGCAATCACTCTGAAAAACGTCAACCTAATCCCGGCCCGGAGGGCCGAGTGTCATATCCCATTCGACTCAGTTCGTCGAGATCGGAAAAAGTCTGTATGTGTGTGTGTATGTATGTATGTGTGTGTGTATGTGTGTGTGTATGTGTGTGTGTATGTGTGTGTGTGTATGTATGTGCGTATGTGTCAAATAATGTCACTCATTTTTCTCAGAGATGGCTGGACCGATTTGCCCAAACTTAGTCTCAAATGAAAGGTGCAACCTTCCCATCGGCTGCTATTGAATTTTGGATCGATCGGAATTCTGGTTCCGGAATTACGGGTTTCAGAATGCGGCCACATAGAAATTTCTCATATAAACTATAGGAAAAATTAAAAATAGAATTTTTATTTTTGATGCTAAATGTGTTCAAGGTGCATGAAACGTCGAGATTTGATGCAAACTCGAAAAAAAAATTTGACTACGATTCACTTTTTTGGATTTTGGCACATTTTTGCCTTTCTCATATAGAAAGGTTATGCAATCACTCTGAAAAACGTCAACCTAATCCCGGCCAAATTTTTTTTTCGACTCGTTTAGTGTTTCTGGATTTTAACAGGGGCGTAGTTGATGGTTTACGGAGAGGGGTTACACCCCCGCCCCCCCCCCTCTACTGTTCGCGCCCCTTCTTTAAAAATCTCCTTAAATCACCCCTCAGACCACCACCCCATCCAGCCCTCATACCCCTCCCTTTCAACCCCATCATCTTTAAACCACCACTGTATCACAAAGCATACCAATTTAAGCTGGGGAGTCGTTCGTTCATGGAACTTTCGCCCTCTTCACATACCCAGCCCCGCATGACAAAATGAGTTAGCAAGCAGATAACATTGATCTAATGATGATTAGGCTAATGGAATATGATATTTTTTTGTTTCAAGTGTTTCACCGTCGACACGTAGCTCATCAAGTTCGTGGCTGGCATGCCATTGTGTATAAGTGCAAAGTGTACTAAGAATGTAATGGACATTTCCACAATTATGTTGAACATAAAAAGCCTCCGTGCCATAGTTTAGAGAAATGAGAAAGGCACAATTGCACCGCTAGGTGGATTAAAACAGGTTTTTTTATTGATCCGACTTTTGGTTCTGGAGTTACGTGTTGAAGAGTACAATCACACAGCAAATTTCCATAGAAACTGATACCACCATGATGTCCAAATGATGCAATATATATTAAAATATGTGCAACATTAGGGGAGAGAGGGTAACGGTGGATCAGCAGGAACTATGAAACAATCGCAATAAAATCATAATGCATGAACAAAATCGTCTTATTCCCTCATATTTCATGGTTTCTAATTCTTTACACGTGTTACTATATTTTGGAAGACTTCTGATAACTCTACCTCTTTTAATGGATATTTGTTTGTTTTATAACAGTCAGAGTAAATTTGCAATAAAAATTATTATTCCATTTTTATGAGTTACCGTTCACCAGATAAATGTTTATTCTACTGTTATTTGTAGCAAATTTTATGCTCAACATTTGCCGCGAACAAAGCTTTTTGGTAACTTGTCATGGTTTTGTGTAATTTGACAATCTTCATAAATAGACCCATTGGGTAACTGTGAAACGATGATATATGGGGAACAGTGAAAATTTCTTGTTTTTGTGATCCATATTAAAATGTGAATGGGTTCCGATTTTCCACAATAAATACAACTCATTAAATGGAAAGTTTGTCAATTTGGGCAAGTTTTGTAGAAATTATCGGTTCTTTCAGGATTGCATCTTATATGCATATATGGTGGTCCGACATTACGCGATGATATAGTGATATCTTGCGTAAACAAACGATTTGCGTCTCAACATAACTTTAATAGGAAGTATTAGGACCTTTATTCGTCAAAACAAAAGAATGAAATTTGCAAGTTGAATATTTCACTGTAGACGATGTCGTGTTTCATAGTTCCTACCCATGGGGCTCACTGGTACATTTTACCACCGACTGTTTATTATCCAAAAAAAGTTATTTCCCGTGAATTTTGCCAGCTGGAAAAAATATATGTATTAGTTAACAACAGAGTGAAACTATGTATCACTTTTGGCTACACAAATAACATGTATTATCATCAAAATTAAATCGCATAAAAAATGTGTTTCATTGTTACCCCCTCTCCCCTACTTGGCTTTGCATGTCTAGATCATTAATGAAGCACCGAAGGCACTTCGACCACATTGGCCAGCTATGGCGGTTCTTGATGCCCCGGGGGAATTTAAGATAATGTCATACCTATTTCTCAGCGAATTCTTTACCAATTTTTATAAACTTATCTTCAAATGAAAGGTACAGCATTCCCATTGGTTGCAGTTGAATTTCTAATCGATCCGACTTCCGGTTGCGGAATTACAGGATGATGAGTACGAACACGCAGCAAATCCCGATTTCAGCGTATAAGGCGATGGATGTAAAAAGGTCAATTTTTTCCAAAATGTGAGTACTCGGAAGATCACGTCGACTGTCGATTGGTTTTGAGCTTCATTTCGTTTGAACACGACCAATAAATGTTTCTGGGTTGCTATTAATTTCTTCTGATGCATAACCGGAGTACATATTCATATTTTTCTGCATCAGATTCATCGTCGGAAGCAATATCATTCACATCTTCTTCCTCGCTTTGCAAATCAGTTTCGGAATCGTCTGCTGTTGAATTTACTCGAATTTCTTCCATTATTTCAGATGCTTTAGGACGATTGAAAACATGGGCATATCGTCTTATAGCCATTTCAATTTTTTTGTTGATTTCAGATCCCACAATTTGGATAATTACGACAACTATAAAACAAAGAATAGACAACAAAAATAGACAATAACGTTAGGTTATGTTGTATCCAAATAATTGTCAAGTAGACCACAGTGGGTGAAATAAAAGTATTTACCCAAAAAAATATGACACGCTATTTTACATTTCTTATAAAATTGTATGTATAGAATTCGCTCAAACGTTCAAGATTTTTTTCTTATAAACAAAGGTATAAAGATAAAATCAATCAAAACATGAAAAAAACAATTCCTGCTAATATGAAGATGAACTCATCAAAATGTTTTTTCAGATAAATTTTAATGTAAAAAACCGTGGTATTCCTAGTAAATATTGCGTGCACACCGAGCCTGCCAGGCCCGGCTTGCCTTTTTGTGCATGTAAAAAATTCAAACATAGCTGCGCATCGCTCTATAGATGAAAATTTCACAATTCTTTATTTTTGTTATAGATTTCAAAGCTACTTATCAAAATTTGCATGCCCAACCTTATACTGCATACACATTTTTTTGTAACTAAAAAATTGTAACGTGCCGGGCCTCTGAGACCCGGCTGCCTTTTTGAGGGTTAAATTGTTAATTTTTCCCAGTCATATATTTTATTCAGTTTCTTTATTTTATTAATTCGGTTTAGTCAGTCGGTTTATTATTGGATGACAGTTTGTTAGCTTAAAACAATTTAATTTACTCTCTTAATTTTATAACTTTTTGAATATTGTCTAATTTTAGCTTGAGCTAATTTGATATATTTTATTAATTTGATTTATATTAATCATTCTATCCATTTTATGAATAACATTTTTTTTCGTGCTTCATAATTATTTGAAATTTTTATTTGTTTTATTATTTTTCTTTAATTTATTCAGTTTATTCGAAGTGGTATTCGTGCAGGACTCGAAACTGTGCTGATTTCACATCTAGTTCGGCAAAGTAATAAGTAATAAAACAGTGATATGTGTAAGAATTTTCTCATCTCACTGATAGGTGGATTAAATCGGTTTTTTTACTCGATTAACGCAAATAGTCGATTAATTTCTTAAATAATCGAAAAATTAATAATCGATTAGAAGCTTTCGGTATAATCGAATAAATCGATTAGCTGATATCAATTAATCGACAACATAATTCATGAAGGGTGTGTGCTAACGCTAAATATGTAAACCGCAGTACAAAATATGCAAGTGACTCAAAATTTAAAAATAGATCCAGCAACCTAAGATTTACTACCTAATCGATTATTGATTTTAATCGTTTATCTTGCCCGATTAATCGAATCAATATTCAAACTGTCAAAAATTTCCCCCGATCTCTCCCTCATCGTGGTCGTGGTAACTGTTACGACTCAGATTTATCCTGATGTTTCCAAATCCATTTCTAAGATGTGTCATAAGATCTTCAACTAATCTGAAATATTTGTTAGTATCCAAGCTAATTTAATCTTGCGATATATTTGTTCATGTTAAAGAAAACAAATCTATTTTTGTCTTTTGTTTCCCTATAAATAGTGTAGAACAGAGCCACTTGCGGAAACAAACTAAATATTACATTCCTGAAAAAGAAAATATTTGTGGTCCTGGCAAAATTTGTATTATGAGAAAACTATAACTAATCTATGTTCCAACCCTGCTTTCCTCTGAAGATGAGGGGCTATTCCTTTGAAACATTGCACTAAGGAGAGTCACATGACCAAAACCCGAAAACTACATCAACTCCAACTTTATTCAATTCTATACTAATCATTTGTATATATTATAATTACGAAAATCCTTGGGTATTTCAAATTGGGTAACATGGTTGTTTGGAGACAAAAATATTGAAAAGAGACATCACACGTGCACCTTTTAAAACTTTTGCTTTTTGAATTTTAATGAAACATATGCTCAAATGTGTCATTTGAAAGATGAGAACACCTGTTTTGGGTTGATATTATTGAAAATGCAGATTCAATGTATTGGAATTCACTTTTATGAAAAAATAACGGAAAAAATTCCAAAAATATCCACATATTATATCCGGGAAAAATGGCGCCCAAAGACCCCTGAATTATCGAACTATACTTGCATCCCTGTAAAAGAATACTTTGAACTTATAGCGATGGTTTCAATTGCCCAAATTTGCCTTATGCTGAGAACGCTTCAATTGAAGCTTCAATGCCAGAATTAGTACAGGCATTTGACAATTCAATAAATGTTTCGTTTGAGTGCTCAGTATTCTACACGTAAATTAGCGAGGATTACAATCACAGGTTATGCATCGGACAGATAGTTGATCTCACTGAATAAATGCCATACATATTACTTTGTAATTATAACTGACACTGATTTGTACTGAAAACCCCAATATACATTTTTCATGATCAATGTGACTAAAAGCATATTTATTTGCGAAAAAATACGACTTGTAATTTCAAGTACGTTCGTGTCAATACACCCATTGACTGAATTTAATTTCATTCAGATCTATTTTTGATTTCGGAGTTACTACAGTTACATAGGAATTTAAGCTGGAACAATGTACCGGGCATATTCCAGAACTAAAGTCAGATCGGATTCGGTGATGACTGAACCCATTTTCACCAACTAGGCATCTCTCATATCCTCTTTTACAGTTATAATCTCTTTCCCCTCCCACTGCATTCCAAAATATGTTAACACGAAGACAACATGTAACTCATATTGATTTATCCATTTAGATATTATATTTTTTGATCCAAGGACGTCAACATATTGTTCATCAGGTTCGTGGCAGTCGTGCCCTTGTAAAATTGTGCAAAGTGGAATAAGAATGTAATAGGCATTTTCACTAATTATATTGAATATAACTAGCTGTTGAATAAATGAGAAAGCCACAATTACACCATTAAGTAGATTAAAACAGGTTTTTAATAATTTCATTACTGTCTTCATTTTATTTATTTTATTCATTTTATTGATTTTATTAACCCTCTGCATAGCCTGTTATTTATGAACAAACAGGTTTTCAAAGTTACAGCTACTTTGGGGTTAGACAAGACTTCTTCACAAAAAAGTAAAACTAATAATTGTGACTATCACCGTTTATTTAAGCACTAATAGTTACAAGAAATATCCGTAGAACTGAAGTTATTGCAATTGTGCTGAATGGATTTCACTGGATCAGTGCTGCCAGAGACATTTTCTGTTATCGGTGAAAAATTATATTCTTATATATCTTCGTTGTCTTCAAATATTATTGAAAACTGATAAATTTTATCAATGTAGATTACTTTCGGCTATCTTTTCTGCCCAATCGAGCTATTGAAAACTTTGCAGAAGATGTATTTTAAGAATCGGTATGTAAAAATTGAGCAGCTTCCTTCTCACACTGCTTGATAAGCATCTATCTTGTTCAAAGTAGGTTTTTCGTGTTTCTTTACTCTAACAATTTGAAGAAAAACCTGTTTTAATCCACCTAGCGGTGCAATTGTGCCTTTCTCATTTCTCTAAACTATGGCACGGAGGCTTTTTATGTTCAACATAATTGTGGAAATGTCCATTACATTCTTAGTACACTTTGCACTTATACACAATGGCATGCCAGCCACGAACTTGATGAGCTACGTGTCGACGGTGAAACACTTGAAACAAAAAAATATCATACTCCATTAGCCTAATCATCATTAGATCAATGTTATCTGCTTGCTAACTCATTTTGTCATGCGGGGCTGGGTATGTGAAGAGGGCGAAAGTCCCATGAACGAACGACTCCCCAGCTTAAATTGGTATGCTTTGTGATACAGTGGTGGTTTAAAGATGATGGGGTTGAAAGGGAGGGGTATGAGGGCTGGATGGGGTGGTGGTCTGAGGGGTGATTTAAGGAGATTTTTAAAGGAGGGGCGCGAACAGTAGAGGGGGGGGGGCGGGGGTGTAACCCCTCTCCGTAAACCATCAACTACGCCCCTGTTAAAATCCAGAAACACTAAACGAGTCGAAAAAAAAATTTGGCCGGGATTAGGTTGACGTTTTTCAGAGTGATTGCATAACCTTTCTATATGAGAAAGGCAAAAATGTGCCAAAATCCAAAAAAGTGAATCGTAGTCAAATTTTTTTTTCGAGTTTGCATCAAATCTCGACGTTTCATGCACCTTGAACACATTTAGCATCAAAAATAAAAATTCTATTTTTAATTTTTCCTATAGTTTATATGAGAAATTTCTATGTGGCCGCATTCTGAAACCCGTAATTCCGGAACCAGAATTCCGATCGATCCAAAATTCAATAGCAGCCGATGGGAAGGTTGCACCTTTCATTTGAGACTAAGTTTGGGCAAATCGGTCCAGCCATCTCTGAGAAAAATGAGTGACATTATTTGACACATACGCACATACATACACACACACACACATACACACACACATACACACACAAAACTGGAGAGCACCTACCGCGTGATGTGCCTCAGAGTGATATCTGCCTACCGCACGGTATCACACGATGCATCCTGCGTGATAGCGAGCATGATGCCAGTCGGGCTGGTCATTCGGGAAGATGAGGAGTGCTTTGAGCTACGTGGAAATAGGGGAGCCCGCGAGCGCACCAGGGTGACCTCGGTCGCCAGATGGCAGCGTGAGTGGGACAACTCCTCGAAAGGTAGGTGGACCCACCGGCTGATACCTAGCATATCGAGCTGGGTGGGAAGACCCCATGGGGAAGTTCACTTCCACCTGACACAATTCCTGTCAGGCCATGGCTGTTTCCGTCAGTACCTCCACAGGTTCGGGCACGCGGAGGTCCCAGTCTGCCCGGACTGCCCAGGTGTAGATGAAACTGCCGAACACATACTGTTCGTATGTCATCGGTTCGACGTCGAAAGAAGGGCAATGCTTGACGTCTGTGGCTGGGACACAACCCCGGATACCCTTATCCAGCGGATGTGTCAAACGGTGGAGAAGTGGAACGCAGTCTCGGCTGCTACCATCCAGATTGCCAGTAGGCTACAGGTAATCTGGCGAACCGAGCAACAGACGGCGGGCACGGCTAACTAGTGATTGGTTAGCTGGAGCGAAAAAGGCCAAGCGCAAAATAAGAGAGTGAATGGTCTGTTCATGCCGAGGTAGGTTGGCGCAGCGAATGGCAACCGCGTAAGGGGTAAACCCAGCCACCCCGAAGCAAGACAGAAGAGTGAGTGTATAGGCGTATAAGTGGACTGCCTCATGCCAAGACGGGAGGGTCGTAGCGTAGTATGTTGGAACTAAGCTATCGATGCCTCATGGCGTGGCAGAGGAGTGAAAGGGTGAGCATCCAAGTCAGTCTCACACTGCATGTTAAGGGTGAGCACAAAAGTCAGCCTCACAGGTTGGTTGCAAGCAAGGAATGAAAAAGGTGAGCACAAAAGTCAGCCTCGCATGGTATGTCAGAAGTGGGGCCTAAGAAAAATGTCCCACATGGGATGCCAGAGGGAGTGACAAAGGTACAATAGAGTGGCACGATTGAGAGTGAATCAGGTGATAGGGTGAGCACCCAAGTCAGCCTCACATGTATGGGTAGGGCGAGCACAAAAGTAAGCCTAGCAAGGAATGAGTAAGGTGAGCACACAAGTCAGCCTCGCATGGAACGTAAAAGGTGAGCACAAAAGTCAGCCTCATGTGGGAGTGTTTGAGAGCGAATCAAAGTGTGATTGAGAGAGCACCCAAGTAAGCCTCATACAGGATGTATGATCGCGCGAGTGAGAGTGAATGAGTACACTTAGTACAGCCATCCCCCCAGAAGTAATACCGAGAGGTAGTTCCTGGGAGGAATGATGGCGGAGCCCAATGGAGTTTAGTCGGTATTAATGGCTGGTCACCATTCGAGTCCGACACGCCCCCAGTGCACCCCGTGTGGTAGATTGGACCCTACCGTTAGCACGTGTACTGGGCTAGGACATAAAGGTCTTCTCCATTGTAAAAAAAAAAAAAATACACACACATACACACACATACACACACACATACATACATACACACACACATACAGACTTTTTCCGATCTCGACGAACTGAGTCGATTGGGATATGACACCCGGCCCTCCGGGCCGGGATTAGGTTGACGTTTTTCAGAGTGATTGCATAACCTTTCTATATGAGAAAGGCAAAAATGTGCCAAAATCCAAAAAAGTGAATCGTAGTCAAATTTTTTTTTCGAGTTTGCATCAAATCTCGACGTTTCATGCACCTTGAACACATTTAGCATCAAAAATAAAAATTCTATTTTTAATTTTTCCTATAGTTTATATGAGAAATTTCTATGTGGCCGCATTCTGAAACCCGTAATTCCGGAACCAGAATTCCGATCGATCCAAAATTCAATAGCAGCCGATGGGAAGGTTGCACCTTTCATTTGAGACTAAGTTTGGGCAAATCGGTCCAGCCATCTCTGAGAAAAATGAGTGACATTATTTGACACATACGCACATACATACACACACACACATACACACACATACACACACACATACACACACACATACACACACACATACACACACATACATACATACACACACATACAGACTTTTTCCGATCTCGACGAACTGAGTCGAATGGGATATGACACTCGGCCCTCCGGGCCGGGATTAGGTTGACGTTTTTCAGAGTGATTGCATAACCTTTCTATATGAGAAAGGCAAAAATGTGCCAAAATCCAAAAAAGTGAATCGTAGTCAAATTTTTTTTTCGAGTTTGCATCAAATCTCGACGTTTCATGCACCTTGAACACATTTAGCATCAAAAATAAAAATTCTATTTTTAATTTTTCCTATAGTTTATATGAGAAATTTCTATGTGGCCGCATTCTGAAACCCGTAATTCCGGAACCAGAATTCCGATCGATCCAAAATTCAATAGCAGCCGATGGGAAGGTTGCACCTTTCATTTGAGACTAAGTTTGGGCAAATCGGTCCAGCCATCTCTGAGAAAAATGAGTGACATTATTTGACACATACGCACATACATACACACACATACACACACACATACACACACACATACACACACACATACACACACATACATACATACACACACACATACAGACTTTTTCCGATCTCGACGAACTGAGTCGAATGGGATATGACACTCGGCCCTCCGGGCCGGGATTAGGTTGACGTTTTTCAGAGTGATTGCATAACCTTTCTATATGAGAAAGGCAAAAATGTGCCAAAATCCAAAAAAGTGAATCGTAGTCAAATTTTTTTTTCGAGTTTGCATCAAATCTCGACGTTTCATGCACCTTGAACACATTTAGCATCAAAAATAAAAATTCTATTTTTAATTTTTCCTATAGTTTATATGAGAAATTTCTATGTGGCCGCATTCTGAAACCCGTAATTCCGGAACCAGAATTCCGATCGATCCAAAATTCAATAGCAGCCGATGGGAAGGTTGCACCTTTCATTTGAGACTAAGTTTGGGCAAATCGGTCCAGCCATCTCTGAGAAAAATGAGTGACATTATTTGACACATACGCACATACATACACACACACATACACACACACATACACACACATACATACATACACACACACATACAGACTTTTTCCGATCTCGACGAACTGAGTCGAATGGGATATGACACTCGGCCCTCCGGGCCGGGATTAGGTTGACGTTTTTCAGAGTGATTGCATAACCTTTCTATATGAGAAAGGCAAAAATGTGCCAAAATCCAAAAAAGTGAATCGTAGTCAAATTTTTTTTTCGAGTTTGCATCAAATCTCGACGTTTCATGCACCTTGAACACATTTAGCATCAAAAATAAAAATTCTATTTTTAATTTTTCCTATAGTTTATATGAGAAATTTCTATGTGGCCGCATTCTGAAACCCGTAATTCCGGAACCAGAATTCCGATCGATCCAAAATTCAATAGCAGCCGATGGGAAGGTTGCACCTTTCATTTGAGACTAAGTTTGGGCAAATCGGTCCAGCCATCTCTGAGAAAAATGAGTGACATTATTTGACACATACGCACATACATACACACACACACATACACACACACATACACACACACATACACACACACACATACACACACATACATACATACACACACATACAGACTTTTTCCGATCTCGACGAACTGAGTCGAATGGGATATGACACTCGGCCCTCCGGGCCGGGATTAGGTTGACGTTTTTCAGAGTGATTGCATAACCTTTCTATATGAGAAAGGCAAAAATGTGCCAAAATCCAAAAAAGTGAATCGTAGTCAAATTTTTTTTTCGAGTTTGCATCAAATCTCGACGTTTCATGCACCTTGAACACATTTAGCATCAAAAATAAAAATTCTATTTTTAATTTTTCCTATAGTTTATATGAGAAATTTCTATGTGGCCGCATTCTGAAACCCGTAATTCCGGAACCAGAATTCCGATCGATCCAAAATTCAATAGCAGCCGATGGGAAGGTTGCACCTTTCATTTGAGACTAAGTTTGGGCAAATCGGTCCAGCCATCTCTGAGAAAAATGAGTGACATTATTTGACACATACGCACATACACACACACACATACACACACACATACACACACACATACACACACATACACACACACATACACACACATACATACATACACACACACATACAGACTTTTTCCGATCTCGACGAACTGAGTCGAATGGGATATGACACTCGGCCCTCCGGGCCGGGATTAGGTTGACGTTTTTCAGAGTGATTGCATAACCTTTCTATATGAGAAAGGCAAAAAGGTTTGGAACCATATATGCACTAGAAAAATATTAGTTATGAAAGGGTTAGTTTTATCCATATTATTCATATTATTTATCTTATTAATTCAATAATTTGTTTGGCTTTATTCGTATTATTTGTTTCATTTATTTTAATCGTTTTATTAAATTGCAATTTTCCCCAATTTTCAATTAGGAAAAAAATTAATCCTAATATAATTTAATTAATAAATTTAATTAGGAGTTTAAATTTTTATTCATTTGTAAAAAACAGTTTGCCTTATTTTAACAGTGTGTTCAGAAGTTCTCGCATACTTGCAAAATCTCACCTGTGAACGGAAAAATCGTAATTCCAGATTTCACCGTTTTATGTGCTCCAATCAAATTTCATAAGCAAATAGGTATTGCAAAATCTGTACGCATATGATTCGCATTTCTAATGCCAAAAGATTCTGACTGCTGCGGTAGCAGACAAAGGGTTAAGTCGCCGGCAAACTCTAAGCTTGCTCATATGACCCTTTCTATGCTTTTCTAAAACTTTCTTCCTTCAACCTCTTGCTCTCCCTTGAGTACTATGGCTCTTAATATTGCAAAATATACTTTATTTTCCAGTCCCTTGCTAACTGAATGTCATTAGAAACATAAAAAGGACAATTAACTCACTCTTAGCCGTTAACAAAAAAGGAAAAAAATATACCATGATGGGGATCCATCCAACAGCTTTGGGTGATAGCTGTCGACGCCGTATTCAATCAGCACACAGTGATCATACGCCACAACTGTTGATGCAAACACAAAATGCCGATTAACCGTTGTGTGTCCGACGCGGTACCCGGGTACCTTTTTATGTTTCAATTATTTAAATTCCTATGTTTTATCCATAGTTGGAAATTGAAACTTTGTGACATCTTAGAACTTAACTAAGTCAAGCTTTTGGGTTAATAATATTGTTGATATAGTAAGGGTGGGAGTGAGGAGGGGCTCCTGAATTTTTTTTACTACGTAACAGGCCGACGTGGGTACCCGGGTACCCACAAAACTAAAATGCCCATAACTAAGGTAATATTCAACCGATTTCGATACTTTTGGCCGTTTTGGATTCAGGAACTCATCCACTTTTGGACTTGGTAAAACTGAATCGGGCTACTTCATTCGGTTCCCGGGAATCCGGGTTTTTGAAAAATACTAGCAATGTGGATATCAAAATTCTTGGAATTGTATCAGTAGGCTGAATCTATTGGTTTTGGAACCTTTTAGTGATTTGACCCCGGAACGGACATTCCGGAGCAGGTTCCCGTGGGGCCGTGAGCGGCCATTCCGTTCCAATTCCATTTTTCAAATTGCCATAGGGTCCTGTAACAATAAAAAACAGACTTCCGAGACAATTTAAAAAGTTTTGATACTCATATTGCTAGGACATGATTAAAATTTACAAATCAGATCCTAGTACTGGAACATTACTCCGGAAAATCCGGATTACCAAAAACCAGATCCATTATTCCGGTTCTGTTGTACAGAATCAAAAAGTGGACGAGTTCCTGAATCCAAAACATCTAAAAGTGTCCAAATCGGTTAAAGGAAGCCATAGTTATGAGCATTTCAATTCGTGGGTACCCAAGAGTCAGAACCGAATGAAATTGAGGAGCAGTCAATAATATTACTGTATCTTTCAGTTGAAATCAAGTTTGTAAAAATCGGTAGAGAATTCGTTGGGTGTGATGGGTGTGCTTAAGAACTTGGCGGATTCCCCGGGGGTGTCATGAACCGTCATGGATCATTAGTGATCCAGACCCGCAAACTAGAGTAATGTTACATCAATTTTAATATGTTTTACATCATTTGAACATCATGGTGGTACCAGTTTATATGGGAATATGCTGTGTGACCGCACTCTTCAACCCGTAACTCTGGAACCGGAAGTCGGATCAACTAAAAATTCAATAGCAGCTTATGGGAGCGTTATACCTTTCAGATGAAACTAAGTTTGCGAAAATCGGTTCAGCCATCTCTGAGAAAATTGTGTGAGTTTAAATGACACACACACATACACACATACATACACACACACAGAAAGGCAAAAAGGTGCGAAATCGGCAGTCCCAAAAAGGCGATTTAAAAAAAAATTTCGAGGTAACATAAAATCTCGACGTTTCATACATTTTAAAGATGTTTGGTATCAAAAATACGAAATCGATTTCTGAAATTTCATGGGGTTCCCCCTTTGAAAAAAAAATTGAGTTCCGGCTTATATGGGAATTTCATATGTGACTGAATCTGATAGATAATTTAATTATCTACAACTTTGTTAACAATTAAAACCGATTTGAAATTATCCGGAAAAGTTGTTTAATATTTTAACGAAGTCTAAGTCTAAGTTAGTTTCACAGAAGCCCTAGTGGTTTGTTAGTCAATTCACACGCACTTTTTTATTTGCCAAATAGTTGTGATTAGTTGAACAGTGCATTCAGCGGAATTTGAGAGCTTGGAAAGTCTCATCTTTTATCTGAAAATTATAATTCCAGATTCCACCTGATATAGGGCACCGTTAATATTTTTGGGATGAGAAGTCTTAGATAAGTGTTGACCAACCTAGTATGATATTAATATTCTTTTCCAAGATGGTGAGTGATTTCTCCCACAGAAACAGCTTTTTGAATGATGTATGCCTTCTTTTTCATTTTTTCGATTGTGTTCGGGGATGACTGATAACTATTCTTGCATGAACCTCCTACTCTGTTAGCATCTTCGTAAAAAATTCACTTGTCCTGAACTTCAACCTTTATATTTGAACAAACTCAATGAAACTTTTAACACCATTGCAATATTTCGCGAATTTCATTGCAATGCTTGGTTAAAAACGCTGATTATCTTTTTCAAAATTAACTCAATGTGACAAACAGTGAACAAAAAAATTTTTGGATCAAGATAATTTTTTTGGGATATATTCTAGGACTTGTACGTATATAAGGTTTTTCGTGGACTCAAATCATATTTTGTTTTCAAAAGTAATGCATTTCGCATAATCTAGGATCAATTTAGTAACGATTTCGTTTCACGCTAACCACTAATTTGGACAGGTACTGCTGTGGTTTAGAAACGGTGTGTCCCAACATTTAGTCTTGAACGGTATTATAATAGCTGACTTAAACGAGCATAACCTAAATTTTGCGACGTATGGTCCTTTCTAAAACATAAATGTAAGTAAACCCTTTTAACCAAGCACTACCTTCCGATGAATGGTAGTTCCTTCGAACTTAACGGAAAACTTGAACCAAAAGTACAAATAGTTTTCTGTCTCTGTCAAACATCCTAATTTTCAGAAGATCAATTAGAAATGTCAACGAAGAAGTTGTAATGAATCCCGTCAAATATTTTCATGCTACTAAACCCAATTGTTTTTGCCTTTCTCATATAAAGAAAGGCTATGCAATCACTGTAAAAATCGACTTTTTAACCGAGGCCCGGAGGGCCGAGTGTCATACACCATTCGATTCAGTTCGTCGAGATCGGCAAATGTCTGTGTGTCTGTATGTATGTGTGTGTATGTGTGTGTGTCATTTAAACTCACACAATTTTCTCAGAGATGGCTGAACCGATTTTCGCAAACCTAGTTTCATCTGAAAGGTATAACGCTCCCATAAGCTGCTATTGAATTTTTAGTTGATCCGACTTCCGGTTCCGGAGTTACGGGTTGAAGAGTGCGGTCACACAGCAAATTCCCATATAAACTGGTACCCCACCATGATGTTCAAATGATGTAAAATATATCAAAATTGATGTAACATTACTCTAGTTTGCAGGTCTGGATCACTAATGATCAATCAAAGCAGCTTTGATCCATATTATTCATATTATTTATCTTATTAATTCAATAATTTGTTTGGCTTTATTCGTATTATTTGTTTCATTTATTTTAATCGTTTTATTAAATTGCAATTTTCCCCAATTTTCAATTAGGAAAAAAATTAATCCTAATATAATTTAATTAATAAATTTAATTAGGAGTTTAAATTTTTATTCATTTGTAAAAAACAGTTTGCCTTATTTTAACAGTGTGTTCAGAAGTTCTCGCATACTTGCAAAATCTCACCTGTGAACGGAAAAATCGTAATTCCAGATTTCACCGTTTTATGTGCTCCAATCAAATTTCATAAGCAAATAGGTATTGCAAAATCTGTACGCATATGATTCGCATTTCTAATGCCAAAAGATTCTGACTGCTGCGGTAGCAGACAAAGGGTTAAGTCGCCGGCAAACTCTAAGCTTGCTCATATGACCCTTTCTATGCTTTTCTAAAACTTTCTTCCTTCAACCTCTTGCTCTCCCTTGAGTACTATGGCTCTTAATATTGCAAAATATACTTTATTTTCCAGTCCCTTGCTAACTGAATGTCATTAGAAACATAAAAAGGACAATTAACTCACTCTTAGCCGTTAACAAAAAAGGAAAAAAATATACCATGATGGGGATCCATCCAACAGCTTTGGGTGATAGCTGTCGACGCCGTATTCAATCAGCACACAGTGATCATACGCCACAACTGTTGATGCAAACACAAAATGCCGATTAACCGTTGTGTGTCCGACGCGGTACCCGGGTACCTTTTTATGTTTCAATTATTTAAATTCCTATGTTTTATCCATAGTTGGAAATTGAAACTTTGTGACATCTTAGAACTTAACTAAGTCAAGCTTTTGGGTTAATAATATTGTTGATATAGTAAGGGTGGGAGTGAGGAGGGGCTCCTGAATTTTTTTTACTACGTAACAGGCCGACGTGGGTACCCGGGTACCCACAAAACTAAAATGCCCATAACTAAGGTAATATTCAACCGATTTCGATACTTTTGGCCGTTTTGGATTCAGGAACTCATCCACTTTTGGACTTGGTAAAACTGAATCGGGCTACTTCATTCGGTTCCCGGGAATCCGGGTTTTTGAAAAATACTAGCAATGTGGATATCAAAATTCTTGGAATTGTATCAGTAGGCTGAATCTATTGGTTTTGGAACCTTTTAGTGATTTGACCCCGGAACGGACATTCCGGAGCAGGTTCCCGTGGGGCCGTGAGCGGCCATTCCGTTCCAATTCCATTTTTCAAATTGCCATAGGGTCCTGTAACAATAAAAAACAGACTTCCGAGACAATTTAAAAAGTTTTGATACTCATATTGCTAGGACATGATTAAAATTTACAAATCAGATCCTAGTACTGGAACATTACTCCGGAAAATCCGGATTACCAAAAACCAGATCCATTATTCCGGTTCTGTTGTACAGAATCAAAAAGTGGACGAGTTCCTGAATCCAAAACATCTAAAAGTGTCCAAATCGGTTAAAGGAAGCCATAGTTATGAGCATTTCAATTCGTGGGTACCCAAGAGTCAGAACCGAATGAAATTGAGGAGCAGTCAATAATATTACTGTATCTTTCAGTTGAAATCAAGTTTGTAAAAATCGGTAGAGAATTCGTTGGGTGTGATGGGTGTGCTTAAGAACTTGGCGGATTCCCCGGGGGTGTCATGAACCGTCATGGATCATTAGTGATCCAGACCCGCAAACTAGAGTAATGTTACATCAATTTTAATATGTTTTACATCATTTGAACATCATGGTGGTACCAGTTTATATGGGAATATGCTGTGTGACCGCACTCTTCAACCCGTAACTCTGGAACCGGAAGTCGGATCAACTAAAAATTCAATAGCAGCTTATGGGAGCGTTATACCTTTCAGATGAAACTAAGTTTGCGAAAATCGGTTCAGCCATCTCTGAGAAAATTGTGTGAGTTTAAATGACACACACACATACACACATACATACACACACACAGAAAGGCAAAAAGGTGCGAAATCGGCAGTCCCAAAAAGGCGATTTAAAAAAAAATTTCGAGGTAACATAAAATCTCGACGTTTCATACATTTTAAAGATGTTTGGTATCAAAAATACGAAATCGATTTCTGAAATTTCATGGGGTTCCCCCTTTGAAAAAAAAATTGAGTTCCGGCTTATATGGGAATTTCATATGTGACTGAATCTGATAGATAATTTAATTATCTACAACTTTGTTAACAATTAAAACCGATTTGAAATTATCCGGAAAAGTTGTTTAATATTTTAACGAAGTCTAAGTCTAAGTTAGTTTCACAGAAGCCCTAGTGGTTTGTTAGTCAATTCACACGCACTTTTTTATTTGCCAAATAGTTGTGATTAGTTGAACAGTGCATTCAGCGGAATTTGAGAGCTTGGAAAGTCTCATCTTTTATCTGAAAATTATAATTCCAGATTCCACCTGATATAGGGCACCGTTAATATTTTTGGGATGAGAAGTCTTAGATAAGTGTTGACCAACCTAGTATGATATTAATATTCTTTTCCAAGATGGTGAGTGATTTCTCCCACAGAAACAGCTTTTTGAATGATGTATGCCTTCTTTTTCATTTTTTCGATTGTGTTCGGGGATGACTGATAACTATTCTTGCATGAACCTCCTACTCTGTTAGCATCTTCGTAAAAAATTCACTTGTCCTGAACTTCAACCTTTATATTTGAACAAACTCAATGAAACTTTTAACACCATTGCAATATTTCGCGAATTTCATTGCAATGCTTGGTTAAAAACGCTGATTATCTTTTTCAAAATTAACTCAATGTGACAAACAGTGAACAAAAAAATTTTTGGATCAAGATAATTTTTTTGGGATATATTCTAGGACTTGTACGTATATAAGGTTTTTCGTGGACTCAAATCATATTTTGTTTTCAAAAGTAATGCATTTCGCATAATCTAGGATCAATTTAGTAACGATTTCGTTTCACGCTAACCACTAATTTGGACAGGTACTGCTGTGGTTTAGAAACGGTGTGTCCCAACATTTAGTCTTGAACGGTATTATAATAGCTGACTTAAACGAGCATAACCTAAATTTTGCGACGTATGGTCCTTTCTAAAACATAAATGTAAGTAAACCCTTTTAACCAAGCACTACCTTCCGATGAATGGTAGTTCCTTCGAACTTAACGGAAAACTTGAACCAAAAGTACAAATAGTTTTCTGTCTCTGTCAAACATCCTAATTTTCAGAAGATCAATTAGAAATGTCAACGAAGAAGTTGTAATGAATCCCGTCAAATATTTTCATGCTACTAAACCCAATTGTTTTTGCCTTTCTCATATAAAGAAAGGCTATGCAATCACTGTAAAAATCGACTTTTTAACCGAGGCCCGGAGGGCCGAGTGTCATACACCATTCGATTCAGTTCGTCGAGATCGGCAAATGTCTGTGTGTCTGTATGTATGTGTGTGTATGTGTGTGTGTCATTTAAACTCACACAATTTTCTCAGAGATGGCTGAACCGATTTTCGCAAACCTAGTTTCATCTGAAAGGTATAACGCTCCCATAAGCTGCTATTGAATTTTTAGTTGATCCGACTTCCGGTTCCGGAGTTACGGGTTGAAGAGTGCGGTCACACAGCAAATTCCCATATAAACTGGTACCCCACCATGATGTTCAAATGATGTAAAATATATCAAAATTGATGTAACATTACTCTAGTTTGCAGGTCTGGATCACTAATGATCAATCAAAGCAGCTTTGACCACATTGGCCACCTATGACGGTTCATGACGCCCTCGGGGAACCCGCCAAGTTCCTAAGCTAATATCACACTCATACCCCAACGAATTCTCTACCGATTTTTACAAACTTGATTTCAAATGAAAGATACAGTAATATTATTGACTACTGCTGAATTTCATTCGGTTCTGACTCTTGCTTCCGGAGTTACAGGGGTGTTAGTAAGGATACACCGGAATTTCCCATATAAATCGGTACAATCGTAATACCTCAGAGGCCAAAAACTATTGAAATGGTCACCAAATTACATCCATTCGGAGGTCTACATCACTGAATGGAAATCAAACATTCTTTGAATATATTGTCCACTATCGACAATTTCGGAAATCCCGGTATTCGGGCGTATTCCACAATTTAAGTCACATCTATTCTTAGGTGATGACTGAACCGATTTTCTCAAACTATGTCTCAAATGGATGGTATAATATGCAGCTGGGTGTTGCATCGTTCGCCCCTCTCCCCTTACAATTGCACCTCACCCCTTCATCACCCCCCTCGGACCACCCTCACACTCGCATTCTCTTCATTGACCCCGTATACCGGTAGTGTATGTGTGTCATTTAAACTTACACAATTTTCTCAGAAATGACTGAACCAATTTACACAAACTTAGTTTTAAACTAAAGGTATAGCGCGCCCATAAGCTGCTATTGAATTTTTAGTTCATCCGACTTTCAGTTCCAGAGTTGCGGATCGGATTGTGGTTGGATTTTCTCCTACCCTTGATCCCCTCCCCCATACCCTTCCACTCCCCCGGCCCTCTCGACAAAACGATTCGAGCCAATGTATTCCGATTCCCATGGGATTTATTTTTTAAGAATGTAAATACTGTTAATCCAATAATGTAATAAAGCATATAAACATTTATCGTCCGTGTGGTTTCAAAAAATGCAACGTCATGCGTGGTTTGGATGCGATGAAATAACTTCGTGCAAGGTGTTCATTAATAATGCTGCATGTTCAATGTGACTGCGGTCGCGTCTTGTACACTACCCTTTAATTTTTCACTTTTTATTTTGTTCAAACTAATTTATGTATCATTGATTCAATAAATTCCTTACTTTCACTTACACAGCTGTTTTCGAAATTTAAAAATGAAGAAAGTGATGTGTTATGCATTTCTTTTGTTTGCATTTTTACCTGCGAAAAATGCGATCAAACGCGTGGGGTACATTTATACCCCAGTGCAACATTCTAGAGTGGAAAACGCAAGTGCAACGTTCTAGGGTTGTAATAATGTAATAAACATTTCCACAATTATATTGAACATGATCGGTCATGGTCATAGTTTGAAGAAATGGTAATGGTAATGGTCATAGTTTGAAGAAATGAGAAAGGCACAATTGCACCGTTAGGTGGATTAAAACAGGTTTTTTGGTAATGAAATAAGGGCGAGAAAATATATTTCCAAACCACTAGGCCTCATGTGAAACTATCTTAGATATAAATTAGTTAAAATCTTAAACAACTTTTCCGGGCGATTTCAGATCAATTTTTAGTTGTCAACAAACTTGTAGAAAATTAAATTTTCTATCAAATTCTCACTTTTATTGTTGTTCGAATGTCTAAAGCACCATTTAGAGACAGAAATATTAACTAGTTTGAGTAGTAAAACCTATGTTGTTCAGTGTTGGGAAATTATCAAAAAATCAAAAATCGGTAACGCATAAAATTACTACTGATTCTCTTACTCGATATTTATTATCAGCAAAATCACGGATGAGTTTAGCAATACAATGAAAATGTGAAATCCATTACGCCTTCATCGATCTCATCATCGTGATAAGTTTTTCTTTCACACGTACTCATAAAATCATCTAAAGAGAAAATCAATCTCACCAATTATCAATGATGTGTGATGGTATTGATGATATTGATGATATTGATTATTTTATTATGCGCATAAACTGCTATATCAGTTTCGTCTGCCATTTTGCAGTAGCTGCGATTGAACAACTAGAGCTGAATATAGCGGGAGATGCGGGAAGTTAATTAGGGTCCAACACATTTGTTTAGGGGGGAAATGTTCTCGTATGCAGCGAACCAAAATATTAATTTAACATAATAGTACAAATAGTACATGTCCCTATACTATTAAACATGTTTGAGTGTTAGGATTTTAGTTGACCAACAGCCCAACAGGGCTTACATCGTGCTCACCGAAGCCGCCAAAACACTAGAAACCCGGAAACTTCACACGGTTTCTCTGCTGTTAGGGAGTTTGAGTGAGTGTAACACCGACTACACCAGTGTAGTGCAAATTTAAGTTGTTTGAGAGACATTTTAGCGAAATTTTTCCTTTTTTGCTTTCATCGGAGTATCGGTTTGAATCACAATTTGCTATGTGATCGCACGCCACAAGCTGTAACTTCGGAACCGGAAGTCGGATCGGGATGATATTAGCCATTTACTGGGGCGCAACCTTTCATTTGAGACTAATTTTGGTTGAATCGGTTTAGCCATCTCCGAGAAACCGATGTGACTGTTATTCTGAATTTGGATACTTCCGCCGGGGCTTCCAGAACCGATGATGGTGGCCAATGTGGCCAAAAAGACTTTGAATGGATGTTAGTGACCTAATACTACAAATCAAAGCAGTTGTAGTCATACTTTGGAAAAATTTTCACCTTTATACATTCATTGCAGAATTTATTAAAATCGACATTTTCTGCGTGATCGTGCTCACCACCCTGTAATTCCGGAACCGGAAGTCGGATCCATCAGAAATTCAATAGCAGCCTATGGGAACGTTGTATCTTTCATTTGAGACTAAGTTTATCAAAATCGGTTTAGCCATCTCTGAGAAAAATGAGTGACATTTTTGGTCACATACACACACAGACGCACATACACACACACATACATACACACGCACAGACATTTGCCGAACTCGACGAACTGAATCGAATGGTATATGTCACCCGGCCCTCCGGTCCCCCGTAAAAAGTCGGCTTTCAGAGCAATTGCAATGCCTTTCTATTGAGAAAGGCAAAAAATGATATATTAATTAACATATTCAAAAGGTGAGAATATCGAATAAGTTTGGTAAACAAATCTCTACACCTCCTTGTTCATAAAACATCATTGTCGCCCAGGAACCGGAGGAATCTGAAAATACATTTTTCCGTATAAAAAATGGGAGATTGTAGACACTTAAATCCATCTGAATATACTTTTCATCTAAACCAACCTTTTTTCCAGTCCTTGCACATCTAAAAACTGATAAACATTTTGATAACTTTCTCCGACGATTTTAAAACGATTTATGGTTCTCTACAGAGTTATAGACAATAAAATTGTTTATAAGATTCTGAATTTTAGTGTAATTTGAATGTCAGTACCAACCAGTGACAAAAATGTGAATTAGATTCATTATAAAACCAAAGTTTTCGTTCAAAACACTTTAGAATAACAAGTTATTCTAGACCCCCCCCCGGATAATTTTGCATTTGGTTTCAAATAATAGGGAAAAGTTCATTCTTTCATATCCCGAAGTTTTCTGGACGCTGTTTGTACACGTGGCATGGTTATGTGGAATCTTCTGTCAAAGGCTACTTGACACGAGTTTGAGAGGATACACCATTTTGTCCCGTCCAGTGCTATTGCCATGCAAAATCTTTGCTCGTTAAAGCAAGGTGTTCTTGAAATAGCCAACTCCGTGCTTCAGTAGATCCACGCATGACAAACTCGAATCGGTGACTGCACTGTCGGACATGTAGACACGGTAGTGTTTGATTAACAGCTTGTCGCCAGTAATGCAATTTGCTTGCTGTAGTCAGAATAACACAATTCTGAGCTAGGGGCAAATCACTCTAGAAATGTACATAAAACATGCAATGAATTTAAAAAAAATGCATTATGTTTATAATTATGTCTAATTGAGATGAAATTTTGCATAAGGGCTTATTTCAAGAAGCTAATGATTTCGAAGTGTGTCTACACACTAAATTTTGATTGCTGAATATCAGAAAAATTTTACTGAATTTTGCCGAGCTGAAATATCAGCAATACTTCCATCAAAAAATATTTCGCTGAAATTACAGAAATTCAAAACTGTCGAAAGCTTTACTCGAATCAGTGGAACAAAAATTTGCAAAGCTGAATTCTTAGTAAATCCTGCTTTGCTGCAAAGTATCTGCAAAATATTTTGCTGAAACAAAATATAAACAATTGGTGTGTAGTTATAAAATTCGATGGTTATTCTCCTTCCATACAAACAATTGTCATCTTATTACACAGTTTCCGGAATAGATGCTCCCTCCATTCCCTCCAAATATCTAGCGTCAACTGATCTTGAATATACAGATTTGTGGCAGGACTTTAAATGAAATGAGCGACAGTCAAACACGAACGAACATAGCTTGAATCTTGTGGAAATCGGATTTTTCTGCAGTTTACAAGTAAAATCAACCTTATTCTGCATTACGACTGACCGCATTTTCTTACGAATATGATTTGTATTCTGAATAACGACAGCAAAAGTAAACGGGAGTCAGAGTCGATCGAAGCACAATCGTTTGAAAAATGTGGGAAAAATTCCATCGTAATGACAAAGTCGCATACGGACACACAACATCGAACCATAGCTGACCTAAAGAGCCACTGTCTTGAATTGTTCGGTAGCATCGAACAATTACCTAACGACGTAACAGTCTATGCAAGTCGTCCATAAAAAGAACGAAAGCATATGCAGTAAACTAGGTCAGCATTTTCATTCTTCGATTGACACCATCAGCAAATCGACCGAAACAATATCGGACAATATGAATCATAAAATTGACGAACGGCTATCACACCTCGAGAACGAACTGCTTTCCACTAAATGTTCTGAGCCGAACCTTCTCGCCAATTCCGACCTATTGGAGGAATTGAAGGAAGAAGTGAAAGCTATTTCCATTGCAATGTCCTACATGACAACACCAGAAAATGGCATAAATCAATCAGTATCCCTGGCTGAAGAGTTAGGGACCATCCATAAATTACGTAACGCTTTTAGGGGGGAGGGGGTACAACAAGTTGTGACATGTTGTGACATAGGGGGGAGGAGGAGTCACCTAGATCGTTACGTAACATGTTTTCACCGAAGAAAAAAAAAATTTTCTAGGAATTTGTTACGTAACAGGGGAGGGGGGGATGAAGAAATTTGTGACAATATGTTACAAGGGGGGAGGGGGAGTCAATTTTGGGCAATTTTTGCGTTACGTAATTTATGAATGGTCCCTTAGCGGAAAAATCACACGCTACAATAATCCAACAGAAAATAGATCATACGTCTCCAGGCTGGCGATTTTTGGGCGATAAATGGCAATGGAAGCAGGATTGGACAAAATATGACGCCAAATAACGCATTCGACGACTTCAGGAAAAAGCGGCTGATAAGGCAAAACGCAACCGAAAACGTCGTAAGCAGTCAACGTGACAACGATCGCGCTAACAATCATCATCATAACGACGAAAAAATAATTTACCGTTCCTCCCACAACCACCGAACATCCGTTTGCAGGTCCACAGCAGCATAGGGGAGAGTGAGGACATTTGATCCTTAGGGATATTTGTTTTTCTGGCCATATCTCATAATCTATACGAATAAAGTTTTTTTTTATTCATTTCATATATTTGATAGGCACAAATGCGTTAACTTGGCGGTGCCAAATTCTTTTGTTTTTACAATTTGGACATTTTAAAACTAGGAAGTTACGATGTTGAAATATTTTTTTTTTCATAAAAGATAAAAAATTTACAGCTATCTTAAGACTAGAAATAAGATTCTATATACAACAGAGGGGGCAAAAGATTTTTTTATGAAAAATTTTAAAAGAAGGAATTCAATAGTAATAGTTTTTTAGGAAATATTTACAGCTATCTTTAAACTAACAATATAGTTTGGTACACAAAAGGGGGAACAAATATTTATGAAAAATTTCACCGGTGTTTTAAAACTAGGGTTACAATTCTATTTACAAGATGGGGGACAATAGTTTTATCAAAGAGGTAAAATTGCAACTATCTTAAAACTAGGAATACGGAATACAAATTTGATTTTTTATCGGAGACTTATGCTTGGTCAAGATATTCAGAGGGGAGCTTATTTCCAAAATCGGTGTAGAAGCAGTTGTATCAAGGACAGGGGAGAGAAGGCGTAGATGGTGACCGGGAGAGAAGAGCAAAACTTGCAACTTTCGGACAAACGGGAGATTAGCGAAACAAATTAGCGCTTCAGTCTAGTAGGTCGGATTGGCGGATGGTATTCTTCGGACCCTTACGAATAAAGTTATCACAATATAAAAAGAAAATGAAGTATTTGCTCGTTTATGATGTTTAAAAAACAAATCTAATGTATTACATTTGGTTTGGAAAAGTTGTGTTATACTTTAGAAAATATGTGTTTCAATCCATCTCGAAGATCTTTTTACAATTTTTTTGAGCGGTTGTATGAGATAGTCGAACTAATTATTTATGAATATTTACCATTACGTTCTAAGGGCTTTTGTCTAGAAAAACACGTTTTTTGAATAAAAACTTTCACTAAGCATGCAAATAAATTTATCTGGTATCTTTGATCCCTGTGACAATGGATATTCTTGATCCCTATCATTAGTTCTCTCAAACACTTTCGAAATGTATAGAAATAGAAAAGCATCATTTTCATAAAGTACCGGGCTCTATTAATTGATCTAAAATATTTTTTCCGTGAACAAATCATGATATAAGTTATTGAAAGTTGGTAAAGCCAGTTAAACAGCACTGATTTACTGTAAATACTTGTCTTGACTTTCTACTGTGGTTAAAGGATGTCGTGCATCTAAAAAGGTAGTATCATTATTTAATTTGTCAGGACAGGGCGTTAACTGAACTTTCGTGTCTATAGGTCATAAAGTGCTCTGTTTCTTTAGCCCTAGTAGGCGGGGGATCAAATTACCACACGTTTTCACAAAAACCTCGTTTTGACCTGATTTTCAAAACTGTTCATATTACTGACAGGACATAGTATTCGGATTGATACATTATTCACAACTCTTACAATTCGAATTGAATACAAGATCCGAAGGACTACCTACCACTCCTGACCATCTCCTGCGCATTTTCATCGAAGTGTATCAGGAATATGGGTTAAACCCAGACGAAGCTGCAGCAGACCTTGACTTCTATGGAAAATTTTTATCAAACGAAAGAACCAAGCGCCTTGAACAACTCCGCGAAGCTACGTATAAGTTTGGAACGTCGAATTTTCGGAAGTAACGAGGCCCTCTATAGAGGAAGAAAATATAACTGTAAGTAATTTAAATATACCAAAAACTTCTTCGCATCCACAACAGAATTCGACTGAAATTTTAGTCTATTGCCAAAATTTTAATCGAACGAAAAGCCCAGCCAAAATGAAAGAAATCCAACAAAAAATAATTTCATCATCTTTTAATATAAGTCTTGGAACAGAAAGTAGCTGAGATGAAAGCGTAAGAAGCGAAGAAATTCAATTTAATGTATTTCGGCAGGACCGTAATTTGTCTCTTTGAAAGAAAAAGTTTGGAGGAGGAGTTATTATAACCATAAACGCAGACTTTCCTTCAGAAGAAATAGAAACCATGAAACATATAGAATTTGAACATATATGGGCAAAAGCAGTTATATCAGGAGAAGTGCACATATTCTCCTCTGTGTACTTTCCACCTGAAAATGCTCACAAAAAATCATTTGAACTATTTTTTCAAACTGTAGAATCTATCATGTCAAACATGGAACCTGAAGTAAAACTGCATATTTATGGCTACTTTAATCAACGGAACACCAACTTCATCGTAGACATTGAAAACGAATCTATCTTACTCGCAGTCATAGGCGAAAATGAAACACTTCAATACTTCTTTGACAAAATATCAGAATTTGGCCTGCACCAAATCAACCATGTAAAAAATAGACAAAATTCATATTTAGACCTCTTATTCACGAACTTCACTGAAAACTTCTATGTTAATGCATCTTTATCTCCATTATGGAAAAATGAATATAAAACAGTCTTCGAAGAAGTCAAACGTAGACTATGTAGAATAAATTGGCAAACTGTATTGATTATAGAAGGAAATGTCAACGAAGCAGTGACTAAATTCTATTTAATTGTAACGAATTTATTCTCTTTTTTTTCATAAAACGTTTATTTGACACGGCATTTGTAAAAGCTTTTTTACGCCGGGGTTTTTTTACATAACATGTTACAAAAGTTCTTAAGACTATCACGTTATAATAAAAATTCACTTTCTAATGCTAACACTGAGGATAATTATCATTTTGAATATTTTTATTTATACTCTATTTTCTTGAATTTCATTTTAAACCTATTGATAGTTTTTCTGTAATTTTTGTTAATTTTTTTTTCACTATTTATATCGTTTTATCTAACTTAACTAACTGCGAAGAAATCTAAATTGTTTGTGGGTAGCAAGGGAAAAAACTAGAAACATTGTGGGGATAATTATATTTGAATATTTATTGTTTTGAGGAAATGATAAATATGGCCCATGTATGTAAGATCTCGTAAAGCGATGATATCACGAACAGGAACATAGAGTGGTTTTCTTCTGGCTCGTAAGGAGTCTATTAATTGGGATCTGGCTTCACGATATTCAGTGCAAGTCCAAACAATATGTCCAATGTCTTCGTAACTCTCTCCGCGAGCACATTGATTATCTTCTGCGATCCCAATACGACGGAGATGCGCATTCAACGTATAATGGTTGGACATGAACCTAGACATCACACGAATGAAGTTTCGACTTACATCCAACCCTTTGAACCATGCCTTCGTTGATACTTTAGGGATAATTGAGTGCAACCACCGTCCCAGATCTCCATTGTCCCATGATGTTTGCCAACTAGTAAGCGTCCTCTGACGAGAAGCGCTATAAAATTCATTGAAGGCAATAGGTCTTTCATAGAGGTCACCGTCCAGTGCTCCTATTTTGGCTAAATTATCCGCTCTCTCATTACCCGGTATGGAGCAAGGAGCGGGAATCCACACTAAGGTAATTTGATAAGATTTATTTGTTTATTTAGTTAAGTATTCTCGTATCTTCTTCAAAAAGAACGGAGCGTGATTGTCAAGCTTTAATGAGCGTAGTGCCTTAATTGTGCTGAGGCTATCTGTGAGAATGAAATAATGACTCGGAAGTAAAGTATCAATGATTTTTCAGACTATAGTGAACTGCTGCTAGTTCGGCTGTGTAAACAGAGGCAGGTTCTGCAAGCTTGAAAGAGATCGAGGTGTTATTGTTGAAAATACCGAAGCCAGTGGCCTCATTGATTCGTGACCCATCAGTGTAGAACATTTTATGGCTGTGAATGTGTTGGTATTTAATTATGAATATTTTTTGGCCTGCACCAAATCAACCATGTAAAAAATAGACAAAATTCATATTTAGACCTCTTATTCACGAACTTCACTGAAAACTTCTATGTTAATGCATCTTTATCTCCATTATGGAAAAATGAATATAAAACCGTCTTCGAAGAAGTCAAACGTAGACTATGTAGCATAAATTGGCAAACTGTAGGTTTGTTCCAGTACACGGAAGTCACTCCGGAGTAAACAGGAGCGAAAAATCTTTGCTCCTTTTTACTCCGGTTTGCTACCAGAAGAAGAAAAAAGAGAAGAAGAGAGTACAGGAACGATTTTCTCCGGAGTACTTCCAGTTTCTCCTGGTACTGGAACAGACCTTGTATTGATTATAGAAGGAAATGTCAACGAGGCAGTGACTAAATTCCATTTAATTGTAACGAATTTATTCTCTTTTTTTCATAAAACGTTTATTTGACACGGCATTTGTAAAAGCTTTTTTACGCCGGGGTTTTTTTACATAACATGTTACAAAAGTTCTAAAGACTATCACGTTATAATAAAAATTCACTTTCTAATGCTAACACTGAGGATAATCATCATTTTGAATATTTTTATTTATACTCTATTTTCTTGAATTTCATTGTAAACCTACTGATAGTTTTTCTGTAATTTTTGTTTATTTTTTTTTTCTTTATTTATATCGTTTTATCTAACTTAACTAACTGCGAAGAAATCTAAATTGTTTGTGGGTAGCAAGGGAAAAAACTAGAAACATTGTGGGGATAATTATATTTGAATATTTATTGTTTTGAGGAAATGATAAATATGGCCCATGTATGTAAGATCTCGTAAAGCGATGATATCACGAACAGGAACATAGGGTGGTTTTCTTCTGGCTCGTAAGGAGTCTATTAATTGGGATCTGGCTTCACGATATTCAGTGCAAGTCCAAACAATATGTCCAATGTCTTCGTAACTCTCTCCGCGAGCACATTGATTATCTTCTGCGATCCCAATACGACGGAGATGCGCATTCAACGTATAATGGTTGGACATGAGCCTAGACATCACACGAATGAAGTTTCGACTTACATCCAACCCTTTGAACCATGCCTTCGTTGATACTTTAGGGATAATTGAGTGCAACCACCGTCCCAGATCTCCATTGTCCCATGATGTTTGCCAACTAGTAAGCGTCCTCTGACGAGAAGCGCTATAAAATTCATTGAAGGCAATAGGTCTTTCATAGAGGTCACCGTCCAGTGCTCCTATTTTGGCTAAATTATCCGCTCTCTCATTACCCGGTATGGAGCAAGGAGCGGGAATCCACACTAAGGTAATTTGATAAGATTTATTTGTTTATTTAGTTAAGTATTCTCGTATCTTCTTCAAAAAGAACGGAGCGTGATTGTCAAGCTTTAATGAGCGTAGTGCCTTAATTGTGCTGAGGCTATCTGTGAGAATGAAATAATGACTCGGAAGTAAAGTATCAATGATTTCCAGACTATAGTGAACTGCTGCTAGTTCGGCTGTGTAAACAGAGGCAGGTTCTGCTAGCTTGAAAGAGATCGAGGTGTTATTGTTGAAAATACCGAAGCCAGTGGCCTCATTGATTCGTGACCCATCAGTGTAGAACATTTTATGGCTGTGAATGTGTTGGTATTTAATTATGAATATTTTGGGGATCTCCAGAGAGCGCAGGTGATCCGGGATTCCACGAATTTCCTCTTGCATGGACGTGTCGAAAAATAAAGTGGAATCGGGAGTATCTAGTATATTAACGCATGTCATAACATAACTAGAAGGCGTTATTTCTTGTGACATGTGATTGAAGTACACTGTCATGAATTTGGTTTGGGATTGAAGCTCGACAAGTCTTTCAAAATTTTCAATTACCAATGGATTCATAACCTCACATCGTATAAGTAAACGAGAGGAGAGATCCCAGAATCGATCTTTTAAGGGAAGAACTCCCGCTAGTACTTCAAGACTCATCGTATGTGTCGATTGCATGGAACCTAAGGCGATTCGTAAACAACGATACTGTATTCGTTCCAATTTAATAATGTGAGTGTTTGCAGCTGAACGGAAACAGAAGCACCCATATTCCATTACTGAAAGTATCGTTGTTTGATACAATCTTATCACGTCACTTGGATGAGCACCCCACCAAGATCCGGTTATTGTTCGGAGAAAATTTATCCTTTGTTAGCACTTCTTTATCAGATACCTAATGCGGCCTCCCCATGTACCTTTAGAATCGAACCAAATTCCGAGATATTTAAAGGCCATGACTTGGGCTATCGTTCTACCAACCAACTGAAGCTAAAGCTGAGCTGGATCACGCTTCCTTGAAAAAATAACCAACTCTGTTTTCTCCGTAGAGAAATCGATGCCTAGCTTCAATGCCCAACTTGATAAATTATCCAAACTATCTTGCAGTGGTTGTTGTAAATTTATGGCTTTTGGTCCTGTAACAGAAACCACGCCATCATCTGCAAGTTGCCTTAGAGTGCATGGGCCGACAATACAATTATCAATGTCATTCACGTAAAAATTGTAGAGAAGGGGGCTTAAACAAGAATCTTGTGGGAGACCCATGTAACTTATTCTGAATGTTGCCAAATCGCCATATGAAAAATGCATGTGCTTTTCTGACAATAAGTTGTATAAATAATTATTTAACATTGGTGAAAGACCACATTGATGTAGTTTCTCTGAGAGAACATCAATGGAAACAGAGTCGAATGCTCCTTTTATGTCTATGAACACAGACGCCATTTGTTCTTTTTGTGAGTAAGCGAGTTGGATTTCTGACGAAAGTAGCGCCAGGTAATCATTCGTTCCCTTTCCTCTCCGAAAACCAAACTGGGTATCTGAGAGCAAGACGTTCGCCTCAACCCAATTGTCGAGACGTCGTAAGATAATTTTTTCCAACAATTTCCTGATGCAGGATAGCATTGCAATCGGTCGATACGAGTTATGGTCGGAGACTAGTTTCCCCGGTTTTGGAATAGCGATAACTCTCACTTGTCTCCAGACGTGCGGGACAATGTTCTGCTCAAGAAGCTTATTGAACAAATTCAACAAGCGTCTTTTTGCTAGGTCAGGCAGATTCTTCACCAAGTTGAATTTAATTCTGTCTGGACCCGGAGCATTATTGTTACATGAGAGGAGTGCAATTGAAAATTCCATCAGTGTCAAAGGCGAATCTATGGAATCGTTACTTGTGGGAGCACCGCGAATGATTTTCTGCGCAGGAGCAGAATCTGAACAAACTTTCTTAGCAAAATTAAATATCCAGCGATTCGAAAAATCTTCGCTTTCATTAGTTACGTTTCGATTCCTGTGTTCCAAAGAGTACTCATTGATGTTTCTCTTGACAAACCATCAACGAAACGTCTCCAATAACTAGACTTTTTGGCACGACGGAGACTGTCAAATTTGTTTTGTAAAATCGAATAATTTCCAAAGTTCGCACGTGTACACCCGTTTCATAATTTCTTTGTAAGCAACTTGTTTAGCTTCATATGCATCCGAGCACTCTTTGTCCCACCAGGGATTAGGAGGCCGGCTGTTCATTATCATGCCAGGATTGCATTTCGTTTGGGTTTGTTCTGCTGCTTCAATAATCAAACCCGCTAGAAATTCATATTCTTCGGTAGGTGGTAGCTCTTCCGTCGAAACAAGAGAAGTGGAAATTAAAGATTGGTATTTTTTCCAATCAATATTTCGTGTCAAGTCGTAGGGGACATTGATTGAATTCGTGAGGCCTAATTCACTGTTAATTGAAATAACGACTGGCAAATGATCGCTACCGTGAGGATCAGGTACAACCTTCCACGTGCAATCTAACCGAAGTGATGTCGAGCATAGAGATAGATCTAATGCACTTGGTCGTGCGGGTGGTCTGGGAATGCGTGTTGTTTCGCCTGTATTTAAAACTATCATATTGAGCTCATCACAAACATTGTATATCAAAGAGGATCGATTATCATTGAAGAGGGAACCCCACAATACTCCGTGCGAGTTGAAGTCTCCCAGTATCAGCCGCGGAGCAGCTATGGATTCCACTACCTCGAAAATCTGACGTTGTCCAATTTGAGCTTTGGGAGGTATATATATATATATATATATATATATATATATATATATATATATATATATATATATATATATATATATATATATATATATATATATATATATATATATATATATATATATATATATATATATATATATATATATATATATATATATATATATATATATATATATATATATATATATATATATATATATATATATATATATATATATATATATATATATATATATATATATATATATATATATATATATATATATGCGCACTCAACGTATAATGGTTGGACATGAGCCTAGACATCACACGAATGAAGTTTCAACTTACATCCAACCCTTTGAACCATGCCTTCGTTGATACTTTAGGGATAATTGAGTGCAACCACCGTCCCAGATCTCCATTGTCCCATGATGTTTGCCAACTAGTAAGCGTCCTCTGACGAGAAGCGCTATAAAATTCATTGAAGGCAATAGGTCTTTCATAGAGGTCACCGTCCAGTGCTCCTATTTTGGCTAAATTATCCGCTCTCTCATTACCCGGTATGGAGCAATGAGCGGGAATCCACACTAAGGTAATTTGATAAGATTTATTTGTTTATTTAGTTAAGTATTCTCGTATCTTCTTCAAAAAGAACGGAGCGTGATTGTCAAGCTTTAATGAGCGTAGCGTAGTGTGAGAATGAAATAATGACTCGGAAGTAAAGTATCAATGATTTCCAGACTATAGTGAACTGCTGCTAGTTCGGCTGTGTAAACAGAGGCAGGTTCTGCAAGCTTGAAAGAGATCGAGGTGTTATTGTTGAAAATACCGAAGCCAGTGGCCTCATTGATTCGTGACCCATCAGTGTAGAACATTTTATGGCTGTGAATGTGTTGGTATTTAATTATGAATATTTTGGGGATCTCCAGAGAGCGCAGGTATATATATATATATATATATATATATATATATATATATATATATATATATATATATATATATATATATATATATATATATATATATATATATATATATATATATATATATATATATATATATATATATATATATATATATATATATATATATATATATATATATATATATATATATATATATATATATATATATATATATATATATATATATATATATATATATATATATATATATATATATATATATATATATATATATATATATATATATATATATATATATATGCGATAGACATGTCTTTGCCTTTAATGTTCGTTTGGACAGCTACAGCCTCAATGCCCGCAAACAAGGGGATGTTAATTCTATAGAAAGAATAGGACTTTTTAATTCCTAGAAGCACTCCTCCATACGGGGTGTCTCGGTCTAGGCGAATAATGTTGAAATCATTCAAGTTGAAATTAATGTTTGAGTTAAGCCATGTTTCACATAAAGCAAAAGCATCGCATTTCAAATTATGCAGCAAAAATTTCAAGAAATCAATTTTAGGTATGATACTTCTGCAATTCCACTGTAAAATAGTGATGGGATCTTTCACTGGAGGAGGTGAATTATCCATCGAAAGATACAATCGCTGCAAGGATGGGCCATTGCGCAATCAGCTGCTCTAAAAATGTTCTAATTGTTGGGAGGAACGCTGAAAGTATACATTTTAGTGGTTCAGAAATATTGAATGTTTTGAAAATCCAATCAACAATTTCAGAAAATTTCAATAACCCTATCCCCGGTTGAGGCTCGGAGGAAGTTGAAGTTTTATTATTACCAGTAATGGTGTTCTGTTTGGATTGTACATTACCAAAACCGGGAGGGACTGGCTTCGGTATTTCATCGGAATTCTTTAGCTTTGGCCGCAATTTATTTATTGGAGCAGAAATTTTAAGGCCCTTGCTTGGCAGTTTGGGAAAAGAGGATTTTTTTCTTTTTCTGGATCCTCTAGGTAAAACAAATGATGTACCTTCGGACGCTTCGTCAGAGTCAGACTCTTTCGGCAATAGAATAGCGTATCTGTTTTCTGAGACCGTGGGTTCAGGAGTAGCATTTTTCAGTATTTCTGTATAAGAGCGCTTAGACCTCTCCTTCAAGGATCGTTTAATTTTATCCTCCCGCAATTTATATTTGGGGCATGCAAGGAGCTCGTGTGAATTTTGTCCGCAATGTAAACATTTTTCTAAGTTTTTATTGCATGTATCCTCTTGATGAGGCCCCCTACATTTGCCACGCCGTACCTTATTGGAACAGTAAGTGGCTGTGTGGCCAAGCTGTTTACAATTGAGGCAATTCATCACACGAGGAATGAAAAGGAGAACGGGGAGACGAATTCTATTAATAAGAACATGGCTAGGCAAAGCAGACCCAGCGAAAGTTACACGAAATGAATAGGATGGTCGGTAAACTTTTTTCTCTTCTTCAAGTGATACTGAGTACAATTGCTTACAATCGAGTATTTTAACTGTATTAAGCAGGGTGTTCTTGAAACAACCAACACCATGCTTAAGTATATCCTCGGAAGTGAGGCTGGGTTCAGAGATGACTCCATCGCATTCTATATCGCGCGAAAGTATATAAACTTTATATTCACGCGTGAAGAGTTCGCAGGCTACTATCTCGTTAGCTTGTCTAATGTTATCAACGCTAACTCGAAGTTTGTCTTTATTTACTTTCACGATCTCTGTTATAGCAGAAAATCGTGAAGTTAGATCCCGTGCAATTTGCACAAGGTTTAATGGCTTTTCGTTTCCGCCTGAAGAAAACTTGCCAAGGTCCAGAAGACCCTTGAGGGTATAATTTTATTCTAGGGAGAGTTGAGGGAGGGGGATCAGAAGAATTTTGCTCTTGTGAAATGGAGGATTCCATCTCACTATCCTCCATCTCGCCTACCATACACAGTAAGTTAATTAAATACTTATACTAGCACAATTATACTAAAATCTACCTGTCCTTCGAAGAGTTGCAGCTTCATGCTGTCTCCCTCTGCCACACGCTCGGGTTGAACACAGCGTAACCACCACTACCAAGATGGAGCCGCTGCTTACCTGTGGGTATTTTCGTACTACGTAGCGTGGCTAGGTACACAAATACACAAAAGCCCGTATCTGCACTAGTACAGATGAATAAGTGATGATAAAGCGAGACGCTTCACCAACAAGATGCAACTCTGTCTCACGTCGTCACAAGCGCCGACTGTATGCAGCGCAACTACTACCACCACCAAGGTGGAGTCGCCGCTTACCTGTGGGTCCAGAGGTATTCCCCTACCACGCAGCGTGGCTAGGTACACAAATACTCAAAATAATTTATTCTCTGGAACAATATCAGTAAAAAGAAGAAGAAGAACTCACGGCGGTCAACAGCCTGTATGGTTCAACCATCATCTGAAAAATTTAAAAAATGGAAAGCAAAAGGCACATAAAATTTACAAGAAAAAACATAGCATTACAAATCGGCAAAACTATCTGGATATTTGCTCCCAACTCGACATAGCCATTAACACTACACATCAAGAATATAATAGTAAAATCGAGCATGAAATCAAGGCCTGTCCAAAAAAATTCTTCAATTACGTGAAAACGAAATTGAAAAGTAGCAGCTTTCCATCCCAAATGCATTTTGACGCACATGTAGGAAATAACAATACTGAAATTTGCAATTTATTTGGAAAATTCTCTTCTCCGAAACAGACCAGGACCGCGACTACTTTTCAATTATACCTGAATTTTCAAATGACATTTCCGTCCACGAACTATCTGAACACGAAATTACCACTGCACTAAAAAACTTAGACGCATCAAAAGGACCGGACGGAATAGCACCAATATTTTAAAAAAATCTAGCAGAAGAATTCACTCTACCATTACTACATATTTTCAACATGTCACTGAAAAATGGAACATTCCCAGAAATATGGAAATCATCCTTTTTAGTGCCAATTTTTAAATCAGGCGCTAAATCGGACATCCAAAACCATCGTGGGATTGCCATTATATCATGCATTCCAAAATTATTCGAAAAACTAGTGAATGACAAAATATTTCAGCAAATCAAAAATCAAATAACAATCAAGCAGCATGGCTTTTATAAAGGCCGCTCAACAACATCAAACCTTTAAGAATTTGTAACATTTACTGTAAATGCAATGGACAATGGCAACCATGTCGATACACTCTACACAGACTTTAGTAAAGCATTCGACCGTATTGACATACCTTTATTACTCTTCAAACTGCAAAAATATGGCATGGAAAATAGACTATTGAAATGGTTCGAATCATATTTAACGAAACGTGAACAAACAGTTCGCTTTCAGAATATACTCTTGAAAGCAATTCCTGTCACCTCTGGCGTACCCCAGGGTTCCCACTTAGGACCTCTTCTTTTTATTTTGTATGTAAATGACATTACCTTTATATTCAAACATCTTAAAGTGCTTATATACGCAGATGACATGAAACTTTTTATGGAAATAAGAAATGTCAAATACACTGAAATATTCAAAAACGAAATCAATCTATTCCACACGTGGTGTAGCATAAGTCTACTCCAACTTAACGTAAATAAATGCAACTCAATAACCTTCAGCAGAAAAATTTCAAATGTTCTCATATACATACACTTGCAACCAACTTGTAGAAAAATGCAAAATTGTACGAGATTTAGGCGTAATCTTAGACTCCAAGCTCACATTTGTGGAACATTATAATACAATAATAAATTAGTAGTATGCTGGGCTTTATTTATTATTATCACTTACAATTTTGAAGACCCTTACACAATAAAATCATTATGCAATACATATGTCAGGCCTATTTTGGAATATTGCAGCATAGTATGGAACTGAGTTTGCTTCGAACAGCCAGTCAGAGAGGTTCGTTTTACGCGGCTCTCTTGAGTTTGTGTTTTTCTAGTCTAGTCTGAGTTTGTGTTTTTATGATGAAATGGGTGCTACGCCATCCGGACTTATAGTTTTCAGTTGCTAGTTTCTAGTTATTGCTAGTGGTGGATATGTTTTGATCCACTGAAAATTGGTTAGCATATATGAATATCTACTGCTAAGCATATAGAGCCAAGTAGTCAGGTGTTGCGAAAATTAGATGATAGTGAGAAATCATGTATACAGACGTTATGTTGTAGTGTGTAGACTAAAAAGTTCCAACAGAAGCAATTGATATTCCGTGGGAGAAATAAATAGATGGTGGATTGTGTGGTGCATTTATGTTGGAAGATAGCAACAGTGTTAGTGCTTGAAGAGAGAATGAAATATATCCTGTTGTTGTTGCTTGATCCCGGGGCTGAGTCGGACCTAACTCTGGTCGCAGCCAGCTCATCCATGTTCACGGTGGTTGGGTGGTGATTTAGTTTCGCCTCAAGCAAAAACCTCATGAATGTACCTTGCCTGCAAGGCCATCAGGATGAGTACCCTTTCTTTTAATTTTTAACTCATTGTACTAAGTTGTATTCCCGTACACGGGAACGCGTAATCGTCTATAATATATTCATATTATGAAGACTTTTTTTTTCATTGGGTCCGATCTGCGAATGAGGGCCCTCTTTTTTTCGCTTTCTCTTTCGATTGTTGCCGCGAAACCATAAAACTTTTTAAACATTTATCGGTATGTTTCGAAAGATCAAGGTTTTTACTAGCTTATTATGCATACAGTTTACGGAAAATCAGAAAGGTGACCGAGTAATTCGCGGAAGAGAGGGTGAACAAAGAGAGCCTCTCTTTTGCGGGGTGGACCTGTTGAGGAGGAATCACATCTGATATTGAGATGGCGTCTATTTGTGTGTGTGCCGATGAAGGAACTTGGTCATATAATGGCTGTAATTGTGGGTGCTGCTGGAGAAGAGCGAGTAGAATGTGATCTGAATGTTTAATCTCTCTCTCCTTCTCTCGCCCCACTGAGCATGTAAGTGGCTATACGCGACGCGATTCTCTATCAGCGTCTCTTTTTTTTGAAGGTGAAGCTGAGTTCTCTTGTTATGTTTAGGGTCTCTTACACGAATACTACTGACAAAAGTGGGCAGGGTATGTATATGGTGTGTAGAATGTGTTAAATGTGTGCAGGTCTTCGAATTGTTTGGCGGCTCAGTTTGGAACTTTGGAAGTGGCAGCAACGAATACATAATGTAATAATATACGAATAGCTCAGAATGGTGCTATTGTATGTGTTCGGAGAACAAACACAGTTCTTTACTCTTTTTCACAGATTGCAGATCTCCGAGCATCTCCATACATACAAATTTAAATATGTTTTGATAGACATTAAAATATTTATATTTTTATCCGTGCTGTTGATGTTGTATGTGACTGCCTCCATTTAGCTGCATGTGACTAGTTTTGACGTTCCGTACCGGTCACGGAAGCATGATGTGTCGTGTGAGTTGTGCTTGATAATGAGATACAGAGAGATCTTGTGGACGGTGTATGTGTTGGTTCTTGGGAGCGATTGCTTACCCACGGAATGGGGGACTGATAGAGAGTGATTTGCGTGGTGTTGCATCGTTTGCTGTTGGGAGACTCGTGGGTGGGAGCGCCTGGTGTGTGGGGCTCTGACGAGAGGTGGATTGATGTGTATTGAATCGGTGCGTCTTGTGTTCGCCAAATGAATCGATTGCAAGAGGTGGATTCTGTGCAAGGGTTGTAAGGGTGACGGAATGAGTGTGTGTGTCTGTTCTTGTTCGCTGTAGGGTGGGGTTGTTCATTGAATACCTGAGAGTTGAATGTTATCTGTGAGCTCTGGCCCCTTGTTGCTTCCCATTCACAATTGTTCAATTGTTACGTGGCGAGAGAGTCGAGAGGTACGCTGGTGTTTTGGTTAGATAACTCGTTGCAATGAGTAGTGGCTTATTTGACGACTTGAACACCATCGCGGTTGCATGTGTACAAAGAGTGGGACCCGCACACAGCGATATTCCACCTGATTCAACTCACTGTCGAGGGTCCCACCCAATGTAACATCATCCTTGTACAAAATGAATGCACGTGGATTCGTCCATAGGATATTAGTATCAATTGAGTTCTTGTCGGTCGGTTTCACGAACACTGATGCGGTTTCTTGGTTGAAAACGGACCCATTTGCTTTTGCCATCTTGTTATTTTCCACCAGCTGGTGATGTGGTCGTTGTGTCATGCGATGTGTACATATATGAGCCGTAAAAGATATCATCCTGGTCTATACACATAATCACTGTCTACGGGCTTAAGGCTTTAACTTCTGCCCTTTTACCCAGTGATGTGGTAATAATCTCTTGTATAGTTGAGCTGTTAATCGTGGGGTCCTCCTTCAACTCGAGTATATGTATGTAATTGTGTATATGTGTGTATGTATGTATACATGTATTACAATGCGTATATGTATGTAGGTAATTGTATATATATGTGTGTATGCATGTATGTGTATATTTTTATGTATACATGTGTGTATATATGTGTATGTGTTTATGTGTGTATATGTACATATAAATGTTCAAAAAATGGTTGCATTATACACGGGATTGTTTTGTAGTGTACACATATTAATGCGAAAAACTGATACTTCTGGATTGAAGTCAGATCTTCCTCCAATTACAGCTCCTTGGAGATCTCCAATGGAACAACTTACACAAGTCCAACAGGCAGTAACACCAGACTAGGAGAAACGGAAGCGCTGAGGAAAACACGGAGTCTATCGGTTCTTTTTCATTATTTCCCCTTTTCTTTCTTAAATAAGCAGGAATTCAAGAAATGTGGATGACAGTTAAAGGAGACATAAATGGGAGATAGGAATGAAGGTAGAAAACTGAAAAAATGGTAAGTTCTAGTACACATGTGTTATGTTATATATATACAAATTGAACCATTATACTAAATACGCGTCGATTTCCTGCTTGAATGGAATCGAAAGTTTTACTGTAATGTTACAATCCAATTGATACAAACATTACAGTAAGGCGGGGCTAGTTGATGGAACGATGATCTCGGAACATGTCTGGCACTGTACACGAAATGGGTCATCGGAAAATCAATTGAGCTAACACCTTCCTAAATCCGTGAACCAAGTTATTTGCATGAATGTTTAAATACATGCAAACATCTTTTTTCTGTAAATCACTACCAGCTAGTGGGAGATAGTAAGGTTAACACACACACACACACACATTGCAGCATAGTATGGAACCCATACACTGTCCTATACGAAGAACGCATCAAATCAGTCCAAAATCAATTCGTTTTGTACGCACTTCGTAAACTAAACTGGACGACATTTTCTCTTCCATCGTATAATGCACGTTGCATGCTCATTAATATACAAACACTCAAAGAACGCCTCGAATTTGCCATGCTTTGCTTTATCAACGATATTATTCCTCAACGTGTACAATCCGCATCATTAGTTTCGCAAATAAAATTTTATGTACCTAGCCGACAACTAAGAATCCGTAATTTATTCCAAGAACAATCTTTTAGGACAAACTATACTAAAAATAGCCCCATCAATAGAATGATGCGTCATTATAATGAAAATTGTGTAATTATTGACCTTTCCATGCCTAGAAAACAAATTAAATCTGAACTTAACCGTAGAAGTAATGTATAGTATATAAGTAAATATTGTAAAACCATTCTATGTAGTCTACATATGCTTGACGAAAATAAAATAAAATAAAAATAAATGCAGAACAAGGCTTAATATACCGAACGGTTGATGAAGGAACAAATATTCAAATAAAGTCTTCGAATTGTGGTGTGGTAAAAGCGGGTTGAATTGTACACATCCAGTCTTGTGGAACGATCCTCTGTCCTTCGTCTTCAAGAACCTAGCGTTAGCTTATTTCCCAAAGTCTTCCGAAAAAAATGCGCCATCCGTAACCTTTGAACACCTGACTGATTGATATTAGAGACAAATCTACATCGAACTTATATTTAAACTATCACAGAACTATATTGTTTTTGGTGTTTCATATTGATGGCATTACTTTACGGTTAGACAAATGCCGCAAAGGGCGCAAGCCTGAAACTCCGCCAAGGGCGCCCGAAGGCCACGTTACGGCTCTGCCCATAGATTACTTAGAACTATCAAAAAATCAATGAGGTTACCCCCTTTTGGGCAAAAACCATTAATTTCTTTCCACCGAAAATGACTTGATCCTCTAGCAATGATGTATGAAGCAATTTTTGTGAGTACAGTTATTACCATTACTATTGTAATAATTGTAATTGGTATTACTATTAGTAATACTATTATTACTATTGCTATTATTGGACTCAACATCAACTTATAGTTTACGTCACTGCTATGTTGTGATTTGGACTTGTGACCTTAATGAACTTATACTTATCGTCTGACGGTGCCGGTGGTTGATAGGTAAGCGTGACCACCACTCATTCTTGTTGGTCTGTGTTCAATTCCAGCCGAGGTCGTTGAGATTTTTCTGAGGTGAAAAAATCTGCAGTCACGTCTTCCTTAGGAAAGGAAGTAAAGCCGTTGGTTCTCGGTCCATGAGTTGATGGATCGATATCTAGTCCAGGTAGTGGAGTCACCTCTCTGGCGCCGATCATGAAGAAGTAGAATTCAAGTATAGATACGTGATACTTGTGGAGAGCGCAGTAATATATACGGCCTCCAACAAAAGCAAGTATCGGACTAACATTCCTTCCCTTTCCTTCCGAGATCTACGTTCGGGCTGGCCGGCACCGGTATTGAACACTTTAGGAATACCAGGGGTTGCACATTGAAAGATGTTTCGCTACTCCCAAGCATAATTATCTGCTGATTCCCTGGGCAACTTCAGCAGATCGATAGCGAAGCAGCAGCCAGGGGTGGTCGCACAAGCTCAAGCTCAAGATTAATGAACTTATACTTTTCGTTCAGTTGTTCGAGATATTTTTAGCTTTCATGTAGCTTCAGACGCTTCTAAATTTTACCTTGAATAAGTTTTAATGATTTACGTTTATCTTACACTTTACATTGCTTTCGAGTTTCGACAATTTAACAGTTCTATTTGATTATATATTTTCAGTCGTTATACACAAATCAAAAGAGGAAAATGGTACGACTAATTCCTTGCACCTGCACGATATATATAGAAGTCGTGATACGGGAAGTTTCGAATCCGGGTCGTTAGATGGAGAAATGTTCCTACAGGTAAGTTAATTGAATTATTTCAATCCAAGTATTTTCCATAGCGGCCTTTGAACTGATAATCGGTTGAAAAATATATCAGGTTTACTCTTAATACTTTGTTTGCGAACAACGAAGTTCGATTTAAATAGTGCCAAGATTCCTTTCTACCCAGTCAGCTCCAACATTGAATCAGAGTACTTCATCAACCTAAAGAACATTTTTCGAGTCTTTTTTCGAGTTAGAAAAATCTCATTTGAAGAATCTAACCATATGTGTGGGTAGTGATTCGAAACCAAGTAAGCTGCCGGTTTGTCAACTACGCTATGCCCACCCCCTTTAGACATGTTTCTAATATTAAAAAATATCCATGTTACATGGTTTACAATTATAGATTACTAGCTAATACCCGCCGCGCGTTGCTGCGACTTTCAACGGAATAGGAGTAAAACTCAGTTTGTTCCGAAGCGCCATCTGGCAAACAAACCTTGACTTTTATATGTATAATATGTAATATAAATATATATATATATATATATATATATATATATATATATATATATATATATATATATATATATATATATATATATATATATATATATATATATATATATATATATATATATATATATATATATATATATATATATATATATATATATATATATATATATATATATATATATATATATATATATATATATATATATATATATATATATATATATATATATACTAGCTAATACCCATCGCGCGTTGCTGCGATTTTCAACGAAATAGGAGGAAAACACAATTTGTTCCAAAGCGCCATCTGGCGGGAAGATACTCCCCAATTAATAGCACACAAACACGCCCCATAACAAATACCTACTGTGTATAAATTTTTACGGAAATCGTTTTAGCCGTTTCGGAATCTATCAATCATATACATACAAACATTGACTTTTATATATATATATACTAGCTTATACCCATCGCGCGTTGCTGCGACTTTCAACGAAATAAGAGAAAAACACAATTTATTCCAAAACGCCATCTGGCGGGCAGATAATCTCCAACTAATAGCACACAAACACGCCCCATACCAAATACCTACTGTGTGCAAATTTTTACGGAAATCGGTTAAGCCGTTTGGGAGTCCATAAATCATAATTACTAGTTTTTGGAACAATTTGGCATCTACCCACCTACCAGTGCAGAGGCCAATTTTCTATATCATTTCGAATACTAGTAATTTCTAGGTGATCTTTGTGAATACATTTGTTTTTCCAGTTGCATAAACATTTGATCAGCGGGAAAGGGAGAAGAAAAGGAACGCCTGTGCATATTTTCATAGAGACACATTTTGGCAAACATAATATTTGGCCCTACAGCATTTCGGTGTACCTTAAATTAGTAAAAATTTCAATATTTTCAAATCGCTTGGGATTGGTGGATCGGACAAGATCGCAAGAGTTCGAATATTTTTTGTATAGCTGAAATCTTGTTTTCTAATACTGCTTCAGCAACTTTGCCGGATCTAGCCGTATAATGTAACTTTTTTATCATTAAAATTTGGACTAAAATGTTTAAAAAAGGTATTTTTTAAAGTTGGTGCAATACACAACAAGTCGACTTATTTTAGTTAATTATAAACAAACAAACAAGTTAAACAAACGGTTGTGTTGAACTACGTTTGTAATAATATTGTCTTATTTAATACAGTCATCATCACTAGAGAGCGATTTTGCTGAATATATAACGCAAACGATTAAAATATCTCATAAAATATCACCATTGGGCAAACATGCAAAAATTCTTTAACAATTTTTGATATACTCCTAATTTTACCACGTTATAAGTAGGTTCTTAGGTATGTAAAAAAATATAACGAAACCAAAAAATCGAAAAACAATATTTTGGTTTTTGGCCAAGAATTTGTTCTAGTTACTCCTCTGTGCGCCGTGCGGTCTTCCTCGAGCCGGCAGGGGTTTCTCCAGGCGATTTCGTAGTACGGCTCAGATGCGGATCGGCAACACACCGCGTTACGCGTGTGATGTTGTGCTGTAGGTTTCGTGTTTTTTGTGTCATTCGACAGAGATGTTTTGTGTCGTCTTGAAGTCGCATCAAATCATCGTTGGGTACGGTAGGCGGAAGAAGACACTTATGAGAATGATAAGAAAAATAATAGGGGCAGTTAATTCTGAATATTGATGGTGCGCCGGGCGGTCTTCCTCGAGCCGGCAGGGGTTTCTCCAGACGATTGCATAGTACGGCTCAGATGCGGATCGGCAACACACCGCGTTACACGTGTGATGTTGTGCTGTAGGTTTCGTGTTTTTGGGTCATTCGACAGAGATGTTTTGTGTCGTCTTGAAGTCGCATCAAATCATCGTTGGGTACGGTAGGCGGAAGAAGACACTTATGAGAATGATAAGAAAAATAATAGGAGCAGTTAATTCTGAATATTGATGGTTTTTGGGAAGGTGTATATGGGGGACATGTAGAGAAGATCGCGGCTTCCCAGTACATCTCGAACCGTAACATTGGGTGATCTTCCTCGGGCTCGAAAGGAATCCAAAAGTTGAGATCTGGCAGACCAGTACTCGGCGCATGCCTAGACAATATGTTCGATCTCGTGGTAACCGTTGCCACAGGTGCAGATACCGCTATTTGCGAGCTACTTCGGAGAGGAGCGTCCAGCGTGTAGTGATTGGACATGAACCGAGACATCACACAAATGAAATCCCGACCCACATCCATCCCCTTGCATCAAGGTTTCGTCGATACCTTAGGGATTATCGAATGTAGCCACCTTCCTAGTGCACCATTGGTTCATGGAGTTTGCCAACTTCCTAGGGTTCTCTGATGAGTCGTACTGAAAAATTCGCTGAAGCTAATTGATCTTTCACACCCTCTAAAGCTAAGGTAATCTTGTACGATCTTACAAACAACGCATGCAAGCGCTCCCAGATTTTCACAAGGAAAATATGGAATGTGCTTTCTAGGTTCCATTGAACGGAGATCCTCGATTGAACTGATACTATCCAAGACAATAAAGTAATGATCGGTGGGCAAATTATCAATGATCCCAAGGGTATACTGAATAGCAGCAAGTTCTGCGACGTAAACTGAAGCAGGATCATTGAGTTTGAATGAGGCGGTGATGTTTTGATGGAAAATACCGAAGTCAGTCGGTGTAAAACATCTTGTTGCAGTCGACTTCTCAAAATTTACTATGAAAGATTCTTGGGATCACGTGCGGACGTATGTGATCCGTGATTCCAAGAATGCAGTTAAATCAGAAGCATGAAGGAGATTGACACGGTTGGGATAATATGAAGAAGGATTGATATTGTGTGCCATGTAATCGAAGTACAAGGACATAAATCAGGTTTGAGAATTGAGCTCGACAAGCCTGTTGAAATTTGGAATTACTAACGGATATCGATCTAGATATCGCATCGGATGAGCAATCGATACGAAAGGTCCCAAAATCGATTTTTTCTGCAAAAGGACGCCCTTCGTGGAGTGCATGAAACCTAAAGCAATACGCAAACAACAATATTGGATTCGCTCTAGTTTGATGAAATGCATGTTCGTAGCGGAGCGGAAACAGAAACTCCCGTACTCCATCACCGATAATGTCGTTATTTGGTACAGCCTGATCAGGTCTCCTACGTAGGCACCCCACCATGTTGTGGTTATAGTACGGAGAATGTTGATCCTTTGTTGTGTTAATACCGACTAGCTCACGGCTATACCCCCTCAGGGTCGACGTTCTGGCTTGCTTCAGGAGGATAGACTTACCTTATCAATCGAAAACATTGCAAAGTAGATTGCCAAGAAAGACCCACAATAGGGAAACCAGGAATTTGATCTTCATTAGAATTGCACTAAATACAAATTAGTTTAACATATTTATTTAAGATTTACATCGTCGTTAAAGAAAGGATGGAAGGGAAAGAAAGATGGAAGGGGGGGGGGTTCGTTGCGGCCATTCTGGAACACATGAGCTTCATGCATGAAGAGGGTACTTGCCACACTACTACCGGCTGGTTTGTCCTGAGCTGGTATCCAATATCTAGCACAGAGTTCCTGAGTTCCGATCTCGATCGCAGCGTCACAGCGTGTCCAGAATCGTGGTATTGGCTTGAGTGCTTCTTTCGCCGTTGTCTGTCGACGTCCCACGTGTTAGCTAACGGGGCAGCAACGCATTGGATATCCTTACCTCCAAAGCTGTGGTTACCGTCCTTCCGCAGCGTGTGACCCAACGTAAACGGGTATTCGTTGGCCACCAGCACGGAGCTCGCTGGCTTACGTCTTGTTCGGCGTAACACGCCAACCTTTTCCGTCTTCGAAACACTTTTTTCGTCGGGGACCTTCATTCGGTCGACGCAGTATCCGATGTCACTTGGTTCCGGACAGGAGTTCTCTCCTGTCCGGAACCAAGTTCTAACCGAAACATAACTCGTATTATGTACTACAATTCTTCCGAACATACTATTCAGCTAGATCTAACCATTATTCCATAAAAATGTTTAGTTTGTTAGAACCTAGTACTGATACACTACCATGCACTGCTAGGCCCCATGCAAAACTGACTCAGACATCACTTCGTTAAAAGTTTAATAACTTTTCCTATTGGAGTCGGATCGCTTTGCAGTCTTCAACAAAGTTGTAGATAATAAAATTATCTTCTTAAGTTTCACTTTTGGTGATAATCTGATTTATACAGTGCCACCTAGCGGAGAAAATGTTAGCAAGAGGGTTTTCTCCATGTAAATTGTCGAAAAATCCCATACAAACTTCAAGTACGTTGGTCCGGTAGCTAGACTTGTTCGATTTGGCTCAAATTTGGAGTAGATACTCCTGGTGGGACTAGGAATCGACTCAGGGTGGGCCGATGGGGGTCATTTTTTTCTGTCACTCTAAGGCAGCACGGATGACCAATCAGACCCATACACGAGGTCTCTTTTCCTTTGAACGACCTTCGAGCAAACGCACTTTTACTTGAAATTTCCGACACAGTTCTATACTTTCTGCCAGACTATCGCTATCTTATCTAATTCCTCTTTTCTTCCTTCCTATCTCGCAATTTTCTCCTTCTCTCTTCTTCGGAAACGCTAGTCTTACCACCATTGCAGATAGGTGACGTTAATAAGATGTGACGGTAGAGATGTGAATCGTGCATTCGTTCGTCGATCATTTGAACAGGGTTGTAATGAAGGTAGGGTAAAGAGTGGGGGGATAGGTGTTTTTGCTTGTATAAAATCAAAAGTTATTTTCCACTTTCAAATAAAGCCATCTATATGCTATCCTCTACCATTTTACGCTAGCTCTTTCCTACATTTTGGTCTACATAAAGTGGGTTAAATTTATTGTTAACGGTTGGTTGGCAACAATCATCCCTCCTCCCAATAAAAAAATTACCGTACTCCGTGTTTGGTGAATTGTAATTTTTTTCATGGGTTGACATTTTCCTGAATCGCGGCCACGTGACTTAGTGCTCATCGGTTAAACAATTCTCCGGATCCATTTGTTTTGATTCAATTATATACACCTGCTACAGATGGAAATTATGAATTTACTTTTCTGCGCTGTAAATCGATTCCGACTGAATTAGGTTGCTCTTAATAAATTTGTCGCATCCCTATTTTTTTTTATTTATTGCAATCCTGTTTTAATTCTATATTTTTATTACTTATTCCTATATGACGTATTTGTTTATTCTAATATTCCCGTTCACAATCTCACACATTTGGGTACCCTTTAAACTCTTTCATTCCCCATTCATTCCTCTTCTCGTTCATCCTTAATTTCCTAGTCTACTGTGTGTTCTATATACACCAGACTGTACAACATATAGTTAAGACTCATTCGTAACCCACACATCTACCTTAACTATTATCCATCTAACAGACAAGCGATATCTCCATAGACGCTGCTAATTAGAAGATAAGATCCCTCTGCTAATCCTACGACGAGGCAAATAAACTGCTACTTTATCGGATTTTCACTATTGCAAGTTATGAAAACATCTCATCTATCTCACAGAAAGAAAAAGTTTTGCATCTGTTTAGGTCTGTGACCAAGTCATTTTTCCCAAACGAATGGTCCCTCGACTTATCATTTTCCCTTCTTTCTAGGAAAGATGTGAGCCACTAGGTGGTTGCCAAATTTTTAAAGTGAAATAATTAATTTGATAACGCCAAACATGGTGGGAATCAAAACAAATCCTGATTGAAGCTGGTATCGTATATACACGTAGGCAAAAGTTTATTTCAGCAGTGGAAAATTACCGATTACTAACTCTGAAAGGACCTACTTTGAAGGAGAGAGAATTGCTTTTCGCCAAACCGATTAGAACGCATTTCAATATTTATTTTATATTTTGTCGGTCGAACGAAACCATTACGTACAAGTTACTCCATTTCTCAAGTGTGGGCACTGAGTTGAATATGGTAGTGGTTCGGTTTTAAGCAGGTTTGAGGTGCACGGCAGGCCATACGCTCAGTGATTTCCCATCTAGATCTGCGATTTCGTGTGATGATGATCCTATTTTCCTTATTATTGTCGCCGGTAGGTACTGTGGCCTATACTTGGCATTGTAGTTATCTAAAGCGCTTGATTGCTTTAAATTGCGTCTATAGATCATTTGGCCTACCTGTAATGGTTTTCCAAATGCGAAGGTTATATCGATTGTGGCCTTCTTGGTGGGCTACTTTAACCCTTTCATGCCCAACTTTTTTCTAGTGCATGTAGGGTTTCAAAACTATTTTTTTTTAAAACGGTGGGGTCAAGAAACTCCAAAAACCATTTTTCATAAAGGTAGGTACTTTCCTTGCAGTGCTAGAAGCTGCTCAATTTTTACCTTTTAAGTTTTATTAGTTTTCACTAATATTGCAACATAAAGAAGTTATATGAAAAATTCATTTTCCGTCGTCAACGTAAACGGTCCCTGGCAGCACTGCTCCATCGGAGTTCAATCAGACTAATTGCAATAACTTCATTTCTAGAGCTGATCCGTATAACCGTTAATACTCAAATGAAAGCCAATAGTCACATTTATTAGCCTTACTTGTTTTTGTGAGCAAATCTTGCCCCAATCAAAAGTTATAGCTGTTTAAAAACGTTGTTGTCCACAAACAACATGGGCATGAATGGGTTAAGGTTACTTTGAATAAAATTATTAATATTGCCAAACATTTCAGTTTGTCGTCGTGCACGCTCTTCGGTGGATATTTTTGGATCGTCATTACCGAAGCTATGATAAGATCCTTTAATGAACATTTCGTAACCATGCGTCGCAAAAAAGGAGTTAGTTCCGTCGCAGAATGTTCCGATGTGTTCATAACAGCTTCTACTTCGGACAACTATGTGTCCCAGAGTTTTTGATCCATTTTTACATAAGTTCGTATGGCGGAGTTTACTGTTCTGTTAACCCGTTCGACAGGGTTTGCCTGTGAATGGTACTTTGAGTTTAGCCAATGCCGAATGTCGAACCGGGAACAGAGCGAACGGAACTCATGAGACAAGAAGCACGAAGCGTTATCCGTAATGAGTACCTCGGGCACCGAATTCCGCAATGTCTTACTCTCAATCTTACGGAATGAGATCAACATTAGCCACTTGCTGAAAAGGTCTACGATGGATAAAATATATTGATTTTTATTACGACTTCTAGGCAATAGACCTATGAAGTCTAAGGCAATAATCTGCCACGGAGGGGATGTAATTCGTTGTTCGCCTAGCAGTGGTGCTAAAGCAATGTTAGAGGCTTTCGTTTCTTTACAGGTAGCGCATTTACCTACATATTCACGTACGGCAAGTACCATCCGAGGCCAATGCTATCACTGACGGATTCGACTGAGGGTTCGATCGATGCCCAGATGCATCGAATTATCATGGCATTCGTATATGATGAGGCTACGTTCGGCAGAATGTGGAAATATTTTCCAGTCGAACCTTTCATCGTGCAACTCACTGGGATTTGCGACGTACTTGTATAGTACCCCTTCCCGAATCTGGAAATCTACATCTTCGTCTGGTTCCTCGGAAACTTTTTTCAGTAGATCATCATATAACGTCTCGGCAGCGTTGATAGAATTTGAATTCAGTTTGGTTGTGGGGGACGAAGGAGAAACGGTAGTTGCACCGGCGGCTGCAGCGACAACTGCTACACTACGCGAGAGTGCGTCTGCCACCACATTTTCTTTACCTCGACGATGACAAATCGTCATATCGAAATGCAGCAACTCCAAACACCATCGACTGCACCGAGATGCCGTTTTCCACTTCGCCGTCATCATATGAGTCAAGGCTGCTAAGTCAGTGATCACCGTAAAATGGGAACCCTCGATGTAGCCTCGGAAGGCGTCGATGGACAAAAGAACAGCCAATGCTTGTTTTTCGCATACGTGGTAATTATTTTGAGGAGTTGTCAACTTGTGTGAGAAGAAAGCAACAACTCTTTCGAATCCGTCTTGAACTTGGGTCAAGACTCCTGCGACAGCAACATCGCTGGCATCGGTTTGAAGGGTGAATTTCCTTGAGAAGTCCGGACAAGTTAGAACGAGAGTTGAGATTAGCTTTTCCTTAATTAGGCGGAATGCTTCTTCAGCCGATTCGTTCCAACCCAATACCTTCGACTTGGTTTTCAGCAAGTCTGTTAGGGGGGGACGTAATTCCGCTAAAGTTCTCTATGAATCGGCGATAGTAATTTGCCATTCCTAGGAACCGCCGAAGCTTAGTGACCGTATTAGGCCGGTCGTAATCCACAATGGCTCGGACTTTGTCTGGGTTGGCCCTAAGGCCCTCGTTTGACAACAAGTATCCTAGAAACGGCAATTCAGTAACGCCGAACTTAGATTTTTCAAGGTTTATAGAAAGGTTCGCTTCTGTTAGGCGTTTCGCTACTTCTGTAAGCAGCTGTACGTGATGCTCGAACGTCTCCGATACTATGAAAATATCATCAAGGTATACGAAGATGTTCGGTTCCAATTCACCGTGCCCGAGGACCCTGTCCATCAAACGGGACAGGGTTGGTGGACTGTTCACAAGCCCGTACGGTAACCTGGTGAATTGAAACATGCTTGTCCTGGATACTGAACGCAGTGTATCGTCTAGAGCACTTCTCCAACGCAATTGGAAGAAATGCTTCCGATAGATCTATCGTACTAAGATACTTGGCCTTTGGAAGCTGTCCAAGAATTCGGCCTGGGTGGGGCAAGGGATATGCGCCACGTACAGTTCTCTCGTTTATTTCACGAGCATCCAAGCTGAGACGAACCTTTCCAGTTGGTTTTATAACCGGCACCACATTGGAGCACCAATCTGAGTGGGATCTCTCGATTATTTCAATCGATGACATCCTCTCCAATTCATCCGCTACCTTATGTTGCACCTTAGGAGAAAGAGAATATGGGTATTGGCGTACTGGGGGTTTCCCTTCCCATTTTTATTCAATCTTGATCTCGTGTTCGATCAGAGGTGTTGCAGTCAAACCATCCTGGCGGGCACCCAGAAACAGTTCTTTTATTTCTGTTAGCTGATTTAACTCCGACTCGGTAAACGAGTCTGTGGCAGAAGAATGTACTTCGGGAGTAGCACAGTCCCTCATAGTTGGTCATATTTGAAATTTCTGCCAAAGTGCATACCAAGTATGCAAACGACAGCTAAAGTTCTAACCACTAAGGTTCGGATTATCTTAATTCGACCTGTGAAATTGAAAGGAATGGAAAGCTGGCCGAGTACTTCTAGTTTTGACCCATTTGCAGAGCGTACCACCGTGGGTCGGTTCAATGGTCTCAGCCTTTGATTGTTAAGTCTGCGAAAAACATCTTCACTAATTAAAGTTAACTGGCTCCCAGAGTCTAGTAGACCTAGTGAGGGTTGGCCATAAATCTTGATGTTGGCGTAAGGTCGGTTGTCCTTGGTATCTTTAATAGAAATATTAAGGACCTGATCGCTCGAATACAGATCTTCCCGAACAGGTTCCCAAAACTCGGAAAGGGTAACTCCTGGCGGAACCGAATTTACGCGTTTGGGCTCGACGGTCGGCGATTGCTGACCGCCTGCAAGCCGTTTTTTTGGCAGAATGGGCAATTATGCGTTTCAAAGCCTTTGAATCCGCACACCATACATAAAGAACCTTTGTAGTTCCTACACTGCTCCAGCGTATGACTTGTTTGTCGGCAGTACAGACACTTATATCTACGGGGGGACGATGAGCATCTATAAGGGTCTCTAAAGTACGTGTTGGCCCTCCTTTGGATTCGGTTCCTTTCCTTGAGCTGCTGGCGGAGGTTGATTTATTTTCTTGCCTTCTGGGCTTCCTTTTGTTTTTTTGGTTTGCCTCATTTGACTTAGTGGGGTTTGACCCTTGTTGTTGGTTAGGTTTAAAATGGGGGCGATTGCTCTTCCAGTTGTCCTTATCAGACTTAGTTTCTGAAATAGCGCTTGTTGATTTTTCGTAGCCAAATACTTTGGCATACAACGAGAAATTTGACGCATCTATCATATGCCCCGCTTCTAGCAAATCTGGTATATTAAAGATCGGCTTCCAAAGAAGTGTTTTTTTTAGTCTGCCCTCATATTCCTTTTAAGAATATCGAGCTGTTCATTGCCGCTCATGGGCACAATCATCGACCTGAACATGCTTTCCCTGTCATAGTAATACTCTTGGAATGTTTCATTTCTCTGCTGGCGCCTTTGGTAAACCCTAGTGCGAACCAACGAATCGAGCTCAGGGTGAGCAAACGTTTTCCGGAGTTCGTTGACCAAATGCTGCCAGCTGAGAAGGCGTCCCGAAGAACGCATGGTCATGTACCAGTTCAGAGCTGGTCCCGTAAACAAATGAAAAGCGGAGTCAAACAGCTCACTTTCGGAGGTTCTTTCCGATAGAGCCAGTTTCGACACCAGGACCAAGAATTCATTTAACTTGAGCCCTTGATCGGTGCCGGCGTACTTGTCAAGTTTCCATTTCGACACAGGTAGCGATTTGTGGCCAAATTGACCACGTTTCGGTTCAGCAGCGCCAGAATACTGAAAAGGTAGTGGAGCCTGAACCTGGCGAGGCAATATTTGCTCATTAAATTGAATGTGCGGATTGTAAGTGTTACCAGTACTTGTCCGATTGTGCAGAATGGGAGCAGATATTGATGAAGGGTTTTGAGTTCCCCCCACTGCGACCGGAAATCTCCACGAATTAGCTGACCAAGCCTGGTTATTTTGCCCTCGTACATATTGTGATGTAGGAGTGGTATTGGAAAAGAAAGTAATTGGTGTGTAATAAGGGGCGTGCGATACCGGCACGACTGCCTTAGTTGCATTTGGAGTAGGGTATATGGAAGTTGTTACTCGCGGAAATGTATTTGTTGTTTGTGTGTGGAACTTGATCATGGGATATATGGATGAAGTCTCGGGACTAAGTGCGGAAGCAACGATAGTCGCTATCGGATAGCTTGGCATCGTGATTGGGAGTGTGAAATTGTTGCCGGACCCATGGCTATTTTGGAATTGTGAGAAATCACTCCAACCACCAGGAACGGTTAAATTGCTAGCCATTGGTAGTGGTGCATATTGAGATGAATGCCCGTTTGAACTGTCGATCTCCGGCCCCTTTTGTTTATGGATTGTACCCGTGTAGGTCGTCTGGTGTACTAGCCCAACCGTCGTGGTCACAATTTTGTTTAGGTTAGTCGGAAGATTTAAGTGCAACTCCTTGTATCTCCGCAGCGAATTGATTTCATGCTCTCGTGATACCAATGCTTCTTTGACATCGGTCGATTCAGCCTGTTCCAAATCACCGTTAAGTAACCCCAACCTAAACAAGGACTCTGCAATATCTTTCTCATTTTCTGACAATCGAACATTTCCCGTTTGTTCCACTAACGGCACAAGGGGTACTTATCCGGTAGAAATTGGGATTGCTCCTGGAATTTTATCTACTCATTCTCCCCAAACAACCTATCAATTCCCGTACCATCCTACTCCTCTGATATTATTGTTCGTTTCCCGTGATAAAATCTATTCAGACATGACAGCACTGCTTCCTGCATTTTAGCGACCTCAATTTTACCCTCAGCCGTCATGTGATCTTCCAAAAGGATCAGCCGACTCCCCAGGTGCAACAATCTTGATTGACACCTAAGCGGTACATGCTTGAATGTTTGAATAATGTCGTCTAGCTCTCTGAACTTGTCCCTACCAGTTCTGAAATCCTCCCTAGGATCCCGTTTCCACGTCCTATTAGGATTCTCCTCCGCTTTTTCCTCTTTTAACACCTCCCTAAGAGCTCGTCTCTTTCTTGACATCGCTTCATTGTCATTAAACACAATATCTCGCACCTCCAGTTCGAAATCTAATTCATGTTCATTCAAATGATCAACCCTAATGTCGTAAAATAATTGCTTTAGTTTCTCTGCTATTAAATTTGGTGTGCTGAGCGCCATATTTAGATATTTTAAAATCCTAATCAATTCTCAATCCTAAATACTATTATAAATTCACTTTTCAATTCAATTCACTTAATCCTAATTTCAAATTTAGTTCTAATCCCTAATATTATTTAAATATGTTTAACTCAATCAGTATCGTTCAATAGAAAACCGATTTAATCCACCTAGCAGTGAGATGGGACATTTCTTACACATATCACTGTTGGATCATTCATTAGTTTGCAGAACTCATGCGAAGTAGGCACCCAACTGGAGATGGGATGAAAACAGGTTCTAGTCCTGCACGAATAATGTCTCGAATAAATGATAGAAAATCATTAAAACGAACGAAATAAAATATAAAGAAAAAAATGAAATCAAATTCATAAAATGAGTAGAATGATTAATGTAAATCAAAATTATAATACACACGAATCAAATTATAGTAGCTTAATTAATGAAAATTTAGACTATACAGGGTGTTTGGTTCATGGTTAAGAACCTCTCGTGGGGTGATAGACTGTCATATTCGGAGAAAAAAAAATTTCTACACATACCATCAAATCTCAACCGTTACAGAGTTATTGAACTTTTTGTGTAAAAAACTTATTAGTCTTAAAATACCTCTAACTTTAAAAATATACTTTGTATTTTAAATCTTTTAGTTCTACTAGAAAGGTGAGAAAATTTCCTATTGAATGGTGCTCTCATATCTTTTAGTTAATTAGTTTTAATTACCTTTTAGTTGTAAAGTAGTTAAAAGTTAGTGTTTTTGAGGAGGTTTTTGCTAATTTTCTCGAAATAATGAAGTATGGTTATAGCAATATCCATTATCCAAAAGTTGGGTTTTAGGACGATTCATAATTTGTTCTTGGACGTCATATTCCCATCTCTTCTTATTTCCTTGTATTTTCATTACTATTATTTTCCTGTAATCGACTTGCAAGTGCTTAAAAGACTCTAATCTAAAAAATATGCTTTATATCGTTATTTACAAGATTTCATTGGAAATCTGAGAAAATGTTCTATCAATATATGTACAAATATCTTTTAGTTAAGTGTACTAAATGATTTTTTACTAACGAAATAACTCAAAATTTGTGTTTTTTGGAGAGTTTTGTAATTATTCTAAATATTAATCAACAAAATGTATCGTTACTATTGTTCATCTGATGCCCCCTAATGTTCTCTATAACAATTTATTTGACACTTTATCTATATCTCTTTTCATTTTGCTGCTATTTAATAGCTAACACAGCATGAACTCACCACAAATGTAGTGGGTTCGAAATCATTATTTTTGCATATGAAACGATGTGATAAAAACGATTTTGCCTCGCAACCAAAAGAGATAATTGAATGAAACCAAAGAAAGAACTGTAGAACTTGCTGAGATGCATTATTTTCATAATAATAATGGTGATGTTTAATATTTACTATTTTAAGACAATTAACGAAAATGCTAATAATAGCACTAACTTTAAACTAATTTACTCCTAAAAGAATACTAAATTCATTTAACTGAAATGTATTAATACATTTTTCTCTGTAAAATTTTCCTGGCTTTCGAATAAAAAGGAAAAAAACCGATTTAATCCACCTAGCAGTGAGATGAGACATTTCTTACACATTTCACTATTGGATTAGTTTGCAGAACTCACGAGAAGTAGGCACCCAACTAGAGGTGGGATGAAAACAGTTTCTAGTCTTGCACGAATAAAATCTCGAATAAACTGAATAAATTATAGAAATAAACAAAACGACCAAAATAAAAAAGTAAAGCAAAAATAGATGGTTGGGTAATGTCTGCGACATAACTGGAGAGATGCAGAATACATGAGGAACACGTTCTTCAAATATGTTGATACTCATTGGAATGTTCGGACAAAAAGTGATTTGGGCGAGGAATATTTCAAATTATTCTTTACAAAAATGATGGTGGTCCTGAAAAGCACCGTTTTTGTTGGCGTTGTTGGCCTTGGTGAGGGAGATGGCAGAACAGATAATAATTGATTCCTCAAAATCAATTTTTCTTTTTTCATGTAAATTATACATACTTGCTAATCTAATAGAAGATTCCTGGTCATATTTCTGAATCATTAGTGCGAACATTGTGTAATTTGGTTAAGTACAATGAAAATTACAAACTTTCCAAACTCGACCTTCTGTTCCTTCCGAAATATTGAAATGGGGTGTCTATATTAAACCATTAGTCGTGGTCCCAATAAAAAAAAGATGGGTGAGTAATGTCTGTGACATAACCGGAGCGTCGTGACTTCAATTCGAGACGTTAATTTAAATCTAATAATATTCAAAAGAATCACGTTTGAATGGGAAATTTCCAAATAATTCTCTATGGTAATAATAGTGGTTCTGGAAAGAACCTTTGGTTTCGGCGTTGGTGTTGATGGTGATGCGCTGGATCGTTGGATATATTTGGCATGATAGTTACGTGCCTGGCGAACTGTTTTGTAGCCTCGAACAAAACGACAAGACTGGCTTCTTCGGGTACCATTACGGCTGAACTTTATAAGCTTAGCTCGACTTTGAAATACTGCACAATCTCACGAATCAGACGCTGGTAGGGCCATTTTGTTTGCTACTAGCACGGAGCTGCACAAAAAAATCATTTAATGCAGTTAGTTCACGGAGGCTGCCAAAAAGCTCGAATAGAAGCATGCGACTTCAACGTTTCTCTTAAACACATGCAATTGAAGCAACACTGATTACTAGAGGGATGGTGAGGGAACCCGCACATTCGTTTTGGTTATACTGATAATAGCAGCAAAAAGGAATGGAAAATGCTGTGCAGTGCACGAAACGAGCGAGAGGATAATTTAAATTTTTGTTCCGTGTGCAAGCTACTTCTTTCCACACAACGTATTATGTTGTTTGTTGAAAATTTGTTACATATCTTATAATGAAAGTTTCAGTTTAACTCTCACTAGAACACAATTGATTGGTCCTGAAAAGAACCGTTGCTTTTATTGTAATTTACGCCCACTCTCAGCGGACATTGTGAGCCAGTTTGATTTCTTTTGCGAGAAAGTTACGTACTTGGCGCACTATTTTGTATCCTCAAGCAAAACGACCAAGTAGGCATCACTGGCTTCATTACGGCTGAGTTTTGTAAGCGTACCTCGACTTTGAAGTTACCTTACGAACCAGACGCTGGAATGTTAGCCAGCGGATTAGTTGCTCCGTTGCCCTTTAGTTGGGGCGAAATACTGGCATGGCGACAGTTCCTGATCGGTAGTTGGCTGCGATGGGCCACCAGTAGCTGGGGCACTTTTTCGAACCGTCATCATTGCCAACTGCTCTCCTCCGGTGGACTGGCTGTTTGCTAGTGCTTGAATGAATACGAATGATGAGAAAAACGGACCGACCAATATTCATATATGAACACACGAGAAAGCAGTACTATCGCTCTCTCGCTCGTTTTCGTGCCATTCCTGTGCCTTTCCTTTCTGTTCGGCTACCAATACTAGCATAACCAAAACGAATATTCTGTCTTTCCATCGCCTTCAATCTAGTGGCCAGTGCTAGCAAACTTGCATGTTCAGTTTTTCAATAACAACATTCCAACAATATTTTCAAATAATGTTGCAGATTTGAAAATAAGGAAGGAAAAGATTTTCACAAATTAAAATTCTTTTGTCTTATTTGTTAGCGCTGATACTGGCCATGGTATGGTGGGGGAACACGCATATTCGTTTTAGTTATGATGGTATTAGCAGCAGAAAGGAATGGAAAAGCAGTGCACGAAAACGAGCGAGAGAGGATAATTTAAATTCTCTTTCTTTCTTTCCACACATCGTATTTCTTATATAGCTTTCTGAAAATTGTTATACACCATAAAATGTAAATTTCAGTTTAACTCTTATTAGAACACAATTAATTGGTCCTGTAAAGAACCGTTTATTGTTTTATTGCGGGAACATAATTCAGACGCACTCTCCGCGGACACGGTGAGCCAGTTTAATGTATTTGGCCTGAAAGTTATGCGCTTGGCGTACTATTTTGCAGCCTCGAAAAAACCGACTAAGTAGGCATCGTTGGCTTCTCGGGGTATCATTACGACTGAGCTTTGTAAGCGAAGCTCGACTTTGCAGTCCTGTACAATCTCACGAACCAGAAGCTGGAACGATAGCCTACAGATTAGTTGCTCCGTTGCCCTTTAGTTGGGGCGAAATTCTTGCAAGGCGACAGTTCCTGATCGGTAGTTGGTTGCGATGGGTCACCAGTAGCTGGGGCACTTTTTCGGACCGTCGTCATTGCCATCTGCTTTCCTTCGGTGGACTGGCTGCTTGCTAGTACTTGAACGAATACGAATGATGAGAAAAACCGACCGACAGATATTTATATAATCGCGCTAATATGCACTACTATCGCTTTCTCGCTCGTTCTCGTTGCCGTGCCTGAGCCTTTCCTTTCCGTCCGACTTCTAATGGCCTAACCAAAGGAATATGCCGTCTTTCCCCCACCAACTGCTCTCGTCAAGCAACCTAATACGAATAATCATAGGAACAAACATGTAGTGGACCTACATATAAACTTTTCATTATTTAATTGTTCGGTTGGTCCACCATATTGACGGCTCTGTGCGGGATGGGCTGAAAATTTTCACTTTTCCGAGTCGTTTTCGAAAGATTTTTCAAAACACAATTTTTTGTTATTAGTGCATGTTATACATACTTCAAATTTCAATACAGCATATTTTCAACAAATTGGCCTAAAAATCAAATCATTCTGTTAAGTATGATAAAAGTTATTAACGTTCAAAATCTGACGCGGCGCCGCAGCCAATATTTTGAAACGGGACCCCTATATTGAAAGCTTAAATGTATTCTACATTAAAAATGAAACAATAGGTTTTTAAATTCATAAAATGAGTAGAAAAATTAATGGAAATCAAAATTATAATATACACGAATCAAATTAGATTAGGTTATTACATAAAAATTAAGATTATGTTTAGAAATAGTTATAAGATTAATAGAATAAATCGACTAATACTAACAAATTGAATGAAATAAAACGAATGAAATGCATAAAATTAAAGATATGAATAAAATGAATCAGATAAATCAAATGAATCAAATGAATCAAATGCATCAAATGAATCAAATGAATCAAATGAATCAAATGAATCAAATGAATCAAATGAATCAAATGAATCAAATGAATAAAATGAATCAAATGAATCAAATGAATCAAATGAATTAAATCAATCAAATAAATCAAATGAATCAAATGAATCAAATGAATCAAATGAATCAAATGAATCAAATGAATCAAATGAATCAAATGAATCAAATGAATCAAATGAATCAAATGAATCAAATGATTCAAATGATTCAAATAAATCAAATGAATCAAATGAATCAAATAAATCAAATAAATTAAATGAATCAAATAAATCAAATGAATCAAATGAATCAAATTAATCAAATGAATCAAATGAATCAAATGAATGAAATGAATCAAATGAATCAAATCAATCAAATGAATCAACTCAATCAAATCAATCAAATGAATAAAATGAATCAAATGAATCAAATGAATCAAATGAATCAAATGAATCAAATGAATCAAATGAATCAAATGAATCAAATGAATCAAATGAATCAAATGAATCAAATGAATCAAATGAATCAAATGAATCAAATGAATCAAATGAATCAAATGAATCAAATGAATCAAACGAATCAAATGAATCAAATGAATCAAATGAATCAAATGAATCAAATAAATCAAATGAATCATATGAATCACATGAATCAAATTAATTAAATGAATCAAATTGATTTAATTCATCCAGTGAATACAATGAATCAAATTAATGAAATGGATCAAATAAATATAAAGAATGGATGAACAAAATGAATAAAGTAAAAAATGAATGAAATGCATAAATAAAACAAACGAATCAAATAAACAAAATTAGCTGGAGTGATAAAATGAATAAAAAGAAGAAAATGAGCAGAATTAAATGCATTGATTAAAATGAAAAATTGAACAACAGTAAAAGGTTATAAATTAATATAAAGAAATAAATTGAATCAAATAAATTATGTGGATGAAATTATTAAAACTGAAAAAGTAGTCAGATTATTAAAATGAAGAAACTGATCAAAATGAATAAACTGGAAAAAATTAATAAAATGCATACAATGAAAACAATGAATGATATGAGTAAAATGCAGAAAAAGAATAAACTGATCAGAGTGCATCCAAAGAATGAAACGAATAAAATAAGTAAAATGAACGCAGATGAACAAAACGAATAAAAAGATGCGGAATGAAATAATTAATTAAAATGAAATGGTCATATGTTTGAAGCCAAAAACATTTTTGAATATAGAAAATGAATAAACGAAAGTTTTGAAATGTTTTCGAAAATCCCATCTTCTGAAAAAGAAATGGTTCAAACTACTCAGTATATCCAAATATGGACGACGATAAGTTAGAAGACACATTGTAGTTGCATCCCCCATCGAGAGTGGGTGCTTTGGGGACTTCTTTTCCTGGATCTAATTTGTGGATATTTGGTTTTTGATCCGTTATTTTTCATGAAAGTTCGTACCAATACAACGAATGTGCAGCTGATACAACTCCTGGTTCATTCGCCTGCGCAACGTTCCGTCTTCCATCTGCACGCCACCATAGATGGTACGCAACACCTTTCGTTCGAAAACTCCAAGAGCGCGTTGGTCCTCCACGAGCATAGTCCAGGTCTCGTGGCCGTAGAGGTCCACCGATCTAATCAGCGTCTTGAAGATAATCAACTTCGTGCGGCGGCGAATTTTGTTCGACCGGAGCGTCCTCTGGAGTCCAAAGTAGGCACGATTTCCCGCTATGATCCGTCTCTGAATTTCTCTGCTGTTATCATTGTCGTCGGTTACCAGTGAGCCCAAATACATGAATTCGTCGACCATCTCGATTTCGTCACCGTCAATCCGAACTCGGGTGGGAGGTTCACATTGTCGTCTCTAGAACCTCTTCCTCTCATGTATTTTGTCTTCGAAATCTTGCTGGCTTCAGCTTTCAGTCTTTGAGCATATCTTTTATTCAAGATTCAATAGAGATACGAATAGTTTAAATATCGCACGTGGAATGTCTCTTTTGAAAATATTCATCGTCAAACTTTCATATTACCCAGTTAAGCCCAATATTTTTCTGATATAGCCATGAATTATCTTAATTATAGTGTAGATTGATGCAGATTGATGTAGCAGCAGACAAAAAATAGTTTTGTTTTCTCAAACCTTCGCAATTACAATTAATAAATATTTCAGATTGGCAGAAGATCTGATCGCACAACTTAGAAATGCATACAGAAATAGCTAGATAGATGCGATAGAAGAGACACAGAGAGAGAAAGAGAAAGAAAGAGAGAGAGAGAGAGAGAGAGAGAGAGAGTGATGGGGGGGGGGGGCGTGTGAGGAGTGGCAAATGATGGTTAATGCAGTGACATTATTTTTATAGGTATATTATTATGATATATTGATTTTTACATTCTTATCATAAATAATGTAAGTAGTAATTTTTGCGCCATAACCAGTATAACCTAAATCTTGCAAATATTCGCTAAATTTTTGGGCTTCAAACATACAGTTGCTTTCGGTGAAAGCCACAAGTATAATTATTTTAGAAATCTTTTATCTCACTACTAGGTGAATTACTTGTTAATCTGTGTATTGATATACCATCCAACATTTACCTCATGATTGAACGCAATTCCTAATCCAAGGAATAAATACTAGAACTCCCTGTTTCTTTACCAACACATTATTTTGTCTTTGAAGTGAACTTATATATTGATTTTTGAGAAATAGTTCATTTATTATAAAGGTAATTCACAAAATGTTCTCAACATCGAATTCCTTGAATCACGTAGATGTGTTTTCATACCCCTATATTCAAAATCGGTTTAGTTTTGCCCCTAAAACACCAGTAAAGCAATACTCTGTATGAAACAATCTCATTTTTAATTAGTGGAAATTGGCAAGCGAGGACTAAAAATACAAAATGTTTAATATCTCCGCCACTCGTGCACGGATTCAGACAATCTCTAGCTTGTTAGCAAGGTATTGTGGGACAATATTGTATTGTTCGAAAGTTATTCGCAAAAAACATGCTGTGTTTTGACAAAATCGCCCATATCTCAGAAAGTAAACAACATATCGAAAATCAAAAATAATAGTGTCAAATGGCAACGTTAGGCCTTTCATTTGAAACTAATTTCATTAAGATCGGTTCAGCCATTGCTGAGATAATTACATGACATTTTGTACATACATACATACACACATACACACACACACATACAGACATTGTCTCAATTTGTCGAGCTGAGTCGATTGGTATATGAGACTCGGCCCTCCGGGCCTCGAAAAAAGTTGTCAAAGTTTGAGCGAATCCTATACATTTCTTTTGTAAGAAATGTAAAAATTTGAAAATAGGTAACCCAATCTTGAATTTGAGAACCATTGCATCAGAAAGTTATGAAATGTTTTTGAAAATCTTATCTTCTGAGAAAATGCTAATTAATATACAATGGGCTTTCTAGGGCTTCCATCCCTTTTTTGTTTTAGTTTATTCGTTTTCACGCTTCTTTACTTGACGGCGAGGTTTTAAGATTATCTGGTGTTTGTACATTATTGATGGATTTTAATTAGTTATCAGGAACCTGGAACGTTCAATTTGCTTTGGAATTCAAAGTTCACTTTTTGGTCACATAATCCCGAAAAAAAATTGAGCTGAATAGAATTTGCTGGTCCAGCAATTTAACGCGCAATTGAATATAGTAAAGTGAGACAAGGTCACATGTGCTTTCAACCCTCTTGAACAGAGAGCGAAAGAGGAAGAATGCGATTCGTAAAAGAGACAAGTAGATATTTCAAAGTTTTCATTTGTATTAAAATAAATAGTGTGAATTGTCTAGGCTATGTCGATAGCATAAAAGGCGTGCATTCAATTGATTTCAATGCAGTCTCTTTCCAGTCATCCTCATAGCTTGCATATTGTTTCGTTCGGATTTCTCGTGCAGGAAATATGGTAAAATAAGTCCTATACAAACCAATACTGTGAAAAAGAAATGGTTCAAACTATCAGGATGGCAACATTTTAGTCAGATCAACTACTGTCCAATGCATACACTCTGATTGTAATCCTCGCTAATTGACTTGTACAATATGGATAACTCGAACTAAACGTGTGCTGAATTAAGCAATGCCTCACTACTAATTGTGACTGCCATTGAAACATCAATTTAAGTGTACTCAGTACAGGGTTGTTAATACGATACATTTTTCACTCGTTAACGATAATGTATCGTCATCGGAAACTGCGTTAACGATAATGTATCGTTGCCTTCATCGTCATCGTCGATAATTGTACCGTCGTTTTCATCGTCATCGTCGGTTCATCGGTTATAGCGATACATTTTGCGTTACTTTCCCATTTATTGGAGTTGAAGTAGATCCGGTTAACTTTCAATTGTTTAGAAATAAATACCTATTGAAGGACATGTTGTTGGCAGTTGAAAATCAATAGTTTTGGATATTTTCTATGCACAGCGGGGTCCAACGATGCGTCAAAATGAAATTATTTAAACTTTTCTGGAAGGTGTAGAGAAAGTTTTTGGCAATTGAAAATCAATAATTTTGGACATTTCAATACGCAGAAGGGTCCGACGATGTGTCAAAATTGAATTTTTCAACTTTTCGAGTAAGTTTGTGCACAGAAGAGTCTCAGGTGCACAGTGTTTCCAAGCGGCAAAAATGTGATCAAAATTGTTTTGACCACGAAGAAAACAAATTTTGAGCTATTGTGTAATTAGTAATTTATAGCACTATGCTATATTTCACCCTAAGGAGGAAAATTTGGTAAAAACCAAAATTTCTCACTAGGGTGAAAATTTGTTGGTAAAAACCAGTCTTTGTACAGGAGGGCACAAATCCTTATTTCATACTATGTTGCGTTTCGGCTTCGCCTCATCAGAAACCGACACTAACGTATTGTCGGAATAGATTAGCGCCGGCTTGACGCAAATCCCTTAAAACTAAAACACACTATGTGTTTCAAACAAACGACTGATCAAACGTGATGTCCCGTTCGAGCAGAAGTTCTGTTTATGCCGATGAGACACAAGTGAAGCCGAAACTTGTCTTGGCTTAGCAGGCCTATGCGAAAGCACTATGCTATATTTCACCCTAAGGAGGAAAATTTGGTAAAAACCAAAATTTCTCACTAGGGTGAAAATTTGTTGGTAAAAACCAGTCTTTGTACAGGAGGGCACAAATCCTTATTTCATACTATGTTGCGTTTCGGCTTCGCCTCATCAGAAACCGACACTAACGTATTGTCGGAATAGATTAGCGCCGGCGCTAATCTATTCCGACAATACGTTAGTGTCGGTTTCTGATGAGGCGAAGCCGAAACGCAACATAGTATGAAATAAGGATTTGTGCCCTCCTGTACAAAGACTGGTTTTTACCAACAAATTTTCACCCTAGTGAGAAATTTTGGTTTTTACCAAATTTTCCTCCTTAGGGTGAAATATAGCATAGTGCTTTCGCATAGGCCTGCTAAGCCAAGACAAGTTTCGGCTTCACTTGTGTCTCATCGGCATAAACAGAACTTCTGCTCGAACGGGACATCACGTTTGATCAGTCGTTTGTTTGAAACACATAGTGTGTTTTAGTTTTAAGGGATTTGCGTCAAGCCGGTGCTAATCTATTCCGACAATACGTTAGTGTTGGTTTCTGATGAGGCGAAGCCGAAACGCAACATAGTATGAATTTATAGCACGCAAAATTGTAGTGTATTGAAAAAAACTTCTAAACCACTATTATTAGGCCATTCACAAATTACACTACACATTTTAGTGGTGTGGTGATTAACAGATTTTATTATAATTTTAATTTAAACTAGATGATTTCGGATTTTAAAAAAGAGAATATACATACATATTTCCAATATTTGATTACCTTTTCTAGTTAGGACGCTTTTAGCCCCCTCCTCCGTTTCTTCTCTACACTATGTAACAAGATGCTTCATTCTTCCTTCTTTTACTTTTAAATATGTAGTGTAATTTATGAACGGCCTCATAATAGAGTTTTTGTCGTTTTTTGAATACAGTGAAGACCCGTTTTTATCAGCCCCTTGGCGAATTTTAGGCTGATAAAACGATGACATAGGCAAAATCGGCAAATATTTTTTCTGGTTCTGAAGAGACGAAGTCTTTTTAATAAATCGGAGCGGTTAAAATATTTTTCTTTAGTCCCTCGACAAAGCCTCATAACCCGTTCTGATCATTTAGTAAAAATTTCCCTTAACCGTTGTGTGTCCGACGCGGTACCCGGGTACCTTTTTATGATTCAATTAATTAAATTCCTATGTTTTATCCATAGCTGGAAATTGAAACTTTGTGACATCTTAGAACTTCACTAAGTCAAGCTTTTGGGTTAATAATATTATTGATATAGTAAGGGTGGGAGTGAGGAGGGGCTCCTGAACTTTTTTACTACGTAACAGGCCGACGTGGGTACCCCGGTACCCACAAAACTAAAATGCCCATAACTAAGGTAATATCCAACCGATTTCGATACTTTTGGTCGTTTTGGATTCAGGAACTCATCCACTTTTGGACTTGGTAAAAATGAATCGGGCTACTCCATTCGGTTCCCGGGAATCCGGGTTTCCGGAAGCAGATTCCAGTGCTGGGGTACTATTTGCGAACTTCAATGGAATACTAGCAATATGGTTATCAAAATTCTTGGAATTGCATCAGTAGGCTGAATCTATTAGTTTTGGAACTATTTAGTGATTTGACTCCGGAACAGACATTCCGGAGCAGGTTCCCGTGGGGCCGTGAGCGGCCATTCCATTCCAATTCCATTTTTCAAATTGCCATAGGGTCCTGTAACAATAAAAAACAGACTTCCGAGACAATTTAAAGAGTTTTGATACTCATATTGCTATGACATGATTAAAATTTACAAATCATATTCTAGTACTGGAACATTACTCCGGAAAATCCGAATTACCATAAAACCAGATCCATTATTCCGGTTCTGTTGTACAGAATCAAAAAGTGGACGAGTTCCTGAATCCAAAACATCTAAAAGTGTCCAAATCGGTTAAAGGAAGCCATAGTTATGACCATTTAAATTTGTGGGTACCCGGGTACCCATGTTAGTCTGTTAAAGGTGTTTTTTTGTTGGACACATAACTGTTAAGGAGGTCTTACAGTGCAGTATTATTATTTCTGTATATTTTGCATCTCTAAGATAAGAAAAATATGCTAAAGAAGGAATTTACTCGAATTTGACTTGAACGTAGGCTATAGCCCACCAAACGATTTTAATAGTGTTTGTACCAAAATATTGCTTTTTGGGCACTAAAACATTCGATAACTTCTAAATTGTAAGAGATACAAATAAACTTACATTACAAAAATTCTGTATTTTACTTATGCTGAACAAAATCTAGGAACATTTTGAAATTCTACAAAATTACCAGGAAAAGTATTTTTAAAAAAGCAATTTTCAGGGGTATATCAAAGAAATCTCCACAAATGTAATTTAAAATCGACAGATAAACACATAGTTTCTTCAGCGAAGTTAATACTTAAGATATTCTCAACAACTTTGCCAAAGAAAGTTTTTTTTTTATTTTCATAAATGACCAAACAAAAACTTGCTGCTCAGCTTTAGAGGGATTAATCACCCAACTAATACCTTTTAAATGCAAAAAAATTAAATAAACTTTGCTGAAGACACTATAGCTAAAAAATGTTTTTCGTGGTTCAAAGAATTTCTTTCACCTTTGTGCCACTTTGGAAACACTGTGCACTGGTGGATCCTCCTGTGAAATGAAAATGTCCAAAACTATCGATTTTCAACTGCCAACAACCTGCCCTTCAATATAAAAACTTCGTGAAAAGTTGAAAAAAATTCTATTTTGACGCACCGACAGTACATTGAAAATGCCCAAAACTATTGATTTTCACTTACCATTAATTTCTTCAATATAATAAACTTTCCCCAAAAGTTGAAAAAATCCATTTTGACACATCGTCGAACCCCCTGTATATTGAAAATGTCCAAAACTATTGATTGTCAACTGCCAATAACTTTCCCTTCAATATGAAACTCTCCTGAAAAGTTGGCAAAATATTCCATTTTGACACATCGTCGCACCCCCCTGTGCATAGAAAATATCCAAAACTATTGATTTTCAACTGCCAACAACATGTCCTCCAATAGTTATTTATTTCAAAACAATTGAAAGTTAACCGCATCAACTTCAACGCCAATAAACGGGAAAGTAACGCAAAATGTATCGCGATAACCGATGAATTATCGACGATGACGATGAATCCGACGATAAATTATCGTTAACGGAGTTTCCGATGACGTTGACGGGTGGTTAACGTTATGGACGATGACGATTAATTATCGATTAACAACCCTGACTCAGTATAGAGCAGATATGGACGACGATAAGTTAGAAGACACATTTTTGTTATTCATTTCGTTTATTTGATAGGCACAAATGCGTTAGCTTGGCGGTGCCAAATGCTTTTGTTTTTACATTTATAATTTATAATTTATAATTAATTAATATCAACAGACACAGTGTGGTCCTAATGATAATTTCTTAATCTATTTAAAAAGTCAACATGTAATCTGCTACGTGGAATGTGAAGATCGAACTCGGATGACACTCTGTTGAAGGTCCGCTGCAAACCAATGATGGCACCGTTTACTCCATAGTTAGTCCGGCGAAGAGGTAATCGGAGGAATAAATTATTGCGAAGGGCGCGAGGGCGAACATTCATATTTATCGCACTGAGAAGCTCGGGGCAGTCAATTCGATCTTGCAAAATATCCGAAATCGTCATAGCACGGAATAGATCCCGTCGCACTTGCAATGTATCGAGTCCAATAAGCAAACCCCGGCTTTCATAACTTGGCAGCTGGTGAGGGTTGCTCCAAGGCAATCGACGAAGGGCAAACCGAACAAATCTGCGCTGTACTGTCTCAATTCGATGGACACCGTTGAGATAATGAGGGTTCCACACAACTGAACAATATTCCAGAGTTGATCGAACGAGTGAGCAGTAGAGAGATTTCAAGCAGTAAATATCTGAAAAGTGCTTAGATATTCTCATTATGAACCCCAAACAGCGTGATGCCTTTGCGACAATATAGCTGATATGCTGTTTAAACGTCAGTTGTTCATCGAGAAAAACTCCGAGATCTTTGACGCAATTCGCTCTGTCAATTGTGGATTCAGCTAGACAGTAATTGAATCGAATTGGCGTTTTTTTCCTCGAGAACGTAATGACCGTACATTTCTTGGGGTTTAGGGTCATTCGGTTGATCTCGCACCATTCCGCAAAGGTTTCCAGTTGGCGTTGAAGGAAAGCTGCATCATCAGTATTCCGTATTCTATGGTATAACTTGAGGTCGTCGGCGAAAGACAACCGTGGTCCTTCTAAACAAAAGTTAACGTCGTTGAAATACAGAAGAAAAATCAATGGACCGAGATGGCTGCCTTGCGGAATACCGGATGATGCAAAGAACTCTTCGGATACACAATCACCTATCTTGACTGCTAGACGACGATCACTGAGATACGATTGCATCCAACGGAGAATATTAGTACCAAAGCCAAGTCTATCCAATTTTGCCACTGCAATAGCGTGATTTATCTTGTCAAAAGCAGCTGAAAGATCCGTGTACATAACGTCAGTTTGAAGGCCGTCCGACATAGCATCTGTAACATATGTTGTGAACGACAGAAGATTCGTAGATGTTGAACGTTTCGGCATAAATCCATGCTGAGTCTCGGAGATATACTGTTTGCAGTGGCTGGAGATGGGTTCCAACACAGCCATTTCAAACAGCTTAGGAACTGCGCTTAGCGTTGTAATACCACGGTAATTGTCAACTACCTTTTTATCACCTTTTTTGTGAACTGGAAACATGAAGGAGGATTTCCAGAGTTCGGGAAATACTCCGGTTGATAGCGACAATTGAAACAGATGACAAAGAGGTTCAATTAGACCGGCAGAGCATTTTTTTAGAATAATAGTTGGTATACCATCTGGGCCTGCCGAGGTTGAAGCCTTCATTTTGCTAATCGCCAGTTGTACCATATTATTGTCGATATTGATAAAGTTCAAAGACTGGTATGATTGAGGTACATTGAGAGCCGCGCGTGAAGCCTGGGTCGGTGTCAGTTTCTCGTTGGAGAAAACACTCGCGAACTTTTCAGAGAATAGTTGGCAGATCTCCTGTAAACTAGAGCTCATACGTCCTCCATAGCTCATCGTTGAAGGCAACCCGGATTCCTTTCTTTGCTCGTTTACATGCTTCCAGAATGTTTTAGGTTCGGACTTCAACTTACGTTGCACGTTTCGCAAGTAATCGGCATGGCAACGCTTCGATGTCTTTTTATAGACTTGGTTAACATGAACGTAGTGTTGTCGCAGCACGTAGCCCCCAAACTTGGAGTACTTCTTCAGAGCGGCTCTTTTAGTCGCTTTTAACCGTCTCAGCTCGGCAGTGTGCCACGCTGGGTGCTTAGATTGAAGGCCACTTCTTTTGGGTACATAGCGATCGATAGCATAGCTCATAACATTGGAGAAGGTCTGCACTGCAACGTTGACATCATCATTGTCGAGAATTTCAGTCCAGTGGATATTCGACAGGAAGTCAATAATGCTATTATAGTTGGCTTTTCTAAAATTATAGCTGACGGTGTCAGAAGCATTGCAGTCATGCTTCACTCGAATCGCTTCAAGCAATTTGCATTTTGGATATCTTAAAACTAGGAGGTTACAATGTTGGAATATTTTTTTACAAAGGAAAAGAAAGTTTACAACTATCTTAAGACTAGAAATAAGATTTAATATACAAGAAAGGGCCAAAAGATTTTTTTATGAAAAAATTTAAAACAAGGGATTCACTTTGATATACAAGAGTAATAGTATTTTACGAAATATTTTACGGTTATCTTAAAACTAACAATATAGTTTAGTACACAAAAGGGGGAACAAATATTTATGAGAAATTTCACAGAAATCTTAAAACTAGGGATTCAATTCTATTTACAAAAAGGAGGACAAGAGTTTCAATAAAGAGTAAAAATTATAGCTATCTTAAAACTAGGAATACAGAATACTAATTTTAATTTTTTAACTAAAACTTATGCTTGGTCAAGATATTCAGAGGGTGGCTTATTTCCGCATTAGTGTAGCAGCAGTTGTATCAAGGACAGGGGAGAAACAGGGAAAGAAGAGCAAAACTCGGTACAACCTGACCTGATCAGGTTGTACCAAAACTTTGGTACAACCTGATCAGGTCTTCTGGGTGAGCACCCCACCATGCTCCAGTTATTGTTCGGAGAAAATTGATCCTTTGTTGGCATTTCCGTTTCAGATACCTAATGTGACATCCCCAGGTACCTTTAGAGTCGAACCAGACCCCGAGATATTTAAATGTGAAAACCTGGTTGATCGTTGCACCCATTAATAAAAGCTGGAGTTGCGCCGGCTCACGCTTCCTAGAAAAAACAACCAACTCAGTTTTCTCCGTGGAGAACTCAATACCCAGCTGAAGAGCCCAAGCAGACAAATTGTCTAAGGTATTTTGTAATGGTCCTTGCAAGTCGGCAGCTTTGGGCCCTGTAACAAAGACCACCCCGTCGTCTGCAAGTTGCCTTAGCGTGCATGAATTGGCAAGACAATCGTCAATGTCATTCACGTAAAAATTGTAGAGCAGGGGACTTAGACATGAGCCCTGGGGAACACCCATGTAGCTAAATCGCGATGTTGTTAAATCGCCATGCGAAAAGTGCATGTGCTTTTCAGACAACAGGTTTAGCAAAAAGTTATTTAAAATTGGCGAAAGACCATGCTGGTGCAGCTTCTCTGACAGAATGTTGATAGAAACTGAGTCAAAAGCCCCCTTAATATCCAAGAAGAATGATGCCATCTGCTCTTTGTTAGCATAGGCCATTTGGATTTCTGTAGAAAGCAACGCAAGGCAATCGTTCGTCCCTTTGCCTTTGCGGAAGCCAAATTGTGTATCTGACAGTAAGCCATTTGCTTCAACCCAATTGTCGAGGCGAAACAAGATCATTTTCTCGAACAACTTCCGAATACAGGACAGCATTGCAATCGGCCGATACGAGTTGTGGTCGGAGGCTGGTTTTCCTGGTTTTTGGATGGCGATGACCTTCACTTGCCTCCATTCATAAGGGACAATGTTACCCTCAAGAAACTTGTTAAATAAATTTAACAAGCGCCTTTTTGCAGTGTCAGGCAGATTCTTCAGCAAGTTGAATTTGATTCTGTCTAACCCTGGGGCGTTATTGTTACACGATAAGAGAGCAAGTGAGAACTCCACCATCGAAAACGGTGTTTCGTTCGCGGTATCGTGAGGAGACTCGGCGCGGCACGTTTTCTGTACCGGGACAGAGTCCGGACAGATCTTCTTGGCGAAAGCGAATATCCAACGGTTTGAATATTCCACGTTCTCGTTGGTACTATTACGGTTACGCATACGTCGAGCCGTACCCCAAAGAGTGGTCATCGCTGTTTCTCTCGTTAACCCGTCGACGAACCGGCGCCAATAACTGCGTTTTTTGGCTTTCATTAGACTCTTCATTCGCCTTTCTAACGACGCGTAATGTTGATAGTTAGCTGGTAACCCGTCTTCCCGGAAGGCCTTATATGCAGTGGACTTTTCCGCGTACAGCTCTGAGCACTCTTTATCCCACCACAGTGTGGGAGACCGTCCATGGGTATTCGCGTTGGGTACTGGTTTAGTCTGAGCTTGATTCGCACTGTCGAGAAACCTGTACTCTTCCTCTGGAGGAAGTTCTTGCGTGGATTCGATTTTAACGGATATCGCGGTCGCGTAACTCTTCCAATCAATGTTCCGTGTGAGGTCATACGATACATTGATTGTTTCCGATGGTCTTGAACCGTTAGCAATTGAAATCACGATAGGCAAATGATCGCTACCGTGGGGATCAGGGATCACCTTCCACCTGCAATCTAACTGTAGCGATGTCGAGCAAAGCGACAAATCCAACGCGCTTGCGCGTACTGGTGGTGTAGGAATCCGCGTCATTTCTCCCGTGTTTAAGATGGTCATGTTGAAATTATCGCAAAGATCTTGGATTAATGTTGATCTATTATCATCATGAAGACAGCCCCATACCGTACCGTGCGAGTTAAAGTCTCCCAGAACTAGCCGCGGTGCCGGTAAGGATTCCGTGATATTACAAAGCGTTACCGTGCCCTACCGAGGCTCTAGGATGAATGTAGATGGAAGCAATGCAAAGGTCTTTGCCTTTGATTAAAACTTGACAAGCGACAATTTCAATGCCTGGTGTCAAAGGGAGGTTAATTCGGTTGAAAGAATAGCACTTTTTGATCCCCAAAAATACTCCTCCATAGGGGTTTTCTCGATCCAGACGAATTATATTAAAGTCGTGGAAGTTGAGATTTATATCGGAAGTTAACCAAGTTTCACATAATGCGAAAGCATCACATTTTTAACTATTTAGTAAAAATTTAAAGGAATCGATTTTCAGGAGGATACTTCTGCTGTTCCACTGTAGAACAGTGATCGAATCGGTGACCTCGTTCGATGACTTAGCCATCGAAGGATACGATCGCTGCAAGGAGGGGCCATTTAGTAGTCAACTGCTTCAAAAATGTTTGCACTATAGGGAGAAAACGTATCGGAAGGCTTTTAAGAGGATCAGTAACATTGAAAGCTGTGAAATTTAAGTCCACTATGTCAGAAAATTTCATTAGTCCGCTACTGGACTGAGTATCTGTTTGAAAAAAGGGGACACTTGGGGTTTTTGGTGTCCCTGGAAGTAGTGGGTACTCCTTGTTAGAATTAATATTTCCAAGTCCTGGAGCACATTGCTTCGGCTTTTGTGTATCACTTCCGTTGGATTTATTGATTGTAGTTGGCGCACTCTGAGTGGACGACACCTTGGCACCCTTACGAGGCAATGTAGGGGAGGCTGGATTTCTCCTCTTCCTGGATTCCCCTGGGTTAACCAAAGATGTTCCCTCTCGTGGGTCGTCAGATTCTTGCTCAATGTTAGCCAAACCAGCATAGGGATTTTCGGACAGGACAGATGGCGAAGCATTCTTTAGCATTTCTGCATAAGAACGCCTTGAGAGTTCCTTAAGGGAGCGCTTCAGTTTCTTTGCCGCAAGAGTCATCCTCATGCTCTCCTTCGCATTTGCCGCATCGTTTCTTATTTCCACAATATGTGGCTGTGTGGCCCAACTGCTTGCAATTGCTGCAGCTCATGACCCGCGGTACAAACAGGCGAACTGGTAGGCGAACCCTGTCAAGGAGGATGTAGTTGGGAAGAGAGGACCCGGCGAATGTCACCCGAAGCGAGCCTGATAGAGAGTAGGTAGACTTAATCTGTTCAAGTGAGGGGTCCTTAAAGCAGCCAACCCCGTGCTCCAACAGTTCTTCGCATTTCAGGCCCGGTTCGGACACTACCCCATCGATTTCACAGGCCACACAAGGCACGTACGCTTTAAATTCCCGCGTAAAGCGCTCACAGCAAGCAATCGCGTTTGCCTGACCGAGATCATTCACTAGAACACGTATCTTGTTTGCCCGAACACGTGTTATCTGAGTTACGGCCGGGTAATTAGCAGTCAGATCTCGAGAAAGTTTTAATATATTAACCGGTTTCTCTCCGGTCCGAAAATATACCACCCATGGCACAGAGGAACCTTCTGGGTACTGCTTTATACGGGGAGCAATGCGAGTATTAGGGGGATCAGGGACTTCCATGATTACATCAGATGGTATTTCGCCCTCGGCCATTTAAGCACGAGGGCAGAGCGTTATATAAACGGGAATGTGTCTTATTATTTGATTACAAGGTAGAGTGAAAGTAGGGAAAAGGAAATAAAGCCAACGAGGAAAAAAATAAAGCAAAACTTATCTGCAAACAACGTCGATTGTTCCGCACCAGCGAAAACAATGTACTGAATTTACTGCCGGCACCAGCAGAACGGCAGCTAACGAACGAACAAAGGATGACCTTCACTCACTGAAATTTACACACCGAACACCACTGTGAAATATAACGATCCGTTCCGTTCAAAGGTTGGGAGACGTATGAGAAGACACATTGTACTTGCATTCCCCATCGAGAGTAGGGATATTGGGAGACTTCTTTTCCCGGATCTAATTAGTGGATATTTCCGATGTTTTTCATGAAAGTTCATACCAATACAACGTATGTGCATTTTCAATAATTTCATCACGAAAAAGGTGTTCTTAGTTTTCACATGACATACTTGAGCATATGTTTCATTCAAAATTCAATAGAGATACGAAGAGTTGAAATATCGCACGTGTAATGTCTCTTTTGAAAATTTTCATCGTCAAACATCCATATTACCCAGTTAAGCCACATATTTTTCTGAGAAAGCCATGAATTCCCTTAATTATTGTCTATATTCAAGCTTCGAATAGAACGGAATTAAATTTGAGTTGATGTAGTTTACGATGGTCACATGTCTACCCATAGTGTAACGTTTCGAAGGGATACCTCTTTCATCTTGAGGGTGTGAACATTTGAAAATAGTTATAGTTTTCCCATAATGCAAATATTTCGCAAATTTTCTCAGAACTACTAATATTTTATTTGCCATGTACAATGTATTATTAAGCTTGTTTCCGCGAGTCTCTTCTACACTAAAATGCGAAGAAAATAATAGGATAACAGCAGATAAAAAATAGTTTTGTTTTCTCAAAACTTACAGAGCATACATGAAATTAGCTTGAATATTAATAAAGATTAGCAGAGGATCTTATCACACAATTTAAAAATGGAAAGAGAAGTAGCAAGATAGATGTGAGCCGTGACAGTTGTCACGAACATGAAGAGAGAGAGAGAAAGAGAGAGAGAGAGAGAGAGAGAGAGAAAGAGAGAGAGAGAGAGAGAGAGAGAGAGAGAGAGAGAGAGAGAGAGAGAGATAGAGATGGGCAGTGCATGCGAGGAATGGCAAATGATGGTTCATGCCGAGACCTTATTTTTATAGGTATATTGTGCGATATATTGATTCCTTACATCCTTATTATAAATAATGTAAGTATTAAGTTTTGCGCCATAACCAATATAACCTAAAACTTGCAAAGAGCAAAATTTTCGCTAGAGTTTTGGGATTCAAAAATACAGTTTCTTTTGGTGATGCACGAGTATAATTATATAAGAAATCTTTTATCTCACTGCTAGGTGAATTACTTGATAATCTGTTTATTAATATATCATCCAACATTTACTTCACGATTAAATACAACGCCTAATCCAAAGGATAAATACATGAACTCTAAAATTTTTTTTTGCTATGAACACATTGTTTTATTTTTGAAGTGAACTTACATATTGATTTTTGAGAAATAGTTCAGTTATTATAGAAATAATTCACAAGATGTTCACGTAGATGTGTTTTCATACCCTGACATTCAAAATCGGTTTAGTTTTGCCCCTAAAACGCTAGTAAATCAATACTCTGTATGAAACGGTCTCCTTTTTAATTAGTGAAAATTGGTAAGCGAGGAATAAAAATACAAAATGTTTAATATCTCCGTCGCTCGTGAACGGATTTTGACAATATATAGCTTGTTCGAAAGGTATTTTTTACAAGATTTCTAATTATGCTTAGGTTGTGGGACAACATTGCTTTGTTCGAAAGCTATGTACTAAAAACCTGTAATGTTTTGACAAAATGACCCATATCTCAGACAGTAAACAACATATCGAAAAACAAATACACACACATACAGACATTGTCTCAATTTGTCGAGCTGAGTCGATTGGTATATGAGACTCGGCCCTCCGGGCCTCGGAAACAGTTTACAAAGTTTGAGCGAATCCTATACATTTCTTTTGTAAGAAATGTAAAAAGATTACAACTATGAAAAATAAACCAAAAAAATTCTGAATGGTGCATATAATTCAATAATTTATCCTTAAGTGGATCAAACGGATCGTATGTCGTATCTTTGAGCAACTATTTCAACGCGCACAACGACACATTCGAGATAAATAGAGAGACGAATCTTGAGTCTTCCGGAGCAAGCAGAAAAATGTTCTTGGAATAAGAATATTTTTTTATGTTTTAGTTGGATCGCCAATTGTTAATACCGACTAGCTCACGGCTATACCCCCTCAGGGTCGACGTTCTGGCTTGCTTCAGGAGGACACACTTACCTTAACCATCGAAAACATTTCAAAGTAGATTGACAAGAAAGACCTACAATAGGGAAACCAGGAATTTGATCTAGAAGACTTGTGGGTAAAATGAACAGGGGGGGTAAAATGAACAGGGGGTAAAATGAACAGGTAGCCAAATCAAGTCAATGTTAGTTAAATTTAGAACAAACTGCACAGAAACGTGACCTGCCAAGTATTCAATGGATATTGAAATAATTTCTTTTGATAAAAAGCTGTCCAATGTGAAATAAATATGATGAAAACCAAAATCGGCATTCATGTTTGTCGCTGATGTTAAATTCGGCATGTAGAATATAAGGTCTTTTGTGGTGAATTTTAATTTTATTGTGAAAATGGTGTTACATGACAGTAGTTGAACCTCTTGCAGATATTTCACAGCAATAAGTAGGGATCAGGACAAATCGGCTCAATCGGAACGGCTGTTAGAAAATAAAATGTCTTAGGGGGTAAAATGAACAGGTTGTAGGGGGGGGTAATATGAACCATCTTGCTGCTCCAAGTACCAAGCCTCAAAATTAATTGCTAAGTTCAAGTTGCTATGTCTTCACTGTTCTCCAACAGATCCTTAAATTCTAAACACCTATGGATAACCCCAAGTTTGTAGATGTGTTTCCATGTCACAGAATTTTAAATTGGTTAGTATAACATGAAAATTTAATTTTTCCGTGACAAGTTGTTTGCCTACAAAATGCCCTGTGTGTATGCAATGCTCATGAGCCGCTGGGACATCAGCATTGCACGGAAATTGCTTTTCAACGCTAAGCATTGCATACATGCAGAACATTTTGCACGTCACTAGAAGGTGTTCATTTTACCACCAGCACATGTTCATTTTACCCACACGCTATAAACATGTCTCTTTTTTGGACATGTTTTGAAATCAAGAATAATGTTTGAAAACTTGTGTTTATGTCGAAATATTTTCACCAAATATGTACAAAACATGTCTAACAAGAAACGTATGAGGTGATTGTAGTATCTCAATCACTTATTAGTTAGAAAATAACGACTTTGCTTAACGAGTTCATTTTACCACCAGTTCCCCTACAATAGAATTGCACGAAATACAAATTAGTTTAACATATTTATTTAAGATTTACATCGTCGTCAAAGAAAGGGTGGAAGGGCAAGAAAAATGGAAGGGGGGGGGGGGTTGTTGCGGCCATTCTGGAACGCATGAGCTTCATGCATGAAGAGGGTACTTGCCACACTACTACCGTCTGGTTTCTCCTGAGCTGGTAACCAATATCTGGTACAGAGTTCCTGGGTTCCGATCTCGATCGCAGCGTCACAGCGTGTCCAGAATCGTAGTATTGGCTTGAGTGCTTCTTTAGCCGTTGTCTGTCGACGTCCCACGTTCTCGCTAACGGGGCAGCAGCGCATCGGATATTGGGCTCTAGCAAGCGGGGGAATTCCCGCCGGACCTCACCAGAACCCCCCTTACCCAACGTTAACGTTAATAAGATGTGACGGCAGAGATGTGAATCGTGCATTCGTTCGTCAATCATTTGATCAGGGTTGTAATGAAGGTAGGGTAAAGAGGGGGGGTAGGTGTTTTTGCTTGTATAAAATCAAAAGCTATTTTCCACTTTCAAATAAAGCCATCTATATGGTATCGTCTACCGTTTTACTTTAGCTCTCTCCTATATTCTGGTCTACATAAAGTGGATTAAATTTATTGTTAACGGTTGGTTGGTAACAGTTGGCAATTCTGTTTCAGATACCTAATGTGACATCCCCAGGTATCTTTAGAGTCGTACCGGACCTCGAGATATTTTAAAGCTGAAAGCTGAGCAATAGTTTGACCCAATAATTGAAGCTGTAGTTTCGCTAGTGAACTCTTCCTTGAAAGTAAGACTAGCTGAGTTTTTTTCCGTGGAGAACTCGATACCTAGCTGGAGGGCTCAAGCAGACAAATTGTCCAAGGTATCTGCAATGGTCATTGTAAATCGACGGCTTTGGGACCTGTAACAGAGACCGCACCGTAATCTGTAATCTGCCTTAGTGTGCAGGAATTGACAAGACATTCGTCATTGTCGTTCACGTAAAAGTTGTAGTGCAGGGGGCTTAGACATGAGCCTTGGAGAAGACCCATGCAGCTAATTCATGATGTCGATAAATCACCATGCGAAAAAGTTTAGCAAAAAAGTTGTTTAGAGATGCATCGCTTTTCAAGTTATTTAGTAAAATTTTAAAGCAATGGATTTTCGGGATAATGCTTCTGCAATTCCACTGTAGAACAGTGATTAAATCCGTGACCTCGTTCGATGAATTAGTCATCGAAGAATTTAATCACTAAAAGGAGGGGCAGTGAACTGCATCAAAAATGTTTGTACTGCGGGTAGAAATCTTATCATGATACTTTTAAGAGGGAGAGAAATAAAAGCCAGCGCTGTTTTCTTTCTATGGCTGAGATATGGGAACACTTGGGGTTTTTGATGTTCCTGGAAGTGCTGGGAGCTCCTTTTCTGCGCTTAGGAGAGGGGCTTCGGTTTTGCACCAGCACTTCCTTGAGTAGTTATTTTAGGGGGGGGGGCATGAAGAGACACCTTCTGGCTTTTACGACAAAGCGTGGGAGAGGAAATGTTTCTCCTTTTTCTATTGCTTCTACGCACAGCAGAAGATGTTCCCTCCTGGGGTTCATCACAGTCGTCTTCGTCAGTAGAAAATTGGTACAAATATTCTTTAAGGCTGGTGAGAGCGTCTCTGAAGGGAACGCTTGAGATTCTCATCGCGCTGTTTGTACGCGGAACATGCCGGAAGATCATGCGGGGTTCCCACACAGTAGAGACACTTTTCGACATCCCTTCCACAGAAATCATCCGCATGATTCCCAATGCATTTCCCACAACGGACTTTTTTGCTACAATGGGAGGCAGGTCGACGAATCTTGTCGAAAAGGAGGTAGTTGGGTAGAACAGAACCGGCGAAGCTCACCCATTAAGGCTCTGAGTTGACGTATGTTTTCTTGCCGTTAGCTGCGACTGATGCCAAATGCAAACGTTTGCAGTCCATCTTCACTGGCTTAAGCATAGGGTCTTTGAAACAGCCAGTCCCATGTTTCAGCAGGTCCTCGCAACTCAGACTCGAATCAGAGACTTTAAGCCTGCTCTGTAGACTTTAAGCCTGTTAGTTGGATAATACACCCTGTGCTCCTTCGTAAAGGGCCCGTAGCCAGCAATATCATTGGCCTGATTTAACCTATTATAACCCAGCTATGTTAAAACTTTTGATAATTTATAAAATACTTCGTGAGTCCTCATATTACACCGAATTAGGTATGGGAAAAATAAAATAACCTCTTTGAAACGTTTTGTTGCGCAAAAAACTAACGTATGAAATTTCATACGCTGGGCTGATAGGGTATCAAAAAATCATTATAGAGAAATTTCGGCTAATATCCTAATATTTAGCATAAAATAGAATCAACCTTGCGATATCATTAATTTAGCAGCTTTTTTGAATGATTTTAACACTACAATTCTCTTTCGTGGCGTTTCGTCGCATGATTGGTTCGTTGCATCAAACCATCTTTCTCTCAATTTTTGCAATTATTTTAAGAAAAAGGACATTTTCTTACAAGAATTTACATAAAAATATTCTGGTTAGAACCAGGCATGATTTGTAACGTATTAAGCATTTGTTAACCTTGAATGCACTGATTCAACGTTAAAATCAGCGAGAAAGTATTGAATCCTCTCCGGGTTCTAAAGAGGAAATAATTTTGCCTTAGGAAAAAAAGATATCGGTTCAGCCTAGCGTATGAAATTTCATACGTTGAAGTACCAGCAGAATTTTCGCAATTGTTTCACCAATTTCTTCCATTTTTTCGCACTGAGTCACATCTTTCACACCTCTCATGGCCATTCGTTCTCAATCCGAAACAAGAATTGCAGATTTAGAAGAGAAATTTAATAATATGTATTGTTCATATTTTGGTTTGAATTTTGTCCAACTTTGACATTCGAAAACACAATGGAATTTTATAAAAAAAGATTATTGAACATACACATTGTAAATTATAGGGTATTAATTACAGTTCACAGAAGACCAGAAGTTTGAAAACGCCTTTATTGTATAACAAGTATGATCCAGAAATGCGTTGTTTTTGCGTATGAAATTTCATACGCTAGGACATAATGGGTTAAACTGTTTACCACCACCCGAAGCTTATCAGGGCAAATCTGCAATAGATTCAAACACTTTTTGTCTTTGGTCCGAAAGAAGATCACGAAGGGTCCGTTGGCCAAGCTTGAACATACTTTGAGCCGGGGAGCCGATTTTGTTTCGATGTCCATCTCACCTTGTGATGAACCGTCGTCAGGGGAAATCATTTTTGCACGGGCCTATTGTCCAGTGCACGTTAGTAGGAGAACCAAGAAGGGGAAACGTAAAATAATTCTTAACTTGTGTATGTAACTCGATAGAAAGATGAACGACCACTTTGTTTTCAGAAATGAGAGATGGCGTTTGGTCACGGATTTCTTACAATAATATTTTATTGGGTCTATCACCAACTTTCGAAACGTTGGTGATAGATGCAATAAAATATTATTGTAAGAAATCTGTGACCAAACGCCATCTCTCATTACTGTAATTATTGTAACAGTATTCAAACGGCTTACTAGAAGAACACTGCTTCGCTGGTCACTGGTCGGCTAACGGTACTCAGAAACAGAAACACAAAAGAAGGGAAAAATACTGAAACCTCGACGAGGTGGAGAAACAAAACACTCGTGTCTTGACCGAGCGCTCGAAAACGAATGTCATACTTTCTTAATATAAATCACCATAAAATGACGATTTGAAATGAGTGACTGATGATATCAAATTTGCGTCGAACATCAATTTTCGGTACTGGTAAGATGCCTGAAGACATTTTTTAATTATCGGAAAAATACTCAATATGATAGGGTAGGGTGGGGCAAATTCGACCGTGTGCGTAAACCCGACCTCCCCTTGTTATCGAAAATAGGAAGCACTTTGTAAACTAATATCAGTCTTGTCGTGTAGAGCATCGAAAATAATCATAATGCTGGCATGGCAGCATGAGATGCTCAAACGACAACAAGTGTGTTTTTACAATTTTGGATTCGATTTTTCTGCATAATTTACTACAGGATATTTCTTTTTGTCAAAGTGATCGCATAGAAAAGGTAAGTGGATTTAGATTCTTTGATTGAGGCCCTACAAAGTGCATAGACGAATTTGGTTCAATTTCTTTTCATAATTTTTTAATTGCATCGTAATGAAAAATGAAGCTGTGGGGCAAATCCGACCTGTAAATAGGGAGGTAAATTCGACGATTTTTATTGCTTTTTGCCTTTCTCATATAAAGAAAGGCTATGCAATCACTGAAAAATCGACTTCCTAACCGAGGCCCGGAGGGCCGAGTGTCATATACAATTCGATTCAGTTCGTCGAGATCGGAAAATAACTATGTATATGTGTGTGTCATTTAAACTCACCATGTCATTTAAACTCACAGAAAATTCACATATAACCTAGTACAACCATGATGTACAAATGATGTAAAACATATTAAAATTGGTGCAAAATTGCTTTAGTTTCGGGTCTAGATTACTAAAGATTAATGGAAGTATTTTTGAACATATTGGCCACCTATGACGGTTCATGATGCCTCCGGGGAACTCGCCAAGTTCCTAAACCAATATACCACCTATTCCCCAGCGAATTCTTGACCGATTTTTTCAAATTGGATTTCAAATGAAATATTGCTGATTAATTTCATTTGGTTGTTACAGTTATACATGTCACATGTTTACATTTTTCCGATACACTTGATATAATATCAAGTGGAGCGCATGATGTGTGACCGGTGAATTTTCTCAACGTAATGGAAAAAATTCAACTTAATTATTATCTTGCTGACCTTTAGTTATGAATTGGTCAACTCAGTGTTGCAAATGCCATTCATCAATACGTGCGAGTTTGTGATACAAGGTATAATGATGATATGTGCCTGATACGTATGACAAGAATACGACTTTTTAACTAGAACGTTTTCAGTAAGAATAGTATAGTACTGGGTCATATTAAGGAAAGGTATATTTGGATGTGAACTAAAAATTGTTCGATGGAGTCAAACCATATGCTGGAATGTAGTTGTTCACAAATCAAAATCTTTGCTCATTGATATAAATTTGTTCGAAAAGCGAATTGTTTCGCATTCACCAAAATCACATCCTAAATTTGGCCCTGGCTAGAAAGCCATGTTTCTTATATGCATCATTTTCTAATGTATTGGAAATAAAACCTCAACCGGCTCACGAATATTCATAAAAGTCTACCGGTAAAGCGATTTATGTCCCTGATTTATGATAAATGTGTAATTTCATTGAATAATATTGGATTTCTAATATGATTCGGTTTTCTCTTTGCAAAAATGAGTTTTATTTTGTTGATAATTGGGTTTCACCAAGAGCGCGTGAAATAATATGAAGTGGAATAAAATATCACTCGATAGACTCTGATGCGCAGTAAAATTTGATGCTTCATTGGCAATTTTTGATATGAAGAATGACACTACTGTACAAATTTAAATAATCAACATATATTTTGACTTGGTCTTCATATTCATTTCCACTGGTAACATAATCTTAACATATTTATAAGAAAATAAGATTATTTTCAGTTGCGATTGACAGTCTAGGTGAACGAAAAAATGGTATGATTAAGTAATCTTGTTGCGACCTGCATTCAAAATGTTGACAATATGATTTCATTTAGTTATTCTCGCATGGTTATTCCAACGAAACGGGAACAAGTTTTTACTGTTTTTCTCAATCATAATCATGTTGAAAATTGGCCTAAAACGCATTTTTGAGTCGCACAGGAAGTTAGATGTCAGTCACAACAGCACCTATTTTTTTTGTTGCCAACTGGTTGTGAAATAGTTACTGAAACAAAGATTACTACTTGGGAGTAGAATCTATTACGAATGACACCTCAAATGAATCAAATGAATCAATTGAATTCAATGAATAAAATGAATCAAATGAATAAAATGAATCAAATGAATCATATGAATCATTTGAATCATTTGAATCATATGAATCATATGAATCATATGAATCATATGAATCACATGAATCATATGAATCCTATGAATCATATGAATCATATGAATCATATAAATCATATGAATCATATGAATCATATGAATCATATGAATCATATGAATCATATGAATCATATGAATCATATGAATCATATGAATCATATGAATCATATGAATCATATGAATCATATGAATCATATGAATCATATGAATCATATGAATCATATGAATCATATGAATCATATGAATCATATGAATCATATGAATCATATGAATCATATGAATCATATGAATCATATGAATCATATGAATCATATGAATCATATGAATCATATGAATCATATGAATCATATGAATCATATGAATCATATGAATCATATGAATCATATGAATCATATGAATCATATAAATCATATAAATCATATGAATCATATGAACCAAATTAATCAAATTAATCAAATGAATCAAATGAATCATATGAATCATATGAATCATATGAATCAAATGGATCGAATTAATTTAATGGACCAAGTGAATACAATGAATCAAATGAATGAGATGGAAAAAGGTATAAAATGATTGAAATGAATGAAATTAATAAAATTAACAAAGCAACACATAACTGAATTGAATAAAACGAATGAATAAAACATTCAAATGAACAAAACGAATAGAATTGATAAAATGATTTAAAAAAAGAAAAACTTGTTTTAATCCACCTAGTGGTGCAACTTTTTCAAAAGCACCATTCAGCTAAGTCGATAGTTTTTTTCAGCAGCTATTGTTCATGATTTGAATCGTAATGATCTAATAAATCGACTGATTTTCTTCTTTTAGACTTTTGAAAAGGTTTTATATGGATAATCTAGTGGCAAAGCTGAACACATTTTTTCCAACACATACTATCAAGCGTTCAATTCTCATAGACACTCGCCAAAAGTTCTTTGAACCTTAAGCGAAATTTAAACTAAATAATCAGAAAGGGTTATGAAGCTATATCTAGAGACTAAAGAAGATTATTTGAAGAGCTTCGGTTTATTAAAAAGAAAGAAAAATATATGCCCCGACTTTGTCAATATCCCCGTTTTAACAGCCTAAAATTTACCAATGGGCTCTTAGAAACAGATCTTCACTATATTAGAAATGTCTAAAGTTGATGCAAGCAATTATGAAAATTCTGCTAGTTAACTTGAGTGCTTATGCTACAGAATTTGTGAAGTTAAATGCTAATAAAGTACTATCTCTGATAGTCGACACTAAGCTAACAAGCCATCAATACTTATTATACCTAAATCGAAAACACACCTAAAAAATCAAACACACAATTAATAAAATCGTCGATTAAAACCAACAAACGATACCGAGTTGATAGCTGGAAGTCATAGTAAGAATGTCGATAGATTCTATCATCTAATATAAAATTTGAAGTAAGAAAAAGTTACAGTTCACTAAAATACATTGAAATCTAATCCGCAAGAACCGAATTGACGATAATGAAATCGGATAGTTTATTTATGTTCTCATTCATATACATCACCAACTATTGGCAAAACTTATATCATAAAATGTGTGACAAAATCAATTTGTCACTATAAGATGAATTGCATTCCGATCTTTTCGATATCAAATTTGAGCTCAGCGACTCCAAATTCACTTATAATTTATGACTATGGGACGAAATTCTCTAAAAATTGTATATGGCGGATGAAGAGAATATAGGTCAAAATGAAGGGAGGGTAGAAAGACATGGTGTGAGGGGAAGTTGCGAGGTAGATGGAGTATGCAACACCCAACCGCATATTATTCCCTCCATTTATTTATTTATTTATTTATTTATTTATTTATTTATTTATTTATTTATTTATTTATTTATTTATTTATTTATTTATTTATTTATTTATTTATTTATTTATTTATTTATTTATTTATTTATTTATTTATTTATTTATTTATTTATTTATTTCGGTTCAGCCATCACCGAGTATTCGATGTGACTAATTCTGGAATACGTCCAGAATCCGAAAATTCCAGAACTGTTGATAGTGGATATTATATTCAAAGAATCTTTAACCTTTGAAGTGTTACGATTGTACCGGTTTATATGGGAAATTTCTATGTGGTCTTATTATTCGAGCTTGACGTTGTGATGCACAACGCTCCTGGTATTGTTGTTGATCCACTTTGCTTTGATTTTACCCGCTGTGATTTCAAGAGGCTCAACACATTGTTAGCCGATGTTCATTGAGAGGTCTTCGCAAGGTTAGGAAACGATACTTTCGCTGGAGAAATGATCGGCACAAAGCTGAGCTGCATGCCATTGAGAGCAAATATAACTCTTTGCTTGCGCATTGCTTTCGTTGCTATATTCATCGCACGGAGGAAAACCTGAAGAGGGACCACAATTCATTTTGGTAATTTGTAAGAAGTCGTAAGCAGTCGTCCGGAATCCCATTACGTGATAGTTACAACGCATCTACAGCCGAGTCTCCGCTTGAATCGGCAAATTTATTCTCATCCTTTTTTCAAAGTGTGCAAAGTAATAACCAACCACCTTTGTCTGAAGCATATATGAATAGTCTACCGTTGTTCGATTTGAATATGTCGCTATTCAATTTCTCGCCGCGTGATGTGGAGCTGAAGTTTCAGTCTATAGATGGTTCTAAGTGTGCTGGTCCGGATGGCTTAGCGCCTATCTTCTTCAAGAGCTGTGCTGAAACGCTGGCTGTTCCTGCGAGTATAATTTTCAACAGGTCTTTGTCCGAAGGAATTTTTCCGAGTGCCTAGAAGACAGCATCTATTACACCGATCCACAAGGCAGGTAGCATCCACGATGTTGAAAATTATCGAGCCATTTCAATTTTGAGCTGTTTACCGAAAATTTTTGAAAGCCTTGTTCACGATTTGCTGTACCCGAAGGTTCACCATATCATTTCCGAGTGGCAGCATGGATTTGTGAAAAACGTTTGACGAGTACTAATCTTATGGCGTACGTTTCGTCACTTAATAGCGCGCTTGGAAAGCGTCAGTAGGTTGATGCCGTTTATGTTGATTTTGCAAAAGCGTTCGATAGGGTGCCTCATTTGTTAATCGTGGCCAAATTTGAGCGAATGGGACTTCCTGAGTGATTGACACGGTGGATAATGTCATACCTCACCGAGCGTAGTGCATTTGTGCGCATAGATGAAACGAGATCATCTCCGTTTGTGATAGAGTTGGGTGTGCCTCAGGGAAGTCATTTGAACCCGCTACTGTTTATTTTATTCGTAAACGATTTATGTTCCGCTATACAGTCTCCTAAGTATATGTTTGCTGATGATCTAAATTTTTTCCGTGTAATTGCGTCGGCAGTCGATTGCTGTGCCATTCAAGCCGATATTGATGTGCTGCTAAATTGGTGTACTAATAACGGCATGGAAGTAAATGTGCAGAAGTGCAATGTGATATCGTTCTGTCGAAGCAGACACGTCATGACATTCGATTATAGAATGGCAGAAAGCAGTATCAACCGATTTAATACGATGAAGGACCTAGGTATTCTCCTCGATAACAAACTAAGTTTCGCGCAGCACATTGCAATGGCTACAGCTAACGCAGCAATTCAGTGATATTTATTGCCTTTTGTGTACTCGTGTGTAGCATTAGAGTGCCCAGAAAAATAATGAATTTTTGAAAACTCACTCGGCCCACCCCTGAGTCGATTCCTAGTCCCACCAGGAGTACTTGCTCCAAATTTGAAGCAAATCGGACAGGTCTAGCTACCGGACCAAGGTGCCTGAAGTTTGTATGGGATTTTTTGACGATTTATATGGAGAAAACCCACTAGCTCGCATTTTCACCGCTAGGTGGCACTGTATGCATCGTATTATCACTGTAAGTGAAAATAAGAAAGATAATTTAATTGTCTACAACTTTGTCGAAGACTGCTAGTCAATCCGGCTTTGTTGAAAGAAGTTATTAAACTTTTAGTGAAGTGATGTCTGAGTCAGTTTTGCATGGGGCCTAGCAGTACGTGGTAGTATATCAGTACTAGGTTCTAACAAACTAAACATTTTTGTGGAATAATGGTTAGATTTAGCTGAATAGTATGTTCGGAAGAATTGCAGTACATAACACGAGTTATGTTTTGGTTAGAAAATTTTAGTTCCACCTGTGACCGCATAGATGGCGCCAACACTAACTTTTCAACGGAGAGAGATAGAATATCGAGATGTTTGGCAAAATTACTGAAAAAATCTTGTTCTGCAACTTTGTAGAAGACACCTAATTTCTATCTCTCTCCGTTGAAAAGTTATTGTTGGCGCCATCTATGCGGTCACAGCTGGAACTAAAGTTTTCTAACCAAATCATAACTCGTATTATGTACTACAATTCTTCCGAACACACTAGTGAGCTAAATCTAACCATTATTCCATAAAAATGTTTAGTTTGTTAGAACCTAGTACTAATACACTACCATGCACTGCTAGGCCCCATGCAAAACTGACTCAAACATCACTTCGTTATAAGTTATAAGGGTTAGGTAACTATTTTTGTCCTATTAGGGAGGGGTACCACATTATTTCATTATTAATTTTTTTATTTCAGCTTCTTTGCTTTGTTATTAGGAGCCATTTTTTATTTCGATTATAGAGGTTTTAGCCTTAAGATCATTCGCCTCTTATTAAGAACCAATATAATAACAAAATTGTCTTGAAAATGGTGAAAATCTTCTGTTTGAGCGCAGCAAAAACTCTAATCGAGTACCCCATTTATCGCAACACCATTTGTTGAGCAAATATGGCAGACGCTGCTCTAACCAAAGGCGTCAGATGGGTAGAATGATAATAGAAAAAAGGGTAAAAATAGGATTATTACCCTATATACTCTTTTAAACACGTTTTCAAAAAATAATCAAGTATCCCCAAATTAGGGATCGAGTCTCCACTAATAAAAGAATTTTCCAGTTTTTTGTTGTTTTCCAAAAATGCTCATAGCTCATGTTCAGTATAATATTTCCATGTAATTTTTTTATGATTATCAGTCAACCCTAGAAACAATATAAAACTACAAAAATACATAGTTTTTGTATCAAAATAAAAAAGGGGATCAAGTCTCCTCAGTCTCCCCTAATATGCAATGAACTTTCTAGGGTTTTCATTCGTCTTTGTTTTCACCTTTTCGTTTTCATTGTTCTTTTCTTGGCTGCGTCGCTGAAGATTATCTTGTGTTTCTACATTATTGATGGACCTTAATTAGCTATCAGGAACCTGGAACGTACAATTTGTTTTGGAATTCAAAGTTGTATTTTTGGTCACATATTCGAAAAAAAATTGTGCAGAATACGTAAATACGCGCAAATGGAAATAGTACAGTGAGACAAGGTCACATGTGCTTTCAAGCTCCTTAAACAGAGAGCGACAGGGAAAATGCGAGTCGTGAATGAGACAGGTAGTGCTCATTTAAATTCAAGTATTGATTCAATTGATTCATTTGATTCATTTGATTCATTTGATTTATTTGATTCATTTGATTCATTTGATTCATATTACAGTCGTGATTCGCAGGTTGGACACTTTTTAACTGGACCGCTTTTTAGTTGGACCTCCGCTAGTTGAACCATTGTCCAACTAAAAAGCATCTGAACGTCAAAATCTCCTGTCAAATTGACTTTGACAATCTATCTAACAATCTTTTACACTACTAATGTCTTCTTTGGAGAGTTTTTAACATTTATCAGTCGGTTCAACTAACGAAATTCGTTAGTTGGACATAGGCTGTGGCCCAACCAACGAATCACGACTTCATTCCAGTTAATGAGCTAACCCGAGCAAAGTCGAACATTAAAATTACAACAAGTAGAATTCATATTTTGATAATAGTATCAAATTGAAATCTTATTATGCTATGAGTTTAAATTTTTTAAATATGACATCAAATTTTGATCTCAATTTGCTATCATTGTTTCTTTAAAGAATTTTCTATTTCTTTAGCAAAACATCAAAGTGAATACATATTTTGCTAACAAAAAGATGGGTAGGTAATGTCAGAAACATAACCGAAGTGAAGTAGAATACACATAGGCTGGTAATTCGAATCCTGAAATTTTTGCTACCTTCTGCATTAAAATCAGCTATTTCGATATTTGTTATGATGTATTGTGCCCCGTTGTTGTGGTGCATTTTACCCCTGCAAAGGTGTGTTTTGGCCTGCCCATTTTTCAAAGATCAATTTATAATGATTTTGAAAAATTGAATATTTTTCATGTTCCTGAATATTTTGCAAAGCGATTGTGATTTCAGAGTAACATGTTGGCTAAATTATATTATTAATTAAATTCTCCCAATTGATGGTCTTTAGCTAAGTTATGATTATGTTTTCTTAGGGGTGTATTTTATCCCATCTACCTCTACATACGCTTTCATTACATTCACATACATCACTTGCGACGCGTTTGTACAAATGGAATCTTGATCATACCTTGAAAATTTCAAGCGTGCACCCGAGACACATGCGTTGCAAAATTCAAATGTTAGGTTTATTCCAAAGTTTCGAGTGGGTAATTACCAACTCGATTATTTTCAAGTGGATACTACCAAGGAGCATTTATATTCAGGTGATACGATCCTCGAAATCGCTGATCAGCCATGTTGGTTCTAGAAACGACAGCTAACAACATTGTTTACTACATCCCCATGCATGTTTGCTTGGATTTCAGTATGTAAACAAAGTTGTTCGCCGTCATTCTTCTACTCCGCTGCTTGCTGCACGCTTACCTCACTCGTCACCTAGTTACTGCTAAAGACGAATCACTGGGATCAAAATGCATTTACTTGCTGAATATTTTTAAAAATAGGCCACTTTAAATTATGGCATGTTCTATTCTATTCTACTCCATTCTAACCCTTACACAGCCAGTATTGAAAAGCATCCTGGAAAACATTGCAGTTATTCTGTAGTGTTTTTCTTGTCAATATTAATATTTAAACATATTTTCATATATCGCAAATATTAAAGTGGCCAGGTCTATTGTGCAGAGTTGGGTGTGAAGATGTTTCAAAATTAGACGGCAATTAAATTATTCATTTAATGGATAATCAAATTAACGAATTGTTTTGAATCTTAAAGGAGGAAGAAACGAGGACAACCGTACCGACCGTTTCAGTTTAAAGGGGATATAATAAATCGTCGGGAGTGACTTGGCTAAGAAGGTTAATGTCACTCCTTTGGTCCTTTGGGATGGGACAGAGGTATTTACACCTTGCCCTGGCTAATAAGCCTAGGTTAAAGCGCCTTTACTCGCTCTAGGCCACTTTAAATTATGGCATGTAAAAATAAAGTAAATTAAGGGCCAAATCGGATAACAAATAGTTTTTGGACTTACTGTAAATTGTACTTTACAGTTAAGAGCCCGCAGAAGGGCATTTGCGCGTGGAATGTCAGCATTAGAGATTTAAGACGAATACCCTATACATAATATGTTCAAACCTTCACCAAGCATGTTTCTTAGCGTGGAGTTTTCGCAATAACCCTACAATTGACACGTATGACAATAACCCACAACGAATGTAGTGCCAGGCAGCGATGCCACATGTTTTTTATTAAATGTCTGCAAAAGAATAATTAAAATGTCTGTAAATGTCTCTAGATCGTTGTGTAAATCCTAGTTACACCAGAATATTAATTTAAAAATAGATTGAAATTAGAATACTATTAATGAAGGGATCGCTCGTAGTCGAATACAGTTATTCTAGTGCAATTTTGCTAAATACTATTACTCTTTTAAAAGTCTGTAAATTTCTTGCTACGTCTGTAGGAGGCTTTCAAAAGTTTTTAGAATTCCGACATGTCTGTAAATCCCGTCATACATGCAGCATTTATACAACTAAACTGTGTTTATAACAGCATATACATAGATGATATGTAAAAAGTTATCCCAGTTTGCCCCGAGTATCAAATCAACGGCAGAAACATATTATATCAGTATCCAATAAGCCAACATCATCTCCTTCACACAACACAACAACCAATGCTATTAAAATCGTCATCGTCACTCATACTACCGCTTGTCAAAATAAAATTAACCAAATGATGCATTTATCTGAACCCGCCGTGCATAATTTAAAGAGAAAGAGAGCGGGGTCTTTCGCACTCAACCACCCCTTCGCACGCGTACACTTGCAATCCGCATATTGAACTCCGAAAAAGAGCGATCTGCTTTTTCTGCGATTGCGCTGATCATTGTATGCACGCCACGCCTGTGTATCATTGGGTGGAATGATGCCTGGCGGCAGTCATTGAATATATTCCAACCGAAGAGTTTGAGCTGACACAAAACGTAGCAACTACTACGAGGTCAGAAAGCAAACTGACGAATTTTCTCTTATGTGCCGTTTTTATACCTGGCGAAGTTCATTTGATAAAAAAGAGGCAGTCCTAACAACGCTCGCTGCTTGGTTGAATTGTACGGACCAATCAGCGCAAATAATGACCACCTTTACAAATTACATTATTTTCGTTATCTATAAAAGACGTACATTTTACGGGATCAAAATACAATACACGTGCACATATTTCCGATCAGATAGTGCAAAAATATAGTGATTTCGATCAGTACAACGGAAGTTAAGTTTGAAGACTGGGAAAATATCTCAGCAGAATTTTTTGAAAAGGGACCCCCATATTGAAACGTTAGAAGTATTCTACTTAAAAAAAATTCAACATCTGAATGAGCTTTCAATTTACTCTCACTGATAGCAGAATTAGTTTTCTGTTTGATGTCATAGGACAATTTTGTTGCTCTCAATTTTGATCTTTTAACCGTTAAAACGACCAAAACGACGACATCCTGAGTAATCATTTGCCGAACATCACAACATCAAGTTTAGTTTTCAATTTGTTGTCAGACTCTGCTCGGGAATCTAATTGGATTTTCGTATTTTATTAATTTGATTTATATCAACAATTGTTTTCATTTTATGAATTTGAAAACCTTTTTTTCGTTTTTGGTTTTTTTTTTATTTTGTTCGTTTTATTGATTTTCTATAATATATTTATATTCAGTTTATTCGAGGTTTCATTCGTGTAGGATCAGAAACTGTTGTGTGCCTACTTTGCATGAGTTCTGCAACCTAATAAATGATCCAACAGTGATATGTGTAAGAAATGTCTCATCTCACTGCTAGGTGCTGCTAAGTTGGTATTTATAGTAAGGTTTAAAAAGCTACAAAAGCCTGGCCTGCAGTGTATTGACACTGTGTTGGACTTAGGAGTCGCGTTCGTGCCTAACCAATAAAAACAATCCTTACTTTTCACACCCTTCTTCCCCACGGAACTACGAATGTATAAATTCGTGGGGGATTGTTCTGCTTTCGTCGCACCTCTTTCTTCTGCTCTATTTGGGAGCCTCACTTGGTCCCTGTGAGCCGTTTAGGTGCTGATTCCTTGAGTCATTTAGCTCATGTTTCCGTGAGTCATTCAGCTCTTGGCCTTATCATAATGTACTTGGGTAGCGCCCAACGGTGAACTCACCCTACTCCGATCGATAGTTCCCCGACGTAGGAATTTCCCCCGACATCTATACCCGCTTCCTTGGGCCATTTTGCTCCCAGCTTTATCACGATCAACTCAAATATTATCCTACTCCGACTAAGTGTTCTTCGACAACGGAATTTCTTTCGTTCCTGGCGTTTGTTTCGTGAGCCAATTAGTTCTCTTTTTGTCACGATTCTGTCAACTAGTCCACGGCGCACAGTAAAACCTCTCCATACAAAGTTGTGATAAAATTATAAAAATTGGTTTATGTGGCTAAAAACTTGACTTTTAACTAATTTTGGTTTGCTGAAGCCATATTCGTTATCAGTTTTGAAATTCCATAATTCTTTTTTCGACTACTTTTATGAAAACCCATTGGAAGGCTGTACGAGCGCAGAGGAAGAAATATTTGAAATCAAATTATAAAATTAAATGAAATGTAAATTAATACACCTGGCTTAAGCATACCCCTACACTTTGCACTCACACTGAACTCAATGTCACAGAACTAGGCCCACCTAACATCACATTTACCTATCGATACGAAGATCAATAGTGAAATATTAGAGATAAGTGTGATATGAACTTATACCGATGAAGTTAAATAAACGGTAGTTAAAATCTACTCATCGTACCGAGCACACGTACCTACGTTGTCGCTCTCGTTTAATCGCGTCGGTCTCCGAAAGCCCGCCATTATATCGTCGTCCACCTTTCTTCGCATCGTCTGGATCAGCTTCGAGTGGAATCTGGAACCGATTCCAACCAAGGGACTTCCGACGGAGACACGCAGAACGAGCAGAGGCTCGTACCGGATCACCTCGAATGTCAGATTTCATAGCAGCATCATGTTCGGCGAGGAAAATCGGACGCCATTTTGTTCCTGAAAGGGACACCACGCCGGTTACAAAAGTTAAGTCCGGTTCCAATCATCCTGATCACAGAAGAAAAGGAACTGATCACACTTTCGATACCATTTCAGGGTGAGACAGGATTTCGAGGACAATTTTAGCGTCATTGGACTGATGAGGGCTGATTGAATTGGCGGTTGGTTCCAACGAGCGCATAAGATACTATCCAGCAGCGCTCTCGTCGACTGCTGGCGATCACTTAATACCGTACCGGATCACAATTTATTCTAGACATCAGTCTACACATTCCCGCGCTTCGGACTCCGGACGCATCTAGTATCACCAACGACGCGTTTAACTGGAGGTAATTCACGTAAGTCGCCATTTTGCTTTTCCTCAATCACAAGTGACCCGTGCGATTGTAGTTATACAAAATGGAGGGTTCTAAAAGGGAAAATGACATTTCCATTCCCAATCCTGCGACTGCAGCGAATAGCCAGGAAATAAAAAAGCACGTGTTTGCCTGCAGCCGTGCTCGAGATGCTTTAGGGGTATGCACAATTTCATTAACTCTTTCGACTCGTCTAGACTGGCAGAAGCTCAGCTACGTTTAGCTCGATTAGATCAAATTTATGCTAGTTATCAAGATAACTCGTCGGCTCTAGAAATCCTGACTGATGGTATTGTCACGGAGTACGACATGGATTTACAGAAAGATTTAAAGGAGTCTGAAAATGACTTTTTCGCACATTAAAACAAAGATGGAATAAAACAAAGATGTAAAGCAATGACTGTATCACTTAACATGAAAAATAATGTACAGAAATGTAAAAACATGCGAATCAATAAAAATTTAATGTAAAAAAAAATGACTTTTTCGCACTCTAAGCTTGGCTCAAAACCCATTGCTCGAGTCAGGCTGAGCGGCATCCTGATACTACGCCAGGAACTACCTGTGGGACACTTCGCCTTCCTAGCATATCAGTTCCCGAATTCAATGTGGACATCGATAAATGGTATTCGTTTTACAACACGTTTTGCTCCTTGATACACAATAATCCAGAGCTCTCGGACATACAGAAGTTCAATTACTTTAAAGCGTCCTTGAAGGGTACAGCAGCTAAGCTTATTGACGGCATAACCCTGTGCGCAGATAATTATACGGTAGCCCTTAAAATTATCACTGATCGATTTGAGCATCCTAAGGTTCTAATCAAGAGTCACCTTAATGCTCTATTTTCCATTCAGAAGGTGCAAACTGAATCGGCACAATCCTTGTCCAATCAACATGATGACTTTCAAAAGAATATTGGGGTTCTGAACAAACTTGGCGAACCTACCAGTGATTGAATTTCTCTTCTCGTCCATATGCTTACTTCGCGCTTAGATCCAGCAACGAAACGTGAATGGGAAAGAACAACAGATCCAAAGACTATGCCAAAATTTGAGGATCTTGTATACTTTTTGCAAAACCATATATTGCAATTGCAGTCCTTAGAAGTTGACCTACAGCGAAATGCTAAAGCTCAAACCACCAGAGCTACATACGCTACCACATCTTCGTCTAATAGATTTTACAGCTTCTGCAATGGAAATAACTCCCTATTCTACTGCGGGAAATGTAATGCACTTACTGTTCCGGAAAGAATCAAACGTCGTATCCAATAAACGGCTTTATGCAAACTGCACAAGTGAAAAGCAACGTCCAAATCAATGCAAACAGCGTAGCTGTCGGATTTGTGGAAAGAAACACAATAGTCTTCTGCATCGATCGTCTCCACCTAACGCCAAAGGCACATCAACTCTGTCAAATCAACAGGCAATCAAATCAATCACTGAACGAAAACGCACACTCAAGATCGCTCCAAATTCCTAGTACCTCTCAGTCCTCATTTGTGACGTCTCGATCTAACCGCACTTACGAAACTTACAAGTTTTCTTGTCAACTGCACTTGTAAAGGTGGTTGGGCCCAAAGGCAACATAGCTGTTGCCAGAGTCTTGCTAGACAATACTTCGCAGCCCAACCTGATGACTGAACGATTTCGACAAATATTGAATCTTCGAAAAAGTTCAGCTAGTACGGAGCTCTACGGTGTTTGGGCTGAACGGAAAGTGGTTGCTTTTTCAACGGTAGCAACAGTATGTTCGCGGTTCAACAACTATCGAGCGGTGTTGGAATTTTTAGTCTTGCCGAAGGATACCACTGACCTGCCCATTTCGTCGGTAGACACTACAGGGTGGATTATTCCAGACCACATCCACCTTGCTGTTTCTACATTTGCCACTTCAGGTGCTATTGATATGGTAATCGGTAGCGAGGTCTTATTCGATCTTCTTCAAAAAGGCCACATGCGGATCGACGACGATAAACCTGCACTACAAAACACCGTGTTTGGTTCGTTAGTTGCGGGAGCACATCGAAGCTCGTTAGCGACAGTATGTTTGATCACTCATGTCACTACTACTGAGAGCCTGAACAAGCAGCTAGCAAAATTTTGGGAAATTGAATCCTGTCAGTCAGAATCAATCTGGTCAATAGAAGAACGTCTTTGCGAGGAAATCTTCAAGTCAACAACTGAACAGGACTCTGATGGTCGCTACATTGTTACCTTACCTAAACGAACGGAATTCATTGGGCATCTTGTAGATTCACGATTTATAGCAAAAATAGAAATTTTTTTCTGGATCCGCTCCTGCATCAAGCCAATCGTCATTAAAACAGACGTTCAAAAATGTATCTCCAGATCAAAATAGCATAAAAGGATCCACCGTATCAGCAAATACTGTGGCGAAGCGCTCCCGAGGAACCCCTACAAACCAGCTCACTACTGTCACGTACGGTACCACGACAGCTCCCTTTCTTGCTACTCGATGCCTACAGCAGAGAAAATTTATGAATTATATATATTTTTAAAAGTATAAAAGTGTTTTATTCTTGATTTATGTACTCGGTCTATCTTTTCTCCAATTTGAATGTCTACATTTGTTCCCATGTCTTCAATAACTTTGTATGGTCCAAGGTAAATGCTATCGAATTTTGATCCTACTTCATTCCTCAAAAGTATAAGATCTCCTCTATTGTATGTTTTTACATTTCTTATAAAAGAAATGTATAGAATTCACTCAAACTTTCAAGATCTTTTCCGATAACCGGAGGGCCGAGTTTTATATACCTATCGACTCAGCTCGACGATTTGGGACAATGTCTGTGTATGTGTGTGTGTGTAACGGACAAATTCTCATTCGGGTTTCTCAGCAATGGCTGAACCGATCTTATCCAAACCAATTTTAAATGAAAGAACTATCAAACAGTAAGAACGATATTATTTTGTTTTTGATTCTGATGTTTAGTTTCCAAGATATGAATGTTTGAATGTGTAGAAATGGCGTTTTTTGCAGTTTTCTTAAATTATCTGCCGAAATTGACAACATAGATTAACACTTCATAAAGGCAGCTTACACGAATACCTTTCGAACAAGCTATAGATTGTTGAAATCAGACTATTATCAAAAGAAATATTCAACATTAAATGCGGACGAAAGTTTTTTATCATTTCCCATTGCCAGATATATGACCAAAAACATGTAATCTATTATTAACGCCAAAACGGCTTATTTTAGGTTAATAGTATCTTCTGAGAATTTAATGGAGGCAATATGCCCTTTTTTTTGGTATTGTGCTTTTGTTGATTAATCCCCCTATGAGTAAGATATTTTCACAAATTTTCTTGGAAGTGATTATATCGAAATGATGCCTTCAGTAGATTTGTAGCCCTTACTTTTGCGAATAACTTTACTGAAGACTTCAAATATCTATTTTGAATACTTTAAAAGTTATGGCTTGTTGTTTGTGGATTACTCTTTGTCGCCTATTTATTGTTCAATATAGTAATAATCCATTGAAATAAGCCAAACATTATTTCGATAAAACGAATTTTGTATTTCATTCTTCTATCTACAACTGCTAGCAATAATCACTGAACACTTCCAAGTTGTCTGGAAGGAACTTGATAACTTATCAGTGCAAAAATATTCATTTGTGCGAACCTTCTGACTGAAATTTTTCTAACTTATAACCATCGGATCGATCTGAAACATATCGGAAAATGAAAAGCAGAATAAATAACTCCAAGCAATGGCGTAGCCTAGAGAAGGTTTTGGGGTTTAACACCATACAACCCCGTTCCCCCACCACACCCAAAAAAATATTGGATTGAAGTTGAAAATTTATTGATGCAGATTTAATTCAATATTACAATAACAATTATCTGATCCGTACATTAATAACCTGTTGTTGTAAACATCATGAGGACTTTTGATAAATTATCGGAATGGGGTCCTGATATGTAACAGATCTATTGGTCTTGATTTCACAGTTGTCCAATAGCATCAATATCAAATTCCTGCCTGAAAACATTCCAATAGAAAATTCCAGAGTTCTGTAATCAATCATAATCCTCAGATTTTTTTTCAAATTGAGCTCGCTTTTGTAGAGATGTACTGTAATAAGGGTCTTTATTTAATAGGAAGCGAAGTTAAAATTGATTTAATGTCTATGAAACATCGAACTGCTCACCAAAAAAATGCATAACTTTCAACATTTGCTAAAAATGTTTTGCCTTTCTCATTCACTCTAAAATTCGTCAATCTAATCCCGACCCGGAGGGCCGAGTGTCATATGCCAATCGACTCAGTTCGTCGAGATCGGAAAATGTCTGTGCGTGTATGTGGAAAAAATGTGACCTCTGTTTCTCAGAGATGGCTGTACCGATTTGCACAAAGCTAGTCTCAAATGAAAGGTACAACCTTCCCATCGGCTGCTATTGATTTTTTATTGATTGGACTTCCGGTTCCGGAGTTATGAGTTGAAGAGTGCAATCACACATCAAATTCCCATATGAACTAAAAAGAAAAATTTTCAAAATCAAATTTGTATTTTTGATGCCAAAGGACTTTAAAATGCATGAAACATTGAGATTTGATGTAAACTCGAAAAAATAATGTTTGACAAAAATTGACTTTTTTGGACTTAGGTACATTTTTGCCTTTCTCATATATGCAATGCAATCACTCTAAAAATTCTTCAATCATACCGGCCCGGAGGGAGTATGCAGTGAGGGGTTGCTACTTTAAAATTAAAACTAGTTTAAAATTTCTTAACAATTTGAAATTTTCGGCAGGACCCGGATTTTTCTCCATGATCCGCCGCTGGTTTCAAGCGATGTTTCAGTATCACATAGTATCTCAAGATCGTGGCTGTCGATCCATTGTATGTATGTGCAAATCGTACTGAATATGTAATATTCATTTCCACCATTGTATTGAACATAACCAGCCATGGAATCGTAGTCTGGACAAATAAGAAAAGCACAATTGCACCACTAGGTGGATTAAAACAGGTTTTTATTTTGGGAATGCGTCGAGTTGAGACGAAAACGTAATATGATTAATAACGAGGATAACACTTTCCGAATGTAGAGGGAAATTTATGAAAAATGACGATTTCCATTCGACTCTAGCAGTTCCCGATCGATTTTGTTGAGCATTTGATTTTTGTTGTATGGCCAATTATATGTATAGGTCAAATGTTCAACAACAGTAATTTTGTTTCTAGTGCAAGCAGGGTTTCAAAACTATTATTCCTTGAAAACGGTTGGGTCAAGAAATACGAAAAGCCTATTTTCATAAATATAGGTGCTTCCATGGCAGTGCTAGAAGCTGGTCAATAATCACATTAATGAGCCTTACTTGTTTTTGTGACCAAATCTGTTTAAAACCGTTGTTGTCCACAAACAACATGAGCATGAATGGGTTAATGTCAAGATAGCTTCATTTTGAAACCGCCAATTTCGGAGGTTTAGTATTTTCGATGAGTTTTACAAACGTTAAACAGCGCATCATTTGATAAAATAATTTTGACGGTATATCGTCCAAGAAGTATTTATGATGAATTTTCTCAGGTTAACATTCATGACTACAATAAAGACTCAACAAATTCGCTAAAGACACGAACTCTGTTACTATTTTCTGAAAAATAATTCTGCATAATTTTATAACTTCAAAAATTATGGTTTCGGAATTATGCCGTTTGGACAGTAAGATCGATTTTCACCAAACTCCCATCAAACCGAATTTCTGGCTACGCCGCTGACTTCAAGTAAGTAGAAACAAAGTCGTTCTACACTCGTTCACAAGAAACTTCTTCGAATTCTGAATATCTATTATAATACATTGAAAACCCGATTTTATCAGCCAAATATGAACATATGTTTGATGGGCTCTAGCAGACGAACAAGACTGAATTCGAGTAAATCCTTTCTTGAGCATGTTTTCTTTATCATGAAGATGGAAATATGCAAAAATAAAAAGTTCATCATAATCAGAAATAGTAATCAGACTACATCAATGGACGGGAAGAATATTTTAACAGCTTCAGTTTATTATAAAGAAGGAAATAAATATGTCTCGATTTAGTCAATGTCACCATTTTGTCAGCCTAAAATACACCATGAGGCAGATAAAAATGGTTCTTTATTGTATGTATTATTCACTGTGTTTCACATTAATAGGTACATTTCATTTTTGGGGATTTTTTTATTGCATCGAACTACAACAATTTTTAGGTAGTTTTCAAGGGGTTATTTTATAGACTTCTTCCAAAATTTGGCGAACCTATTCCAATTCGTATACCATTTAATTGGTATACTTAAGGGTTTATATGTTGCAGATAGAGAACATACTGAAATTTTCGGCTTTTTTCCTACACAATATTACGAAAGCTTATTAAACAATTTTTCCTAATAAGTTTGTGAAAATTATAAACTATTTTTTAATAGTTTTTTTATTTAACCGTGATTTTTTAATAAATAGTGACCATAGACTCGGGTTAAAAGGGACTCTTCGTCTTTTCGCGGATGACACAGCGTTGTTCTACCCGAACAACAACTGCCTGGATATTGTACGCGACATTGAATCGGATTTAAAGACACTAACGACGTATTTCAACGAAAACCTTCTTTCCTTGAACCTATCAAAAACTAAATATATGCTGTTTCGTTCATCTAGAAGAGCGATAGGCGTGCATCCAGACCCAAGAATGGGACAGTCTGTAATTTAGAAAACTAACTGCTTCAAATATTTAGGACTTCACTTAGACCCCACAATCTCCTGGATTGAGCATATAACATCTATAGAGAGAAAAGTTGCATCGTTATGTGGGGCTATGCGTAAAGTATGCTCTTTTGTTCCCCAGCATGTACTTCTAAAATTTTATTTTGCGCGCATCCACTCATTGCTGAACTACCTTGTATCTGTGTGGGGCCGTTCCAGTATTTCGATTCTGAAAAAGCTACAAACGCTTCAAAACAGATGTCTTAAAATTATTTATAAAAAACCAATTATGTACCCTAATATTTTGTTATACAATAATAATGCCCATAACATTTTACCTTTGCTTGGTTTGACTAACTACCAAACAATAATATACATCCACAATGTTTTGCCTAATATTATTGCTAATAATAATCTAGAATTTACAACAGGCATTCGAGCTCACAGCACTAGACAAGCCAATCATTTATTATACTCCAGAGTATCCACGAACCTTGGTCAAAGACGCATTTCTTTCATCGGACCTAAGTTATTCAACCAACTTCCTACTGATTTAAAGCAAATAACATGTCGCACTCGTTTCCAAGCAAAATTGAAACTAATTTTAAAAAATAAAATAGGAGAATTTTTAATATAAATTTCGTTCACCACCAATCGAGCTAATTCCTTTAGTTATAATTGGTTAACATTTTTTTTTTTAATAAAAACAATTGATAAATGCATTTTTTCTAGCAATAAGTAATAAATAAATTTAAATTATTATAAGCTTCCTGCAAAGCTACGATGGGACCCTTAAAAGGATTCTTTTCCGCTGGGTACTCGCCGTAGCTTCTTGTCAAATTTTGTGTTTTGTCGGTTTTTGTTCTCAGCGTTTCCGCGATTCGTAACTTTGTTTTGTTGTGCTGACCTTTTTTGTACGCTGAGAACTGACGTGTCCACTACCAGGGGGCTCCGTTTGTGAGCTTTTTGGTGTCGGGGTAAGAGGCGGGCTATTAAAAAAATTGCTGAACTGAAAATTATGGAATAGAAATTAATTTTTAGTATTCTTTACAGATTTAACTCGCCGCGCAGATAGCTCTGAATTAGACCCGCTGGTGCCCTAAGACGATTTCGCTAGATTTTCAGAGCACTGTGCACCCAGTGCATTAAGGCAAGTGACGGAAGGTTATCGAAAAGTTTCGTGAAAATGAAAATTCCAGTAATGATGATGATTTTTCCCAAACGGTTCGTTTTCGAGAGGTTTTTATTTGTTCTTTGGCATTAGAATTAGCGATAATAATTCAAATCAAGGATACTACTGGGAAGTAACCTTTAGAAAAAGTCGATGTCGAAGTAAAATTTGGAACTATGCACGCATGCACTTCAGAGACAGCGTGATATCAGAAGCTGCGATTTCATTTCAACAAGTCCGCTCGAACCAGTCTCCTAGCGTTACGTGCATTTCTCCGCTGATAGCATTCCATGTCCTCCGCAAGGGTAATGCAGATGGGGATCATCCCGGCGATAACGCATACTGCCTCCGACGATATTGTTCTGTAGGCACTCGCGACTCGTACGGCCATCAGTCGGAATGTCCTGTTTAGCTTTTCACGGTTTCGCTTGGTTTTCAGCGCAGCACTCCAGGCAGGAACCTCGTGCTGCTTCTCGGACCGCCGACGTTTGGCATGATTCTCGATATTGCGTTCGTTGCCTTCGCCGACTTTTCACACGCGTAATCAACGTGGTTGTTGAAGCTCAACCGGTCGTCGATTATAACTCCCAATTGCTTCAATGAACGTTTCGATGCAATCACGACGTCGATCTGCATCCGTTGAACTGATCTGCAGTTACTGACCAACCACACCTCCGTCTTGTGGTGAGCTATTTGCAGCTTGACCCCGTTCATCCAGCTCTCGATCGCGTCTATTGTCTCCATCACCGACACCTCCACTTCTTCGAGTGTCTCACCTATCACCGTTAGTGACACGTCGTCCGCGAAACCTACGATTTTCATTTTGCTAGGCAGCTGCAGCGTTAACACCCCATCGTACATCCCGTTCCAAAGGGTTGGACCGAGAATGGAGCCCTGAGGGACGCCCGCTGTGACACGCAGTGACTTCTGTCCTTCGCTCGTCTCGTACAGCAGCACTCTGCTCTGAAAGTAGCTTTTCAGGATCTGGCATAGATAGTCGGGAACCCTCATTCTATGCAGCGCTGCAGCGATGGCTTCCCAGCTGGCACTGTTGAACGCGTTCTTCACATCTATCGTGACCACAGCGCAGTATCGATCTCCTCTTCGCTTCTGTTTAGATGACTTCTCAGCACTCTCGAGCACTATCCGAATTGCATCCACTGTCGATGCTCCTTTGCAGAAACCGAATTGCATCTTGGACAGTCCGCGCTCACCTTCCGTGAATTTCCGCAACTCCCTTCTCGCACCATTCAGCGCCGTTTACTCATTGAGCACCAGACTTGTTCGCGAACTACTCGGTCTAGTCCCCGACGATGGACCTAGCCTACTCCGACGGAGAATTCCGCGGCGAGAGAAGTTCTCCCGAAACCGAGCCAACCAACCAGATGTCGAGGTCAGTTCGGCGACCCAACTCGGTGCTACGTCACGTACTACTCAACTGGTCCCCGGCGGTGGACCTAGTCTACACAGTTGGAGAGTTCCCCGGCGGCGGAATTTCTCTAGAAACCCGATTTGCGGCTTCTTGCTGGTCTCTTCGCCACTTCCTCTGCAGCTCGAAGAGTGTGCTCGAGACCACTCTGTTGACAGCGTCTCAGGTATGTTCGTCACGGCACATCTCTTCGACGATATTGTCCACTGTCATACCAGGTATACCCCTACGAACTTCTTCGAATCTAGGGCATTCGAAGACCACGTGTTCCGGTGTCTCCTGCACAGTCGCACACTCCGGGCAAAGGGGTGACGAAGCATGTCCAAACCGATGCAAGTACTTCCGGAAGCATCCGTGCCCGGACAAAAACTGCGTCAAATGGAAGTTCACCTCTCCATGCTTCCTATGTACCCAGGCCGATACATTTGGGATGAGTCGGTGGGTCCACCTTCCTTTCTCCGCGTTGTCTCACTTCTGTTGCCATTTAGCCAACAAGTCCGCTCGAACCAGTCTCCTAGCGTTACGTGCATTTCTCCGCTGATAGCATTCCACGTCCTCCGCCAGGGTAATGCAGATGGGGATCATCCCGGCGATAACGCATACTGCCTCCGACGATATTGTTCTGTAAGCACTCGCGACTCGTACGGCCATCAGTCGGAATGTCCTGTTTAGCTTTTCACGGTTCCGCTTGGTTTTCAGCGCAGCACTCCAGGCAGGAACCCTATATTGGAGTATCGATGACGAAACAGTAGATAGCAGACGTCTCGTGCTGCTTCTCGGACCGCCGACGTTTGGCATGATTCTCGCTATTGCGTTCGGTGCCTTCGCCGACTTTTCACATGCGTAATCAACATGGTTGTTGAAGCTCAACCGGTCATCGATTATAACTCCCAATTGCTTCAATGAACGTTTCGATGCAATCACGACGTCGATCTGCATCCGTTGAACCGATATGCAGTTACTGACCAACAACACCTCCGTTTTGTGGTGAGCTATTGACTAGCTATTGAGCTAGCTTGACCCCGTTCATCCAGCTCTCGATCGTGTCTATTGTCTCCATCACCGACACCTCCACTTCTTCGAGTGTCTCACCCATCACCGTTAGTGACACGTCGTCCGCGAAACCTACGATTTTCATTTTGCTAGGCAGCTGCAGCGTTAACACCCCATCGTACATCCCGTTCCAAAGGGTTGGACCGAGAATGGAGCCCTGAGGAACGCCCGCTGTGACACGCAGTGACTTCTGTCCTTCGCTCGTCTGGTACAGCAGCACTCTGCTCTGAAAGTAGCTTTTCAGGATCTGGCATAGATAGTCGGGAACCCTCATTCTATGCAGCGCTGCAGCGATGGCTTCCCAGCTGGCACTGTTGAACGCGTTCTTCACATCTATCGTGACCACAGCGCAGTATCGATCTCCTCTTCGCTTCTGTTTAGATGACTTCTCAGCACTCTCGAGCACTATCCGAATTGCATCCACTGTCGATGCTCCTTTGCGGAAACCGAATTGCATCTTGGACAGTCCGCGCTCACCTTCCGTGAATTTCGTCAGCCTGTTAAGAATGATTCTTTCCAGGAGTTTTCCGAGTGTATCCAGCAGGCATATGGGCCTGTACGAGGTCGGGTCGCCAGGTGGCTTCCCTGGCTTCGGCAGCAACACCAGCTTCTGGACCTTCCACATTTCGGGGAAGTTGCCTTCATTTAGGCACTTCTGCATCACTATCCTGAACATGTCCGGATATGCCAGGATCGCAGCTTTCAGTACAACGTTTGGTATTCCATCCGGACCAGGGGCTTTCTTTGATTTTAGCCGCTTCGATGCTTCTGCTAGCTCGTCGTTAGTCACTTGCCGATCCGTGCTTGTTCCTTTTTCTTCACCGTACGATGTCGGTGGCCATATAGTTGGATCGTGCTTCGGGAAAAGACCCTCGACGATTATCTTCAGCTTGCTCGGACACATTTCGGCTGGCGTCGTCGGACCCTTCATTTTCGCCATCACGACTCGGTATGCGTCACCCCAGGGATTGGCATCTACTTCTCGGCATAGCTCCTTGTGGCACTCTGACTGGCTAAGTCTGATCTCCCGTTTTAAAGCGGTCCTAGCTTCCCGAAACGCTGCCTTACGCTATTCTCTATCTGGTTCCGACCTTGCTCTTTGGGTCCGCCTTCTGGCTCTGAGACAAGCAGCGCGTAACGTACTAAGCGTCTCGTTCCACCAGTGAGCTGGACGCCGTTTGTTGCGTGGTTCCAGTTTTCGCGGCATTGTGGCGTCACAAGCCGCCACAATCTTTCTTGTTAGGTCAGCCGCATCCACGTTCTCGGTCCCGCCGTTCGGCCAAAGTGCCTCAACAAAGAGGTCTTTGTTGAAGGCTTTCGTCTTCCACTTTCGTTCGCCGGTCACCCTTCTCTGTACTGCCGCGGGGTTCCGTTGAACGATACGGTAGCGAATCTCCTGGTGGTCACTATGCGTATACGTTTCGCATACTCTCCAATTCATGTTCGCCGTCAATGAGGGACTACAGAATGTGACGTTGATGATAGACTCCCTCCCGTCTCTCCGAAATGTGCTAACAGAGCCTTCACTGCACAATCGTACGTCTAACTTCGCTAGAGCTTCCTGCAGGATACACCCTCTTGTGTTGGTTACTCTACTGCCCCATTCCACAGCCCAGGCGTTGAAGTCACCACCAATGACTACCGGCTTCCGATCGATCAACTACTCGGTTAACTGCTCCAGCATTAGGCTGAACTGCTCTACTGTCCACCTTGGGGGAGCGTAGCAGCTACATACGAAGATGCCGATGATTTTGGCTATCACGAAACCCTCGTATGAACGTTCTACCACTTCTTGGATGGAAAATCTTCCCATTACTTGTATCACAACGGTTCCTGATCTATCCGCTACCCAGTTACCGTTATTAGGGGGGACTTGATAAGGCTCTGCGATCAAAGCGACATCGCACATAGTTTCTGTCGTAGACTGCCACAACAGTTGCTGTGCGGTATCACAGTGATTCAGGTTTATCTGGGTCACCTCCATCACCGTTGGCCTGCAGTCGCCTTCTTGTAGGCTGGGCATTTAAAGCCACCCGTCTGATGGTCGTTTCCTTCCGCTGGGGTGCAAAGCAAGCACTTCGGCCTCTGCATGCAGTCTCTCACAAGATGGCCCGTCTCTCCGCATTTTCAGCACATCCCGGATCTGTCCGGGCCTTTGCAAGCCCCTGCTAAATGTCCAATAGGGCATTGCAAAAAAAATTTTTTTTTGAATTCTCAAAGGCCCCCCCTCTCATATTGTGACAAATGTCAAAGTAAGCTCAGATGCCAAATTTCACATCATTTGGACAATTTTAGACCCCCGCCCACTTCGCTTGAAATTTTTTGAAATTGGTACTATGGGAAAATATGGAGGAAAAATACATTAAATGCAATAACTTTTGAAGTAGCAATCAGAAAATTACAATTTATACCTCTTTTGAAAGGAAATAATTTTAGTATTTGAATAAAGATGTATTTGTTTCAAGAAAAATACGGGAAAGTGGGGTACTGGGTCATTTTGGCCCAAAAATCCCCTATTTTAAATGATTTTTCTTCTCCGTGGTGCAAATCATACATATTTTGTAGTTTTTCTAATGTGAAAAAATCTCAGAAATCGAACGGAACCCTTTTGACCTTAGTTAGAATACGAGAAGTTGGGGTTATAGGGCTTTTTGTCAGTCATATTAAATTTTATCATTTTCTCATGCATATATCTCTATTATTCTTCAATCAATTTTCATAAAATGTAACTTATTGAACGTGTAAAATTCTGAGGAATAAAACAAAAATAAAAACGTTAAAGGTAAAATTCAGAAACATCAAACTTTTTGATATTTACTCTACAAATCTCATTTTTTTCATTATTTGTCCTAATACCTCAACTTCCCCTATTTTTCCTGGAATGAAACTTTTCTCATGTGATCCCTAAGCATATTTTACACTAAAAGTAGTAAATTAAATAAAAATTTTGTTGTTAAATGGAGTTAATATGTTCGATTTTATGATAAAAATGTGATATCGACACTATATGTCGGATAATTTGATGTTCCTGAATTTTACCGGTAACGAATCTATTTTTGTTATAATTCTAAGGATTTTCCACGTTCAACAAGGTATAGTTTATGAAAATTGAGTGAAGAATAATAGAGATATATTCACGATAAAATGATGAAGTTTAATATGAATGACAAAAGGCCATTTAACCCCAACTTCTCGTATTCGGACTAAGGTCAAAAGGGTTCCGTTCGATTTCTGAGATTTTTTCACATTAGAAAAACTACAAAATATGTATGATTTGCATCACGGAGCAGAAAAATCATTAAAAATAGGGGATTTTGGGGCCAAAATGACCCAGTACCCCACTTTCCCGTATTTTTCTAGAAACAAATATATTTCCATTCAAATACTAGGATTATTTCCTTCCAAAAGAGGTATAAATTTTAATTTTCTAATTGCTACTTCAAAAGTTATTGCATTTAATGTATTTTTCCTCCATATTTTCCCATAGAACCAATTTCAAAAAAATTTCAAGCGAAGTGGGCGGGGGTCTAAAATTGTCCAAATGATGTGAAATTTGGCATCTGAGCTTACTTTGACATTTGTCACAATATGAGAGGGGGGGCCTTCGAGAATTAAAAAAAAAAATTTTTTTGCAATGCCCTAATGTCCAAAGCCTAAACATTTGAAGCATTTCTCCGCTTGTTTATATACTCGTGAGGCGGCTCTCAGTAGGCATCTCGACCATCCAACTGTAACTTTACCTACCTCCAGCGCCTTGTCTGCAGCGGTTACCGGTAAACGAATCATCGCTGTCTGCGTTCCTCCGTATCCCTTCCTTAACCGGATCGTCATGTGCACCTCGCCCAGTTTTCACTGCTGCTTCATAGCATCTCTCAGCTCGTCTTCCATCGTTATTTCGTCGAGGTCCTTGCACACAATTACCATCTCCGGGCTTAAGGCTTTAACTTCTGCCTTTCCACCCATTGATTTAGTTAGAGAGGAATTCCACGAAGATCCGTCCGAAAATCATTAAAATCGTGACCGACCATCTTAGATTCCAATGAAACTTTACACGTTTCACCGTTATGCAAGACTAAATATTTTCCACAGGTAATAAGATTATTTTGACTCAAGAGCAACTTTTCAAAAGGGCGTAAACGTTTCTACGTGTATGAATTTAAATTTTTTTGTAATTCTATTACAGAATATAATTCTAAGCACCATTTAAAATCAAAATACATTTAACAAAAATCTTCCAAAATGCGATAGTTTTCGAGATATTTGAAATTTTGCTCCTGCAAAAACAATTAATTCGTGTAATTATGCTCTTTTTAAAAGTTATTCGCGTTACCCCATCAAAAAATGTCAAAAATTTAATGTTTATCGTTTTAAAGACGTAAAAGCAATTTTTTAGTGTATTTGGATCCTGGAGAAGCTTTCAATAAAAAAGTTTTCCTAACAACAACTTTTTACATTTTTTTTATAATTCTTACTATTTGCAGTCAAAAATACAATTTTCTTTTTAAATATAAACCAACAACCAACATATGATGCAGCTATATAGTTTAATCAACAGATCCTATGGTTGAAATATATTTTGGTTGCTTTCATGTAACTTTCAAATATTTTACAATATCGCCTTGATGTCAAAGAGAAAGTTGCACGAAAGTTTACGGGCCTTTTGAAAAACCTATTATTGTTGATGGAGAAACGCGACTAACTTATGAAAAGGTCGTAATAAAACAAAATATTTGTGTTGTTAAAACAAAAGTTGAAATATCTCGAGAACTACTACATTTTAGAAAATTTTTGTTAAGAGCATTTCGATTTAAAATGGCGTTTAGAATCATATTCAAAAAGAAAATTATATTTTTGACTGCAAATAGTAAGAATTATAAAAAAATGTAAAAAGTTGTTGCTAGGAACACTTTTTTATTGAAAGCTTCTCCATGATCCAAATACACTAAAAAGGTTGCTTTTACGTCTTTAAAACGATAAACATTAAATTTTTGACTTTTTTGATGGGGTAACCCGAATAACTTTTAAAAAGAGCATAATTACACGAATTAATTGTTTTTGAAGTAGCAAAATTTCAAATATCTCGAAAACTATCGCATTTTGGAAGATTTTTGTTAAATGCATTTTGATTTTAAATGGTGCTTAGAATTATATTCTGTAATAAAATTACAATTTTGTATGTCTATTAGTATGAAATTATTTAAAAACATGTACGAAGTTATTGTTAGAAAAACTCCCTTGTGCCAGTTAGCACCGCAACTCCCTTCTCGCACCATTCAGCGCCGTTTACTCATTGAGCACCAGACTTGTTCGCGAACTACTCGGTCTAGTCCCCGACGATGGACCTAGCCTACTCCGACGGAGAATTCTCCGGTGAGAGAAGTTCTCCCGAAACCGAGCCAACCAACCAGATGTCGAGGTCAGTTCGGCGATTCCGGTGGAGCAAGGCGTCCGGTTCGCTGATGCCCCGATGACCTGCGACTGGTGGTATTTCGTCGCGGTCTACAGTTAAAAAAATTACTAATTTATTTCAATTTTAAAAGAACTTATACTTCACACTTATACTATACTACGTCTTACAATCTTAACGTTCCTACTCCAACTGACTGCGGTGTTCCTCTGCAGTGGCTGTTGTTTAGATTTGCGTCGACCAGCTTCTCAGGAAAACATCTGTTGGCTGGTACGATTATCACGAATAACATATGGCGCGTAGACAATTTTCTAGGTACAGTGTCGGCGACCAATATTCTGTTGAAATAGAGTGTGCATTAATTTCTCCCTTCTTCAAAAGACTTTGTCCTCAAAGTCTCGAAGAACGTTCTTGTGTGGGCATATTCAAATATTGTTGTATTTCAATGAATCTCTCAGTTGAGTTATCTGGATACGAATTCTTTTCAGGAATTGAATGAACAATGATTTCTGGAGGTGCTGTAGGAGATATTTCTTCTTTTTGTACATTAATCTTAATATCTGTACTTCCAGTTTTCAATTGAATTATCATATATATTCCAATTGCTATTATCATTAGTGTAATAGTGGAAACACTTATCGTGCTGAAGAGATTGAATCTCCATTGAAGTGACTTATTTTGAAGATAAACGTGTTGTAACATAGATCTATGCTTTAAAGTAAGATTTCCCAAATACTCAGGAGATGGAATATCGACAATATCATTCTCGTTTACTATTAATCCTGTTGTTAGTCTGAATTCTTTTTGTGGTGTCTCAATAATAGCATTTGAGTAATAATTGTCTTCCAAATGTAGAACGCATTCATCAAATTGTATTAGGTACGATCCTTCCAAAACTTGGGTATGATTGCTACAATTTGATTGTAACGTTGTATTTATATTATTCAGAAGAATTGTTGCATCATTGATTCTTTTCACCATTCCGTTTGCATAAACCTTTTCGTAAGTACAATTAGCATGCTGCAGTTGTATCAAATTATTGACACATTGACTTGTTATTTTTAACAGATCAGGATCGCACAAGAAGTAATCTAAATCTTGCGAACATTGTTTTTGTATTTCATATACTTGTGACTTATTGACGAGAATATAATTTGATTGAAGGTAAATTCTTTTTTGATTGTGAATTAAGGCATCTATATATTCATAATCATATGTTTCGTTTGATAACTGTGGAATTTTTAGCATATAGATCACATGAGTTGTATTCATAGCAACTTGCGCTGTAGCTTTTGTCAGCATATTTTCAAATGAAGTGACTGGGATGTTTTCTTCGATCAAAAATGTCTTAATCTTTAAGAAATCTTTAATTGATAAAATTCGACTACTGGGAATTCCATGTTTGGCAAGGAGTACAGCATCTTCAAGTATTTCGATTTGATGTTGTGTTGCATCTATATTCAAAATTATCTGCAGTAAATTCATTTCAACAACTTGTTGTTCTTTTGATTTAAAATCCAATTGTAATAGATCATTCGCCATTTTATTTAAATGCTGCATTCTGGAATTAATCGCCTGGTTGATTCATACTTGTTGATTGTTACTTTCGATGAGGTCATTCATGGCGTTGTTGATTGTTTTCAAATCTTCTGCATCAGGAGTTCCAGCTACCCATTTCAGTACTTTTCCAACGCTGTCCCATCTCTTTTGGCGATGTGTGTGAGGAACCAATTTATAATATGTATGAGTCAATAGTAAGTACTTATTTTGTAATAATGTATACAATTGATGATTATTAGGGCATTGCAAAAAAAATTTTTTTTTGAATTCTCAAAGGCCCCCCCTCTCATATTGTGACAAATGTCAAAGTAAGCTCAGATGCCAAATTTCACATCATTTGGACAATTTTAGACCCCCGCCCACTTCGCTTGAAATTTTTTGAAATTGGTACTATGGGAAAATATGGAGGAAAAATACATTAAATGCAATAACTTTTGAAGTAGCAATCAGAAAATTACAATTTATACCTCTTTTGAAAGGAAATAATTTTAGTATTTGAATAAAGATGTATTTGTTTCAAGAAAAATACGGGAAAGTGGGGTACTGGGTCATTTTGGCCCAAAAATCCCCTATTTTAAATGATTTTTCTGCTCCGTGGTGCAAATCATACATATTTTGTAGTTTTTCTAATGTGAAAAAATCTCAGAAATCGAACGGAACCCTTTTGACCTTAGTTAGAATACGAGAAGTTGGGGTTATAGGGCTTTTTGTCAGTCATATTAAATTTTATCATTTTCTCATGCATATATCTCTATTATTCTTCAATCAATTTTCATAAAATGTAACTTATTGAACGTGTAAAATTCTGAGGAATAAAACAAAAATAAAAACGTTAAAGGTAAAATTCAGAAACATCAAACTTTTTGATATTTACTCTACAAATCTCATTTTTTTCATTATTTGTCCTAATACCTCAACTTCCCCTATTTTTCCTGGAATGAAACTTTTCTCATGTGATCCCTAAGCATATTTTACACTAAAAGTAGTAAATTAAATAAAAATTTTGTTGTTAAATGGAGTTAATATGTTCGATTTTATGATAAAAATGTGATATCGACACTATATGTCGGATAATTTGATGTTCCTGAATTTTACCGGTAACGAATCTATTTTTGTTATAATTCTAAGGATTTTCCACGTTCAACAAGGTATAGTTTATGAAAATTGAGTGAAGAATAATAGAGATATATTCACGATAAAATGATGAAGTTTAATATGAATGACAAAAGGCCATTTAACCCCAACTTCTCGTATTCGGACTAAGGTCAAAAGGGTTCCGTTCGATTTCTGAGATTTTTTCACATTAGAAAAACTACAAAATATGTATGATTTGCATCACGGAGCAGAAAAATCATTAAAAATAGGGGATTTTGGGGCCAAAATGACCCAGTACCCCACTTTCCCGTATTTTTCTAGAAACAAATATATTTCCATTCAAATACTAAGATTATTTCCTTCCAAAAGAGGTATAAATTTTAATTTTCTAATTGCTACTTCAAAAGTTATTGCATTTAATGTATTTTTCCTCCATATTTTCCCATAGAACCAATTTCAAAAAAATTTCAAGCGAAGTGGGCGGGGGTCTAAAATTGTCCAAATGATGTGAAATTTGGCATCTGAGCTTACTTTGACATTTGTCACAATATGAGAGGGGGGGCCTTCGAGAATTAAAAAAAAAATTTTTTTTGCAATGCCCTAATGATTATAAACATTGTTTTCAATGATTTTTTCAAATTTGATAATTGTTGTTCCTATTTCAAAAAAATTTATGGGTTGAATAATTCTTACATATCCTAATTTAATTTTCGCTTTTCCTAATGGTATTATTACCAAAGGATTTCGATTTAAGTCATGTATCTGTATCCTTGCTTCGACTGTTAATATAATTACACATACTGCGAATCTGAAAATAAGAGAAACACAAAAATATATTATGGAAGATTTTTTCTCAAATTTACTTTATGAATTTTTCGATTATTAGAATCGATTACAAATGTATCATGATTTTCTTTAATTTTGATCTTTTTGAATTTACTTTTTCTTTTTGAAATTTCATTGGTTTTCTCGAAAGCATACGTTCCTTGATCAAATACAGGATAATCTTTATTTTGGATGTTGTCATTCTTTTTTTGATATATTTGGATAATTTTTTCGTGGCTCTTAATTTTTCGTAATGCTCTTTGATCTGCATTTAATTTTTTGTCATTTTCTCCAATATACACATTATGTGGAGTGTTTTTTATAAATGAATGGATTGTATTGTTGTATTTATAAACTGCACTTCTCATCAATTCTGGAATAGTAACTTGTGGTGATTCTTTTTTAATACATCGTGAAATTTCTCTCAATGTTGAATGACTTCTTTCTATTTGACCGTTTGTTTCGGATCTATGAATCCGAGTTTTATAAATTTCTATACCTAAATTTCTCAATCTTTGTTCAATTACATTTGAACTAAACGAACTTTCGTTATCTAATACTATCATTTTTGGAATATTCCATTCATGTACAATATTTAACAGAGCTTCTTCAATGTCTAGAAGTGATTTTGATTCAATTGGTTTGAATTTTAAATATTTGGAAAATTTATCAATTGAAGTAAAAACAAATTATTTAGATCATATACAAAAATATCAATATGAATTATTTCTCCAGGATACGTTGGAATAGGTGTTTTAAATGGTATAAATTCTTGGGGATTACGCTCATACTTTTCTGTTTTACAAGTTTCACAATTTTTTACGAATTGACTTACAATTTTCCTCATTTTTGGAAAGTAAAATTTTTTTAATAATTGATTTGAATTTTCTTGAGAATTTCTATGCGCAAACTGATGATTTTTTTTAATTTCTTCTACAGTTAACTCTCTCTATGTCGATATTCTCTATGTCGATATTTTTCTCTATCTCGATTATTTCGTAAGTCCCTTCAGATCGCATGTATAAAAACTCCTCTATGTCGATATTTTCTCTATCTCGATATCTCCCTATCTCGATGTACCTAGCTTTATATTTGCCTGCATTATTCTCTCTCTATGTCGATGTGTTTTTTTTTCTCTCGGGACATCACAAAGCATATACATAATGAAATAAAGTCCTATTCTGCATGTAGAGGCAGTAAAGACATGATTTGAAGTAAAGGACATATTCAACATGTTTTCCTACGAGACTTTCATCTTAATCTGCATATATTGAGGTTGTCTAGAAATTATGCATTTTTAGGTTCAAAATTTTAACTTTAACGTGCTATAAAAATATTTAAAATGCAGCCATCTGTAGCACGGAAATCATTCTTTCGTGGTCAAAACAATTTCAATTAGGGGAACATGGAGAGACTTGACCAAGCGCAGAATTCTATTATTGGCTATGACGTGTTCTATTACGGCCTTAAAAATTTTCAAAAATATTTTTGTACTAGTTTCGGTACGTCAAGGTAATTTTAAAAGTTTTGAATGAAAAATGCTTTCCTTGTAGAAAAGATTCCGTATTCAATAAATTTGCGTTAAATGATGTAATTTTGTATCAAACATTGTATGGACATATCTACTCGCCTAATAATTACTTCTAAAGTACTCATACATTATTTTATACTTTATGAACTAGTGAAATGATTTTACATAAATCGGAACATTGAAATAGCTATTACTAAAATTTGCACGGGATTGAACGCAATAACTAATGTTGGGGAGACTTGACCAAGATTTTATGGGGAGACATGACCAAGTGGCAATAAGCCGAAGAAAGATAAAATTTTTCTGATATTTACTATGCTGTCGTACCTGCTGCTAGTGTTAATCACATCACAAAAAATCAAACATCAGTCTATATATTTTTGTACTAGTAAACAAAGTTAGTAGTAATATGGCTGATTTCGCGACGTGTTAATATGCAATGTAAGCAGTACAGTTAATCCTTAAAATGAAATACGTTAAATACAGTCGAAATTTATGAAATTCAACCCTTTTATATTTTTTACTGCTACCTAATGACCTCGACAATATGGAAAAAAGGATTACAGTATTATTTATATCATTATTTTTTGTTCTGATTTTTCAAAATTCTCTTGGTCGTCTCCCCAGGCCTTGGTCAAGTCTCCCCGCAGTGGGGAGACTTTACCAAAAAACGATCTCAGACAAACTTTTATAACTTTTGAAAAAGTAAAGTAAAAATTCCGCAAATATTTGAGCACGAATAATACCTTTTACATTATATCTCAATGACTTTGGAAGGATTGAAAACTTTTTTAGAGATTTATGCAAATTTATCTGTAAACCTGGTCGTCTCTCCATGTTCCTCTACATGTGGGGCAGAATGATAAACTGCAAATAAGGGATTCCTTCTCAAACAGCAAACTTGATGTTTTGCAGTGCGAGTGCACTTTACCTCGTCGTCTACTACCCTACTTCCCCCAATACGTGCATCTATCTTTATTTCCCGGCATGCATTATGATGTCCTGAAGGAAAAGTTGTCTCAAAGAAAATCATTGTGTTCTATATGTCGATCTCTCCCTATGTCGATGGTCCCTTAAATATCGACATAGAGAGAGTTAACTGTAATTGCCTTTCTTCATTATTTAAATCTTGTACTTTGATTTGTGAAAATTTAGCTCTTATTTGTCTTGGATTAAACGTTTCTCGGTAAACTTCTTGAATTACTCCCATTATTGGTTCATCTGTATAAATCCCATTTAATACTCCTGGATTAAAATACTCTTTTAGTTTTTCCTTTAGGAATTCTTTCGAAAATCTTTTTTCAATGAATATGTGTCTTTTATAATTATCAAAAGGAATTACTAAACCGTAGCTTGAATTTTTACCAATTTTGAAAATTAATTGATTTTTAAAAACATTTACTGGAGCTTCTGTTGAAGGAATATAGGAACTGTCATCATCTTCTGCTAAATGTTGGGTGGCCGTCATTGAGTTAATTTGAATTCGTGGCAAAGCATCTGCTACTATGTTTGCCTTTCCTGGTTTGTAATGAATTTCGTGGTCATGCTCTTCAATAAAAGCTTTCCATCTTTTAAGTTTGGCATTATTATTTTTTGGTGAAATTGTGAAAGTTAATGGTTGATGATCAGTAAAAATTTTAATTTTGTGACCATAAATAAAATTTCTCAAGGATTGCAATGCCCAAACTATTGCAAGCATTTCTTTTTCATTCGTTGCATAATTTTCTTCCGTACTTGAAAGTGTTTTAGAAATAAAAGTTTCTCCATCATGAAATTCTTGAGATAATACTGCTCCAATTGCTTTGTTGGAAGCATCAGTTGTTAATAAAAAAGGTTTACTAAAATCTGGAAATGATAAAACATCATTTGAAGAAAGAATATCTTTTAATAATTTGAAACTTTTTCGACCTTCGTCATCCAAAGTGATTTTATGATTTTTCGACTCATTCTTAAGGATTTGACGATGACCATTTTCACCTTTCAAAAATTTTGTTAAAGGATTGGCAATTTTAGCATAATTTTTCACGAAGCGTCTATAATATCCAGATAATCCTAAAAACGCACGAAGTTCTCTCAAATTGGTTGGTTCTGGGTATTTTTGAATACTTTCAATTTTTTTTGGATTTGGTTTCAAACCATCTTTTGATACTATAAACACAGACTAACAGACATAACACTCAAAAACAAAGCTTCGCCTGCTTTAACGGTCATTTTAAATATATTTGTAATTGGGACTGTGGCCACATTTGAACTTATGGCGCCACTGACATATGAACAAGCATAAGGGGGATAGACCACTAGTAAAAAATTGTTCCCAAACCTGAGGGGTAACCCACCAGTACATGAGTAATTGGGACTGTGAATAAAAGGTGGATTTAGTGTTCTGGGAAAATTGTCAGATCGATGTTGTTATGTCTGTTAGTCTGTGCTATAAATCCTAAAAATTCAACTTCAGTTTTCAACCATTCAGATTTGTCAGGTTGTATTTTGAAATTAGCCGTTCGTATTGTTTCAAGTATGATTTCTAAATTTTTCAAATGTTCTTCTAAAGTTTCTCCGAAAATCTATATATCATCTATGTAAACATAACAAATTTTACCAATATGTTCGTGTAAAACATCATCCATTCATGCTGAAAAATTGCTGGTGCATTTTTAAGCCCAAACGGTAAACGTACAAATTCATATTTTCCATTATTAACCGAAAATGCTGTTTTTTCAATATCTTTCTCATTCATTGGAATTTGGTGAAAACCAGATGTCAAATCAATGGTAGTAAAATATTTCATTTTACCTAAATTCGCTAAAATTGTGGACGTTTCTGGTATTGGATAACGATCACTAATAGTTTTTTGGTTAATTTTTCTATAATCGATCACTAATCTGAATTTCTTTTTTCCTGAAGCGTCATCTTTTTTTGGAACAATCCATACTGGTGAATTATATGGAGAACGTGATGGTCGTATGATTCCGTCACTCAGCATTTTGTCGATTTGTTGACAAACTTCTTTTTTAAAAACCTGTGGATAAGGATATGTTTTTGAGTAAACTGGGTTTTCATCAGTGGTTCGTATTTCAGCAGTAACTTTAGAAGTATATGTTAATTTTTCGTCAGGAGGTTGAAAGAAGTCTTGATATTTTCCTAATATATTATAAACACTTTCCTTTTCAATTTTCGATAAGTGATTATCACGAATGGTTATTTTATTTATTTCTTCCAATTTGTGCTGTAATAAAGGAATCGAAAACTTTTTGTCAATAAAAAGTTTTTCATTTGAAGTATCTATGACAGCTTTAATTTCTTTTAAAGTGTCATGCCCAATTATAGCGTCGAATGTTTTTAAATTTTTTAAATGAAATAATTTTACATTTACGTCTGAAAATGGTTTAAAAAATTTAGCTTGTGAATATTTTTCAATTTTAATATCGCCTCCTACTGAAGAGACATAAAATGGTGGGTTAACTTCATGTGAAATTATTGCATATTTTGGATGTATAAAATTCTTATTTGAGCCAGTATCAATTAATATTCTCAATGGTTCCTGTCGATTACCATAATATAGAAAATATGGTAATGACGAATTCATTCTAAAAAATTTAGTTCAGCTTGATCTTCAAAATTTTCTGTTGTAGGTAAATCTCTATCTTGGTAATCCGTTTCTTGTAGGTATCGATCGAACGATGTACCTTCTGCGTAATCTTCTGAAGCTAGATACGAAAGTTGATCAAAGTATTGGTTCGCATCTATATCTTCATTAATTTGTGGATTTGATTCTATGTTGAAATTTCTTGGCCGTTTAAATGGCACGGGGGGTTTATTTGCATAATTCACTTGATGGGTTCTTATAGAAGGGTCTACTTCCATAGGAACTGGTTTGTCAGCTTTTCTCATAAAAGGATTAGAAAACGGGCCATTGTGTTGGTTAAGATTAGGAGGTTTTTGGTACTGATATTGCTGCATTGGTTGACGTGGTAACATCATTGGCGGCATCCTTGGTGGCAACATTGGTGGTATTACTTGTGGTCTTGGTGGTGTTCTTATTTGATGATATTGCTGAAAATTATTTTGTCTCTGTGGAAAATAATAATTTTGATAATTAATAGGTGGTTGTGGTTTTACTTGAGGAAACATATATTTTGGGGGTAATGGTGGTTTTAAAGAATCAGGGATTTTTGACTTTGTCATCGTTTTCCTATATTCTATGTTTTGAAAAGATAAGCAATATGCATATGCTTGTGCTAAAGATGTAGGCCTGAAATTTTTCAAAAATTGGCCCAAAAGTTCCCCATCCAAACCTCTCATAAAAGCATCAATTGCTTTATCATTATAATTACTAATCATTGCTTGCATAGCCTCTGGGTGAGAGAATCTGCTATCAGTTTTTATATGATTAGCAATTAATGAGAGTAATTTATTAATTTGATCATAATAAATGTCAAGAGGTTGACCTTTTTGTATACATGTCATAAGTTGATGATCCAAAGTTGTTAGATCACGTTTTTCGCCATAGTAAGTTTGTAATGTATTTTTAATTAATAAAAAATTGGTATTTACATTTGAAGCTACAAGTGCGTTATTTGCTTCACCTTTTATTTTCCTTCTAATAGCTTTACAAACAACGTAAAATTTATTTTTCTGATTGATAGTTGAGTTAGCATTTGGTTTATATAAATTAATTAAACTTTCAGCATCAGAGATCCAACAACTCAATTCGTTGGGATCTCCAAAAAAATCAGGTAAAGTTTTTACAATATCTGGTATTGCTTCAATAGTTGAAGGGTCTACCGGTACATTATTTTCGTTTACTAATGTTAGAGATGGATCGGAATAATCCAACTCTTCACGAGGCGCTAAAGTTGTCTCAATTGCGTTAACGCGATTAATTAAATTTATAATTTGTTGTTGTTCTGCCATGTTCTCCTGATTCAACTGTAACTGTGCAAGCTGATCTATTAGGTCGTCCAGTATTTGAGTTTAAAAAACCTAAATTAATCCAAATTATTCAATTTACACTATTTTTGTTTTCACAAAAAAAAATCACTTTATTTCACCTAATTAATTTTTATATTTATTTTTTTCACTTTCTTAAATTAATTTGTTAATTCTATTACTTACAGTATTTTACTCAGCATCCCTCTGACAGGATACTTTTTCCAAATCCTCTAACGGTTGGCTCTATTAATTTTGGATACTAATCCTTTTCCGGAGTATCCGATCGTGGCACCAGTAGAGAAACTCTTCTTCTCAGCACGGCAACGTGTTCCTTTTTGATGCTGTTGTCTACTTGGACGTCCTCTCCGTGCGGCTGCTTATGCGATGGGAAGAGTGTGAAAAAAGATCCGTGATCTTTCTCACAAGTCACTTTCACTTTTTTCACTTTTACTCACTTCTGGTCCCTATTCGGGCGCCAGTTAAAAAAATTACTAATTTATTTCAATTTAAAAAAAACTTATACTACACACTTATACTATACTACGTCTTACAATCTTAATGTTCCTACTCCAACTGACTGCGGTGTTCCTCTGCAGTGGCTTCAGTGGCTGTTGTTTAGATTTGCGTCGACCGGCTTCTCAGGAAAACATCTGTTGGCTGGTACGATTATCACGAATAACATATGGCGCGTAGACAATTTTCTAGGTACAGTGTCGGCGACCAATATTCTGTTGAAATAGAGTGTGCATTAACTCTACTCAGTCTAGTCACCGGCGGTGGATCTAGCTGACGCCGACGGAGAGTTCTCCGGCGAAGGAGGCTCTCCCGTTTCCGATTCTTCTTTTGTTATAGCACCACAATTTCTTGAGCCCTTTGGCTTCCTCTCGTTCCGTTTTGCTCTACTTTCCCGATGAGCCATTCAGCTCCCGCCCTCACTTGTTCGCGAACTACTCAGTTTTGTCCCCAACAATGGATCTAGCCTATTCTCCTGCAACCGAGCGGTAGATTTCTCCTGATTCCGATGTTCGTTTTTGTGAGCCATTTAGCTCTCCGCGTCGTCCAGATCTACTCGACCTAGTAAATGGAGTTAATATGTTCGATTTTATGATAAAAATGTGATATCGACACTATATGTCGGATAATTTGATGTTCCTGAATTTTACCGGTAACGAATCTATTTTTGTTATAATTCTAAGGATTTTCCACGTTCAACAAGGTATAGTTTATGAAAATTGAGTGAAGAATAATAGAGATATATTCACGATAAAATGATGAAGTTTAATATGAATGACAAAAGGCCATTTAACCCCAACTTCTCGTATTCGGACTAAGGTCAAAAGGGTTCCGTTCGATTTCTGAGATTTTTTCACATTAGAAAAACTACAAAATATGTATGATTTGCATCACGGAGCAGAAAAATCATTAAAAATAGGGGATTTTGGGGCCAAAATGACCCAGTACCCCACTTTCCCGTATTTTTCTAGAAACAAATATATTTCCATTCAAATACTAAGATTATTTCCTTCCAAAAGAGGTATAAATTTTAATTTTCTAATTGCTACTTCAAAAGTTATTGCATTTAATGTATTTTTCCTCCATATTTTCCCATAGAACCAATTTCAAAAAAATTTCAAGCGAAGTGGGCGGGGGTCTAAAATTGTCCAAATGATGTGAAATTTGGCATCTGAGCTTACTTTGACATTTGTCACAATATGAGAGGGGGGGCCTTCGAGAATTAAAAAAAAAAATTTTTTTGCAATGCCCTAATGTCCAAAGCCTAAACATTTGAAGCATTTCTCCGCTTGTTTATATACTCGTGAGGCGGCTCTCAGTAGGCATCTCGACCATCCAACTGTAACTTTACCTACCTCCAGCGCCTTGTCTGCAGCGGTTACCGGTAAACGAATCATCGCTGTCTGCGTTCCTCCGTATCCCTTCCTTAACCGGATCGTCATGTGCACCTCGCCCAGTTTTCACTGCTGCTTCATAGCATCTCTCAGCTCGTCTTCCATCGTTATTTCGTCGAGGTCCTTGCACACAATTACCATCTCCGGGCTTAAGGCTTTAACTTCTGCCTTTCCACCCATTGATTTAGTTAGAGAGGAATTCCACGAAGATCCGTCCGAAAATCATTAAAATCGTGACCGACCATCTTAGATTCCAATGAAACTTTACACGTTTCACCGTTATGCAAGACTAAATATTTTCCACAGGTAATAAGATTATTTTGACTCAAGAGCAACTTTTCAAAAGGGCGTAAACGTTTCTACGTGTATGAATTTAAATTTTTTTGTAATTCTATTACAGAATATAATTCTAAGCACCATTTAAAATCAAAATACATTTAACAAAAATCTTCCAAAATGCGATAGTTTTCGAGATATTTGAAATTTTGCTCCTGCAAAAACAATTAATTCGTGTAATTATGCTCTTTTTAAAAGTTATTCGCGTTACCCCATCAAAAAATGTCAAAAATTTAATGTTTATCGTTTTAAAGACGTAAAAGCAATTTTTTAGTGTATTTGGATCCTGGAGAAGCTTTCAATAAAAAAGTTTTCCTAACAACAACTTTTTACATTTTTTTTATAATTCTTACTATTTGCAGTCAAAAATACAATTTTCTTTTTAAATATAAACCAACAACCAACATATGATGCAGCTATATAGTTTAATCAACAGATCCTATGGTTGAAATATATTTTGGTTGCTTTCATGTAACTTTCAAATATTTTACAATATCGCCTTGATGTCAAAGAGAAAGTTGCACGAAAGTTTACGGGCCTTTTGAAAAACCTATTATTGTTGATGGAGAAACGCGACTAACTTATGAAAAGGTCGTAATAAAACAAAATATTTGTGTTGTTAAAACAAAAGTTGAAATATCTCGAGAACTACTACATTTTAGAAAATTTTTGTTAAGAGCATTTCGATTTAAAATGGCGTTTAGAATCATATTCAAAAAGAAAATTATATTTTTGACTGCAAATAGTAAGAATTATAAAAAAATGTAAAAAGTTGTTGCTAGGAACACTTTTTTATTGAAAGCTTCTCCATGATCCAAATACACTAAAAAGGTTGCTTTTACGTCTTTAAAACGATAAACATTAAATTTTTGACTTTTTTGATGGGGTAACCCGAATAACTTTTAAAAAGAGCATAATTACACGAATTAATTGTTTTTGAAGTAGCAAAATTTCAAATATCTCGAAAACTATCGCATTTTGGAAGATTTTTGTTAAATGCATTTTGATTTTAAATGGTGCTTAGAATTATATTCTGTAATAAAATTACAATTTTGTATGTCTATTAGTATGAAATTATTTAAAAACATGTACGAAGTTATTGTTAGAAAAACTCCCTTGTGCCAGTTAGCACCGCAACTCCCTTCTCGCACCATTCAGCGCCGTTTACTCATTGAGCACCAGACTTGTTCGCGAACTACTCGGTCTAGTCCCCGACGATGGACCTAGCCTACTCCGACGGAGAATTCTCCGGTGAGAGAAGTTCTCCCGAAACCGAGCCAACCAACCAGATGTCGAGGTCAGTTCGGCGATTCCGGTGGAGCAAGGCGTCCGGTTCGCTGATGCCCCGATGACCTGCGACTGGTGGTATTTCGTCGCGGTCTACAGTTAAAAAAATTACTAATTTATTTCAATTTTAAAAGAACTTATACTTCACACTTATACTATACTACGTCTTACAATCTTAACGTTCCTACTCCAACTGACTGCGGTGTTCCTCTGCAGTGGCTGTTGTTTAGATTTGCGTCGACCAGCTTCTCAGGAAAACATCTGTTGGCTGGTACGATTATCACGAATAACATATGGCGCGTAGACAATTTTCTAGGTACAGTGTCGGCGACCAATATTCTGTTGAAATAGAGTGTGCATTAATTTCTCCCTTCTTCAAAAGACTTTGTCCTCAAAGTCTCGAAGAACGTTCTTGTGTGGGCATATTCAAATATTGTTGTATTTCAATGAATCTCTCAGTTGAGTTATCTGGATACGAATTCTTTTCAGGAATTGAATGAACAATGATTTCTGGAGGTGCTGTAGGAGATATTTCTTCTTTTTGTACATTAATCTTAATATCTGTACTTCCAGTTTTCAATTGAATTATCATATATATTCCAATTGCTATTATCATTAGTGTAATAGTGGAAACACTTATCGTGCTGAAGAGATTGAATCTCCATTGAAGTGACTTATTTTGAAGATAAACGTGTTGTAACATAGATCTATGCTTTAAAGTAAGATTTCCCAAATACTCAGGAGATGGAATATCGACAATATCATTCTCGTTTACTATTAATCCTGTTGTTAGTCTGAATTCTTTTTGTGGTGTCTCAATAATAGCATTTGAGTAATAATTGTCTTCCAAATGTAGAACGCATTCATCAAATTGTATTAGGTACGATCCTTCCAAAACTTGGGTATGATTGCTACAATTTGATTGTAACGTTGTATTTATATTATTCAGAAGAATTGTTGCATCATTGATTCTTTTCACCATTCCGTTTGCATAAACCTTTTCGTAAGTACAATTAGCATGCTGCAGTTGTATCAAATTATTGACACATTGACTTGTTATTTTTAACAGATCAGGATCGCACAAGAAGTAATCTAAATCTTGCGAACATTGTTTTTGTATTTCATATACTTGTGACTTATTGACGAGAATATAATTTGATTGAAGGTAAATTCTTTTTTGATTGTGAATTAAGGCATCTATATATTCATAATCATATGTTTCGTTTGATAACTGTGGAATTTTTAGCATATAGATCACATGAGTTGTATTCATAGCAACTTGCGCTGTAGCTTTTGTCAGCATATTTTCAAATGAAGTGACTGGGATGTTTTCTTCGATCAAAAATGTCTTAATCTTTAAGAAATCTTTAATTGATAAAATTCGACTACTGGGAATTCCATGTTTGGCAAGGAGTACAGCATCTTCAAGTATTTCGATTTGATGTTGTGTTGCATCTATATTCAAAATTATCTGCAGTAAATTCATTTCAACAACTTGTTGTTCTTTTGATTTAAAATCCAATTGTAATAGATCATTCGCCATTTTATTTAAATGCTGCATTCTGGAATTAATCGCCTGGTTGATTCATACTTGTTGATTGTTACTTTCGATGAGGTCATTCATGGCGTTGTTGATTGTTTTCAAATCTTCTGCATCAGGAGTTCCAGCTACCCATTTCAGTACTTTTCCAACGCTGTCCCATCTCTTTTGGCGATGTGTGTGAGGAACCAATTTATAATATGTATGAGTCAATAGTAAGTACTTATTTTGTAATAATGTATACAATTGATGATTATTAGGGCATTGCAAAAAAAATTTTTTTTTGAATTCTCAAAGGCCCCCCCTCTCATATTGTGACAAATGTCAAAGTAAGCTCAGATGCCAAATTTCACATCATTTGGACAATTTTAGACCCCCGCCCACTTCGCTTGAAATTTTTTGAAATTGGTACTATGGGAAAATATGGAGGAAAAATACATTAAATGCAATAACTTTTGAAGTAGCAATCAGAAAATTACAATTTATACCTCTTTTGAAAGGAAATAATTTTAGTATTTGAATAAAGATGTATTTGTTTCAAGAAAAATACGGGAAAGTGGGGTACTGGGTCATTTTGGCCCAAAAATCCCCTATTTTAAATGATTTTTCTGCTCCGTGGTGCAAATCATACATATTTTGTAGTTTTTCTAATGTGAAAAAATCTCAGAAATCGAACGGAACCCTTTTGACCTTAGTTAGAATACGAGAAGTTGGGGTTATAGGGCTTTTTGTCAGTCATATTAAATTTTATCATTTTCTCATGCATATATCTCTATTATTCTTCAATCAATTTTCATAAAATGTAACTTATTGAACGTGTAAAATTCTGAGGAATAAAACAAAAATAAAAACGTTAAAGGTAAAATTCAGAAACATCAAACTTTTTGATATTTACTCTACAAATCTCATTTTTTTCATTATTTGTCCTAATACCTCAACTTCCCCTATTTTTCCTGGAATGAAACTTTTCTCATGTGATCCCTAAGCATATTTTACACTAAAAGTAGTAAATTAAATAAAAATTTTGTTGTTAAATGGAGTTAATATGTTCGATTTTATGATAAAAATGTGATATCGACACTATATGTCGGATAATTTGATGTTCCTGAATTTTACCGGTAACGAATCTATTTTTGTTATAATTCTAAGGATTTTCCACGTTCAACAAGGTATAGTTTATGAAAATTGAGTGAAGAATAATAGAGATATATTCACGATAAAATGATGAAGTTTAATATGAATGACAAAAGGCCATTTAACCCCAACTTCTCGTATTCGGACTAATGTCAAAAGGGTTCCGTTCGATTTCTGAGATTTTTTCACATTAGAAAAACTACAAAATATGTATGATTTGCATCACGGAGCAGAAAAATCATTAAAAATAGGGGATTTTGGGGCCAAAATGACCCAGTACCCCACTTTCCCGTATTTTTCTAGAAACAAATATATTTCCATTCAAATACTAAGATTATTTCCTTCCAAAAGAGGTATAAATTTTAATTTTCTAATTGCTACTTCAAAAGTTATTGCATTTAATGTATTTTTCCTCCATATTTTCCCATAGAACCAATTTCAAAAAAATTTCAAGCGAAGTGGGCGGGGGTCTAAAATTGTCCAAATGATGTGAAATTTGGCATCTGAGCTTACTTTGACATTTGTCACAATATGAGAGGGGGGGCCTTCGAGAATTAAAAAAAAAATTTTTTTTGCAATGCCCTAATGATTATAAACATTGTTTTCAATGATTTTTTCAAATTTGATAATTGTTGTTCCTATTTCAAAAAAATTTATGGGTTGAATAATTCTTACATATCCTAATTTAATTTTCGCTTTTCCTAATGGTATTATTACCAAAGGATTTCGATTTAAGTCATGTATCTGTATCCTTGCTTCGACTGTTAATATAATTACACATACTGCGAATCTGAAAATAAGAGAAACACAAAAATATATTATGGAAGATTTTTTCTCAAATTTACTTTATGAATTTTTCGATTATTAGAATCGATTACAAATGTATCATGATTTTCTTTAATTTTGATCTTTTTGAATTTACTTTTTCTTTTTGAAATTTCATTGGTTTTCTCGAAAGCATACGTTCCTTGATCAAATACAGGATAATCTTTATTTTGGATGTTGTCATTCTTTTTTTGATATATTTGGATAATTTTTTCGTGGCTCTTAATTTTTCGTAATGCTCTTTGATCTGCATTTAATTTTTTGTCATTTTCTCCAATATACACATTATGTGGAGTGTTTTTTTATAAATGAATGGATTGTATTGTTGTATTTATAAACTGCACTTCTCATCAATTCTGGAATAGTAACTTGTGGTGATTCTTTTTTAATACATCGTGAAATTTCTCTCAATGTTGAATGACTTCTTTCTATTTGACCGTTTGTTTCGGATCTATGAATCCGAGTTTTATAAATTTCTATACCTAAATTTCTCAATCTTTGTTCAATTACATTTGAACTAAACGAACTTTCGTTATCTAATACTATCATTTTTGGAATATTCCATTCATGTACAATATTTAACAGAGCTTCTTCAATGTCTAGAAGTGATTTTGATTCAATTGGTTTGAATTTTAAATATTTGGAAAATTTATCAATTGAAGTAAAAACAAATTATTTTGATCATATACAAAAATATCAATATGAATTATTTCTCCAGGATACGTTGGAATAGGTGTTTTAAATGGTATAAATTCTTGGGGATTACGCTCATACTTTTCTGTTTTACAAGTTTCACAATTTTTTACGAATTGACTTACAATTTTCCTCATTTTTGGAAAGTAAAATTTTTTTAATAATTGATTTGAATTTTCTTGAGAATTTCTATGCGCAAACTGATGATTTTTTTTAATTTCTTCTACAGTTAACTCTCTCTATGTCGATATTCTCTATGTCGATATTTTTCTCTATCTCGATTATTTCGTAAGTCCCTTCAGATCGCATGTATAAAAACTCCTCTATGTCGATATTTTCTCTATCTCGATATCTCCCTATCTCGATGTACCTAGCTTTATATTTGCCTGCATTATTCTCTCTCTATGTCGATGTGTTTTTTTTTCTCTCGGGACATCACAAAGCATATACATAATGAAATAAAGTCCTATTCTGCATGTAGAGGCAGTAAAGACATGATTTGAAGTAAAGGACATATTCAACATGTTTTCCTACGAGACTTTCATCTTAATCTGCATATATTGAGGTTGTCTAGAAATTATGCATTTTTAGGTTCAAAATTTTAACTTTAACGTGCTATAAAAATATTTAAAATGCAGCCATCTGTAGCACGGAAATCATTCTTTCGTGGTCAAAACAATTTCAATTAGGGGAACATGGAGAGACTTGACCAAGCGCAGAATTCTATTATTGGCTATGACGTGTTCTATTACGGCCTTAAAAATTTTCAAAAATATTTTTGTACTAGTTTCGGTACGTCAAGGTAATTTTAAAAGTTTTGAATGAAAAATGCTTTCCTTGTAGAAAAGATTCCGTATTCAATAAATTTGCGTTAAATGATGTAATTTTGTATCAAACATTGTATGGACATATCTACTCGCCTAATAATTACTTCTAAAGTACTCATACATTATTTTATACTTTATGAACTAGTGAAATGATTTTACATAAATCGGAACATTGAAATAGCTATTACTAAAATTTGCACGGGATTGAACGCAATAACTAATGTTGGGGAGACTTGACCAAGATTTTATGGGGAGACATGACCAAGTGGCAATAAGCCGAAGAAAGATAAAATTTTTCTGATATTTACTATGCTGTCGTACCTGCTGCTAGTGTTAATCACATCACAAAAAATCAAACATCAGTCTATATATTTTTGTACTAGTAAACAAAGTTAGTAGTAATATGGCTGATTTCGCGACGTGTTAATATGCAATGTAAGCAGTACAGTTAATCCTTAAAATGAAATACGTTAAATACAGTCGAAATTTATGAAATTCAACCCTTTTATATTTTTTACTGCTACCTAATGACCTCGACAATATGGAAAAAAGGATTACAGTATTATTTATATCATTATTTTTTGTTCTGATTTTTCAAAATTCTCTTGGTCGTCTCCCCAGGCCTTGGTCAAGTCTCCCCGCAGTGGGGAGACTTTACCAAAAAACGATCTCAGACAAACTTTTATAACTTTTGAAAAAGTAAAGTAAAAATTCCGCAAATATTTGAGCACGAATAATACCTTTTACATTATATCTCAATGACTTTGGAAGGATTGAAAACTTTTTTAGAGATTTATGCAAATTTATCTGTAAACCTGGTCGTCTCTCCATGTTCCTCTACATGTGGGGCAGAATGATAAACTGCAAATAAGGGATTCCTTCTCAAACAGCAAACTTGATGTTTTGCAGTGCGAGTGCACTTTACCTCGTCGTCTACTACCCTACTTCCCCCAATACGTGCATCTATCTTTATTTCCCGGCATGCATTATGATGTCCTGAAGGAAAAGTTGTCTCAAAGAAAATCATTGTGTTCTATATGTCGATCTCTCCCTATGTCGATGGTCCCTTAAATATCGACATAGAGAGAGTTAACTGTAATTGCCTTTCTTCATTATTTAAATCTTGTACTTTGATTTGTGAAAATTTAGCTCTTATTTGTCTTGGATTAAACGTTTCTCGGTAAACTTCTTGAATTACTCCCATTATTGGTTCATCTGTATAAATCCCATTTAATACTCCTGGATTAAAATACTCTTTTAGTTTTTCCTTTAGGAATTCTTTCGAAAATCTTTTTTCAATGAATATGTGTCTTTTATAATTATCAAAAGGAATTACTAAACCGTAGCTTGAATTTTTACCAATTTTGAAAATTAATTGATTTTTAAAAACATTTACTGGAGCTTCTGTTGAAGGAATATAGGAACTGTCATCATCTTCTGCTAAATGTTGGGTGGCCGTCATTGAGTTAATTTGAATTCGTGGCAAAGCATCTGCTACTATGTTTGCCTTTCCTGGTTTGTAATGAATTTCGTGGTCATGCTCTTCAATAAAAGCTTTCCATCTTTTAAGTTTGGCATTATTATTTTTTGGTGAAATTGTGAAAGTTAATGGTTGATGATCAGTAAAAATTTTAATTTTGTGACCATAAATAAAATTTCTCAAGGATTGCAATGCCCAAACTATTGCAAGCATTTCTTTTTCATTCGTTGCATAATTTTCTTCCGTACTTGAAAGTGTTTTAGAAATAAAAGTTTCTCCATCATGAAATTCTTGAGATAATACTGCTCCAATTGCTTTGTTGGAAGCATCAGTTGTTAATAAAAAAGGTTTACTAAAATCTGGAAATGATAAAACATCATTTGAAGAAAGAATATCTTTTAATAATTTGAAACTTTTTCGACCTTCGTCATCCAAAGTGATTTTATGATTTTTCGACTCATTCTTAAGGATTTGACGATGACCATTTTCACCTTTCAAAAATTTTGTTAAAGGATTGGCAATTTTAGCATAATTTTTCACGAAGCGTCTATAATATCCAGATAATCCTAAAAACGCACGAAGTTCTCTCAAATTGGTTGGTTCTGGGTATTTTTGAATACTTTCAATTTTTTTTGGATTTGGTTTCAAACCATCTTTTGATACTATAAACACAGACTAACAGACATAACACTCAAAAACAAAGCTTCGCCTGCTTTAACGGTCATTTTAAATATATTTGTAATTGGGACTGTGGCCACATTTGAACTTATGGCGCCACTGACATATGAACAAGCATAAGGGGGATAGACCACTAGTAAAAAATTGTTCCCAAACCTGAGGGGTAACCCACCAGTACATGAGTAATTGGGACTGTGAATAAAAGGTGGATTTAGTGTTCTGGGAAAATTGTCAGATCGATGTTGTTATGTCTGTTAGTCTGTGCTATAAATCCTAAAAATTCAACTTCAGTTTTCAACCATTCAGATTTGTCAGGTTGTATTTTGAAATTAGCCGTTCGTATTGTTTCAAGTATGATTTCTAAATTTTTCAAATGTTCTTCTAAAGTTTCTCCGAAAATCTATATATCATCTATGTAAACATAACAAATTTTACCAATATGTTCGTGTAAAACATCATCCATTCATGCTGAAAAATTGCTGGTGCATTTTTAAGCCCAAACGGTAAACGTACAAATTCATATTTTCCATTATTAACCGAAAATGCTGTTTTTTCAATATCTTTCTCATTCATTGGAATTTGGTGAAAACCAGATGTCAAATCAATGGTAGTAAAATATTTCATTTTACCTAAATTCGCTAAAATTGTGGACGTTTCTGGTATTGGATAACGATCACTAATAGTTTTTTGGTTAATTTTTCTATAATCGATCACTAATCTGAATTTCTTTTTTCCTGAAGCGTCATCTTTTTTTGGAACAATCCATACTGGTGAATTATATGGAGAACGTGATGGTCGTATGATTCCGTCACTCAGCATTTTGTCGATTTGTTGACAAACTTCTTTTTTAAAAACCTGTGGATAAGGATATGTTTTTGAGTAAACTGGGTTTTCATCAGTGGTTCGTATTTCAGCAGTAACTTTAGAAGTATATGTTAATTTTTCGTCAGGAGGTTGAAAGAAGTCTTGATATTTTCCTAATATATTATAAACACTTTCCTTTTCAATTTTCGATAAGTGATTATCACGAATGGTTATTTTATTTATTTCTTCCAATTTGTGCTGTAATAAAGGAATCGAAAACTTTTTGTCAATAAAAAGTTTTTCATTTGAAGTATCTATGACAGCTTTAATTTCTTTTAAAGTGTCATGCCCAATTATAGCGTCGAATGTTTTTAAATTTTTTAAATGAAATAATTTTACATTTACGTCTGAAAATGGTTTAAAAAATTTAGCTTGTGAATATTTTTCAATTTTAATATCGCCTCCTACTGAAGAGACATAAAATGGTGGGTTAACTTCATGTGAAATTATTGCATATTTTGGATGTATAAAATTCTTATTTGAGCCAGTATCAATTAATATTCTCAATGGTTCCTGTCGATTACCATAATATAGAAAATATGGTAATGACGAATTCATTCTAAAAAATTTAGTTCAGCTTGATCTTCAAAATTTTCTGTTGTAGGTAAATCTCTATCTTGGTAATCCGTTTCTTGTAGGTATCGATCGAACGATGTACCTTCTGCGTAATCTTCTGAAGCTAGATACGAAAGTTGATCAAAGTATTGGTTCGCATCTATATCTTCATTAATTTGTGGATTTGATTCTATGTTGAAATTTCTTGGCCGTTTAAATGGCACGGGGGGTTTATTTGCATAATTCACTTGATGGGTTCTTATAGAAGGGTCTACTTCCATAGGAACTGGTTTGTCAGCTTTTCTCATAAAAGGATTAGAAAACGGGCCATTGTGTTGGTTAAGATTAGGAGGTTTTTGGTACTGATATTGCTGCATTGGTTGACGTGGTAACATCATTGGCGGCATCCTTGGTGGCAACATTGGTGGTATTACTTGTGGTCTTGGTGGTGTTCTTATTTGATGATATTGCTGAAAATTATTTTGTCTCTGTGGAAAATAATAATTTTGATAATTAATAGGTGGTTGTGGTTTTACTTGAGGAAACATATATTTTGGGGGTAATGGTGGTTTTAAAGAATCAGGGATTTTTGACTTTGTCATCGTTTTCCTATATTCTATGTTTTGAAAAGATAAGCAATATGCATATGCTTGTGCTAAAGATGTAGGCCTGAAATTTTTCAAAAATTGGCCCAAAAGTTCCCCATCCAAACCTCTCATAAAAGCATCAATTGCTTTATCATTATAATTACTAATCATTGCTTGCATAGCCTCTGGGTGAGAGAATCTGCTATCAGTTTTTATATGATTAGCAATTAATGAGAGTAATTTATTAATTTGATCATAATAAATGTCAAGAGGTTGACCTTTCTGTATACATGTCATAAGTTGATGATCCAAAGTTGTTAGATCACGTTTTTCGCCATAGTAAGTTTGTAATGTATTTTTAATTAATAAAAAATTGGTATTTACATTTGAAGCTACAAGTGCGTTATTTGCTTCACCTTTTATTTTCCTTCTAATAGCTTTACAAACAACGTAAAATTTATTTTTCTGATTGATAGTTGAGTTAGCATTTGGTTTATATAAATTAATTAAACTTTCAGCATCAGAGATCCAACAACTCAATTCGTTGGGATCTCCAAAAAAATCAGGTAAAGTTTTTACAATATCTGGTATTGCTTCAATAGTTGAAGGGTCTACCGGTACATTATTTTCGTTTACTAATGTTAGAGATGGATCGGAATAATCCAACTCTTCACGAGGCGCTAAAGTTGTCTCAATTGCGTTAACGCGATTAATTAAATTTATAATTTGTTGTTGTTCTGCCATGTTCTCCTGATTCAACTGTAACTGTGCAAGCTGATCTATTAGGTCGTCCAGTATTTGAGTTTAAAAAACCTAAATTAATCCAAATTATTCAATTTACACTATTTTTGTTTTCACAAAAAAAAATCACTTTATTTCACTTAATTAATTTTTATATTTATTTTTTTCACTTTCTTAAATTAATTTGTTAATTCTATTACTTACAGTATTTTACTCAGCATCCCTCTGACAGGATACTTTTTCCAAATCCTCTAACGGTTGGCTCTATTAATTTTGGATACTAATCCTTTTCCGGAGTATCCGATCGTGGCACCAGTAGAGAAACTCTTCTTCTCAGCACGGCAACGTGTTCCTTTTTGATGCTGTTGTCTACTTGGACGTCCTCTCCGTGCGGCTGCTTATGCGATGGGAAGAGTGTGAAAAAAGATCCGTGATCTTTCTCACAAGTCACTTTCACTTTTTTCACTTTTACTCACTTCTGGTCCCTATTCGGGCGCCAGTTAAAAAAATTACTAATTTATTTCAATTTAAAAAAACTTATACTACACACTTATACTATACTACGTCTTACAATCTTAATGTTCCTACTCCAACTGACTGCGGTGTTCCTCTGCAGTGGCTTCAGTGGCTGTTGTTTAGATTTGCGTCGACCGGCTTCTCAGGAAAACATCTGTTGGCTGGTACGATTATCACGAATAACATATGGCGCGTAGACAATTTTCTAGGTACAGTGTCGGCGACCAATATTCTGTTGAAATAGAGTGTGCATTAACTCTACTCAGTCTAGTCACCGGCGGTGGATCTAGCTGACGCCGACGGAGAGTTCTCCGGCGAAGGAGGCTCTCCCGTTTCCGATTCTTCTTTTGTTATAGCACCACAATTTCTTGAGCCCTTTGGCTTCCTCTCGTTCCGTTTTGCTCTACTTTCCCGATGAGCCATTCAGCTCCCGCCCTCACTTGTTCGCGAACTACTCAGTTTTGTCCCCAACAATGGATCTAGCCTATTCTCCTGCAACCGAGCGGTAGATTTCTCCTGATTCCGATGTTCGTTTTTGTGAGCCATTTAGCTCTCCGCGTCGTCCAGATCTACTCGACCTAGTCCCCGGCGGTGGATCTAGCCTACTCAACGGGCCATACAGTAGGTGCTGAGGTCTATCCGGCGATTCCGGTTGGAGTGTAGCTTCCGGTTCACCAGCGCCCCAATCACCCACTGCTAGCTCTGCGACGCGGTCTACTCGGCTAATCCCCGGCGGTGGATCTAGCCTACTACTGACGTCCGGTTCCCAGGCGCCCCGACGACCCAACTCGGTGCTACGTCACGTACTACTCAACTGGTCCCCGGCGGTGGACCTAGTCTACACAATTGGAAAGTTCCCCGGCGGAGGAATTTCTCTCGAAACCCGATTTGCGGCTTTTTGCTGGTCTCTTTGCCACTTCCTCTGCAGCTCGGAGAGTATGCTCGAGACTACTTTGTTGACAGCGTACCAGGTATGTTCGTCACGGCACATCTCTTCGACGATATTGTCCACTGTCATACCAGGTATACCCCTACGAACTTCTTCGAATCTAGGGCATTCGAAGACCACGTGCTCCGGTGTCTCCTGCACAGTCGCACACTCCGGGCAAAGGGGTGACGAAGCATGTCCAAACCGATGCAAGTACTTCCGGAAGCATCCGTGCCCGGACAAAAACTGCGTCAAATGGAAGTTCACCTCTCCATGCTTCCTATGTACCCAGGCCGATACATTTGGGATGAGTCGGTGGGTCAACCTTCCTTTCTCCGCGTTGTCCCACTCCTGTTGCCATTTAGCCAACAAGTCCGCTCGAACCAGTCTCTTAGCGTTACGTGCATTTCTCCGCTGGTAGCATTCCACGTCCTCCGCCAGGGTAATGCATGTATGTATGTTTTTTTTTATAGTAAGGTTAAAAAGGCTTCAAAAGCCTGGCCTGTAGCGTATTGGCACTGTGTGGAACTCACGACTCACGTTCGTGCCTAACCACTAAAAACATTCCTTACTTTTTACGCCCTTCTTCCCCACGGAACTACGTCTTCGTATTTCTTCGTGGGGGGGGGGAGTTCGTTGCGCTTTCGTCGCACCTCTTTCTGCTGCTCTATCTCGGAGCCTCGCTTGGTTCAGTGACACGACCTATGAGTTTTGATTTAACTCTCGGTTCCTCTCCTGCTTCTTATCTCCATCCATTATTCCATGAGCCATTCAGCTCATGTTTCCGTGAGTCATTCAGCTCCCGGCCTCATCACGATTCGCTTGGATAGTGCTCAACGGTGAACTCATCCTACTCCGACCTATGGTTCCCCGACGGAGGAATTTCCACCGACACCGATACCCGCTTTCTTGAGCCATTTAGCTCTACTAAAATCTTCCAGCTTTACCGCTTATCCTACTCCGATTGAGAGTTTCCCGACAACGGAATTTCTTTCGTCACCGGTTTTTGTTTCGTGAGCCAATCCTCCCCTTTTCGTCACGATTCTGTCGGGTAGTCCACGGCGCCGAATCAGCTCTATCGTGAATTCCCCGGCGGCAGACCGCTCCCGATACCGATGTACGTTTCTGTGAGCCATTAAGCTCCCCGCCTCGTCTACTCGGTCTAGTCCCCGGCGGTGGACCTAGCCTACTCAACGGCCAGCCAGCAGATGCAGAGGTCCATCCAGCGATTCCGGGTAGAGCGTAGCTTCCGGTTCACTGGCGCCCCAACGACCCACTTCTGGCTATTCGACGCGGTCTACTCGGTCTAATTCCCGACGGTGGATCTAGCCTACTCACGAGCTACCCGGTAGAATGTCGAGCTCGGTCGCATGTATGTATGTATGTTTGTATGTATGTATGTATGTATGTATGTATGTATGTATTTTTTTTACAATGGAGAAGACCTTTACGTCCTAGCCCAGTACACGTGCTATTGGTAGGGTCCAATCTACCACACGGGGTGCACTGGGGGCGTGTTGGGCTCGAATGGTGCCCAGCCATTAATTCCGACTAAACTCCATTGGGCTCCGCCATCATTCCTCCCAGGAACTACCTCTCGGTATAACTTCTGGGGGGATGGCTGTACTAAATGTACTCATTCACTCTCACTCACGCGTTCATACGTCCTGTATGAGGCTTGCTTGGGTGCTCTCTCAATCGCACTTTGATTCACTCTCAAACACTCCCACATGAGGCTGACTTTTGTGCTCACCTTTTTCGTTCCTTGCGAGGCTGACTTGTGTGCTCACCTTACTCATTCCTTGCTAGGCTTACTTTTGTGCTCGCCCCACCCATACCATGTGAGGCTGACTTGGATGCTCACCCTGTCACCTGATTCACTCTCAATCGTGCCACTCTATTGTACCTCTGTCACTCTCCCTGGCATCCCATGTGGGACATTTTTCTTAGGCCCCACTTCTGACATACCATGCGAGGCTGACTTGTGTGCTCACCTTTTTCATTCCTTGCTAGGCTTACTTTTGTGCTAGCCTCTACCATACCATGTGAGGCTGACTTTTGTGCTCACCCTTAACATGCCGTGTGAGACTGACTTGGATGCTCACCCTTTCACTCCTCTGCCACGCCATGAGGTATCGATAGCTAAGTCCCAACATACTACGCTACGACCCTCCCGTCTTGGCATGAGGCAGTTCACTTATACGCCTATACACTCACTATTCTGTCTTGCTTCGGGGTGGCTGGGTTTACCCCTTACGCGGTTGCCAGTCGCTGCGCCAAACCTGCCTCGGCATGAACAGACCATTCACTCCCTTTTTGCGCTTGGCCTTTTTCGCTCCAGCTAACCAATCACTAGTTAGCCGTGCCCGTCGTCTGTTGCTCGGTTCGCCAGATTACCTGTAGCCTATTGGCAATCTGGATGGTAGCAGCCCAGACTGCGTTCCACTTCTCCACCGATTGACACATCCGCTGAATAAGGGCATCAGAGGTTCTATGTATGTATGTATGTATGTATGTATGTATGTATGTATGTTTTTTTTATATATATAGTAAGGTTAAAAAAGTTTCAAAAGCCTGGCCTGTAGTGTATTGGCACTGTGTGGGACTCACGACTCACGTTCGTGCCTAATAACTAAAAACATTCCTTACTTTTTACGCCCTTCTTCCCCACGGAACTACGTCATCGTATTACTTCGTGGGGGGGGTTCGTTGCGCTTTCGTCGCACCTTTTTCTGCTGCTCTATCTCGGAGCCTCGCTTGGTTCATGGAGTGACACGACCTATGAGCTTTGATTTAACTCTCGGTTCCTCTCCTGCTTCTTGTCTCCATCCATTGCGTCGCCGTTTATTTTTCGTCCCTGTGATGAGCCGTTTAGGTGCTGATTCCCTGAGCCATTCAGCTCATGTTTCCGTGAGTCATTCAGCTCCCGGCCTCATCAGGATCCGCTTGGATAGTGCTCAACGGTGAACTCACCCTACTCCGACCTATGGTTCCCTGACGGAGGAATTTCCTCCGACACCGATACCCGCTTTCTTGAGCCATTTAGCTCTACTAAAATCTTCCAGCTTTGCCGCTTATCCTACTCCGATTGAGAGTTCCCCGACAACGGAATTTCTTTCGTTACCGGTGTTTGTTTCGTGAGCCAATTAGCTCCCCTTTTCGTCACGATTCTGTCGGGTAGTCCACGGTGCCGAATCAGCCCTATCGTGAATTCCCCGGCGGCAGACCGCTCCCGATACCGATGTACGTTTCTGTGAGCCATTAAGCTCTCCACCTCGTCTACTCGGTCTAGTCCCCGACGGTGGACCTAGCCTACTCAACGGCCAGCCAGCAGATGCTGAGGTCCATCCAGCGATTCCGGGTAGAGCGTAGCTTCCGGTTCACTGGCGCTCCAACGACCCACTTCTGGCTATTCGACGCAGTCTACTCGGTCTAATCACCGACGGTGGATCTAGACTACTCACGAGCTACCCGGTAGAGTGTCGAGGTCGGTCCGGCGATTCCGGTGGAGCCTGACGTCCGGTTCGCTGGCGCCCCGACGACCCGAGCCCGGTGCTACATCGCGTACTACTCAACTGGTCCCCGGCGGTGGACCCAGTCTACACCGTCGGTGAGTTTCCCGGCGGCGGAATTTCTCCCGAAACCCTATTTGTGGTTCCACTGCGGCGTTCTAACCAATGTCGTTACTTTGTTGGTCCCTTCGCCACTTCCTTTGCAGCTCGGAGAGTATACTCGTAACAACTCTGTTGACAGCGTGCCAGATATGCTCGTTGCGGCACATCTCTTCGACGATATTATCCACTGTTATATCAGGCATACCCCTTCGGACTTCTTCGAATCTGGGGTATTCGAAGACCACATGTTCCGGTGTCTCTTGCACGTTCACACACTCCGGGCAAAGGGGTGACGAAGCGTGTCCAAACCGATGTAGGTATTTCCGGAAGCATCCATGCCCGGACAAAAACTGCGTCAGATGGAAGTTCACCTCTCCATGCTTCCTATGTACCCAAGTAGACACATTTGGGTGTATGTATGTATGTATGTATGTATGTATGTATGTATGTATGTATGTATGTATGTATGTTTTTTTTTTTTTTTTTTTTTTACAATGGAGAAGACCTTTATGTCCTAGCCCAGTACACGTGCTAACGGTAGGGTCCAATCTACCACACGGGGTGCACTGGGGGCGTGTCGGACTCGAATGGTGACCAGCCATTAATACCGACTAAACTCCATTGGGCTCCGCCATCATTCCTCCCAGGAACTACCTCTCGGTATTACTTCTGGGGGGATGGCTGTACTAAATGTACTCATTCACTCTCACTCACGCGATCATACATCCTGTATGAGGCTTACTTGGGTGCTCTCTCAATCACACTTTGATTCTCTCTCAAACACTCCCACATGAGGCTGACTTTTGTGCTCACCTTTTTCGTTCCATGCGAGGCTGACTTGTGTGCTCACCTTACTCATTCCTTGCTAGGCTTACTTTTGTGCTCGCCCTACCCATCCATGTGAGGCTGACTTGGGTGCTCACCCTATCACCTGATTCACTCTCAATCGTGCCACTCTATTGTACCTTTGTCACTCCCTCTGGCATCCCATGTGGGACATTTTTCTTAGGCCCCACTTCTGACATACCATGCGAGGCTGACTTTTGTGCTCACCTTTTTCATTCCTTGCTTGCTACCAACCTGTGAGGCTGACTTTTATGCTCACCCTTAACATGCAGTGTGAGACTGACTTGGATGCTCACCCTTTCACTCCTCTGCCACGCCATGAGGCATCGATAGCTTAGTTCCAACATACTACGCTACGACCCTCCCGTCTTGGCATGAGGCAGTCCACTTATACGCCTATACACTCACTCTTCTGTCTTTCTTCGGGGTGGCTGGGTTTACCCCTTACGCGGTTGCCATTCGCTGCGCCAACCTACCTCGGCATGAACAGACCATTCACTCTCTTATTTTGCGCTTGGCCTTTTTCGCTCCAACTAACCAATCACTAGTTAGCCGTGCCCGCCGTCTGTTGCTCGGTTCGCCAGATTACCTGTAGCCTACTGGCAATCTGGATGGTAGCAGCCGAGACTGCGTTCCACTTCTCCACCGTTTGACACATCCGCTGAATAAGGGTATCCGGGGTTGTGTCCCAGCCACAGACGTCAAGCATTGCTCTTCTTTCGACGTCGAACCGATGACATACGAACAGTATGTGTTCGGCAGTTTCGTCTACACCTGGGCAGTCCGGGCAGACTGGGACCTCCGCGTGTCCGAACCTGTGGAGGTACTGACGGAAACAGCCATGGCCTGACAGGAATTGTGTCAGGTGGAAGTGAACTTCCCCATGGGGTCTTCCCACCCAGCTCGATATGCTAGGTATCAGCCGGTGGGTCCACCTACCTTTCGAGGAGTTGTCCCACTCACGCTGCCATCTGGCGACCGAGGTCACCCTGGTGCGCTCGCGGGCTCCCCTATTTCCACGTAGCTCAAAGCACTCCTCATCTTCCCGAATGACCAGCCCGACTGGCATCATGCTCGCTATCACGCAGGATGCATCGTGTGATACCGTGCGGTAGGCAGATATCACTCTGAGGCACATCACGCGGTAGGTGCTCTCCAGTTTCTGTAGGTAACTGGTTACCCTCAGTGCTCTTGACCATGACGGGCCGCCGTACCTGAGGATAGATACGGCGACGCCTGCCAGTAACCTACGTCTACTGGCGCACACCTTTGAGCTGTTGGACATCATTCTCGATAGTGCCGCAACAGCAGTCGACGCTCTCTTGCACGTATAGTCGACATGGCTGCCGAAGGTCAGCTTGTCGTCTATAATGACTCCGAGAGACTTCAGACTTCGCTGTGAAGTGATCGCGACTTCTCCCACATGGATAACTGCATGTTGTGCCGACTTGCGGTTGTTGACGATAACTACCTCCGTCTTATGATGAGCGAGCTCCAGGCCTCTCGCGCTCATCCATTCCTCCACCGTGCTAATCGCGTGTTCTGCGGTTAGTTCTACCTCAGGAATTGACTCCCCGTAGACCTCCAAGGTTACGTCGTCGGCAAAGCCGACGATCTTGACCCCAGGAGGGAACTTCAGTCTCAGAACCCCGTCATACATGAGGTTCCATAGCACCGGGCCTAGGATCGAGCCCTGCGGGACTCCGGCGGTAATCGGAACCCTTTTCTGACCGGCATCGGTCTCGTATAGCAGTACGCGGTTTTGGAAGTAGCTTTCCAGGATCCGGTACAGACCCACCGGTAGGCTAAGCCGGTGTAACGAGAGCGCGATGGCATCCCAGCTTGCGCTGTTGAATGCATTCTTCACGTCAAGTGTCACTAACGCACAGTATCGAATACCTCGCCTTTTTCGTTGGATCGCTATCTCGGCAGTATTTATCACTGAGTTGAGAGCGTCCACTGTGGACTTACCCTTCCGAAAGCCAAACTGGTTGCTTGACAGACCGTCCGTACCTTCCGCGTACGGGGTGAGCCTGTTGAGGATGATCCTCTCAAGCAGTTTGCCAGTCGTGTCTATCAGACAGATTGGTCTGTACGCCGATGGGTCGCCTGGCGGCTTCCCGGGCTTCGGCAACAGCACCAGTTTCTGCCTTTTCCATCTATCGGGGAAACGGCACTCGTCAAGGCATCTCTGCATAGCTAGCCTGAACATGTTCGGGTTCGCTATGATCGCTGCCTTGAGAGCGTTGTTCGGAACTCCATCCGGCCCTGGAGCTTTGTTCATTGCTAGGGATTTAGCCACTGCGAGTAGTTCTTCGTTCGTCACTGGAGCCACCATTTCGACCGTGCCCGCACTGTCTCGTAGTGCAGGTGGCCAGGGGCTTGTGGCTCGAGACGGGAAGAGTACTTCGATAATCGTTGCCAACCGGTCCGGAGACCGTTCTGGGGGTGAGGAGCCCCCTTTGGTCTTGGCCATCACAATCCGGTAGGCGTCACCCCACGGATTCGCGTTGGCACTCTCACACAGGTTGTCGAAACACGCTCTCTTGCTGCTTTTAATAGCCTTGTTAAGGGCTAATTTCGCAGCTCGAAACACTTCACGGCGGTTCTCTCTTGCATCCTCGGTGCGAGCTCTTTGCATCCTACGTCTAGCTCTGAGACAGGCTGACCGTAGAGCTGCAATCTCTGCACTCCACCAGTATACCGGGCATCTACCGTTTCTTGGCAGTGTTTTTCTCGGCATAGTGGCGTCGCACGCGCGTGATAGAACAGCTACCAGCGCATCCCCGCTTAGACTGTCGGTGTTGGCCTCCAGTCCCAGGGCCGCGGTGAAAGCTTCGCTGTCGAAGTGATTGGACTTCCACCCGCGTACCTGACAGGGATCTCCCGCCCTCGGATGCTGCACACCATAGTTGATCTTAAAGCGGATTGCTAAATGATCACTATGGGTGTAGCCTTCGTCTACCCTCCATTCCATGCCTGGAGCCAGACTCGGGCTGGCAAAGGTCAAATCAATCCACGCCTCCACTCCGTTTCTACGGAATGTACTAGCGGAGCCATCATTAGCTAGCACAGTATCGAGTTTCGCAAACGCTTCCATTAGCGCTTGACCCCTGCTATTTGTACAGCGGCTGCCCCACTCCACTGCCCAAGCGTTGAAGTCTCCCGCTATTACTACCGGTTTCCGGCCCACGAGGTCCGACGAGAGCCTGTCGATCATCTGGTAGAACTGTTCTATTGGCCACCTTGGTGGGGCGTAGCAGCTGCAATAGAACACACCATTGATCTTGGCAATCGCCACACCCTCGGCGGAGGGGTGTATTACCTCTTGAACCGGGAACCTTCCCGTTGTACAGATTGCCACCATTCCAGACCCGTCCGACACCCAATTGCCGTTGCCGGCAGGGATGCTGTACGGGTCTGATAAGAGGGCGACATCTGTCCTCGACTCCGAGACCGACTGCCACAGCAGCTGTTGGGCTGCTGCACAATGGTTAAGATTTAGCTGTGTGACTCTCACGGCTTCTTCTTATTTAACTCGCCGAAGGGACACGAAGGTCCGCCCATAGCATGTTTATGGGCTTGCTTCTTAGAGGTGCAGATAAGGCACTTATATGCCTTAGTGCACCCCCGCTCTTTATGCCCCTCCTCGCCGCATCGACGACATAGCTTACTCCTGTCTAAGCCTTTGCATTCATAAGCTTTATGGCCGGATTCTAGGCACCGATAGCACCTGTCCACTGAAGGCGGCTGGGGTATACTAATAGGGCATACCGACCAGCCGATCTTCAGCTTCCCTTTCTCGGTTACCTGTTTGGCATCCGCATTCAGTAGCCTGAGGTAGGCTACTTGGGTGCCAGAGGGTCCGTCCCTCAATCGCACAGAGGCCCGCTCGATTGTGACGCCGCATTGCTCCTTGACGGCTGCGACGACGTCTTCTGCGGTCGTGAACTCGTCCAAGTGCTTGCACTGGAGAGTTGATTCCGCACCTAGCGACCTGATTTGGGCGCCCTCGCCAAGGACCTCTTGAGCCAAGGCCTTATATATTGCACTTGATTGTGCGCCTCGCTTCAGCACCAGGAGCATCTCTCCCGTGTTGGTGCGTCTTACGCTACGCACATCCTGCCCAAGGGCCGAGAGGCTTTCGGCCGCCTTCATCGATTTAAGGACATCGGCGTATTTGTCCTTGTCGGTTTTTAACCACAAGGCTTCGCCTCTGTCCTTGGCCTTCTTCGCAGGCCGCGGTACCTCCGGTTTCGGTGCCGGCTTCTTCTTGGTAACCAGCGTCCAGGGGTTTGAGCCCCCCTGCCCCGGTCGTGTCGGGTTGCTGGTACCATCGCTCTCCACAGCGAGGTCACTCTCGCCCTCGCTTACCTCACCCAGGCGGCGTTTGACCTTGACGGTTGCACGCCGAGTGGTGTCGGTTTTGGCACCCTCTCCTGGCGACTTCCTAGGGCGCTTCGCATTCGATGCCGTCTTGCGATTGCCCTTTCCCTTTCCCTTCGAGGGGAACTCGGTCGCCGCTCCGATCGACGTGGCTGCTCCATAGAAGGTAAAGGCCACTGTCTGTGAACCTCTATTAACCTTCTCTCTTTCCTCCCTATTGGAGGCCACTGTCTGGGTTTCTCTGTCGGGCCTCTCCCGACATTCCACCCTCTCAACATATGCCTGCTGTTCCTGTCTTGCGACACGAACAGCTTTCCGGAGCTCCAGAAGGCTCAACTTCAACTCCTTGGCTATGTTCTGCTTTGCGCTAGCGAAGTCGATTATAGCATCGAGTTGCTTCGCTACTTTGCGCATCGCAGCTATTGGCCCCTCCGATGCATTGGTAGGGGTATTGCCTACCGCTGCTGGGGGGTCACTGGTGCTTTCGAGTACAGCACTCATCGTTCCACTACTCTCCCCACGGGGGGGAGACCTCGCCAAACCACCTCTTGCGAAGGGGTTTGGCACCTCCGTCTGTTTATTTTTATTATTTTTATTTTGCTCCATGAAAATTCCCACGAGTAGCGCGAGAAATATATGTCCGCCACGCCAGAGCTCCGCATTAGCGTGGTAAGGGACGCTTACTGTGGGGGTTGCCCAGGTACCCCACAGGCTCCGTTAACGATCGAGCATCTTTTTCACCCCCTCGATCACTCATCCCTCGGCACGGGTCGCTTCACGCCTTGGAATTGGGGTTATGCCCTACCTTGCTTTACGTGGTGATCTCGGCCCGGATCATCACAACCATCCTCCTTTACCAGGGCTTTGGACCTGTAGCTCTGGATCTCAATAGTTCCATGTACGTATGTTATTACAGACATGCTACTATTGGGGTCCGTCATTCGCTAGCGGAGTTGTATGTATGTATGTATGTATGTATGTATGTATGTATGTATGTATGTATGTATGTATGTATGTATGTATGTATGTATGTATGTATGTATGTATGTATGTATGTATGTATGTATGTATGTATGTATGTATGTATGTATGTATGTATGTATGTATGTATGTATGTATGTATGTATGTATGTATGTATGTATGTATGTATGTATGTATGTATGTATGTATGTATGTATGTATGTATGTATGTATGTATGTATGTATGTATGTATGTATGTATGTATGTATGTATGTATGTATGTATGTATGTATGTATGTATGTATGTATGTATGTATGTATGTATGTATGTATGTATGTATGTATGTATGAATGTTCTTTTCTTTTTTTTTTTAGAGCAGTAAAAAAAATTTCAGAAAAACCCTGAGTGAGGAAAATGTACAAAAATCCTATTGTCAGGGAACGGGTTTGGGCTGCCATCACCCGACCCGCTAAAAACCACTGCTCTTGCCCAGAACCTGATTCCTCCCCGGCACTATCTTACGGCATTACTTCGGGGAGGGGTTTTTATTTGCATAGCACACACTCTAATTCAACTACTTACTAGTTCGTTTCTTCCGTAGGGTGACAGCCCCACTCCTCTACACACCACCAATTCTCTACCATCCACACAGACTGGCAAGCTCTTCATAGCAGTCGGAAAGCTGGCTGTGAGTCGAGGCTTAGTACTCCTCCCCTACGAGTACAGTCTGAGCGGCAAACTTCTGACTGTCTAATTCACCGAGCCCTGCGGCTCGCTTGTGCCGGTTAGCACTGCAACTCCCTTCTCGCACCATTCAACGCCGTTTACTCTTTGAGCACCAGACTTGTTCGCGAACTACTCGGTCTAGTCCCCGACGATGGACCTAGCCTACTCCGACGGTGAATTCCCCGGCGAGAGAAGTTCTCCCGAAACCGAGCCAACCAACCAGATGTCGAGGTCAGTTCGGCGATTCCGGTGGAGCAGGGCGTCCGGTTCGCTGATGCACCGACGACCTGCGACTGGTGGTATTTCGTCGCGGTCTACTCAGTCTAGTCCCCGGCGGTGGATCTAGCTTACGCCGACGGAGAGTTCCCCGGCGAATGAGGCTCCCCCGGTACAGATTCTTCTTTTGTTTTAGCACCACAATTTCATGAGCTCTTTGGCTTCCTCTCGTTCCGTTTCGCCCGATCTACTCGATCTAGTCCCCGGCGGTGGATCTAGTCTACTCAACGGGCCATACAGTAGGTGCTGAGGTCTATCCGGCGATTCCGGTTGGAGCGTAACTTCCGGTTCACCGGCGCCCCAACGACCCACTGCTAGCTCTGCGACGCGGTCTACTCGGTCCAATCCCCGGCGGTGGATATAACCTACTCACGAGCTACCCGGAAGGATGTCGAGGTCGGTTCAGCGATTCCGGTGAAGCTTGACGTCCGGTTCCCAGGCGCCCCGACGACCCAGCTCGGTGCTACATCACGCACTACTCAACTGGTCCCCGGCGGTGGACCTAGTCTACACAGTTGGAGAGTTCCCCGGCGGCGGAATTTCTCTCGAAACCCGATTTGCGGTTTCTTGTTGGTCTCTACGCCACTTCCTTTCCAACTCGGAGAGTATGCTCGAGACCACTCTGTTGACAGCGTCCCAGGTATGTTCGTCACGGTACATCTCTTCGACGATATTGTCCGCTGTCATACCAGGTATACCCCTACGAACTTCTTCGAATCTAGGGCATTCGAAGACCACGTGTTCCGGTGTCTCCTGCACGGTCGCACAACCCGGGCAAAGGGGTGACGAAGCATGTCCAAACCGATGCAAGTACTTCCGGAAGCATCCGTGCCCGGACAAAAACTGCGTCAAATGGAAGTTCACCTCTCCATGCTTCCTATGTACCCAGGCCGATACATTTGGGATGAGTCGGTGGGTCCACCTTCCTTTCTCCGCGTTGTCCCACTCCTGTTGCCATTTAGCCAACGAGTCCGCTCGAACCTGTCTCCTAGCGTTACGTGCATTTCTCCGCTGATAGCATTCCACGTCCTCCGCCAGGGTAATGCAGATGGGGATCATCCCGGCGATAACGCATACTGCCTCCGACGATATTGTTCTGTAAGCACTCGCGACTCGTACGGCCATCAGTCGGAATGTCCTGTTTAGCTTTTCACGGTTCCGCTTGGTTTTCAGCGCAGCACTCCAGGCAGGAACCCCATATCGGAGTATCGATGACGAAACAGTAGATAGCAGACGTCTCGTGCTGCTTCTCGGACCGCCGACGTTTGGCATGATTCTCGCTATTGCGTTCGTTGCCTTCGCCGACTTTTCACAGGCGTAATCAACGTGGTTGTTGAAGCTCAACCGGTCGTCGATTATAACTCCCAATTGCTTCAATGCACGTTTCGATGCAATCACGTGCCCTCCGACGTCGATCTGCATCCGTTGGACCGATCTGCAGTTACTGACCAACAACACCTCCGTCTTGTGGTGAGCTATTTGCAGCTTGACCCCGTTCATCCAGCTCTCGATCGCGTCTATTGTCTCCGTCACCGACACCTCCACTTCTTCAAGTGTCTCACCCATCACCGTTAGTGACACGTCGTCCGCGAAACCTACAATTTTCACTTTCCTAGGCAGCTGCAGCGTTAACACCCCATCGTACATCCCGTTCCAAATGGTTGGACCGAGAATGGAGCCCTGAGGAACGCCCGCTGTGACACGCAATGACTTCTGTCCTTCGCTCGTCTCGTACAGTAGCACTCTGCTCTGAAAGTAGCTCTTCAGGATCTGGCACAGATAGTCGGGAACCCTCATTCTATGCAGCGCTGCAGCGATGGCTTCCCAGCTGGCACTGTTGAACGCGTTCTTCACATCTATCGTGATCACAGCGCAGTATCGATCTCCTCTTCGCTTCTGTTTAGATGACTTCTCGGCACTCTCGAGCACTATCCGAAATGCATCCACTGTCGATGCTCCTTTGCGGAAACCAAACTGCATCTTGGACAGTCCGCGCTCACCTTCCGTGAATTTCGTCAACCTGTTAAGAATGATCCTTTCCAGGAGTTTTCCGAGTGTATCCATCAGGCATATGGGTCTGTACGAGGTCGGGTCGCCAGGTGGCTTCCCTGGCTTCGGCAGCAACACCAGCTTCTGGACCTTCCACATTTCGGGGAAGTTGCCTTCATTTAGGCACTTCTGCATCACTATCCTGAACATGTCCGGATATGCCAGGATCGCAGCTTTCAGTACCACGTTTGGTATTCCATCCGGACCAGGGGCTTTCTTTGGTTTTAGGCGTTTCGATGCTTCTACTCGTCGTTAGTCACTTGCCGATCCATGTTTGTTCCTTCTTCCTCGCCGTGCGGTGACGGTGGCCATATAGTTGGATTGTGCTTCGGGAAAAGACCCTCGACGATTATCTTCAGCTTGCTCGGGCACATTTCGGCTGGCGTCGTCGGGCCCTTCATTTTCGCCATCACGACTCGGTATGCGTCACCCCAGGGATTGGCGTCTACTTCTCGGAATAGCTCCTTGTGGCACTCTGACTTGCTAAGTCTGATCTCCCGTTTTAGAGCGGCCCTAGCTTCCCAAAACGATGCCTTATGCTCTTCTCTATCTGGTTCCGACCTTGCTCTTTGGGCCCGCCTTCTGGCTCTGAGACAAGCAGCGCGTAACGTACTAAGCGTCACGTTCCACCAGTGAGCTGGACGCCGTTTGTTGCGTGGTTCCAGTTTTCGCGGCATTGTGGCGTCACAAGCCGCCACAATCCTTCTTGTTATTTCAGCCGCATCCACGTTCTCGGTCCCGCCGTTCGGCCAAAGTGCCTCAACAAAGAGGTCTTTGTTGAAGGCTTTCGTCTTCCACTTTCGTTCGCCGGTCACCCTTCTCTGTACTGCCGCGGGGTTCCGTTGGCCGATACGGTAGCGAATCTCCTGGTGGTCACTATGCGTATACGTTTCGCATACTCTCCAATTCATGTTCGCCGTCAATGAGGGACTACAGAATGTGACGTCTATGATGGACTCCCTCCCGTCTCTCCGAAATGTACTAACAGAGTCTTCATTGCACAATCGTACGTCTAACTTCGCTAGAGCTTCCTGCAGGATATACCCTCTTGTGTTGGTTACTCTACTGCCCCATTCCACAGCCCAGGCGTTGAAGTCACCACCAATGACTACCGGCTTCCGATCGATCAACTGCTCGGTTAACTGCTCCAGCATTAGGCTGAACTGCTCTACTGTCCACCTTGGGGGAGCGTAACAGCTACATACGAAGATGCCGTTGATTTTGGCTATCACGAAACCCTCATAGGAACGTTCTACCACTTCTTGGATAGGGAATCTTCCCATTACTTGTATCGCTGCGGTTCCTGATCTATCCGCCACCCAGTTACCGTTATTAGGGGGGACTTGATAAGGCTCTGCGATCAAAGCGACATCGCACATAGTTTCTGTCGTAGACTGCCACAACAGTTGCTGTGCGGTATCACAGTGATTCAGGTTTATCTGGGTCATCTCCATCACCGTTGGCCTGCAGTCGCCTTCTTGTACGCTGGGCATTTAAAGCCACCCGTCTGATGGTCGTTTCCTTCGGCTGGGGTGCAAAGCAAGCACTTCGGCCTCTGCGTGCAGTCTCTCGCAAGATGGCCCGTCTCTCCGCATATCCAGCACATCCCGGATCTGTCCGGGCCTTTGCAAGCCCCTGCTAAATGTCCAAAGCCTAAACATTTGAAGCATTTCTCCGCTTGTTTATATACTCGTGGGGCGGCTCTCAGTAGGCATCTCGACCATCCAACTGTAACCTTACCTACCTCCAGTGCCTTGTCTGCAGCGGTTACCGGTAAACGTATCATCGCTATCTGCGTTCCTCCGTATCCCTTCCTTAACCGGATCGTCATGTGCACCTCGCCCAGTTTGCACTGCTGCTTCATAGCACCTCTCAGCTCGTCTTCCATCGTTATTTCGTCGAGGTCTTTGCACACGATTACCATCTCCGGGCTTAAGGCTTTAACTTCTGCCTTTCCACCCATTGATTTAGTTATAGTCTCCTGCAAGGCAGAGATACTAGTCGTAATATTCTTCTTAAGCTCGAGGAGCATCTTATTTTTTTGGGTACGCCTGACTCTTAACACGTTTTCCCCCAAATCTTTCAGCTCCGGGTCCTCTCTGACCTTTTTGAGCAGTGCTGCGTACGTAGTCTCGTCATTTGCTTTGACGAGCACGGCTTCTCCCTTAGGCGCCTTCTGACGAGCCGAGGGTTCTGATTTCCTCTTCTGCTCCCCTTTTCGCTCCTCCTTCTTATTTTTTTGCTGTTTCCCGCGTTTCTCCTTCCGACCTACAACGGTGCTCCAGCTTTCACCCTGTAAGGTGGCGTCCTTTTCTTCGGCAGCAACAGCATCCTCGAGCGTCTGCCTCTTTGACCCGCCTGGTCTTTCTTCTCCTGGTGAGGATCTTGTCCTCTTTGGAGTTATGGGAACTGGCGTGTTCTCCACTCCAATCTGCCTCTCCTTACCCTGTTTCGGAGGGGCTTGGAGGATAGTGGCCTTAGCCGACGCGGATGCTCGCTCAGCTGAATCTGCCCTCTGCGTTGCCGTATCGTACTCTGTCACGGCAGACAGTAGCGCCTTCCGGATTTTGATGACCATCTCCTTAATGTCTTTGTGGACATTGTTTCTCATGTCCACGAACTTATGGAGCTCCTCCACCAAGTGCCTCGCTACCACTACCTTTGGCGTTTGTGGGGTGTAGCTCCTTCCGCTCTGCTCCGGCTGTTTTTGTTGCTGTTGTTGCTGTTGCTTCGGTTTCCCCTCCTCCTGCTCTTGCTGGGTGACTTCAGCTACTATTGGTGGTGGTGACCTCACCAACCCACCTCTGGCAAACGGATTTGCCGTGCCTGCTCCATTTATATCGGTTGCTTGTTGTTGGGTCGCCTCTCGCGATCCCATGATTATCTATGCTGCCGAAAAGCAGCAGTGAGGTCATGCAAGGGTTAACACCATCTCTCATGGGGAGTAGTGTTCAGAGCCGGATCGGCGTAAATCGGGAATGCTTCAACCGAACCTAGTACCACCAACCAAATGATGGCGAGTTTCGAACGTACCCGGAGACCTGCCAGGGTCTTGTTGGAACGGAGGCAGCCATGCTGTTAGCCCACTCGCCATTTCAAGTCGGTGTCATCCTTCCTTACTCAGGGAGTAGAACAGCACGCCTGCCAGCCCTAAGTCGCCATCCTTTTCGTCATCCGTGTCCTGTCCGTTGCCGTTCGCCATGGCCAGTATACCATAATCAAGATGTTACTGGCGCCGATCCTGATGTGCCGGTTGGCACTCCGGTTGGGCTAGAGTGCTTTTATTGCCCAGATCTTAGATTATTGGAATCTTAGGATCTTAGCAGAAGCGGCACAGACTCGCTTCGTCGGAGCTGCTTTCGGAGTTATGGCTTTTTTTAGAGGTTCAGAAGAGCCCAATCTTAGCCCCACCATATCCTAGCAAAACTCCCCAACTCGCAGTAGGGCTGTGGGGGGGGGGGGGTTCGTTAGGCCCCTAGACTCCTGTCCTTCCTGTCCCTGCTGCCCCCACGTATGTATGTATGTATGTATGTATGTATGTATGCATGTATGTATGTATGTATGTATGTATGTATGTATGTATGTATGTATGTATGTATGTATGTATATATGTCTAAAAACTCACTCATTATTCTCAGAAATGTATGTTTTTCCACTGTTGCTAATTTTGTTGCAGTTGAAAATCGAAAAATTGACTTGAGCTTTCGTTTTTTCCCTATTTGCAGAGTGGGCAACAAAAGCGCATCTTGTGTTTATGTTAGAGAATCAACTTGCGCATTATCTACACCAGTTGCGCTTTAGTTGCGCACGCTGAAAATAGGAGAAAAATCGAAAGGCCCAAGTTCACTATTTCGATTTTCAACTGCAACCAGAATATGTATATGTGTTAAAAAAATCACTCATTTTTCTCAGAGATGTATATTTTTTCCACTGTTGCCAATTTTATGTTTTACACATGCTTCAATTCCTTTTCTGGCACGTATCGAAAATATGTCTGTTAATACACAAAAATTGTATTTGTCACTAGGCTTGTGGTACCGGTAATACCGGTATCGAAAATCCCAGGAATACCGACCCATTTTTGGTACCGTAATACCGGTACTGAACAAAAGCCAGTACCGGTATTCTCGGTACTATACAATTTTTTATGACAAGTATGTTAACTCTGCAGGATCTGTTTCAAAATATCGGTCTGCAAGATAACGTTTAATTATATTAATTTGCCTTCTAGATAAATCGTTGAGATAACACCTTTGTGTGGGAATGAGGTGGGGCCATCATCATAGTAATTCTAGAAGTTAAAGTTTTATTAGCGACATTCTGATTGGTTTCCATTATTCACTGGGTGGCGCGTAATAAGACTATGGTCCAAGTCATGTCTGTATTTGATTTGCTCTTTAATCTTTATCTATAATAGAACGAACAGCGATTTAGTAGCTAACAGTTTTAGACTTGGTGAACTGCTTCAAATGGGGCGATTTGTAATTATTGGTAATCGGAAAATTCAGCAAAACTCCATAATTTAACAGGAAAGCAAAGAGCCTGGATATGCGTTAGAGAATATTAGGCAAACGACATAAAGTTCGAAACCAATTTTCAGAAAAGCAAGAGAGGAAATGCGATTAACCTGCTCGGATTTACTGCCATTCTCGCTTTGATTTACTGTTGTTAATAGGGTTTCATACATTTACCATCTGTTCAAGTCAACGAAAGTCGCACCACTTAGCAGTTATTGATTTCAAAGTGGCCTAGATTTCGAAATAAAAGAAGGTGCCCTATACGAAAAATATCTTCTGTGAAATGAGTCTTGCCATTCCGAAGCAATTAAAAACAATAAACATGTTTTTTGATCAGCAAAAATCAATCATCTGAGAATAAGATCATCAGTTTGAGCATTCAATTTCAGTTTGCAGCCTTTTTCGATTTATTTTGAAAAATATTCGAGTACCGGTACTTTACCGGTACTGAGGGCTTCAGTACCGTAGTACCGGTTCTCGCCAAAAAGGGTCGGTACTGCGAACCCTATTTGTCATCAAACAAGAGCAAGAGCACTTAAAATAATACCAATGAGTTGATTGTGCATACGAAGACTTTGTACCCTCAAAGATAAAATATGAGTCATACAATAATTTTCTTTGATAGCATCATATAAAACTAAAAGTATAACTACAATTTCGACTAATGTATACACACTTTCTTTGATTACAGGCATTGAATGGATTTATTATTATTTTGACATGTGAGGGAGAAGTGTTTTTCGCTACACACACTATTGAAAGCTACTTAGGATTCCACCAGGTAAGAAAAGTGAGAGTAATAAACAAATGCGTTAAGGTTCAAAGTGTTAAGGTTCCGGAAACTTTGATTGAGTATATGTGCGAATAGAACCAATTGGAATGCGTAGAATTTGCTATACCCCGGTATATTCATATAAAATCGTACAGACAGACGTATCACCCGATAAATTTTCATCGATCAAAAAAAAAAAATGATCGATTTGAAATAATAAAAAATGTACTATCTGACCAAGCGTGGCGAATAGAAACAAATAGACTTTTCTTGTCAGACCTAACCCCTGTTTTATTTATTATTAATCGAAATATTTATAATTTCTAAGTGCATCCCCGTTAACACGAGAACTTTAAAATGCATCCTGATTTTTTTTATGATTTTTCAAACTTTGAAAAATGCAAGAATGTTGAATATTTTTTTCACCAAATCAAGAATTGCGAGACACAAAATTTCTGTTTCGGCAACACTGATTTGCAAAATTGCCATTAAATTGTGGCTAACACTGCGAATGAATGTTGGTGAAATGTGATTGCATGTTCATTCAATCTACAAGATATTTGTGCGTATATTTAGGTTATGTTCATGTTTACGTTGATAACCATAACCTAACATAACATAACCTGCTCAAAATGTTGTAAAGTGTTATCGCGTTTTTCCAGTTTTGCGCTTACCGTTTACCGAAAGCATCAATTCTGCCAAATAGGATTAAAGGAGAGTGCTTCCAGCCAGCAATCATCAATCAACCCAGCAACTTAAGACTCCACATCCAATGGTACCGGCTAGCAAAATCAAACAAACAACCAACTGAATTTGAGCTCGGATACTTCAAATCCACAAGTGACACAATCTCATTTTCGTACACTGCTATGCGGAAAGCTTATATGCATTTTACAAGTAAAAAATAAGTTTACGAGACATTCTATTTATGTAGAAATAGTTTACTAGACAGCATAGGGAAGATACAATAATTATCTTTGTACTACAAATGCACATTTTTTCAAAAATAATCATAATTCTCAAGAGAGTGAAATATACACGCAATCATATCGTACAGCATACATATTTTTTCAAAAATCAATTGAAATTTCTATAATAAATATTCAATATGCTAGCTTTTTTTTAATTACAGTTTTCAATCGTATTGGAATGCTAAGCACTAGTTTTTGTGTGTATTCAACTTAAATTTTATCCCATTCTTCTAAATAGTAGTTTCTATGATCATTCTCATTATAATCCGGATAGTTTCGCACTTTTGATCCAAATAATCCCATTTATTTTTCTAATCAGCTAATAAACGAGATCCGCAGTGGAGAATCCATTACATTCAAACAATTATAAATTTACTCTAAACGTTTTTTGCACGCCTTATGCTTTAGGTTCTTCTCCTGATCGAATTTCCAATATCCACCATTTCTTAGTAAAAGTACCGTTTTATGGAAGCTTTGCTTATTAAAATACACATTCTGATCCATCATTCCATCAATGAAGACCATATTTCTAGCACTTCTATAATACCCTAAACAAAAAAGTCCACTGTCTCTGCGCTTGGCTGCTGGAATAAAGCTTTTACGTCCAGGTTTGAGTTCGATTTTCTCCACTCGAAAAAACAGGCATTTGAGTCAAAGATGTTGAATTTGGACTCGTAGACAAAGTTTACAATCTTTCCAATATTCCGATAAAATGTTTCAATGTTGTTTAGTAAATAAAAAAATTCTTTGTTCTTCTCATCAGGCCCGACGAGAGGGGGGGTCAGGGGGGGCAAATTGTTGGGGTTATCGAGATTATTGTTCAATCGGAAGTATCCATCCTGGATTTCAAAAGGTATTAAATTTCCATTTTCATCATGTACTTGTCAAGCCCGTTCCGGAAATACCCATATTGTTAGGGTAATCGATAATGTTACTCAACCAACGAATTTTAATAAGAATGTGAAGTGAATTTTTTTTACGATCTTAATCCCAAAAAACGAACTAATTCAATTTACGAACCTTTGGCTTGGTTCGTAAATGGAGGTTCCAGTGTACACATTTGATGCAGAAAAATATGGGAATTTAACTAGATACTTATTCTACCCATTAGTTTCCACCAAAAGTCGAAACTCTTTCTCTCACAACTCTCTGTCTCAGTCTTTCTAACAGCAGACTTCGCTGTTGGATCACAGTCATCGCATTCAGAATGTTTTCTCTCTGAATGTCAGCGCAAATGTAACAAGATTCCAAAACCGATTTTATCATGTTCAGAAACCAATAAAGAAAATTCATTCAGGTCATAGTGACAACTACAATAGCTGCATCCAGTTCCTCAAAATCAACAACATGTACCAACAACAAGAAACAAGGTAGCATCAGTAACGCGAAATTAAACATTCAGTTGCCTATTTCTGAATAATTTGCTGAATTCAACATTCAGTTCCAATACTTCCCTCATTAATTCACTGCCAAACTGACCGAAGCATTCATTTGTTATTATGTGGACAGTTTGTAGGCAGTTTTTTTTTACATTTTCGAGCATAACTGAACTGCATAATCTATATCTGGTGCACTTTTGCTTGATGATCTCAGAGCTAGTATAGAAACAAAATTCAGTTTGCTCCTGAAACCGAATATATGCGTTGTACCGAAAAAGCGAAGAACGAGGGAAACAAACAAACCTTCGATTCATCGCGGCGGGCATGAATTGAATTTTGTTTCTCTTTCAAGCTCACAAAGGGATGTCAATTTTTCTACGCTCGGATTCTGGGCAGCATTAACGATGGTAGCATTAACGTGCGTCAAGGGAGCATGAACGATGGTGATATGGACTGTATGGCAATGCCGCAAAAAAGGTTTCCAATCGCAATGGCAAATCGGACGCAAGTAATTCTAATGGCCAGCCACAAATATTCCTTTATTATTTTTATTTTTTCCATCTATTACTTATTTAAAATACTGACGACTCTGTTAAGCTAGCGCATTGAATAGTGTCAAATAAACAATATTCATAAAAAATAGTTTAATTGAAACGGTTGCATCCGTATAGTTTCTCTAATCGATATTGAAATAAGAAGTCATATATGGTAGGGCCCGTCAGTACTTCAAACCCTAGGGCCCGGCGCGGCTCTCGACGGCCCTGCTTCTCATCGATGAACAGCTTCTTGCTCAGAACACAGGAATTGTAATTGTCCGTTCTCCATACATTACGAGCCATACCAGAGCAGACTTATACTTAAATGCTATGATTCAATTTATTTACCATGTATATAACATTAATTACTCGATTTTTCCAAATTTTTCTAATTAAAAATCGATTATCCCTCATCGAAATTGTTTGCAGTTCAAGTATTTCGCAATATATGCTCTACGTTTCGCCACATTAAAGCTTTAACGACATTTTAAATAGCTGGACGTAACCTTTGAACAATTTCAAAGATTTCATGAAGTGATTTACCTTCATTTTGTTGAGTAATAATTAGTTTTCCTCCCATAATGGCAGCTAGTTTACTTTTTCAACCCTTACGTTAATTTGAGGGAATTTCTTGAACTAGTGTAGAGGAAACTGTGCCAATGAACTTTTCTGTAGTCATAAAATCTATTTTTCTAAGTAAAACAAAAAATAAAGAAATAACAGGTCCTAAAATTGACAAATTAATTGACTTTTCTAAAGTGCACGAATATGAGATTGTGCCATTTTCACACCAAGTAATAATTTTTTATTTGTAGTGTACTGAATCTCGCACACTTTAGATTACAAATGAAAAGAAAATGACAGATGATGATTCTACTACTAGGGGCAGATCACTCTAGAAATGTATAACAAATTTGCATCAAATTAGAAAAAATGCATTTGATTTCCATTTTTGCATCAACTTTGCACTCCCTCGCAGAAAAGTTTGTTTAACAAACATGCTACGCTGATTCACTTTGTTCGACGTTTTGTTGAATGTGGGACTAGTTATTTTGTAGGGTTTTGACGTCTTACACACAACGCAAAATACATTGCACGCAACGCAAAATACATTACGAATTTCTATTTTGATGAAAAAAATGCATTTAATTTAGCTGATTTTTAAAAATGCATCACAAGTGATCTGCCCCTAGTTCTACTACCACATTTACAAAACAATACCCATATTAAATAGCGCAAACATTGTTACAACTTGCTTTACGACTAACACGCGGACTCACACTTTAACTACGGTTTACGGTACACTATAAAAGAGCATTTGGGTCGTTTTACCGCGGTCTCCTGGAGAATTTCATACGGGTGGACTATCTTCCCTAAATACGTGGTCTCTGGGCAAAATAACTACAAAAATAAACAATATAGTGAACTAGTTTGACCTCAAGGACATCACAGCTTAATATAAAACAGCTTAATTAGACAGACCAGACAATTTATTTAAACAAAAACACTAAAGATAAAGTACTTGCGCATATTTATTTCACTTCTTTAATCTGGGATCGTTGCGGCCGGGACGAACGGTGGTCGACATTCTGCTTCGCTGGGTTACCGGGGACTGGGACGACGAACGGATACTGGAGCAGCTGACGATGTTTTTAGACCGGGTACTTCCGTCGGTCGAGATCCAGTTGCGGCGGCAACTCGGCCGTGTAACGGTGGCCTGCGTTTCCGAAAGATGGTCCGGGAGTGGTACACTGTGCACACAAACTTTCGTGAGTGATTTAGCACAATCGAGCGGGGTTTATGGTCAGTTTCTGGTCACATACACAACTTTGGCCTCAGTCCATATACTGCCTAATTTGCAATGGCATCATTCGACCAGGATTAGCACTCGCGTCACATCACTTCTGCACAGGCTGGGCTAGAATAACTGAGCACTACACTATGGCCCCGCTCGACTGATCCTACCAGAAATAAACGTTCGTGCAGTGCTTCTGGTGGACCGTGGTTCGTATCACTAAGATCCCACTTTTCGATACAACCGATAAAACTGTCGAAACGCACAGTCCCAGTATGGCGAAGGGACAACGCTGCCGCGGGTCTTCACTCCTCGGACCTGATTTTCGTAATTGATCTCGTTTTCGGCGCGGGAAGCCCTTTTTATTTCCCCGTGCCCCCGGAAACCATCTCCACTCGCGATCGATGACCTCTTCTCGTGTATCGCGTAGCAAAAGCAAAACATTATTTACAAACATGTATGGGTTGGTGCCCCGATAAAAAGTCTATTTGAATTTTTAGATCGGATTGGTTGCATGCATAACCTTTACATTGTATAATTTTCACAAAATGAACAAATGAACAAAAAATGTAAATAAACTATCTGACATATAATATAAATAATTGAGTAAATAGTGTAAATAAATGAATATGGAATAAATAAATTAATAACAAATAAATAAATAAATAAATAAATAAATAAATAAATAAATAAATAAATAAATAAATAAATAAATAGATAAATAAATAAATAAATAAATAAATAAATAAATAAATAAATAAATAAATAAATAAATAAATAAATAAATGAATAAATACTGACGGGCACCAACCGAAGACTACTAAACATGAAATAAACATCCTTCAAACATGTAAACATGGAAGCTATGACATTTATTTCACATTTAGACATTTACTGACAATATTTACAAATATAACAAAATTTCTAGGGGTCTATATTAAGCTGGCCCAGTGACCACGGATTTATTGTGACCAACGAAACACAGGTCACAATCTTCCCGGAGTCGGAGTAAAAAAAAAAAATGTTTTTTTTTTCATCCTGTACTGCCGACGTTGAATGCGACTACTTCTCCTCCAATGTCATTTTTAACTCGTAAAATGATTTTTCCAAAGGCCAGAGGATCTCTTTCCTACGAGTTACGCGACTTTAGAGGAGTGAGCCTGTCCACTCTCTGTCACGGACAATATGCAGGGATAAATGTCAAAATCGGAAAGAATAGTGCCTTCAATCAAACATTAAATGTCCTGCCAAGTGTCAATATCGCGATTTTTTGTTGCGTCAGATTAAAGGTTTCAGCCATCATCACAAGCGTTGAACGAAATCACAAACTAGTTTATCCTGTCAAAACCAGTTTTGACCACAATTAATGCAATCTACAGTGTTTACTATGAGTACGGAGATCAGATCAACCTGTTCATCTCCACCACTCGATGTACTGTCTCAAGTACTTACTTGGACCACAGAATTTTCACACACTTTTTCATTCATTCTATGCCTTTCATTCTCCCCCACAATTACTCAAAGCCTCGAACACACTCTCACACACTCTACTTTTATTAACTTATTCACGGTACAACTAAATCTAGGGCGCCCTATCCCGATCAGAACGACATAACAGAAAGCTATCAAATTTATATCTCATGGTGATATTTTTTACTCACTGTGTTATTTTTGTGATATCCCAATCAGCAAGGCAAACTTATATCAAGATTATATCTTCTGGTGATATCATTGAACTGCTAATATGATTTTAATGTACGCATATGTTGATGTTATAATACATTACATATTCTTTCACAATTATCTTTGAACGCTAACTGTAAACTGTAAAGCGGGCAAATGACCAGTTGGTTAAAGCCCCAATAAACAAATCAATCAATCAACTGTGAATGATTGTTTGACCGTCTATTTGCTAATACGCTGAAGCCTCTTTTTATGCGTATTTATTCAAGTTTTAAAGCAAATTTTCGAAGTTTTAATTGATTTCCTTATACTTGCGTTTTCCACATGGATATTCAAAGTTCCACGATTTTAAGAATAGATAAGTTTTAGATGCAAGTGGTTGGAAAACTTGAAAATAAGGTGTTTAACTTACTTGGTTGCATTTTGATTAAGAGATTACCTATTTTCTGAGACACTCGTCTGACACGCTATCAGGGCAGGAAATATTCGAACCGAACCTATGTTCGAATACTTTCAAAGCGCGAAGCTTTGCGTTACTGGTTCGTATTCACAAGCTTCGCAGCACAATCGCTTACCATCGTAATTGCGGACATTTGGGCGATACTTTTGCATGCTCTTCGGCGAGGACAAATGAAGCTTCTTGTTCATTTCATTGATGTTCGGAAAGATATGTAAAAGCTTTTGCGTAGTTTTCGACGAACACGAGCTAAGCTCTTGGTTCGTGTGATCGATATTTTTGAAACAGTTACACGAAGCTTCGAAGCGAAGTTCGCGAACACAGAAAAAAGATTACCTCGAAGTATTTCAGAATCGCGAACACCGAAGGATTATATCAATTTAGCATCGCGAGGGCCATCGCTAACATGTTCGCCGCACGATATTAGTTTTCTTTATTCAAATACCTACCTACTAGTTATGCAAAAAAAGTGTATTCTAGACAGAGGCCTTGTATTAAGGATGGAATAGGTGAAAAATAATTGTGACAATGTGTAGCTTATGGATGCTGGGGTTAACTGAAAAGTGACGTAACAAGTTTATTTAAGATACCCTACTGATATATTACCAGTAGGGATAAAATCAAGATTTCGTGACAGGGTGGGGATAAATTTTCAAATGAAATAAATTAGGGCTAGAAAATGAAGTTAAACACAATGTACACAACGTATTGAGTGGCTCGCTTATCTTAGTCATGTTCCTATGTCAGTTTCTTGAGGATCCAGTTATGTCAGTTTCTTGAGGATAAAGATATCGATATCCATTCAAAGGAAAAAATCGATTATCAGTTAAATAAATAACTTCATGATGTGTATGATGAATCCTAGAAATAAATAGGGAATGTCAATAAACTCGACCATTCCCGATTCATATTTGGCAGTTCTGGTCGTTTTGTAAATCTTGTTTTCGACTAACAGTAAAACCATTTTGATTCAGAAGTATGTTTTAGAAGGGCGCATGTTTTTTCGTGCACTTATTTAAAAAAACGCTTTGAATCCATCTACCAGTGTGATGAGACATTTTTATAACTGTTTTCGAATATTATATCGGTTGAGAACTTTTAGAACATGATATTTCGAGAAATTTTGAAAGTGAAATTAAATCAGTTGTAAAGTTATAGAAAATAGCCTTTTAAAATGAGCGGACAATCGAATTATTACTAATACTTTATGAATACATTATCTAAGTTCTTCATTCAATGCAATATGTACGCAAAAAATTAAAAACTGGATTTCCCTTGAGAACTGGGCCAAAAAATCGAAAAAAATGTGTTGGCGATCCGAGAACTAGAACAGAAATTGTAACCCTTGGTCCTCTGAAGTGCATGCGTACAAAATGCTATAGTCTAATGTTTGTTTTCATTCATTTCATTTAATAATTTTCAGTTGAGCAATTCTGTCGCAAACTGCATTGTGGAGCGAGGGTCATAACGTCCTAAATTTAAGTTTTCCTATCAATTTAGTACACTCTCTTTAACATAAACTACTCTAACGAATGAACGAATGGGAGTAGGTTCGATAAATTTTGAAAGAAGCCGTTAAATCAACCACTTAAGGGATTACACCACCGCAAAATTAAAAAAAAATCGAAATTGATCTTGATTGATTTTATTATTCCATATCAACATTTGAATAGGGCTAATAAGATTTGTGAACAAACTTTTGTTTTGCTGATTTCTCTTAATTTGTTATCATTTCAACACAGAAAACATTTGAAATCGATTCTACCAAGGGCGAAGATGTTGATTTATGTGTATTTTTCATAAAATTCAACTCTGTAGTGGAAAAATGAGCGAAATAAGTTTGTTTACAAAAGTCTCATTAGCCCTTTTGAAGAATTACTATTGTATTGATCTTAAATATGGGTCTTCAAAATAATATATCAAAATATGGAATGCGACAAAAAGCGAATAATAATGGAAAGACAGTATTCGAAAAAGTTCGAGTTTAGAACGACTTTCATTCTACTTGGAGTTATTTATTTCGCTTCTCATTTTCCGAGATTTCCCTTACATAAAGCATTTCGGCTATAACTGATTAAAAAAAAAAATTCGGGGGGCCCTAAAGATTTCTTTCTTTTATTTTTTATTAGTAAAAGTCAAATAAGGGAAGATTACATCATAGAGAAGATAAATCAAATTTTGTCCTTTTCAGAATTGTTTTTCGATTTCCAACAAAAAAAATCACTAGAACATTGTTTGTAAGTTCTTTGCGTTTCTCCATCAGTAATTAGTTAACAATTACAATACAAACAAGTTGGAATATCCTTCTCATTATTTATCACAAAACACATGTACAGGAGTCAGGAAATAAATTTCATAAAAGTGGAACATGTAATAAGTTTGATACTTCATTTATAAAGTGAACAGATTTTGTCGAAAATGTTTGAAAATAAATATTTTGTCTCTTGTGATTAGGTAATCAACCAATAAACTTATAAAACAATATTATAAAAATCATTTGGAAGCTTTCCTCTTGGTTTGGTACAGATGCCAAGAAATTATAATTCAATTAATGACAATAATAATGGATTCAAGTATGTAAGTATTTGTTAATAAATTCATTTGGTAAATTTAAAAATAACGTTTAACACACAAATCATCGCATATTATTGATTGAATATGACTAGCCGATTTAGGAATGTTGCGCAAGAACGTTAGAAACCGCAACAAGTTGAAAACAAAGGCCAACGGACTACGCCTAACTACCCCTCAGTGGATGCAAATAACTGAAGTTGGTCTAACTGAACTCGGACGTCAGCAGTGAGATTCCATCCGAAAATTGTTCTTTTTAGGAAGAATTTGTTTTAGATAGGGAGATTATTAAGAGAGGGGTAATGGTTTTAGCGTTAAAAAACACTATTTGCGATTTTTTTAGAAATTTGGGCGAAGCGAATTGATCAAAACTTTTGTACATTATAATGTATCATTTCATCCAAAAGAGTCATTTCACCAAAAAACATTTTTTCACGCTGAAACCCTTACCCCCTTAAGCATACTTTATACATCTTCACCTAAACTCCTTGGCAGGGAAAATATACTCCGATTGAAGAAGAAAAGACGAGTTTGCAATCAAAGTAGCTAGTAAACATAATTGTATTCCGAAAAAAAGAATTTGAATTTCACTACCACTACGCTCATTCAAACTCGTGGCTCATAAATTGGTAAGGTATGCGACGCACCTAATCCCTAAATCCTAAATTAAAATATTAAAATAAAATAATCCATTTTATTTATACTCAAAATAAGATTTACAGTTTATGATTTTAAGACAGATAGTCACGTAGCGAACATGTTCGCGGTGGCCTCATGATGCTGATGCTTGAACCGATATAAAACTTCGATGTTCGCGATTCTCAAATAAACGAGGCATTCGCTTTATATGTGTTCACCGAATATCGCTTCGAAACTCTGTGGAAATGTTCCAAAATGTTCCAAAAACCCAAAAACCACGAGCCAAGAGCTTGCCTCGTGTTCGACGATGTGTGCTTCTAAGGTTAATGTGAACTTTTTCGAACATTGTAAAGAGCGAACTAGATGCGAAGCTCGCTTCGTCCGAGCAGAGATAAGTTTTACCCCTAAATGTTCGCAGCGATTGTGTCAAACTCATCGATTGCATGTGGTATGCTTGAGAAGGTGCTTTGTGAAGCTTCGAACAGCAATCAATTCATTTTTCGAAATTTTCCTGCCCTGCACGCTATTTCGAATATGTGGCTTATGATTTCAACATTGAAGCCTTTATTCAAAAAGTTTTGGAATCGCAAAGCTATAAACAAGCTATTCTAAAGAATATAATTTTCATATAAAACTTATTTTAAATAAGATGCAGGAAGTATCAAGCACTCCAGATGAAATAAAGAAACGCGTATTCAAATAAAAAAGCATTTTTAAACTATTTGTTATGGTTTAGTCAAATGATTATATAAATAATTTTCTTTTAATTAATTGTACATATTGCGAAAACGAATTTTCAGAACTTAAAAAACTGTTTGATATGTACTGATTTCCACAATACCGTTATGAATTTTGAGGATCTTCGAGGATCTTTAGTCCGATTTCTCCAATTTATGCGTGTTTTTCATAAACAACCGAAACTTGTCCAGTTTGTGGGTATCTTATTTTGTGCGTTCTCCGAATCACTAAAGTATTATATTATTTTTATTTAAACCCCCGCATAAAGATGTTTGAGTTTGAGATTGTTGTATCTTTTCATTCCACCTAAGAAAGTTTGACATATACAATGAACTGACAATTACTTTGAATGCGCATATTTACGAATGTTTCCGTTGTATTCGATGGTACTTCGTTCGTCTTAAAAAAACATCGAACTAACAAATTTTCGTAATAATCAAGATACTTGATTCATTTTGTAGAAAGTAAAAAAAAAAACGATTAATGCGACCTGTTCAAATTGTTGAAAGATTAATATTTGTGAGTATGCTGCATAAAGCTATCAATATTTCAAAATGGCCTAGAAATCTTTGAATATATACATATCCCAGCTGGTATTATTGTTTGCTGTTACAATTTCAATATGTGTTTTAGATAGTGCTTGAAATAGCTAAAAACTTTAATGTAAAAATATTGAATAATTTCCTCCTTAAAACCAAATAAAATTTAGAAAAGAAAATGTATTCTAGAAAACATGAAATATTCTACAATTCGTCACACCGAAGAATCCTCAACAATTTCTCGAATTTTATAATAATCTGTTATAATATTCGCAGTTGATAGATTGAACTATTGTAAAAAGTTGTATTTCTACAAATGTATTAGATGTGAGATAATTGTACTGGTTTGCTTAATATTCCCTATATTAAAAATGCCAGTAAATAAACCCCGAAAGCGACTTTATTTGAAATCTCAAAATGCAAGCCTCAAAATTTTGGTATTTGTTTCTTTGAATCTATTCGGAATCATAAGTAAAATTTGTCGTATTCTCCGTAAAATAATGTAGGTAAATTATCCGCTAAATGTTACCATATCGCATCGACATTATTTCTAAAAATCGTGTAAATCATGTTAACGTACAAGAGAAGCACCGAAGCGCACTATTCAGAATCTAAAAATAGCTCCACTTTCCTAATCTGAAAAGATATTATAAAGCTATTTAGTCTATCGTAATATAGGCAGCTGTAGTAGTGAGCAAAACTATATGAAAACAAAGCGTATTATACAAGGAAAACAAACAGTCCTTTGGCTTTGGCAAAGTTCAATGTGTGCGTTCTGTAAACATCTTCTGCATCTATAATCATTTTGCTCTTGACGAATGCGTAGAATATTATGCTAACATTAAACATCGGTCGAAAGCAACGTCGTTGGTTCATGCAGGAAACATTCCCATAAAACTCAGGTACCCAGGTTCAAATCGCTATATCCACAAATAACAATCATACTATACAATAGGTAATAAAAGCTATATTGGCCGTAGGTGAACCTAACAAATTTTGTTATAATTCTGATAGAAGCCTATCACAGGTTGTCATATTTTTGATAAATACTAGAAGAATTTCTGTTATGTTTTTTGTTATTTTACCAACTAACGAGACCAAAGTAATAACACAACGTGTTATCATAACAAAGTAACTCAGTCTGTAATAATTTTGTTATTTCTTTTGGATCGGGATAACTAATAATCAACTGTAACTCTCACACGAGAGTCAGCGATTTGAGTAAAATCGAATAAGTAACTCGAAAATGTATTTTCCAAAATCCAACCGGTTCACGATTGCAATTTTTCACTAGAAAATACCCAGAGTTGACTCATTTGAACTAAGCGTAATAATATCGCACAGATCTACGCACACATACTTCAACATGTATGCTGCTATCTGTCAAAACTGGATCAAGTATGTCGCAAGGCAATGATGACGAATTTGATGATAAGACAAAACATAACAAAAACAATTAAGGTAGACACGGACTCTTTGGTGCTGGCGATTTTGGACCGTTTTCTTGGCAAGTATATCGTTAATGATGATTTTTTCTTTACTTTTAGGCATGTTGATAATATTATTGACGATGGAAAATAGTTCCAGGAAATCAAAACTATTTACGTCGAAGAACACAGAGCTGGTGGAATCAAATGGAAAATAGAAGCAGTCGGAAGCTGTTAAATTTTTATGATTCAGTGAAAATAAAGTGTGTCTCCCGTCTTTCGATTACAGCCGGCGTTCGGAAAAAGATTTCAATGACTCGTGCTTGAAAGTTATCCCGGTTTAAGGTGAGCCGCTGGCCATATACCGAGGCTTTTCCCGTGAAGGTCCTCCAGTTCGTAGGAGGAGGATCCAATTCTTGTTTTGATCCGGCAAGGGAGAAACTGTCGGCCGTATTTCGCGTTATACGCTTCGCTTGCATTGGATTGCTTCATGTTTCTTCTGTAAACAAGTTGCCCTTGCACAAACGATTTCGCGAAATTTCGGTGACGCAGGCTATATCGGTGACGTGATGATTCGTGTGCCTTTTGAAGATTATGGCTTACCAGATCGTAGATGCTGTTGAACATTTGTTTTCGACGATCGACTTGCTGCTCTGGGGTAAGTGATTCATTGTGACGGGCCAGCTTATGGTCCGTGCCGTGTTCGGACAGTTCGTGACCGTGCGTGATAAAGAACGGTGTACAGCCTGTCGAAGAGTGAACACTAGTATTTAGAATCACTTCGATTTCTGGCAATCGCATATCCCAGAGCCGCTGATCATCTTTAACATATGTTCGGATAGCAGCATTAATGGTTCTGTTTACTCTTTCTACCGGATTCGCTTGCGAATGGTATCGAGAGTTTAACCAATGCGAAATCTTGAAACGGTCCAGTAGCTCTTTGAATTCCTTCGAAAGGAAACTACTGCCGTTGTCGCTTATAACGATTTCGGGGACAGAATTTCGGTGAAACCACTGTTCTCGCATGACAGTGCATAAAGTGGAACTACTGATTTTCTTCATAGGATGAATCATAACCCATTTGGAGAAGTAGTCGGAGATCACCAAAATGTGCTGATTTCCTCGACGACTGCGGGGAAGTGGGCCGATGAAATCCACTGAAATTATCTGCCATGGGCGAGTGGCGAGTTTCATGTTGCCCAGGGGGGGGGGGGGTTAACTGGAACTGATGCTGCTTTCACCTCCTTACAGATTCCGCATTTCTGTACATACTGCCGAATTCCTGGAGCCATTTTCGGCCAGTAGTACCGTTGACGGATTCGAGCAAGGGTTTTTTCCTGTCCCGGATGAAAGCAGTCATCATGGCACTGTTGAAAAATCTTGGGGATCTCATCAGCCGTTGGTATCGATTTCCACTCGAAACGCTGGTCATGCGAACAGTCTGGTACCGAAATGAACTTGTACAGTCGTCCGTCCTCGACCTTGAAGTCGACGTAACGGTCCGGTTCGTCAAGAACCTTTTGGATAGTGGAATGATACCAGGATGACGCAGACGAATCGTTGACTGCAGCTACGCTTCTAGAAAGCGCGTCTGGAACAACATTGTCTTTGCCTTTACGGTGTTTGACGGACATGTCATACTGCTGTAGATTCAGCGACCACCGACTGCACCGAGATCCCACCTTCCATTTTGTGTTTAGAATGTGAGTCAGTGCAGACGAGTCGGTGATGAGCGTGAAGTGATAACTTTCGATGTACCCGCGAAAAGCATCAATAGCTAACATCGCCGCCAAGGCTTCTTTTTCAGCCGCGTGGTAGTTTTTCTGGGGAGTCGTTAACTTGTGCGAGTAATAAGATATGACGCGCTCTTGGCCGTCTTGTTCCTGGGTTAACACTCCCGCAACGGCAACGTCACTAGCGTCGGTCTGTACCGTAAACTCTCGCGAAAAGTCAGGACTTCCCAGAATAGGCGACGAGATCAGACGTTCTTTGATATCGCAGAAGGCAGCTTCAGCGGCATCGTTCCACTGGATCATCTTGGACTTCGTCTGAAGAAGATTTGACAAGGCGGCTGTTGCTCCGCTGAAGTCCGGTATGAACCTCCGATAATAATTCGCCATTCCTAGGAACCTTCTGAGCTTGGTTATCGTATTTGGTCGTTCGTACTCGACAATTGGCCGGATTTTGTCGGGATTTGCTCGCAATCCGTCTGAACTCAGAAGATATCCCAGGAAGGGAATCTCGGATACCCCGAATCGTGATTTGTCCAAGTTAATGCTGAGGTTGGCAGTCCTCAGCCGATTCGCAACTTCTTGCAAAAGTTGCATATGCTGCTCGAACGTTTCGGTTACAATGACGATATCGTCAAGGTAAACGAAAACGTACGGCTCTAGCGCTCCATGACCGAGAACGGTGTCTATCAGTCTGGCTAACGTTGATGGACTGTTTATTAGCCCGAACGGCATGCGGGTGTATTGAAATAGACCCTTTCCCTGCACACTGAACGCCGTATACTTCCGCGAGCTCGCTTCGAGAGGCACCTGCAGAAAGGCTTCTGACAGGTCAATCGTAGAGAGGTACTTCGCTTTTGGCAACTGACCGAGTATCCAACCGGGGTGTGGCAAGGGATAGGCGTCCCGCACTGTCCGTTCGTTTATCTTCCTCGCATCTAAACAGAGCCGAACTTTGTTGGGTTTAATCACTGGGACACAGTTCAAGGACCAGGAAGAATTGCTTCTTTCCAAGATCCCCTTATCTAGCAATCTCTGGAGCTCGATTGCTACCAGCCCTTGTGTTTTAGGTGACATGACATACGGAAACTGGCGGACTGGAGGCTTATCTCTCCACTCCTCTTTCAGCACGATACGGTGCTGTGCGCCAGTGGTCAGTGTCAACTCTCCGTCACCAGCCGCTAGAAACATCGACTTGATTCGCTCAACCTTCAGTCTTTCTTCCTCGGTTAGAGTCGAGTCTGGCTGAGATTGGTCGATCTGAGCAACGTTTCCGTTCTCTAGTGATGGCATCGTCGGTTGTATTTTGAACTTTCTCCAAAAGTCCATACCGCAAATACACGGAATTGAAAGATTCGCGACAACCAATGTAGGGACAATTCGAATACGCCCTTGAAAAAGAAAGGGTAACTGTGCTTGACCTTTGATCTCAAGAGGGTCACCGCTGGCCGAGCGAAGCGCTACATTCCTCGACGGGCGGTTTAACCTTTTGGTTTTCAACTGGGAGAAAAACTTCTCGCTTACGAGAGTGTGGTTACTTCCACTATCAAGGAGGGCTCGTATCGCCATCCCGTAAACTTTTACAGGAGCGTAGGGTCGATTATCGTTGGGGAATGGGTAAACAATTTGACATACATCGACGGACCTTTCGTACAAATTCGAGGCTGCGGGCTCCCAGAAAGGTGGAGGACTCCGCCAGCTAGACTGTGAAACATTTACGCGTTCGGGGGTTGCGAACGGCGATTTTCGTTCGCTCGAGATCCGTTTTTTAGACAAAACGGGCAGAAATTTGTGGGGAATCCACGAAGGCCACAGTTCGCGCAAAGAATAGCACGCTGCTTGTCACACATTGCCATGTGATGGCCAACCCTACCGCAATTGAAGCAGGTGTTTATCGGTGGAGGGTTATGTCGGTTTATAACCTCCTCTAGGGTAAGTTGGGGACGAGCTGAGGTAGCAGACGGCCCTGCTTGTGGCTGGTTTGAAGTATGCGACGGTCCTGAAGGTGGGTGGGAATTCGAAAATCTCTGGTTGTTTTGAGCAGAAGACGGACCTGATCGATTCGAATAATCTTGAGTATAGGACTGGGTATTGTTATTCCTATTTTGGTTGTGATGTTGCGAAACTGCTGCTGTAGTTCCGTCAGACACTTGTGGCTGAGATTGTAACTGGTTATTCTTTTCCTTCTTCTTTCCTTTCTTCTCTTGTACTTCAACGGTATTCACCGTCTTCTCGGTCCCAAAAACTTTGTTGTAGGCCGAGAAGTTCAACGAATCTAACTTCTGTCCCGAGGCCACAAGTGTCTGCAAATCTACAATCGGAATGAACGCTAACTGTCGCTTATAGTCAACGCGCATATTCTGCTGTAAGATTTGGATTTTTTCGTAATCTGGAATCTGTTCGCTCATACTGCGAAACAGTTTTTCCATTTCGAAATAAAATTCGTGGAAAGACTCGTGTTTCTGCTGACGTCGCTGATAGATTTTCATCTTTATAAGCGCGTCCAGATCAGGATGCATGTATGTACGTCTAAGTTCGAACACCAAGTGTTGCCAGTTCAGAAGCCTGTTCGTGGACCTTTGAGTCATGTACCACTTTAGGGCTGACCCGGTGAATAAGTGTATGGCTGATTCGAACAACTCTCTTTCTGAAATCTGCTCAGCATGACTCAGTGCTTGGACGAGCTCTAGAAACTCGTTAAGCTTTAGACCTTGATCATCTCCACTGTACTTTCCAATGTTCCACTTTGAAACAGGCAAAGTGTGTCGATGATGATACGGAACTGAGTACTGATTATGAAAAATTGGGTTTTGTATTGATGTTGGATTATGGACTGACTGCGAATATTGCGGTGCCGTTTGGTACTGTGGGTATCGAGTTCTATCCGGTAATGGCTCTGGTCCCAAATTTCTATTGGAAGTTTGTGAGAAAATGGGAAAATCTGTATTATGAAGAGAATGATGGATAGGGTTATTTGTGGTATTTTGTTGATTTCTGTAACTAGTTATTTGCGGAGGGTACAAAGGAGAAGAATTAAAAGAATTTGAATTTTGAAAGTGGGAACGGGGTAGATCAGGGTCAGAAAGAGTTTGTGTACCTACATTCTTTCCTTCTTTGATTTTTTTAAGTTCGGCTTCTAAATCGAATATTCTGGCTTGTAGAGAATGGATCCACTCCAGATCCTCCATACTAAGAAAGGACCTTCAGGGCCTCGGTACTGGTTCATCATTTTGACCTTCCGAATCGCTAACTGTATCATAAGGGTTTGAAGGGATAACAACACCATTATTTTCATCGGTTCCTGCGGTTCCCGGAACCAATGCATCCGATTTATTTTGCAATCCCTCTACCATTTCCACCAAATCCACCAGCATATTCTGTAGATTACTGTGTAAGTTTGGTGATCCTCGCGAATTAGTCAGGATTACAGAGACACGTTTACCAATGTGCAATAAACGTGCCAAAGATTGGTTTTTGATTGCCTCCTCATCACTATTTTCCAACATTTGCCTAATTTCCGAAAATTTATTAACACATATTGCCATTTCCCTACCCTCATCGCCTTTAACTCTGTAAGTGGCATCTACTTGACCTTCTTTTTCCAACTTCAGTGTGTCTCGGACCCATTTCCGCTTTCGTGACAAACTGAGATCTCCGGTCAACACAACAGAACGAGACACCAATTCATGGTCGAGCTCGTCATCCTGCAAATAATCAACCCTCATCCCATAATACCACTCATCAATCATTGCACTTGCTTGATCAAAAGTAATCCGACTAGTAGCCATTTTCGTTCAATATACTGATTTGACGAAAAAAAAAAATTACATTAAAAATTACACTACCAACAATATGACACTTCACCCTATACTGAAAATATTACAACATCAATTTACATAACAACAAACAACAATTTACATAATACATAACAAATATGAATTGGTGGCGACAATTCACTGGTCTACCGTACCCGTTTCAACACTGTTTTCGCATTTTGTTTTGATCACTTGAAGACAATTTCTACCTAGCTTTCTACTTTGTGACTCCGTTCTATTACTGTGAGCGATGGTGCAATTGTACAGTTTATCATCACTCGCAAAAATCGGAAAATTCACTAACACTCTTTCCAATGAAATGATTTTGGGACACTTATCAATCCGACGACTTCGCGATTATTGAAGTGAACGTTAGTTTACTGAAATTTCTCCGGGAGACCGTTCGAAAAGGGGATTTACTTTTGGTCTAGAAAGCAAATCACCTTTTCTTGATTTTGCGTTGGGCGCCAATTGTTACAACTTGCTTTACGACTAACACGCTACAAGAGCATTTGGGTCGTTTTACCGCGGTCTCCTGGAGAATTTCATACGGGTGGACTATCTTCCCTAAATACGTGGTCTCTGGGCAAAATAACTACAAAAATAAACAATATAGTGAACTAATTTGACCTCAAGGACATCACAGCTTAATATAAAACAGCTTAATTAGACAGACCAGACAATTTATTTAAACAAAAACACTAAAGATAAAGTACTTGCGCATATTTATTTCACTTCTTTAATCTGGGATCGTTGCGGCCGGGACGAACGGTGGTCGACATTCTGCTTCGCTGGGTTACCGGGGACTGGGACGACGAACGGATACTGGAGCAGCTGACGATGTTTTTAGACCGGGTACTTCCGTCGGTCGAGATCCAGTTGCGGCGGCAACTCGGCCGTGTAACGGTGGCCTGCGTTTCCGAAAGATGGTCCGGGAGTGGTACACTGTGCACACAAACTTTCGCGAGTGATTTAGCACAATCGAGCGGGGTTTATGGTCAGTTTCTGGTCACATACACAACTTTGGCCTCAGTCCATATACTGCCTAATTTGCAATGGCATCATTCGACCAGGATTAGCACTCGCGTCACATCACTTCTGCACAGGCTGGGCTAGAATAACTGAGCACTACACTATGGCCCCGCTCGACTGATCCTACCAGAAATAAACGTTCGTGCAGTGCTTCTGGTGGACCGTGGTTCGTATCACTAAGATCCCACTTTTCGATACAACCGATAAAACTGTCGAAACGCACAGTCCCAGTATGGCGAAGGGATAACGCTGCCGCGGGTCTTCACTCCTCGGACCTGATTTTCGTAATTGATCTCGTTTTCGGCGCGGGAAGCCCTTTTTATTTCCCCGTGCCCCCGGAAACCATCTCCACTCGCGATCGATGACCTCTTCTCGTGTATCGCGTAGCAAAAGCAAACCATTATTTACAAACATGTATGGGTTGGTGCCCCGATAAAAAGTTTATTTGAATTTTTAGATCGGATTGGTTGCATGCATAACCTTTACATTGTATAATTTTCACAAAATGAACAAATGAACAAAAAATGTAAATAAACTATCTGACATATAATATAAATAATTAAGTAAATAGTGTAAATAAATGAATATGGAATAAATAAATAACAAGCAAATGTACAAATAAATAAATAAATAACAAACAAATAAATAAATAAATAAATAAATAAATAGATAAATAAATAAATAAATAAATAAATAAATACATAAATAAATAAATAAATAAATAAATAGATAAATAAATAAATAAATAAATAAATGAATACTGACGGGCACCAACCGAAGACTACTAAACATGAAATAAACATCCTTCAAACATGTAAACATGGAAGCTATGACATTTATTTCACATTTAGACATTTACTGACAATATTTACAAATATAACAAAATTTCTAGGGGTCTATATTAAGCTGGCCCAGTGACCACGGATTTATTGTGACCAACGAAACACAGGTCACAACATTTATGAAACAACATATACACTAGAGGTGTACGAATATAAGATTGTGTCACTGTAATTGTATTTTAATAAAAATCAGCATGATTGAATAGTCCCTATGTTTGCTTGCGAAGGGCCGCCAGTTCTAACGACGGGTCGCAAAATGACCATTATGCCGAAAAGAACCTTAATGTCCATTATACTAAATAACTTTATGCCAATTGACCCAGGCCCCTTTCCTATTAAAAGTAAAAAAAAACCCTTTCCCTCCGCTTTTGAGCAAATTCTGTGCACGTTCCTGATCTTAGGAACGTTCTGTCGCAACTAATGCTTGAAGAACATCCAAACAATTCTAACTATTTTCTCGTTAAAATTTTTATGTGATGATTAAAAGATGTTAATTTAAAAATTTTCAAAGTCATCCATTGAAAAATATAAAAATCCATTAGTTATAAAACACGAAAATAAAACATTAATTGTTCAATTAGATGATTTGAAAATAATATTAGTAAGTAGAGTTGTAAAAATCACATTTTAAAAATATAGATATGGCTGGATGTTGTTGGCTCGAATCAAAACTAGTCGAAAGTAAACAAAGTTCACTTCATATCGTCAACCTGGCCCCCAGGTGGTGAAATCGTTAGAATTCAACGGGGTGCTGGAGCGTTGCCGGAAATTTTTCATTTCCAGATTAAATTTTACTAAACTTCCCAGTTAACCCGCCGTCGGAAGCAAGCGAACCTGTGATCCATTCGTTTGCTCGGCTTACTCAAACATAGGGGCTATTCCTAGTTTAAGTCCGACTGAGCGGTAGTGAAAAAGCGATGTGGCGTAGCCACATTGGGTGGTGGACACAAAATAAAATTGGCAACGCTAGCAAAATGTAAACGCAAATGAACACTCCCGATGAACCTATTGTCAATTGACATTTCGAAGAGTATTGATTCGAGCTAACTATATGGGCCCATAAATATATTCTGTGATAACTGGGTAATTACTTTTTGTCTACATACACTTTCAAAAAGGGGCTTAAGTACGATTTACACGAAATGTCAGGCTTCCGTCACCGCTATAGCACATCGGCAGAACATGAAAATTAGTTACATGCAGTTAAATGTAGGCATTCACTCACATCAACGGCACGGAACGTTTGGACGTGCGGAGCGTGTGAATGAACACACAAGAAATGCATTAAGTACGATTCACACGATAGTTACATGCAGGCTTCCGTCACCAGTACGGAACGTCAAGATTAGTTACATGCAGTTAAAAGCATTCAGACACAACATCAACGGCACTTAACGTTTTGACGTACGGCATGTGTGAACGGGCACAAATAGGAAAATATTATACTAATCCTGACGGAACGGTGACGTTCCGTTGACGGAACGGAACGGAAACTGATGTATCGTCTGAATCGTCCTTTATACTCATCCTGACGGAACGGTAACGTGGCGTTCCCGTTCTTTTCCGTTGTCGAAAGCTGATGTATCGTCTGAATCTGGGATTGCACCAACATTCCTCCATCAATTCACCCATGTTTTGTATAGAACATCTTGTGAAAGAACCACGTCAATGGAATGAGGAGAAAACAAAAAAATCGTCAAATTCACAACTATAAGCGTAGTCATAATCCTTCAACAATCGCTAAAGGCATCCGTTTATTAGTAACTCTGTAATATGAAATATTTTTGAGATTGGAGAGACTTATGGAACTATCTGCTGCACGTCGATTTATTTTTTATTAATATTTGTACCAGTGGGAATGTGTTAAAGGTTTGAATGTTATCCTCCTCTGTTATATTATTCTGAGCTACGATAAAGACCATAAAGGCATTGATAGAATAAAAGACAACAACATAACTGTTGTTTTTGTCATTTTTATTAGACACGACGTGTTTGACAAATTTGTTTTCGAATATCATTTTGGGGTGTGGAGGATGGTAGAAATAACGGGGGAAAAGGAAAGTGACAGTTTCAGGATACGATTCATACAGTTCGTTACAATTACAGTTAACTCTCTCTATGTCGATATTGAAGGGACCATCGACATAGGGAGAGATCGACATATAGAACACAATGATTTTCTTTGAGACAACTTTTCCTTCAGAATCCCTTATTTGCAGTTTATCATTCTGCCCCACATGTAGAGGAACATGGAGAGACGACCAGGTTTACAGCTAAATTTGCATAAATCTCTAAAAAAGTTTTCAATCCTTCCAAAGTCATTGAGATATAATGTAAAAGGTATTATTCGTGCTCAAATATTTGCGGAATTTTTACTTTACTTTTTCAAAAGTTATAAAAGTTTGTCTGAGATCGTTTTTTGGTAAAGTCTCCCCACTGCGGGGAGACTTGACCAAGGCCTGGGGAGACGACCAAGAGAATTTTGAAAAATCAGAACAAAAAATAATGATATAAATAATACTGTAATCCTTTTTTCCATATTGTCGAGGTCATTAGGTAGCAGTAAAAAATATAAAAGGGTTGAATTTCATAAATTTCGACTGTATTTAACGTATTTCATTTTAAGGATTAACTGTACTGCTTACATTGCATATTAACACGTCGCGAAATCAGCCATATTACTACTAACTTTGTTTACTAGTACAAAAATATATAGACTGATGTTTGATTTTTTGTGATGTGATTAACACTAGCAGCAGGTACGACAGCATAGTAAATATCAGAAAAATTTTATCTTTCTTCGGCTTATTGCCACTTGGTCATGTCTCCCCATAAAATCTTGGTCAAGTCTCCCCAACATTAGTTATTGCGTTCAATCCCGTGCAAATTTTAGTAATAACTATTTCAATGTTCCGATTTATGTAAAATCATTTCACTAGTTCATAAAGTATAAAATAATGTATGAGTACTTTAGAAGTAATTATTAGGCGAGTAGATATGTCCATACAATGTTTGATACAAAATTACATCATTTAACGCAAATTTATTGAATACGGAATCTTTTCTACAAGGAAAGCATTTTTCATTCAAAACTTTTAAAATTACCTTGACGTACCGAAACTAGTACAAAAATATTTTTGAAAATTTTTAAGGCCGTAATAGAACACGTCATAGCCAATAATAGAATTCTGCGCTTGGTCAAGTCTCTCCATGTTCCCCTAATTGAAATTGTTTTGACCACGAAAGAATGATTTCCGTGCTACAGATGGCTGCATTTTAAATATTTTTATAGCACGTTAAAGTTAAAATTTTGAACCTAAAAATGCATAATTTCTAGACAACCTCAATATATGCAGATTAAGATGAAAGTCTCGTAAGAAAACATGTTGAATATGTCCTTTACTTCAAATCATGTCTTTACTGCCCCTACATGCAGAATAGGACTTTATTTCATTATGTATATGCTTTGTGATGTCCCGAGAGAAAAAAAAACACATCGACATAGAGAGAGAATAATGCAGGCAAATATAAAGCTAGGTACATCGAGATAGGGAGATATCGAGATAGAGAAAATATCGACATAGAGGAGTTTTTATACATGCGATCTGAAGGGACTTACGAAATAATCGAGATAGAGAAAAATATCGACATAGAGAATATCGACATAGAGAGAGTTAACTGTAGTTTCACAATCTATAAAAGTAGGCTTTCAGACACATGCATAAATCAAAGAGGGTCAGCTTCTTTCGTGCCGCTATTATGACAAAAAATATGTAATTCGACACCTTTATCCAAGTTAAAAATCAAATGTTGAAAAATACGTTTCATGGCTCACCAAGTCTTCCTCACCAAGGTTCCTGTAGACCCGGGACTACGACACACTTCGACATCTGATGAAAGGTCTAACTAATCAAATAAGACTCATTCATCGCAAAAAAATAATGTGTTTCCAAGTGCTGAGGTTTTATGATATAATGAATATTTGCGCTCGTTTGGCATTAACTCGTTAGTCAATTGATGAATAATACTGTTAGAGCTGTCCCAAATGTTATTATGAGCATTTGTAGCACTGCCCGTTATGAGCACAAAACAATTTCTACCACAATATGACACAACCTTTTTAAAATCATCAAAACGCGATGTGATATGTAGCAAATTTACCGAATAATAGACGTATTTCATGTCGATGCTGTCAACAACCAGATTGACAGCAAAAATACGTAAGTTGTTATCTCAAATATAAGACCTGTGCACTATACGCAAAATTAATGCACTAGGTATTTTACAAGGAGTGGTCATGCAATTTTTTTTAAATGCTATGAAAAGTTTTTTAAATGCAATTTGTTTTAAATGCATTGAAAACGGGGTTTGCTAAGTTTTCAACATAATAGCATCCTTCACGAAAGTACAGTTCACAACAACTAGAAGCTATCGAAAACGTTGGATAATGCTCTCCTATTTGTGTTAATTAAGGGCATGGCTACTTTTTAAACCACACCCTTTGCGAAGAAACAATCATCCATTATGTGACTATGTTTTAATTGCCGCAAGGTTCCACTGTATCGATTCTGTTGGCTATTTTTGGCAAATTTAAGGCTAAGAGAAACGAATGCATGGACATGGACATGATCGAAAGGAAATGTGAAGAAACCTTTGCCTTCTGCTAAGTAGTAGTTGGGCGTTGTACCCAAATCTACCGCATGGTCATTGATAGGACATAACTCATCATAATGCTTTACCGCCGACGCCGGCGTTTTAATATGATTATAAATCCAAACTCCTACTTAGCAAAAGGCAAAGGATTCTGCACATTTCCTTTCGATCATGTCCATATGAGCCTGCTTAGTCCTAGTTTTCCGTTCTGGTTAACTCTAGAATCCGTCTTTCAATTTCATTGCTTTCGTTTCTCTTAGTCTCAAATTTGCCGAAAATAGCTAACAAAATCATACAATCATCCATTATGTTAGAGCTTCGGTTGACACAGCGATGGAAAGGTCAATTATGCTCCGTTTACTGACTTATTTTTGTCTTTCCAGCATTTTGGTTTTTTAGCAAGAGGTTAACTTGGGACTCCTATTTCAGCTGCCTTCCACGACGTGAGAGCAGGGGTGGCATTCCGCATCTCGATTCGAGTTACTCGATTCGAAACGTTTCGACTAAATTGCGGCATTACGTATCGCATTCGACCAAGCGTTCGAGCTTGTTAGATTGCGGTACTAGATTTCGACTGCCTGTTCGAGCGCAAACTGTCAAATGAGAGTATACACTGAGAAAATATATTCTGCTACGAATAAGTTTCATAATACCAACTTTGGTAAAATATAGGAATTTTTTTCATTTATTTAGTTTTTATTTATTTATTTATTTATTCGCAAATATAATATTTTTCTAGTACTCAATAGGGGTGAGCACTTTGAAATAAAACCGATGTGTCAAACATCGATCCAAATAGATCCGATGTAATTTTTCCTTTAATGTACAAAAAAAATCAACCTTTTCAAAAATATTCATACTATATAAAACAATTGATAAAGGAACCAATCATTTCGTTTCATTCACGAAAAATAGTTTGGATATCGATGACAACTTTCATGCACCGTACGGGCCAATCAACGTCAGATTTACAAATAAAAGTTTAGTTCAATCCCAATTTTTTTTAATTCTTTAGCTAAAAATATTTGACAGGTATTTTTGTTATGGCTGAATATAATATTTACTTAAAGTTATGAGCTTTTAACTTTTGAAGTTTGCAAAATTGAACATTTTTCAATCGCTGATAGATCGGAAAGTATTTGATGCATGGGAAAAATATTAAATATAAAACGTTGCATTTTCGCATGAGCTCGCCGGAAAAATTGAGAATTTTTTACAACTTCTATATTCCGCAATTATAATGAAAAAAATTGAATTGTTTAAAAGTTAGATCAATTATTTTTGTTTATTGTTTCTTTAAATGAGACAAAATCATGTTAAACATATTGTGTAAAAATTTTGCAGTGGATCTCAAAATGTTTTGCGAGTTATTACTATTATAACATTGAAAAGTGCAATTTAACATTAAAAGCTATGTTATGGGGCAACTTTAATTGAAATATCTCGTAAAGTAATAAAGTTCTGAATATAATTATAAATGTTTTCATAGAATATTAAACTATTTAATCCAACTTTTTTTTTAATTTGCTTCTAAGAATTGCAGAATTCATTATCTAAATGAACTATATCAGATTTCGGTTGATGAGCTTATTTCAAAATGCACTTTTTATTATTTAATACACTTTCTGTACAACGAAGAGTTTCCGAGTTATCAGTGCACAGTGGTCCAGAATGCGAATTTAGCATGAATTTTAATTTTTTGCTAAAATTGAATGACTTAGCCTTACAACATATTTGGCAAAGTTATTGTACTTTACAAGGCCCTTCTTTTTGTTTAAACCGATGCTAGGGTGACTCTAAATTTAGCAATATTTAAACTAGAACTTTTTAACGGTTTGAGATATTGCTTTACTGTCTTCGATGAAGTTGTAGAGCAACACATTTTAAACAAATTTGCTGAAGTCATGCAAGCTCTAGCTTTTATATTTTCCATTGCACGAGAAATTCAAATGTAAGCGTTATGGTGTTCCTTAAAAAACGGTTTAATTTCTATAACTTTTGAAGTTTTTAATTTACGCTAAAGTACCCTTTGAACACTTTGGAACTTGTAGATTGTTTTGGGGCGCATAATTTGCTTTAAAACACTAACTACTTAACTTTTTTCGTTTTAAAGTTATAAGAACTTTTATATAAAATATATAACTTTCAAATAGAATTATCTTCGATTCGGGCACTGAACATTAAATACTGTTCCTTTCGTATGAAATAGCATGTTTTGTAGTACTGTTCACCAAAAAATAGCAAATACGATATTTTTTATATCTTGCAATATTTATTCAAAAAATAGTTTATTTTTAGTAAAAAGTATATATAACTTTCCAACAAGCGAAGCTAAACTTTCAATATATTAAGACAAATTATTCTCCTTCAAAATATCTGAAAGTATTTCTAAAGTGATCTTAATGAAAAATCAAAATTGCAAAAGTTATACAAAGAAAACCATTTTTTAAGAAACACCCTAAATTTTTTTGGTAAATTTCTTGTAAAATGAAAAGTACAGGACACAGAGTTTCAGTGTCTTCGACAAAGTGTTTTAAAATTTCATTTCCTTCAATTTTATGGAAGACAGCGAAACTCTATCTCGAGCCATTAAAAAGTTGATTTTCTGATTTTAAGAAATTTAGAGCTACCCTACCCACTATTTAAAATAATAGAAAAGTATTGTAAAGTGCAATATTTTTTATATTGTTCACCGTGAAAGTAATTTAAACATATTACAAAGAGTCAATCCATAAAAAAAACCAAATTTTCAATATAACTTTTTCAGTTTTCATTTTTTTCCAACCTATCCTTCATGTGGTTTTCAGAGTTTTTGAAGACGAACATTTTCTTCTAATACATCAAAACTCTAGCTTTTATTGTTCAGAAGATATAAGCACTTAATATTTCAAAAATAGATTTTTTATAAATCAATTTTATGAAATTTAAAAAAATATCTTATTCGCCATTTTTTGCTCAATTATAACTCTAATCATGACCTTATTTATAGTTCAAAAATAATTATCTTTTATTTGCCCCAAATGAGTGATATTTTTATTCCAAACTTTTCAACGGAAATAGCTAGATATATGGTGCCATGAAACAAATTATTTGCCGTGAAACAATCTTTACAGCAAAAGTTAAAGAAGAAATACCCTAAGCTCCGACTTTAAATTTGTTGTGCAATAAAAAGTATGACAGATAGAGCTTACATGTCTTTAGCAAACTTTTCCAAATTTTGTCGTTCTACAACTTCGCTGAAGGTCGTTTGGCTCTAGCTAGAATGATTTAAAAGTTAATTTTTTGATCTTGGTAAAATTAGAACCACCCTAACTGTTGTTTTAACAAAAAGAGGAGGCTCACAAACTACGAAAACTTCTCCAAAGACTTAATAAGGCTAAGTTGTTTAGTTTTAGTAAAATCTCAAAATTCCGAAAAAAATATATCGTGTTTAGCCAAAACAAAAAATAGATGTCAATTATTTTTTGCTAAGAATGCAAGATTTTTTTTTGGTTTGAATTCAAATTGTGGTTGTAAATCTAGCGTAATATGTGAAATGACTCAACTTTTTGTTCATTAAGATGCCATTTTTTCGCGAAATAAACGAAACGAACTATTTACAATGCACGGAAATGCTTCGTTGCAGAAAACGAGTAATGATTTCGTTCATCGTATGAGAATTTTCATTCCACCTAAGAATTTTTTTTCCAATGAGCATCAAATTCACAGAATAAAAATAGTTTACATAAATAAATATGTAAAATGACTCAACTTTTTGTTCATTAAGATGCCATTTTTTCGCGAAATAAACGAAACGAACTATTTACAATGCACGGAAATGCTTCGTTGCAGAAAACGAGTAATGATTTCGTTCATCGTATGAGAATTTTCATTCCACCTAAGAATTTTTTTTCCTATGAGCATCAAATTCACAGAATAAAAATAGTGAGAGTGGTAAAGAAATTGACCCAAACATGTTCACGTCGCTCACCCTCACCACCTCTTTTCAATGCTTGGGCATTATTTTAGTTTGATATAACTGTATTATTGAATTTCTTACCAGAAAATTTTAATATATATCTCGCTGTTTAAGGTAAAGCACCGAAACGCCTAGCTGGTAGTGTCTCTTATGTCGTTTTTTCTTGAAGCAAAACTGAGTCAGTTTCCAACCCCAACTGCTGTAAAAATGTATCAATAACAATATATATATATATAACAACTAAATCACAACTTCAAAACCGCTTTGAAATTTGTGGGAAATTATCATAGCGAGAAAATTGCCCATTTCAATATAAATGGCTAATTATGTTTTAAAATTTTTGTTTCTGGGTTTTTCAGTTTTTGATGACGCAAAAATCAAAAAAACTAGTTCGTTGAAATAGCTATTTTTAGTTGAAATAGTCAAGACAGAAATTCGTTTTTGTGTTTGTGGGGTTTTCCGTGTACTTATTGGTTAATTATACACAGTACAAGAGGTAGAGAGAACACAATCAAAATGAAGATTATAAAATATAGTGCTTTCAGAAATTGTAGATGGCATAATTTTTAATCGGTTGATGCATTCAAATTTGTTAGTAATTCAATTTGATTCAAAGATTCTTGCTGTATAAGATAATATTCTGTATTTTCCCGCATTTAATACAAATGACGATATAACACCTAATTCTCTTTAAATCTGTTGGTGTATAAAACGTACATTATGGCATTTAATTCAAGGCTACATTGTTGTGATGTTGAAAACAATTGAGGTAAATATTTACAATTAGTTTTTACAAAGAAAGTATGTTCCTGATGTTGAAAATAGACATAACATAAAGTAGCTCAAAGCGCGTGTAAACTTGTTGCACCTTTTGGAAATTTTATATCCTCTAAGTATTCCGATTGTTAAACAATTTAAAGAATGACATGAAATGAATACACAAATTATAATCTCGAACGACAGTCGACAGCAATAAAACTATGGAGCAAGTACGTTCGCCTCAAGTCGCTTTCGAGTTCGATTGTTTTGATTCCATAATGCCAACACCCCGATCAGAACGACATAACAGAAAGCTATCAAATTTATATCTCATGTTAATATTTATTACTCACTGTGTTGTCTTTGTGATATCCTAATCAGCAAGGCAAACAAACTTATATCAAGATTATATCTTCTGTTGATATCGTTGAACTGCTAATATGATATTAATGTGCTCATATAACGATGATGTTATAGTAAGTTATATATTCTCTCACAATTATCTTTGAACGCTAACGGTAAACTGTGAAGCGGCAAATGACCAGTAGGTTAAAGCCCCAATAAACAAAACAATCCATCAGTAGTGAATGATTGTTACATTACACAAATAACTATTTGCTATACGTCGTTATTCAACTTTTTAAAGCAAATTTTCGAAGTTTTCATTGATTTCCTAATATTTGCGTTTTCAACGTGGATATTCAAAGTTCCATGATTTTAGGAATAGATAGGTTTTAAATGCAAGTGGTCGAAAAACTTTTCAGTAAGGTGTTTGACTTACTTGGTTGTATTTTGGTTAATAGATTCCCTTTTTTCTGAGACACTCATCTGACAGACAATTTCGAATATGGGGCTTATGATTTCAATTTTGAAGCCTTTATTCAAAAAGTTTTGGAATCGTAAAGTGTTCAACAAGCTATTTTAAAGATTATAATTTTCATATAAAATTTATTTTGAAGAAGATGCAGGAAGCATCAAACACTCCAGATGAAGTAAAGAAAAGCGAATTGAAATAAAAAAGCATTTTATAAACTATTTGTTATGGTTTAGGCAAATGATTATATAACTAATTTTCGTTTTAATCTATTGTGCATATGGCGAAAACTAATTTTAAGAACTCAAAAAAATGATGGATATATACTGATTTCCACAATATCGTTATATATTTTGGGGATCTTCAGTCCGATTTCTCCAATTTATGCGGGTTTTTCATAAACAACCAAAACTTATCCAGTTTGTGGTGCGTTCTCCGAATTACCAAAGTATTGCATTTTTTTTTCATTTAAACTTTGCATAAAAATGTTTGAGTTTGCTTGATTGTTGTATCTTTTCATTTCATGTAAAATAAGTTTGACATTTTGCTGTTGAACTAACAATTGCTTTGAATGCGCATATGTTTTAATGTATCAGCTGTACTCGATGGTTCCTCTTAAAAAAATCATCGAGCTAACAAATTTCCGTAATAATCAAAATACTTGATTCATTTTGTAGACAGTTAAAAAAAATGAATAAGGCGACACTGTTCAAATTGTTGAAAGATTAATATTTGTGAGTAGCAGCATAAAGCAATCAATATTTCAAAATGGCCTTGAAATCTCTGAATATATACATATCCCAGCTGGTATTATTGTTTGCTCTTACAATTTAAATATGTGTCTTAGATAATGCCTGAAATAACTAAAAAATTTAATGTAAAAATATTGAATTTCCTCCTTAAAATTGAATAAAATTTAGAAAAGAAAATGTATTTTAGAAATCATGAAATATTCTACAATTCGTCACACCGAATAATCCTCAACTATTTCTCGAATTTTCTGATTATCGGTTAATATATTCGCAGTTAATAGATTGAACTACTGTAAAAGATTTATATTCCTGGGAATTTCTTAGGTGTGAGATAATTGTACTGGTTTTCTTAATCTTCCCCTTATTAAAATGCCAATAACGAAATCTCAAAAGTAACTTTACTTGAAATCTCAAAATGCAATATGTTTGTGAAATATCCGCTCAATGTTATCATATCGCATCGACATTATTTCTGGAAATCGTGTAAAACATGTTAACGTGCAAGAGAAGCGCCGAAGCGCATTATTTAAAATCTAAAAATAGCCCCACTTTCCTAATTTGAAAAGATATTATAAAGCTATTCAGTCTATCGTAATATAGGCAGCTGTAGTAGTGAGTAAAACTGTATGAAAACAAAGCGTATGGTACAAGGAAAACAAACTGTCCTTAGGCTTTGGCAAAGTTCAATGTGTGCGTCAGGCAACGTCTTCTGCATCTATAATCGTTTTGATCTTGACGGATGCGTGGAATGTTATGCTAACATTAAGCATCAGTCGAAAACAACGTCGTTGGTTCATGCAAAAAACTTCCTTATCAATCTCAGGATACCCAGGCTCAAAGCGCTATATCCACAAATAACAATCAGCGTGTCATATATTCACAATAGCAATCAGCCAGCATATGTATGCAATCATTTGACAAAACTATAAAAAGCTTTTGCTGCATGAAGCTTTTTGCTACCAAACGAAAAGCGCCTTATGTATGCTAGATTTTTCTATTCTTGTTCTATTTTTAGACCTGCACGCTAAATTTATTGGTACTATACAATAGGTAATACAGGCTATGTTGGGCGCGACAGAACCTAACAAAATGTGTTATAATATTGATAGAAGCCTATCTCAGGTTGTCACATTTTTGATATATACTAGAAGAATTTCTGTCATATTTTCTGTTATTTTACCAACTAACGAGACCAGAGTTATAACACAGGTTATTATGATAACAAAGTAACACAGTCTGTAATAATTTTGTTATTTCTTTCTGATCGGGACTTCTCGATAATCTAGTACATATTCGAGCGAACTCGAACGAAAATTTACTTTCGAGCTCGGTTCGAAATACATAATGCGAAACAAGCTCGAGTCGATAGAATTTTGATCGAATCGAGATGCGTAATGCCACGTCAGTTGTTGCTCTTATCCCGTACGAGTAACACCACCTCTGGACGATGGAATAAGAGCAATCGATTTTTGGCAACGTTAGGATTTGCATAGAAAAACTCTAGAAAGAGAACTGCGGAGACTTCATTTTTGATCGATTGGATTCGCGTTTAGCTGTCAAAAAACGAATCCAATCGAACATTACCTATCCTTATAACATTGGACGTGTTGCCATACAAGGCTGGGCATACGTTACCAAAAATGCTGCTTTTCTCTCCGTAGTTCTCTTTGTAGAGTTTTCTAGTTTTGCACACATAAGGGACTGAATCATATACGGTTAGTTTATAAATAGAGATGACACATGTATTGATGCATGTTTGAATCAGTTTTTGCTCTTATGTCGAACGCCTGAGATCATGGCTGTTGCGTCTGGACGCTACAATAAGCGGTAGACGCTATGTATTTTCAGCAGCGGTGGCACCGCACGCAGTTAAACCTTGTTCGATATTTTCGGGTAACGGCACGGTGTCACAGAATGATTTGCAAAGTGGGTTGGTTGGGTGGTTTAGATTGAGTTCTATACGGCAGTGTACGACTTGTGTGTGCTGCTTGAGATTTTGCGCTTGAAAAAAATAATTTATTTTTATGCATGCTTGTGCGTTGTAACTTGTCAAGCCATGTTTACGGCGCATTGTAGGCGCGTCGGGTAATGAGCCTATTGGCATAATGTTTCATATTTCGATTACATGTGATACGTTTTTAATCAGTAAGGCATCTAACAACATGCTTGTGTAGTTATTTCTAAAGCACTGTTCAGCAGCGTGGTATTTTATGTGGGAGTGTAATTGGAACGGAAACAATGACATTCCCAGCAGAACTTTTTAATTTCAAACAATTTTGTTTCGTACCACATAAAACTGAAAATTACAAAACAAAAACTTTCTGTATCATTAGCTGTTTAAGTGGGTGTTCTTCTTAGATTAAATTTTTTCCTTAATCGTGAAAAAATAGTTTTAACCAAAATTGTTCTCCACTAAGGAGAAATATAACATAGCACGGTGTTCCTAAAACCGTTTTTAACAAAAAATGACCATAAATTTGTCATACGGCATTCGAAAGATACAGTATCCAAGCGTCTTCTCAGTGAATTTCAAAATGATCCATCGAGAGATTCGAGAGAAATTGCGATTTGAAGTTTTATAACACGTTTCATAAGGCTACCAGCAAACACCCACGGGTTTGGTCCTATCTCTATAAACAAAAAAATATTTGTCTACTTATTTAGTACATGGCATTCGAAAGATATAGTAATCAAGTATATCCCCTGCAAGTTTGAAAATATTTCATTGACGGAATCGAAATTTATAACGGTTTAGATGTGGTATGTTGTCATAGATGGGTTTTCTACCAGACTTCAAGCGTGAATCCATGTTTGTCCATTGACTTTTAGATCGTTTATACGTGTCGCGGTTTTTAAAGGAAAACCTTACCATTTAATTTCATAAATATAATGTATAAAAGGTTTTACTTATATGGTGCACTGAAAAAATATGAAAATAGGGTTGTCTACCGAACGTTAAATATAATGTGTAAATTAAAAAAATGGATAAAAGTTGGCATGTTTAGTTCAAAAGGCCATATCTCAATGGTTTGTTGACCGATTCTAATTATTTTTTCATTATCGAACAAATAGACGTTTCATCGTTAATTTTTATTACGAAGAATATAAAATAGAGTTGCCTACTTCAAACAATAGATAACATAATTATCCTCTACTATATGTATTATCACTATTTAGTGAATATATTTATATTCAAAACGACGACCTATCAATTTCCATACATTAGTTGAATGCAACGAACGCAAACTACAAATCATGGAAAAATAAAACCATAAATTTAAAAAATATGGAGGTATTTGCTGATTCAGATCAATTTATGTTATATGATACGGTTTTTGTTGGAAATTTTGTACAATCGTGATTCGCTGGTTGGGTTGACAGATGTTAAAACTGGTCAAAGGGGATGTTATTAGCACAAGTTCATCTTCTCATATCTCTAACTATTGTCAGTTTTATTGTCGAATTGAACTTATCATGAGATTTTGACATTCAGATGTTTATACAGCAATTGCAATCAACTAGTTTATAAAAATGGATAGACCGCTATTTTTAATACAAAAATATTCACTAAATAATGATAATACATATAGTTGAGATATATGGTCCATTTATTGATGTAGATGACTCTATTTTATATTTTTCTTAATGAAAATTAACGATGAAACGTCTACCTGTTCAATGATGAAAAAATAATTAGAATCGGTCAACAAATCATTCAGATATGGCCTTTTGAAGTAAATATTCCAACTTTTATCCATTTTTTTAATTCACACATTATATTTAACGATTGGTAGACAACCCTATTCTAATATTTTTTCAGTGCACCATATAAATAACACCTTTTGTACATTTTATTTGTGTAATTAAATGGTAAGGTTTTCCTTTAAAAACCGCGACACGTATAAAGATTTGTTTCCTGCATTGTGGGTTCAGATCCCCAGAAATTTTTCGAGGTATTCTCGGTGACCGCAAGCCTGGTGGTGAAACACAGAATCCGATACGAGTGATAGCCAGTGCGAGAAAAAGCTTGGAGGAAAATTATTCGCGAGTGGTGTTATTTGGAAGTTTAAAATGAGGAAGCATTTACAGGAAGCGACCATACGAAAGGAAGTACAATTTTATTTTATTTTATTCATCATACTCTTACCTGGCATAGAAAAGGATGCAAAATTTTGAATGCGTCTACAGCAGAAGGTTTCCGTTGATTAGAATGATTGGGTGCTTGTGTGCCCTTCCACAATGATCTGAATTACATTAGAATGTCTTAATTGTAATTTTAGAATCATCTTAAATGTAATTTACAGGTACTTTTTGTGATAATTATTAACCCTCCGGAAGTCGCGCATATGGCCCACTGAACGAACAGCCGTTGGGGCCCTAAAACGCAATAACCAAAAATTAAATCCTTTTCTTATGTATTATTTGTAGTGGGTACTGGTCGATATTTTCATCTCCTTTGAAATAAGCTGTATTTTATGTTTCCTACTTGCTTTCTGCAAACTGAGATAACAAACGATAAATTCTAAATTTGGCGAACGAGTGTTATAAACGTGTGAATGCGACTTTTAGTACATTCCGGCGTTACGAAAATTTTCTTAATTTTTTTTCACAAAATGTGGAGGAAATGCGTTCCGGAACGTTCCGGAAGGTTTCTGTTTTCATGATCCTGTATTGCCTATTAGGACGTAGAAGTCCTATATGGATTTTTGTCGAAGGTGAGTTGTCTGTTGGTTGTATTTTTATGCGTTTTTTGTTTATATTACTACTAATTAACCAGATTCGCCAATTTTCTCTAATGTTTCAGAGTGCGAGTAAGGGCGCTATAACCCTGGCTCATTAGCCAGGGCAGGGCTAAATACTTCTGTCCCATCCCAGGAGCCTAGGACCAAAGGAGTGACATTAACCCTCTTAGCAAAGTCACTTCCAACGATTTATCAAACCCCCATCAAATTGAAACGGTTGTGTACGGTTGTCCACGTTTCTTCCTTATTCAAGGTTCAAAATAATACGTTGATTAAATTATTCATTGAACGAATAATTTGATTGCCGTATAATTTTGAATCATCTTTATTTTGTACGCTGCACAGTTGGCCTGGCCGCTTTAATGCTTGTGTCAAATTCAATATGTGCCACAAACATTAATAATGACAAGAAAAATTGTGGACGAACGTCCGCCATTTTCCAGGATCCCTACATGTATTGGCTGTGTATGTGTAGACTAGACTAGACTAGAAAAACCGCGACACGTATAAACGATCTAAATAGTCAATGGACAAACATGGATTCACGCTGGAAGTCTGGTAGAAAACCCATCTATGACCGCATACACATCCAAACCGTTATAAATTTCGATTCCATCAATGAAATATTTTCAAACTTGCAGACGATATACTTGATTACTATATCTTTCGAATGCCATATACTAAATGAGTAGACAATTTTTTTTTTGTTTATAGAGATAGAACCAAATCCGTGGGTGTTTGCTGGTAGCCTTATGAAACGTGTCATAAAACTTCAAATCGCAATTTCTCTCGAGTCTCTCGATGGATCATTTTGAAATTCACTGAGAAGATGCTTGGATACTGTATCTTTCGAATGCCTTATGACAAATTTATGGTCATTTTTTTTGTTAATAACGGTTTTAGCAACACCGTGATAGTGCATCTGGCATTGGCCTGCTAAGCCAAACCAAATGCTCCGATTTCATTAGTTCTCATCAGCTTAAAATGAGCTTCTTTTCTTGCGGGACATCACGCTTGACTAGGAGTTTCAATAATTGATATAGCACAGAGAACAGACATTCATGATCTAACAAAAATATTTAAAAAACGTGTGTAAATATTTGAATTAATATACGATAAACACTAGCGCTGCCAAATTAACTTATCCCAACTATCCATCAAATCCATTCCGGAACCGGTTCGAAATTTTGAATGGATTCAGTATGAAATCTTGCTCAAAGAAAACAACCGATTTCGACTCTATCCGTTCATGAATTTGAGCTGGAATTCATACTGGAAGTCCGAACCGGTTCCAGACTAGTTAGACTGGGTAGAGAAATAACCGCTGTCAATTCAGTCGAACTTAGCCACAGAAAAACATGACGACAGTAGCGCACCTGGTTTGGATATCCCAACTACCTTCGAAACCGTTAGAGATTTTGTACAAGTTGAAGCTGAAGATGGACATCTGTTCTCTGTGGATATAGTTATAGGGTTTGTGCACAAAACTGGCTTTAAAGAATTTTCTCCTTAACCTTCCGGCAGTCGCGCTAGTGCATTGAGTGCACGCTGCTCTGAAAATCTAGCAAAATCGTCTTAGAGCAGCTGCGGCTGCTCGTTCAGTGAGACATTTGCGCGACTTCCGGAGGGTTAATGGAGAAAAATGAAAGGGTTGTGTGCAGGTCACGACCACGGTAGAAAGCCCAACTCCTACCAGTAGAAGGCAATGGATTCTTCGCATTTCCTTTCAATCGTGGCCATATGAGCCTGTCTAGTCCTAGTGTTCTGTGTTATATTTATAACTAATTCGCTCTAGAATACGTATCTTTCGATTTCATTGCTTTCGTTTCTCTTAGTCTTGTATAAAACAGCCCGCAAAATCGATACAATAATCGAAATATCGCACGTTTGCTCTCTTCACGGATATGGTCGGACAAAGTATTCATTTTGTCGAGTAGTCGTTGACAGCCGGGTTGTCAAACATCAATTTAGTTATTAGATGCCAACGAAACGTGCACATATTTTATGCGATTGGATATATACAATCATATGTGGATTAATCTATATGAAATGGAAAAAAAACAGCGTTATATTTTACGAATACTTCAAACATTTTACATCGTTTGTCATCTTATTAAAAGTATGCACAGTTTTTCTGCACATATATGAAAGCTAAAAAGAACTACTTAGACAGTGCTAAACCATGCATTCATTTAAAAATTTATTTATTGCGCATTTAAACAATTGCTTTGAAACCTAATTTTGTTGAGTCGATAAGGTTCAACTTCGAGTTAAATTACAGTATATTTCTTTCATTTTCTTTAAATGACTTAAAATTAGCGAATAGTTTAGTTAACTTTTTTTCGATTGTCGCTTTACCATTTCGATAAATGCATACCGTTTTAAACAACAGCCAGTTCGGTGCCAGGGGCCATGTATAAATGACGTAGCACTTTATGGGGTAGAGGGGTGTAGCAAATTTGTGACGATGTGTGACGAGGAAGAATATTGTGACAAAATGCTACGAGGGGAAGGGATCCCGATCAGAAAGAAATAACAAAATTATTACAGACTGTGTTACTTTGTTATCATAACAAGCTGTGTTATAACCCTGGTCTCGCTAGTTGGTAAAATAACAGAAAATATAACAGAAATTCTTCTAGTATATATCAAAAATGTGACAAGGTGAGATAGGCTTCTATCAACATTATAACACATTTTGTTAGGTTCTGTCGCACCCAACATAGCCTGTATTACCTATTGTAAAGTACCAATAAATTTAGCGTGCAGGTCTAAAAATAGAACAAGAATAGAAAAATATAGCATACATTAAAGCGCTTTTCGTTTGATAGCAAAAAGCTTCATGCAGCAAAAGCTTTTTATAGTTTTGTCAAATGATTGCATACATGCTGGCTGATTGCTATTGTGAATATATGACACGCTGATTGTTATTTGTGGATATAGCGCTTTGAACCTGGGTATCCTGAGTTTGATCAGGAAGTTTTCTGCATGAACCAACGACGTTGTTTTCGACTGATGCTTAATGTTAGTATAACATTCCACACATCCGTCAAGATCAAAACGATTATAGATGCAGAAGACGTTGCCTGACGCACACATTGAACTTTGCCAAAGCCTAAGGACAGTTTGTTTTCCTTGTACCATGCGCTTTGTTTTCATACAGTTTTACAGTGGGGCTATTTTTAGATTCTAAATAATGCGCTTCGGCGCTTCTCTTGCACGTTAACATGTTTTACACGATTTCCAGAAATAATGTCGATGCGATATGATAACATTGAGCGGATATTTCACATACATATTTAACGGAGAATACGACAAATGTTATTTATAATTCTAAAAATATTCAAAGAAACAAATACTAAAGTTTTACTTTTACTTTTGAGATTTCGTTATTGGCATTTTAATAAGGGGAAGATTAAGAAAACCAGTACAATTATCTCACACCTAAGAACAGTAGTTCAATCTATTAACTGCGAATATATTAACCGATAATCAGAAAATTCGAGAAATTGTTGAGGATTCTTCGGTGTGACGAATTCTAGAATATTTCATGATTTCTAAAATACATTTTCTTTTCTAAATTTTATTCAATTTTAAGGAGGAAATTCAATATTTTTACATTAATTTTTTTAGTTATTTCAGGCATTAACTAAGACACATATTTAAATTGTAAGAGCAAACAACAATAACGGCTGGGATATGTATACATTCAGAGATTTCAAGGCCATTTTGAAATATTGATTGCTTTATGCTGCTACTCACAAATATTAATCTTTCAACAATTTGAACAGCGTCGCCTTATTCTTTTTTTTAACTGTCTACAAAATGAATCAAGTATTTTGATTATTACGGAAATTTGTTAGCTCGATGATTTTTTTAAGAGAAACCATCGAGTACAGCTGATACATTAAAACATATGCGCATTCAAAGCAATTGTCAGTTCGACAGCAAAATGTCAAACTTATTTTACATGAAATGAAAAGATACAACAATCAAGCAAACTCAAACATTTTTATGCAAAGTTTAAATGAAAAAAATTGCAATACTTTAGTAATTCGGAGAACGCACCACAAACTGGACAAGTTTTGGTTGTTTATGAAAAACCCGCATAAATTGGAGAAATCGGACTGAAGATCCTCAAAATATATAACGATATTGTGGAAATCAGAATATATCCATCATTTATTTGAGTTCTTAAAATTAGTTTTCGCCATATGCACAATTGATTAAAACGAAAATTAGTTATATAATCATTTGCCTAAACCATAACAAATAGTTTATAAAATGCTTTTTTATTTCAGTTCGCTTTTCTTTATTTCATCTGGAGTGTTTGATGCTTCCTGCATCTTCTTCAAAATAAATTTTATATGAAAATTATAATCTTTAAAATAGCTTGTTGAACACTTTACGATTCCAAAACTTTTGAATAAAGGCTTCAAAATTGAAATCATAAGCCCCATATTCGAAATTTTCTGTCAGATGAGTGTCTCAGAAAAAAGGTAATCTATTAACCAAAATACAACCAAGTAAGTCAAACACCTTACTGAAAAGTTTTTCGACCACTTGCATTTAAAACCTATCTATTCTTAAAATCATGAACTTTGAATATCCACGTTGAAAACGCAAATATTAGGAAATCAATGAAAACTTCGAAAATTTGCTTTAAAAAGTTGAATAACGATGTATAGCAACTAAACGGTTATTTGTGTAATGTAACAATCATTCACTACTGATGGATTGTTTTGTTTATTGGGGCTTTAACCTACTGGTCATTTGCCGCTTTACAGTTTACCGTTAGCGTTCAAAGATAATTGTGAGAGAATATATAACTTACTATAACATCATCGTTATATGAGCACATTAATATCATATTAGCAGTTCAACGATATCAACAGAAGATATAATCTTGATATAAGTTTGTTTGCCTTGCTGATTAGGATATCACAAAGACAACACAGTGAGTAATAAATATCAACATGAGATATAAACTTGATAGCTTTCTGTTATGTCGTTCTGATCGGGGAGAGGTTGAAATTCGCCGAAAAAAAGCTACGTCATTTGTGTACGGCCCTAATGGGTTGGGTTACGATATGGGTCGAGCTAACTAGGTCTCAACATTTTCAGTACGCACAAATTTTAATCTTTTATGCGGAACGAGTACCTAAATAAATCGAAATGAGCAAATGTGCCTTTGTAAATATACCGAGCTTCAAGGTGTTCCACGAAGCTCAAAACAATCGGCTTTCCAAATTTGAGAATCGTCGATTTGTTTTTTTGTCAGTTTATGAACTAGTGTCGCAAAAAGGAAAGGTACTAGTTTCATCGCAACGGCATGCTCTCAACTAGCACTGAGTGCCGTAACTCTCAAGTTGTGTAGTACACAGCGCACTGCATAATTTAAATATATATGTCGGCTACTGCTATCGTCTCCGCTTCGACGTTCGAGCAGAGAATGAGCTCGCCCTAGAAATGCTGAAAATATGTATCCAAGGATGATGTCATCAGTGAAATCAATACAGCCAATCAGAGCCATGGAATGGAGACATCAAGAGCGCTTGGCCGCTGGATGCCTAGACCTGTCGTCGTTCCCACCCCCAGCGGTAGCAGTGCCAAATGCAGCACTCATCGCAGCGCATTGTCAACATGCCTGACTGTTCTTTACGGCCTGACGTTCGATATTCTTTAAATAGTCAAGGATGACGTCATTCATAGAAGCGTAGTGTGCTTGGTGCTCAAATCAGTCGTACGAAACGCAATAGACCCGGTGTTACTTGTCTGGCAAAAGAAAAACAACTGATTCAAACAGGCACGCGGCACATTTATTTATAACTTTTCGTGTTCGTTTGAGTCACTAAGGTGCTCCCTATAGACGACTCTGCCGGGGATGGATTGACTGATTTATGGGAGTTTTCACGTTTTCCAAGATCTATTCATTTTTGCTTGTTTTCCAATAGTGTGCTATTGAAATACAAAAACACTATAGAAATAAAACAAAATTTCAGTTAATTCAGAATTGTTTGGTGATAACCAGACGGAAATCCGGTTATGAATAACAAAGTTATTAGCGTTCAAAATAGTGACGCAAAAACGTGACATCGTTTGATTTTAGAATGACACCCCACCCCAGATAGTGTAGTAAGATATTTTCAATGTCAAAAATAGTTTTTACCGAAATTATTCTCCACTAAGGAGAAATATAGCATATAAAAATTCATGCCATGTTATAAGCGTCACTGGACTTTAAATTGTTATCCCAGTTTTTCCAGTCAGGGTACCTGTCCTGCCTTGTGTATTTAAACACAGTTCTAACCGCGTTTTAAATTAAATAACGGTCATTAATCGATCAAGAAATATTTAACCTAAAGATTATTTACCTAAGTTCATTAGCACATTTCAAATTTCCTTTTTCGTGAGCAAACTGTATATTTCCGTTGGCGGGTGTGGGCTTCCTCATCACAGTTCTCAATATCCCGGTCAAACCATTCGGAATTTGATTCGGAATCCTGAATGGAGTCAGTATGGATTCCAGCTCAAATGCAACAACCGATTCTGAAACCGATTGAGTCGGAATCGGAGTTGGAATTCATACTGACTCCATTCAGAAATCCGAAGCGGTTCCGGAATGAGTTTAATTGGGATGGAGCTTTACTTTTGAATATATCTCGCGTGTTTTTTTAGAAGTGTCGATAAGCATGCTGTCAAAATTTACTTTGAGCGAAAATTCTGGACAAACCATAACTCGTCTAGAATGTATGTTAACATTTTATGAAAGAGAAAAGTTTGTTACTCTGATTTATCATCGGCGATTAATGGTTTGCCCAGAATTTCCTCTTAAAGTGACATTATGCTTATTGGCCCATCTCAAAAAACACGCGAGGTATTTTCTGAACTGACCGGCCTATTTTTACTAGATGGATCAGCTAAATAATGCCAATCAGCTAGTGCGATACTTGATTAATTGAAATAATATTGTGCTTGCTGTAATAAATCAAAATATCGGCACAACCGATTTGACATTGGCCTCGTGCTTTACACTGCAACTTTGCGTTGTTTTACTTTCAGTGTATAAAAAACGCTGTCACCGCAGACAAATATTGCAGATATTTAAAAACATGGACCAATATATATATATATGCTGACGTTACACTTCTTCAATCTTGGTGTCTTATAAACAAATACTATTAATTTATTTAGTCTACTTCCTCAAGTGATACAACCAGAGTTACAAGGACATCCTCTAGAAACTAGAGAACGAGATAAATGCGTTAGTATGTAACGGAATGGACTATGATTCATTCATGGAGACGGGGAATACTTTGAACTTTTCTCGATCGGAAAAGCGGCCCGGAAGTGATTTGCAAGCTTCTAAAAAGGAATCGAGAGTCATTAAATCGTGTCGCTGCTAGGAAAGGTTCAAAGGGATATGGGGCAACGCCATTTTCGCAACCAACTTAGATTCAGGGAAAACTTTACGAGAGTAGTAATTTCTGCTGAATCAGTCGAAGAGTTAATTCAGTCTCCGGAAAAGTGGAAAGAGTCGGAATCAAATTTCTGAGCACACTGCATGACGGTTTTGGAATCAGCACTAAACGAAGATATTTTAATTCTAGTCTACCTTTCAAATCATCCTACGGCACCCAAAGCATACAAAAATAAACTGTAAAAATAAGGCCATTACAAATCTTTTTTTTTTAAATTGTCACCCCCCACCCTTCAAAATCGCTGGAAAAATTCAGGGGGCAAATAATTTTTTTTAAATAACCTCAATTAAAAAAATTGTCACTTTTTAAAAAACGAACTGTTCAAGTACACGAGAATGTAAATACAAACAATAAAAAAAATAGGCCGTCGCAAATCTTTTTGCCTTTCTCATATAAAGAAAGGCTATGCAATCACTGTAAAAATCGACTTTTTAACGGAGGCCTGGAGGGCCGAGTGTCATACACCATTCGATTCAGTTCGTCGAGATCGGCAAATGTCTGTGTGTGTATGTATGTGTGTGTGTATGTGTGTGTGTCATTTAAACTCACACAATTTTCTCAGAGATGGCTGAACCGATTTTCGCAAACTTGGTTTCATATGAAAGGTATAACGCTCCCATAAGCTGCTATTGAATTTTTAGTTGATCCGACTTCCGGTTCTGGAGTTACGGGTTGAAGAGTGCGGTCACACAGCAAATTCCCATATAAACTGGTACCACCATGATGTTAAAATGATGTAAAACATATTAAAATTGATGTAACATTACTCTAGTTTGCGGGTCTGGATCACTAATGATCAATCAAAGCAGCTTTGACCACATTGGCCACCTATGACAGTTCATGACGCCCCCGGGGAACCCGCCAAGTTCCTAAGTTTATATCACACCCATTCCCCAACGAATTCTCTACCGATTTTTACAAACTTGATTTCAAATGAAAGATACAGTAATACCATTGACTGCTGCTGAATTTCATTCTGTTCTGACTCTTGCTTCCGGAGTTACAGGGGTGTTAGTAAGGATACACTGGAATTTCCCATATAAATCGGTACAATCGTAATACCTCAGAGGCTAAAAACTATTGAAATGGTCACCAAATTACTTCTAATCGCAGATCTAGATAACTGATTGCCAATCAAACATTCTTTGAATATATTGTCCACTATCGACGATTCCGGAAGTCCGGAATTCCGGGCATATTCCACAATTAAAGTCACATCGGTTCTTCGGTGATGACTGAACCGATTTTCTCAAACCAAGTCTCAAATGGAAGGCAAAATATGCAGCTGAGTATTGCATCAGAGCCCCTCCGCCCCCCTCCCCCCGCCTTGCCCTTACATCTCCCTCCTTCATCACTACCGTCCCCTTGGACCACCCTCACGCCCACATTTCCTTCATCCACCCCGTACACCAAAATAAGATGAAGGATTTCTGACGCATCCTCCACTCCCACTCTACTAACCCCCCATTCCCTCCACTTTTAAACCTATTCCACCAACATTGCAAAATATAATCACATGAAGATAACATTGAACTCATGCTGATTAAGCTAATTAAATACTATTCTTTTGCCTTTCTCATATAGAAAGGTTACGCAATTGCTCCAAAAACCGACTTTCTAACCGAGGCCCGGAGGGCCGAGTCTCATATAACATTCGACTCAGTTCGCCGAGATCGCAAAATATCTGTGTGTATGTATGTGTGTATGTGTGTATGTATGTATGTATGTATGTATGTATGTATGTATGTATGTATGTATGTATGTATGTATGTATGTATGTATGTATGTATGTATGTATGTATGTATGTATGTATGTATGTGTGTATGTGCGGATTTGTTAACAAAATGTCCACATCGGTGTTTTGGAGATGGCTGAACCGATTTTTACAAACTAAGATTCAAATGAAAGGTATACTATTCCCATAGGTTGCTATTGAATTTGATTTTCAACCGACATCTTGTCCCAGATTACGAGTTGAAGAGTATGGTTACAAAACAAAATTTGTTGATTTGTCCACATCAGTTTCTTAGAATTTTCTGAACCGATTTTGACAAACTTGATTTTAAATGGAAGGTCCATCAGCTGCTGTTGAATTTTGTGTGGATCCGAGTTCTGGTTCCTGAATTACAGAGTGACACGTACGATCACGCAGCAAATCTCGATTCTAACGAATTCTGCGATGAATGTAAAAAGGTGAAATTTTTGCCTTTCTCAATAGAAAGGTATTGCAATTGCTCCGAAAACCGACTTTTTAACGGAGGCCCGGAGGGCCGAGTGACATATACCATTCGATTCAGTTCGTCGAGTTCGGCAAATGTCTGTGTGTGTATGTATGTGTGTATGTATGTATGTGTGTATGTGCGTATGTGTGTGGATGTTACCAAAAATGTCACTCATTTTTCTCAGAGATGGCTGAACCGATTTTGACAAACTTAGTCTCAAATAAAAGGTGCAACGTTTCCATAGGCTGCTATTGAATTTCTAATGGATCCGACTTCCGGTTCCGGAATTACAGGGTGATGAGTACGAACACGCAGAAAATGTCGATTTTAATAAATTCTGCAATGAATGCATAGAGGTGAAATTTTTTCGAAAATATGACCACAACTGCTTCGATTTGTAGTATTAGGTCACTAACATCCATTCATTCCGGAAGCCCCAGCGGAAGTATCTAAATTCAGAATAACAGTCACATCGGTTTCTCGGAGATGGCTAGACCGATTCGACTAAACTTGGCCTCAAATGAAAAGTATTGCGTCCCCGTAAATGGCTAGTTAATTTTATCCCGATCCGACTTCCGGTTCCGGAGTTATAGGTTGTGGCGTGCGATCACATAGCAAATTGTGAGTCAAACCGATATTCCGATGAAAGCAAAAAAGGTAAAAATTTCGCTAAAATGTCTCTCAAACAACTTAAATTTGCTGTTCTAGGTCACCGACGGCCAACCAAACTTTCGCTCACTACATTGACCACCATAGACGGTTCCGGAAGTGCTCGGGAAAAGCGGCCATCTTTCAAAATTTACGAACTCACATCAGTTTCCCGGAAATGGTTGGGCCGATTTTCACAAACTTAGTCCCAAATGATAGCTATAATATCCCCAAAGATGTTTATAAAATTTCGTACGGATCGCTTATATAGGGCCGGAAATATAGACTAAATCGTTCGGTCACATATGAAATTTCCATATAAGCCGGAGATCAATTTTTTTTTTTCAAAGGGGGGACCCCATGAAATTTCAGAACTCGAATTCGTATTTTTGATGCCAAACATCTTTAAAATGCATGAAACGTCGAGATTTTATGTTATCCCGAAAAAATTTTTTTTTGTAAAAATCGACTTTTTGGGACTTTTTGCCTTTCTCATATAGAAAGGTTATGCAATCACTCTGAAAAACGTCAACCTAATCCCGGCCCGGAGGGCCGAGTGTCATATCCCATTCGACTCAGTTCGTCGAGATCGGAAAAAGCCTGTATGTGTGTTTGTATGTGTGTATGTGTGTATGTGTGTATGTATGTGTGTGTGTATGTGTGTGTATGTGTGTGTATGTATGTGCGTATGTGTCAAATAATGTCACTCATTTTTCTCAGAGATGCCTGGACCGATTTGCCCAAACTTAGTCTCAAATGAAAAGTGCAACCTTCCCATCGGCTGCTATTGAATTTTGGATCGATCGGAATTCTGGTTCCGGAATAACGGGTTTCAGAGTGCGGCCACACAGAAATTTCTCATAAAAACTATAGGAAAAATTAAAAATAGAATTTTTATTTTTGATGCTAAATGTATTCAAGGTGCATAAAACGTCGAGATTTGATGCAAACACGAAAAAAATTTGACGAAGATTCACTTTTTTGGATTTTGCACATTTTTGCCTTTCTCATATAGAAAGGTTATGCAATCACTCTGAAAAACGTCAACCTAATCCCGGCCCGGAGGGCCGAGTGTCATATCCCATTCGACTCAGTTCGTCGAGATCGGAAAAAGTCTGTATGTGTGTGTGTATGTGTGTGCCGGTGGCCACTGGTTTTATATGACGGGAGCAGGGTGGATTTTCCTTACAGACGGAAGCTATTTCGTTTTCTTTCGCACAAATATCGCACAGATTTTCGAATACTTGATATGTCTTTACTTATCCGACTGACCTAATGCGGCCGGGCGAGGGCTATCACAAACAACTGACTTCTTACGACTCACTTATCCGATACGCGAACGCCTTCTATCCGTGCGGTCACTAACTGACTTAATACGACTCGCGCACGCCTTCTATCCGTGCGGTCACTAACTGACTTTTGACGACTCACTTCCACGACTGACCTCTTCGACTTGCTTATCCGACTTACTTCTTCGCCAGCGCGCCTGTTGCGCGTGCGAACGCTAATTAACTTTCCACGACTGACTTCTTCTAATCTGACGCAAAAGACTTTTATCATTTCGTCTGTGTAGACTTCTCTCTGAGAGAGTCTCAGACCTAAACAAAACATTCTTTCCACGCTCGCGAGAGTAAAGACCCCGGTGGATGAATCAGTAGTTCACTATGACTCATACTCGGAAGCCTTTACTTTCTATAATAGCGTCGCCGTCTGCTGCTGGCAGCAACAAACTGTGTTTAATTAAACAAAGTGTTTATTCTTTTCCGTAAGCGTATGGCTTGGAAAACGCGAGTGCATCAAAATATCAGCTTAGCTTAAGGCTGTAGCTGGTGATGTAACCCAGGAAATTAGCTTCCATGGTGCACCACTTGGAGAAATTTTCCAGGGTTGATGCTGGCCGAAAATTATGGGCGCTGCATGTGTGTATGTGTGTGTGTATGCATGTGCGTATGTGTCAAATAATGTCACTCATTTTTCTCAGAGATGGCTGGACCGATTTGCCCAAACTTAGTCTCAAATGAAAGGTGCAACCTTCCCATCGGCTGCTATTGAATTTTGGATCGATCGGAATTCTGGTTCCGGAATTACGGGTTTCAGAGTGCGGCCACACAGAAATTTCTCATAAAAACTATAGGAAAAATTAAAAATAGAATTTTTATTTTTGATGCTAAATGTATTCAAGGTGCATAAAACGTCGAGATTTGATGCAAACACGAAAAAAATTTGACGAAGATTCACTTTTTTGGATTTTGCACATTTTTGCCTTTCTCATATAGAAAGGTTATGCAATCACTCTAAAAAACGTCAACCTAATCCCGGCCCGGAGGGCCGAGTGTCATATCCCATTCAACTCAGTTCGTCGAGATCGGAAAAAGTCTGTATGTGTGTGTGTATGTGTGTATGTATGTGTGTGTGTATGTGTGTGTATGTGTGTGTATGTATGTGCGTATGTGTCAAATAATGTCACTCATTTTTCTCAGAGATGGCTGGACCGATTTGCCCAAACTTAGTCTCAAATGAAAGGTGCAACCTTCCCATCGGCTGCTATTGAATTTTGGATCGATCGGAATTCTGGTTCCGGAATTACGGGTTTCAGAGTGCGGCCACACAGAAATTTCTCATAAAAACTATAGGAAAAATTAAAAATAGAATTTTTATTTTTGATGCTAAATGTATTCAAGGTGCATAAAACGTCGAGATTTGATGCAAACACGAAAAAAATTAGACGAAGATTCACTTTTTTGGATTTTGCACATTTTTGCCTTTCTCATATAGAAAGGTTATGCAATCACTCTGAAAAACGTCAACCTAATCCCGGCTCGGAGGGCCGAGTGTCATATCCCATTCGACTCAGTTCGTCGAGATCGGAAAAAGTCTGTATGTGTGTATGTATGTGTGTGTGTGTATGTGTGTGTATGTGTGTGTATGTGTGTGTGTATGTATGTTCGTATGTGTCAAATAATGTCACTCATTTTTCTCAGAGATGGCTGGACCGATTTGCCCAAACTTAGTCTCAAATGAAAGGTGCAACCTTCCCATCGGCTGCTATTGAATTTTGGATCGATCGGAATTCTGGTTCCGGAATTACGGGTTTCAGAGTGCGGCCACACAGAAATTTCTCATAAAAACTATAGGAAAAATTAAAAATAGAATTTTTATTTTCGATGCTAAATGTATTCAAGGTGCATAAAACGTCGAGATTTGATGCAAACACGAAAAAATTTGACGAAGATTCACTTTTTTGGATTTTGCACATTTTTGCCTTTCTCATATAGAAAGGTTATGCAATCACTCTGAAAAACGTCAACCTAATCCCGGCCCGGAGGGCCGAGTGTCATATCCCATTCGACTCAGTTCGTCGAGATCGGAAAAAGTCTGTATGTGTGTGTGTATGTGTGTATGTATGTGTGTGTATGTGTGTGTATGTGTGTGTATGTGTGTGTATGTGTGTGTATGTATGTGCGTATGTGTCAAATAATGTCACTCATTTTTCTCAGAGATGGCTGGACCGATTTGCCCAAACTTAGTCTCAAATGAAAGGTGCAACCTTCCCATCGGCTGCTATTGAATTTTGGATCGATCGGAATTCTGGTTCCGGAATTACGGGTTTCAGAGTGCGGCCACATAGAAATTTCTCATAAAAACTATAGGAAAAATTAAAAATAGAATTTTTATTTTTGATGCTAAATGTATTCAAGGTGCATAAAACGTCGAGATTTGATGCAAACACGAAAAAATTTGACGAAGATTCACTTTTTTGGATTTTGCACATTTTTGCCTTTCTCATATAGAAAGGTTATGCAATCACTCTGAAAAACGTCAACCTAATCCCGGCCAAATTTTTTTTTCGACTCGCATAAGGTTTCTGGATTTTAACAGGGGCGTAGTTGATGGTTTACGGAGAGGGGTTACACCCCCCCTCTACTGTTCACTCCCTCCTTTAAAAATCTCCTTAAATCACCCCTCAGACCACCACCACATACCCCTCCCTTTCAACCCCATCATCTTTAAACCACCACTATATTACAACCCAAGTAGCAATTGCAACTTGTTGAAAGTTTGAAATGTTACACAACTGCTACACAATCTTTTTTATTGTTTGATATATTTGAAAAGAATTTCCACGGGTTTTTAAACTGATTGTTCAACTATGTAACTATAGAGCTGGCCAATAGTGTTAAGTATGCAAACATCAATAACAGTTGTGAAACTAATGAGAAACTTTGCTAACTTGCACAAACAGTTTAACAAGTTGCAAATGCCTCTTTGTTTGTCATTCCACCCTAAAACACAACTGTCCAACTACCGAGTGCTCGACAAATGTCACAGCTATTGTTTTCATTATTTTGCTGCAATTAGGAACATGTTGCACAACATACAAACAAAGTGCGCTTTTTCCATAACATAGTTGTAACCTAGAGAGTTTCAAATACTATACAGTAACAAAGCGTGCTACTTGGGAAAGCATACCAATTTAAGCTGGGGAGTCGTTCGTTCATGGGACTTTCGCCCTCCTCACATACCCATCCCCGCATGACAAAATGAGTTAGCAAGCAGATAACATTGATCTAATGCTGATTAGGCTAATGGAGTATGATATTTTTTTGTTTCAAGTGTTTCACCGTCGACACGTAGCTCATCAAGTTCGTGGCTGGCATGCCATTGTGTATAAGTGCAAAGTGTACTAAGAATGTAATGGACATTTCCACAATTATGTTGAACATAAAAAGCCTCCGTGCCATAGTTTAGAGAAATGAGAAAGGCACAATTGCACCGCTAGGTGGATTAAAACAGGTTTTTCAGTTCAATATTACCGTGGCTGTTTTTTCTTCTTCAAAATTTTAGAACTCGAATAATGAATTTTCCTGTATATAGTTGTCATGTGATGTACAATAATAAAATGTAATATATGCATTTAAAAGCTTTTAATGAATATAAACAACGCACACATTCTCGTGATTCATGATTGAGAAAGGCACAATTGCACCGCTAGGTGGATTAAAATAGGTTTTTAAAAATTATGTCACCCCTCCCCCTTCAAAATCGCTGGAAAAAATCAGGGGGCAAATATTTTTTTTAATAACCCCAATTAAAAAAATTGTCACTTTTTATAAAACAATAATAGCGATCATAGAGTTTTGCTTTTCGTCATTGAAAACTATTCTAGTAGTTTTGGAAATTGCCATCCCATGATTTTTTTATTTTGACCAAGAATGGTCAATATGGTAGTTAGTTTACTGTTCGCGGAAGGAAGGACCCGCCCGTGAATTCTCAAACAAACATCTAATGGCAAGGCTAACAGACCGACTTCTGAATCGATTCCATTTTAAGGGGTTATATACAAAGTTGTGGCGAAAAAGAGAGCTAAGTTCGTGATTTTGTTTTATGCACGAATTTTTTTTTTTGAAAAAGCAAAAGACAGCTCGTTGGTAGTGCTATCGAAGTTCGAAAAAACAAGTTGAATTAAAAATAATATTGAAGGTTTGCGGAGTTATGGCTCATCCCCCGTAGCGAGTTTTTTTGGCAGAGGTTTGCGGTGAACGCTCTTCAAGTCGATCCGCTCAACTGCAATCAAAAAAGTAAAAAGATTATTGAAGAAAAATGTATTGTGGGGTACTTGAACGGATTGGTTTCCCAATAACAATTTTTTCCTGTAAATAAAACGTGTTAACCAAAAAAATGAGTTTTGGGGTGTTCAAAATTGTAAATAAAAACTCATCGCAAAGAATCAAAATTTTTTGGATAAAAAAGTACACGAGAAAGTAAATACAAACAATTCAAAAAAAAAATTAATGAAAATCGGATGAATAGTTTTTGCGATATCACGTTCACCGCAACGGTACTTTTCAAACAACTTAGTTTCGAGACAATTGCGTTTAAAGTTATGTGTTAACTTCATACGCGGAAGAACCAGCGCGCTGCGATCGGCTATAGTTGAAATCTAGTGCTCCGATCTGGATGAAATTTCACACAGATATTTTCAAAAGTATGTACTTTCAGAATGTTCAATAATTTTTTTTTCGTTTTTTAATGTAGAATACATTTAAGGTTTCAATATAGGGGTCCCGTTTCAAAATATCGGCTGCGGCGCCGCGTCAGATTTTGAACGTTAATAACTTTTATCATACTTAACAGAATGATTTGATTTTTAGGCCAATTTGTTGCAAATATGTTCCTCTATGCTGTATTAAAATTTGAAGTATGTATAACATGTACTAATAACAAAAAAAATGTGTTTTGAAAAATCTTTCGAAAACGACTCGGAAAAGTGAAAATTTTCAGCCCATCCCGCACAGAGCCGTCGTTATGGTAGACCAACCGAACAATAAAATAATGAAAAGTTTATATATAGGTCCACTACATGTTTGTTCGTATGGTTATTCGCATTGGGTTGCTTGACGAGAGCACTTGGTGGGGGAAAGACGGCATATTCCTTTGGTTAGGCCATTAGAAGCCGGACGGAAAGGAAAGGCTCATGCACGGCACGAGAACGAGCGAGAAAGCGATAGTAGTGCATATTAGCGCGATTATATAAATATCTGTCGGTCGGTTTTTCTCATCATTCGTATTCGTTCAAGCACGCCAGTCCACCAAAGAAAAGCAGTTGGCGATGACGGAAAAAGTGCCCCAGCTACTGGTGACTCATCGCAACCCGATCAGGAACTGTCGCCCTGCAAGAATTTCGCCCCAACTAAAGGGCAACAGAGTAGGTTATCGTTCCAGCGTCTGGGTCGTGAGATTGTGCAGGACTGCAAAGTCGAGCTACGCTTACAAAGCTCAGTCGTAATGATGCCCCGAGAAGCCAACGATGCCTACTTGGTCGGTTTGTTCTAGAATGCAAAATAGTGCTTTCTAGCTCACCGTGTCCGCGGGGAGTGCGCCTGAATTATGCTCCCGCAATAAAACAATAAACGGTTCTTTACAGGACCAATTAATTGTGTTCTAATAAGAGTTAAACTGAAATTTACATTTTATGGTGTATAACAAATAATTTTCAGAAAGCAATATAAGAAATACGATGTGTGGAAAGAAAGAAAGAGAATTTAAATTATCCTCTCTCGCTCGTTTTCGTGCACTGCTTTTCCATTCCTTTCTGCTGCTACTACCATCATAACTAAAACGAATGTGCGTGTTCCCCCACCAGCTCATGACCAGTGTTGCCATTATTTTATTGATCCTCTCTAGTATTGATAAAATATAGAACGTGCAAAGTACACTAGTCGCATGCTTTTATTCGAACTTTTTGGCAGCCTCCGTTGATTAACTGCATAAATCGATTTGTTTGTGCAGCTCCCTGCTAGTAGCAAACTAAATAGCCTTTATCAGCGCTAACAAATAACACGAAAGAATTTAAATTTGTGAAAATCTTTTCCTTCCTTCTTTTCAAATCTGCAACATTCTTTGAAAATATTGTTTGAATGTTGTTATTGAAAAGCTGAACATGCAAGTTTGCTAGCACTGGCCACTAGATTGAAGGCGATGGAAAGACAGAATATTCGTTTTGGTTATGCTAGTATTGGTAGCCAAACGGAAAGGAAAGGCGCAGGAATGGCACGAAAACGAGCGAGAGAGCGATAGTAGTGCTTTCTCGTGTGTTCATATATGAATATTGGTCGTTCGGTTTTTCTCATCATTCGTATTCGTTCAAGCACTAGCAAGCAGCCAGTCCACCGAAGGAAAGCAGTTGGCAATAGCGACGGACGGAAAAAGTGCCCCAGCTACTGGTGACTCATTGGAACTGTCGCCCTGCAAGAATTTCGCCCCAACTAAAGGGCAACAGAGTAGGCTATCGTTCCAGCGTCTGGGTCGTGAGATTGTGCAGGACTGCAAAGTCGAGCTACGCTTACAAAGCTCAGTCGTAATGATGCCCCGAGAAGCCAACGATGCCTACTTGGTCGGTTTGTTCTAGAATGCAAAATAGTGCTTTCTAGCTCACCGTGTCCGCGGGGAGTGCGCCTGAATTATGCTCCCGCAATAAAACAATAAAAGGTTCTTTACAGGACCAATTAATTGTGTTCTAATAAGAGTTAAACTGAAATTTACATTTTATGGTGTATAACAAATAATTTTCAGAAAGCAATATAAGAAATACGATGTGTGGAAAGAAAGAAAGAGAATTTAAATTATCCTCTCTCGCTCGTTTTCGTGCACTGCTTTTCCATTCCTTTCTGCTGCTACTACCATCATAACTAAAACGAATGTGCGTGTTCCCCCACCAGCTCATGACCAGTGTTGCCATTATTTTATTGATCCTCTCTAGTATTGATAAAATATAGAACGTGCAAAGTACACTAGTCGCATGCTTTTATTCGAACTTTTTGGCAGCCTCCGTTGATTAACTGCATAAATCGATTTGTTTGTGCAGCTCCCTGCTAGTAGCAAACTAAATAGCCTTTATCAGCGCTAACAAATAACACGAAAGAATTTAAATTTGTGAAAATCTTTTCCTTCCTTCTTTTCAAATCTGCAACATTCTTTGAAAATATTGTTTGAATGTTGTTATTGAAAAGCTGAACATGCAAGTTTGCTAGCACTGGCCACTAGATTGAAGGCGATGGAAAGAAAGAATATTCGTTTTGGTTATGCTAGTATTGGTAGCCAAACGGAAAGGAAAGGCGCAGGAATGGCACGAAAACGAGCGAGAGAGCGATAGTAGTGCTTTCTCGTGTGTTCATATATGAATATTGGTCGTTCGGTTTTTCTCATCATTCGTATTCGTTCAAGCACTAGCAAGCAGCCAGTCCACCGAAGGAAAGCAGTTGGCAATAGCGACGGACGGAAAAAGTGCCCCAGCTACTGGTGACTCATTGGAACTGTCGCCCTGCAAGAATTTCGCCCCAACTAAAGGGCAACAGAGTAGGCTATCGTTCCAGCGTCTGGGTCGTGAGATTGTGCAGGACTGCAAAGTCGAGCTACGCTTACAAAGCTCAGTCGTAATGATGCCCCGAGAAGCCAACGATGCCTACTTGGTCGGTTTGTTCTAGAATGCAAAATAGTGCTTTCTAGCTCACCGTGTCCGCGGGGAGTGCGCCTGAATTATGCTCCCGCAATAAAACAATAAACGGTTCTTTACAGGACCAATTAATTGTGTTCTAATAAGAGTTAAACTGAAATTTACATTTTATGGTGTATAACAAATAATTTTCAGAAAGCAATATAAGAAATACGATGTGTGGAAAGAAAGAAAGAGAATTTAAATTATACTCTCGATGCTCCGGTTATGTCACAGACATTACCCACCCATCTTTTTTTTAGTTTAGTAGAGCAAATACGAACTACGATCGCTCTCTCGCTTGCTCGTTTTCGGGCCATGTGCCTTTTCTTTCTTTTCTGCTACTAATACTAGCATAATCAAAACGAATGTGCGTCTTCCCACCATCCATTTACTGAGCAGTGTTGCCAAACGCATTTTCATTTTTTCATCAATAACATTTCAACTATATATTCATAGAATGCTGTAGATTCGAAAAAAAGAAAAATAGTTGGTGATGGAAAAGAATTTCCAATTAGAATTTTTAACCATAATTATAACGAATCATTTGAAAATTTCACATGCAAACGTAATTTCGTTGCATATCATTAGATGTGGATTAACGTCACAAGTGTAGTTACGACACTCCGGTTATGTCGCAGACATTACCCACCCATCTTTTAATGTAGAATATTTAATCTAGAAATCAGAAATTTTCGGAAATTTGTTATCGATATTTAAATATCGGTTTTTGTTTTGCAAATAGAGAAAAAATTCTGATAATTCAGAAATTCAGTGAGTATGGCAATCCTGTCAGCAAACGAAAGCCGCACCAAAAAAGAATGAGAAAATATTTTTCGTTGTGATGCAAAAGGCGGGCCTTCCATCAACTTTGCAAATGTTATAAAAAGAATGAACATCGACTCAGTAGCTATCCATTTTGGACTTGGCTAACGAGTGAGTCGTATCAAATGGCACGATCTCGTTCTTTGAACGCTAAGTATGCGGCAAGTTACCGCAAGCGGAAGAGGCAGGTGCCTCCATCGACCTGTGAAGGAGAGGAAGGAGAGCCGAGTCGCTTTTCGAGGCGAGTAGAGCAGCAGCAGGAAGGAGGACCGAGTCGCCGTGTGGGGCGAGTGGAGATGGATGGACAGACGAGACGAGCGGAGGAGGAAGAAGTGGAAGTGGTGCCAAGTCCGTTGGCACAGACGAGGCGAGCGGAGGAGGAAGAAGTGGATGAACGAACGAGTGTCGAAGTGGTGCCAAGTCCGTTGGCTTCAGGAGCAAGCGCGATTCGTGAAGAACACTCGATTGGATGCATTACTGGTATGTTCTATTTATTTATTGGTTAATAGTACAGACTTTACACACAGACTAGCAAAGTGTCACAAAATTGCAGCCAAACGCACTGTCAAAAAGTGCAGCCAAACGAGCAAGTTTTTCATGTAAAAGTAGGCTTGTATATATTCATGGTTGCTAGTACTGTTTTTGTCTCCGCAAGTCTGTTTGTAATGAGTCTGTAGTTAACAGTTATTTAAGAAAGTTCGTTCAAACACAACGTTACACTCATGTAGTGATACTATTACATTCGCTTGCTACATTTCAATACCAGGCGTTAAGACATTCCTATGACATTGTATATTTATTGGGGATTTAATTGGGTTGGTCATTCGCCATTATCCTATGATATTATCTAAATGTCTTATAAGTGATATCATTTATTCTCGAATTAAAATCAAATGTTTGTGAATCAATTGTTAAACGGTATCATTGCTTCGTTCCCAAAACAGTATATTCTGGTTGCAGTTGAAAATCGAAATAGTGAACTTGCGCCTTTCGATTTTTTTTCCTATTTTCAGCGTGTGGAACTAAAGCGCCCCTGGTGTAAATAATGCACAAGTTGATTCTCTAGCATGTTCACAAGATGCGCTTTAGTTGCCCACTCTGCAAATAGGAAAAAACGAAAGGCGCAAATCAATTTTTCGATTCAACTGCAACTAGAATACAAAACTAGCGCGCAAATTGCGGCACAGAAAAAAATATTGGTGAGAGTAAGAGATTTCATGAGAAACCGGCCGACTGCAAAATATGACCAACTTTGCAGTTTTGTTCGGTTTATGAATCTTCATGATTTTTTCTGGCAATTGCATTATTTTGATACAAGAGCAAATATTCAAAAGGGCGTAAACGTTTATAGGTACACTAATTTCCAAAATTTTTTGGTCGATTATTCTATTTTATACAGCAAAACTATCTGAGAATGAGTTACAGGGAAGGAATATTTCTATACGAAAAAATATGTACTGAAAAAAATGTGTCATTTCACAAAACAATATATATTCAAAATTTAAATGCAAAAAACCCATTTTTTTAAATTTTCATATTTTGTTCAACAAACTTTTAAGGAGAAAAGAAACATTTTGAATGAGTATGCATGATGGAGAACTAATCAGTAAAAAGTTTTTCTAACAATATATTTATACATGCTTTTAAATTTCATACATTTCATAATTTTATACAGAATATATTTCTAGGTATTTTAAATCAAAATGCATTTAAGGTTGGAGAAAGAATAGGCAAAATTCGAAAACGAAAACAGCAGTTTTTTCCACACCGAGAGTTAGATTTTCATAAAAATCAATCAGCAGTACTGTAACAACATTTTTCATAAGCTGATTGATTTTTATAGAGATCTAACACTCGGTGTGGAAAAAAATTGCTTTTTCATTTTCGATTTTGGCGATTCTCTCTCCAACATTAACAAAAATAATGGCATAGTTTTCGAGATATTTGAAATTTTGTTCTAACAAAAATAATTCGTGTAATTATGCCCTTTTAAAAAGTTATTCGCGTTACCCCATCATAAAATGTCAACCATCTAACGTTTATCGTTTTAAAGGCGTAAAAGAAATATTTTCAGTGTATTTGGATCATGAAGAAACTTTCAATAAAGATTTCCTAACAACTTTTGGCAATTTTTTGTAATTCATACTACAGTGAAGACCTGATTTTATCAGCATCCGATTTTATCAGTTTCCGTTTTTGTCTACCCCCGATTTTATCACGAATCAAGTTGATTTCGAGTAAATCCTTTCTTTAGAATGTTTTTCTTATCATAGAGATCCGAAATATGTAAAAATGAAAATTTCAATTTTTTTTAAATTTTGCGCTGTCAGACCCCCAATCCAGTTAAAACTTAATTGCGAAATACAATATAGTGTGTGTAGTATGCGAAGCTACCGGGGATTTCTAAAAAAGTAGAACATGTGCGTTTGTTTGATCGTTGAAATTCATCTCTGTACGTTTATGGGAAATATTTTAATTTATATTATCTACTTAAAAATGTTAGTTCCAACTATTGATTGTTATTATTATTTAATTATAGATATGGTGCGTATCTATGAAAGGGCTAGCAAAGAACTAAAACGGCGATTTACTGATAACGATTTTGGTGTTGCGTGTAGCGTTTGCGACCGTTTATGGTTCGAAAGTGATTTAAAAACGATCAGCAGTGTAGAGGAAAATGTACTCAGAATGGGATCTTTTGAATCTGCGGAGGGGTTCAGGGTTTGTCAGACATGTCGTAGCAGTTTGAAGCGTGGCATAGTGCCAAAGCTGGCTACAACGAATGGATTTGTATATCCAGTTCGTCCTGCGGGTTTACCTCCTCTCGATCCCATTAGTGAAAGATTGATTTCTCCACGATTACCTTTTATGCAAATCCGACGTTTACGTCATGCTGCAGGTAGTCATTCAATAATGGGCCAGATTATTAATGTACCAGTGGATGTACCTGATATGATTCGCGTACTCCCAAGAAACATTGATGACGATTATGCGTTCAATGTTAGTATAAAGAAGCATTTAATTCACAAATCTTCTTATTTAAATGGGTTTATAAAGAAGAATACAGTGAATAAGTGGCTCGAGTATCTTGTTGATACTCCGTTATACCGTAGATATGGCATAGTTATCAATCAAGATCAGTTGAATGGGCTTGATCAACCATCGTCAGCACTTTCTGGAGCTAACGAGTTGGAAACCATCGATACTTCGAGCGACTATGAGTTATTGATTGGGCAACAACAAACGCTTCTTTGGAATGAGGACAAGTGTTTGGAGATTGCACCCGGCCAGAACAGAGTACCTTTGTCATTAATTTTTGATGAATTTGGGGAGGAACTTTCTTTTCCTGATATTTATTTTGGACATCCACGTTCCTTTAAAGCTGATGTTCATGTAACCGCCTTTATGATGGCTACAAGTGAACTTAGACGTCGCGATAGACGAGGTGCAAAACCACAACATTTACTTTATATGGCCGTAAAAATACTTCGCCTTCGTGTTTCTGATGGTTTGCAAAATACATTTAAATGTATGGGAACTGCAAATATTACCCGTGCGATGTTGAAGGATCGAAATTTCTTGGAGACTTGCATTGAGCGTAACTTGTCATTTCTCAAGTCTATCCCCAATTCAGTCCAATATTGGCAACAACGCAAACGTGATGTGTTTGCCATGATTCGTCAACTTGGCCGACCAACAGCGTTCATGACATTGAGTGCTAATGAAACTCGATGGCCTAATTTGTTGAGAATTTTGCATAAACTTTCCGGTGAGCATAATATCGACTTAACAGATCCCATAGATCAATTAAGTGCTCTTCAGCGAACTATGCTTGTTAATGAGGATCCTGTAACCTGTTGCATTTATTTTAACAGGTTGGTTGATACTTTAATGACCATACTCTCTTCTCGACGATATAGTCCGTTTGGTGAGTATTATGTGGTTGATTATTTCAAACGAATAGAGTTTCAGCACCGTGGTAGTCCACATGCTCACATATTGCTGTGGTTAAATAATGATCCTCAAGAAACAAATTCAGAAAATATGCCTGCTACAGTGGAACTTATAGATTTTCTTTGTTCTGTTAGTGCCAATGGCAATCAGATTCATAAACATACATTTACGTGTTACAAGCGGAATGAAAAACAATGTCGGTTCAATATCCCTTATTGGCCCATGGATCGAACTAGAATTTTGTTGCCGATGGCATCGAATAATTCGCGCCGCAATCAGCTAAGATCAAAAGCAAGGCAAATGCGCGAAATATTGAATATTAAGGTGTATGCAACACTGGATGACTATCTTTCTGACTGCAATTGTTCGTACGATAACTATTTGGATGTTATTCGTGCTTCTTTGCAACGACCCACAGTTCTTTTGAAACGATGCATGGAAGAATTATGGACTAATCCATACCATCCATGGGTTGCCAACGAACTACAGTCGAACATGGATCTTCAATTTATTATGGACGAATATTCATGTGCTGCGTATGTAGTTGAATATGTAAACAAAACAAATAGAGGCATTAGTAGCTTGCATCTTGAATTAGTCAAGTTACAAGAAGAATACCCTGATCAAGATTACGCTGCCCTACTGAAGAAGGTCAGTATTAAAATGCTGAATTCAGTAGAAATGTGTGCCCAGGAAGCTGCTTGGTATTTACTACGGCAGCCAATGTCAGAAGCCAGCAGACAAGTTGAATTTATACCAACAATGTGGCCACATGAACGTATAAAATCTAGAAAACACACAAAACAAATGGACGAGGAAGGCATCGATGATGATTCGACCGATGTGTGGACGCTGAACATAATACAGAAATATGAGAAGCGCGAGGGTCTCGAAAATATTTGTTTGGCAGATTTTGTAGCGTGTTACACGAAGGATAAAAGTAGTAGTAACACATATAAACAACGAAGTATACCTCGAGTAATCCGGTGGAGAAAATATAAAATGACAGAATTAAACGATTACAAGCGTGAAATGGTACTTCTATTTCTACCATTCCGGAATGAAACTTGCGATATTCTTGATCGTAACAAATTCATTGACTTGTATAACCAAAACGAAACTTTCATATTGAACAAATTGAAACAATATGATTGTGATATTAATCTCGAACAAGTCGTCGAGGAATATCTTCGTATAACTGAAGAAAGTGAAAGTGACGATCTTCAAAATGCAGCCAACGAGAAACACAATGAATTCGTACGGGCTATTATCATGGAGCCCAACGATGACGATATTGAACAATTGCCTAGTGGTGCTCTAGCAGCGGTCGTTAAGAATATCTTGCACAGCTTCGACGGAACGAACACACCTTTGCAGATATTTTTCACTGGTCCTGCAGGATGTGGTAAAACGTTTACACTTCGCATACTGATGGAGACATATAATCATTTCAGTCAGGCACATAATTCACTGAAAAATGCATATGTTGCTTGTGCATCTACGGGCAAAGCCGCTGTAGCTATTGGTGGCACCACAGTGCATTCCGCTTTTCGCATTACAATGGCTCGCAGAAATAATTCAAAACTTGGGTTTGAAACTCTTCAACTGTATCGTAATGCTTTTAATGGCGTTAAAGCGATCATTATTGATGAAGTTAGTATGATAGGTGCAGATGTGCTAAATATCATTCACTCTCGGTTGCAAGATATCACCGGAAATTATGACGATCCGTTTGGCGGAATTCATCTCATATTTTGTGGCGATCTTCGTCAATTACCACCTGTCAATGCTCGACCAGTTTACAAATCATGTAGAAACTCTATTCATGGTCCTGTGCTGTGGCAGTCCCTGAATTTCTTTCCATTAAAGCAAGTTATGCGGCAATCCGATATTCAATTTTCCACTATTCTCACTAAAATTGGCAATGGCGAGACACTTACAGACTCAGAAACTGAGCGGATTGAGAGTCGATTCCGAACAGCCGAGTGGTGTAGGCAAAATGTACCGAATGCTATACGTCTCTTCCATCGCAACATTGATGTAGAAACGTACAATACTGAAACATTACGCGATCGGGAGGGTTACGATTTTATTGTAGACGATATTTTCACAGGCTACACGAACGCTGAACAGTTAGCAAGCGCTCGTAGTAAAGTTCATAAAATGAGCGTTGTGGAAACAGGTGGTCTACCTTATTTATTGCGATTAACGACCGGAATGCCCTATATGATCACCACCAACATTGACGTTGAAGATGGGATGGTTAATGGTGCTATAGGGGAACTCAAATTCATTGAGCACTGCGATGATGATTCGGGTGAACGAATTATCCGACTATGGATGAAATTTGAAAGTGATATTATCGGTGCCACTTTGAAAATAAAATCTCGTCCTTTAGTGTACTCTAAACCAGCTCAGTTGCAATTTGGTTGGGTTCCTATTATAAAGCGATCGGCCAGCATTAAGCTTGGTAAGATCACTTGCAAACGAGTTCAATTTCCGGTCGTTAGTGCGTGTGCGCTTACAGTACACAAATCGCAGGGAGGTACTTTCTCTGAAGTATTTGACTACGACAAAGGTCTAGAACAACAATTGGTTTATGTTGGGCTGTCACGAGTCACTTCAATGGATGGGCTTTATTTGACTAACTCGAAAAATAATTTCAAATTTAATCATTGCAAGGGTAGTAATTCACCCCGTATTGCTGAACTGAGAACAGAGCTTGTACGTCTTTCAAATCATCAGCTGCCGACGATTAGTGGTGTATTGCTGGATTTCATTGAAACGGTAAATCATAGTTGTAGCTTAGTAAGTCACAATGTACAAAGTTTACAAGCTCATTCGTTAGATATTTCAACTGATAATTTACTAACCAAAGTTGATATTTTAGCCCTCAGTGAGACGTGGTTGAACAATTGTTCTACTGTGGATATAAAGGGTTTTAGTTGTATTGCTGAATCCAAGCGCCCCCATTCTAGAGCTGGTGGTGTTGCAATTTATCAGAGAACCTCTGCATCTCCTATGGCTGTTGTTCATGAAATCGAACAAGTTAGTGAGGAGTATGATGGGAATTTATCTTTGGCTGATAATAACGGTGACATTTGTGCAACGGAAATTTTGCTAAAAGGTACTAAAACGTTGCTGGTTGCTATATACATTTCACCAGATACAACTTATAAAGAAAAGCAATTTTTCGTTACACGTAATTTATTTCCATACGCTCGAAAAAATGTTCCAATGGTCGTTTCAGGCGACTTCAACATAGATGTTTCAAAACAAGAGAATTTGAAATTTGTTCATTTCATGAATGAATGTCTCAAGCTTCGTTTGATCTCTGATCCATCACAAGCAACTACACTTGCAGGCACATGCATTGATCTTGTATTTGTCAAAAACGTCAATGCAGAAACCCGTAGATATATTTCGTACTTTTCATATCACAGACCAATACTTTCTTTAATTGATCCAGTGGTTTAATTTCAAATGTAAACAACGCTTGAAAAATTATAACCGGTTGACGACCTACACCTACACCAATCATGTCAGAATCGCCTCCTGGACAACAGCTAAGCCCGGAAATAGTAAGAAGTCAGAAGCATCCAACGAGAATCGAAGCCAGCGCATCTCCCCCACCAAGGCCAACAACGCCAACAAAAACGGTCCTTTTCAGGACCACCATCATTTTTGTAAAGAATAATTTGAAATATTCCTCGCCCAAATCACCTTTTGTCCGAAAATTCCAATGAATATCAACATATTTGAAGAACGTGTTCCTTATGTATTCTACATCTCTCCGGTTATGTCGCAGACATTACCCACCCATCTTTTTGAGTTCCAACTTTGTATATAACCCCTTAAACGCAACAATCGATAGATATCTGTTGCATTCCAAAATAATTTCTATAAGGAAACAATCTGAATTCACACAAGACTTCTGGCGATTTATATGTGGTTCAATATTCAATATGCATGAGATTTACCGAAAGGCTTTTGAAATTTAAAGATTTAATATGGGATCGTAGTGTTCATACCATATTTTCGCACCCATATGTGCGATTCGTATGAACTTCACCAGATTAAAGTCTGCTACTAAACCTTCCATTTAAGACTAAGCTTGTGAAAATCGAATTAGCCGTTTTTCAAGGAACGGAAGAGACTTTAATTATGAAATATTCCAAGAACTTGCAAAATTGTCGAGAAGGACGCTCGAATCAAAAGGACTTGGACTGACCATCAGCGATCAAGAAGGCTCTAGCAAAGCTAAATGTAGATCTTACAAACAAAGGTACCATCAGCACTTAGCGCAGGGAGAGCCGGGAATCCATTATACATGTTAATGTTTGTAGCCTTGGAGTGACGGAAAAGATGGACTGAAAAGTGTGTGAGGATATACCCACAGCGACCATTAAGCGATCTGGTACAGCATTGGTAACTGGACACGGTTTGAATATCGAGTGAAAGTGGAAAACAGCGATCTTTCACAAGGACGTGTCCGTCGAAGAATTTAAATTTGAGGGTATCCTCTTCAACCTAAATGCGAACGAATTAATGGCAGTACTAACAAGGGCGTGTAATGCGACCATACCAAGAAATGGGAAACCGAGAAACGGTCGTCGGCTGTAATACGACGATTACCGATTTACGTATAAGTTATTCCGAGCTTGGAGAAGAAGTTAGAGTGCTCGTAGTGACACCGAAAGAGGGAAACGAGCTGCACGAGGCGCTCTTAACAAAGGAGTCGAGCTGAACAAGAAAGCTTGAAGTGATGAGCTTTGCCACAAAGCCAACGCGAATTCTCGAGGAGACGCTTACAAAGTTGACATGGCAAAGATAAAAGGCCCAGCTGCACCACCTGAAAGGTGTCCGGAGAGGTCATCATCGAAAGGTTTTCCCCACAACTTGAACCAATCTTCGCCGTACAGTGAGGAGAATGATCACGAAGAGGACGCTCGAAATACCGACAAGCAGCTGATCGAGATGGCTAAAGCCATGAGTAGAAGGACCAAGTACCAGCCTCTCATATATTGCTGAAAAAAGAGATATATAAGAACCCGGATATGTTTAGAATGATCCGATAACTGGAAGCGAAAGAAGCTGATGGTGCTTCCGATGACGGGAAAACTTGGAGATCTTCCAGCGTATAGGTCAATAGGTCTCTTGGTACTGTTAGAGAGAGTAATCCTGAACAAGCTAACTAAGTGCATGGACCGCGAGAACGGCATATCATGCAATTCGACTTCGTTATAGATAGGTCTACAGTGAATCCCACCCGAATGGTTGTGGGAGCTGTGATGACAACAGAGAAAAGGATATCACTATTGCGTGGTGGTTACCTTAGACGTGAAGAATGCTTCAATAGTACTAGCTGGGAAGCAATCGCCCATTTTCTGTACAGCATGAGTAACTCTGCAGGATATTACAGAGCTACTTTTAGTACCGAACACTGATCTATGAGGCAGATAAAGGGAGAATGACAACTACGACTGACGTTCCTCGGCACGACGCTGTGGAACGCAGTGTACGATGAAGTATTGAATCTGAACCTACTCAGAGATGTAACGATTTTCGGTTTCGCGGATAATGTGGTGTTCCAAGTAATCGGAGAATCATTAGCAGAGCTGGAGGCACTCGCCACGGAATCGTCTCCATCATAAAACAGAGTTGGTGTTTGTGAATGACTGAACTGTTGTCTAGAAAGGAATCGCGTATTACCTGTAGGACAGTTGAAAGCTGAAAGAGGCAGAGTCAACGATTGATTAACTGCATATGTTGTCACTTACGATGAGTGTAAGTGCACAGTGTGATTCCATACATGTCCGATATGGGATGCACTGTATAATTAGAGCTCTTAAGTAACCCACCTAGTGTTGACTAGCAGCCGAAAGACAGCAACAGGCGAAAATCGCAGTCGGAGAACATATTATCGACTCGAACTTTTAAAGTCACGAGGATTATGCTAAGGGGAAGACTATGAGAGTAACCGCAGCTTTGGTTGAGGCGCCAGTGTATCGGGCACCACGAACCATCTGGAATCGCCGGACCGAAGTCCGTGAGCAGACTAGTTACACCGTCAGGAACTAGATCGAGTGAACGCCAGCGGTTGGTCGTCGAGTTTTCAGCGAACCGGAAGCAGCGAACCAGAAGCTACGCTCCATCCGGTATCGCCGAACCAACATCGCCAAGTACTGGTTGGCCATTTGAGTAGGATTTATGGACTATCCGAATAGATTGCGACAAAACTGGGAGCTAATTGACTCACGCAACGGGCATCGGTATCGGGAGAAATTCCGCCGCTGAGGAATAAATGACTAACTGAGATGGCTCGCTAAAACAGGAACTAAATGGCTCACAGAAACGGGAGCCACATGGCTCACGAAAGTTCACCCTTGCGATTAACCGAATAGGTATTCGGAGCTAAACGGCTTGAATGTATGCTCTATTGTATCATTTTGTCATAACTTGTCCTAGAAAATATATAATCATTTTTATACAAAGACATACCTTAAGTACCACCATTAAAGCTGATATAGATTGTTAAAATCATGTAAATGGAAAAAGCGAAAATGAAATTTCAACAAAAGAACATTCTATTCGAAATATCTCGTGAACTTGATCTTGTCTTGTTCCCATATCTTCGGAAAACCCGTTCGGAAGATCAAGAGCTGTGAAAGACCAAATAGGTTTCAACTCTACCACTAGGTTGTGCCAGTGCTATTTTTTGAGTTCACTGTATCTCAAGACCGAATCAGCCTCCCCACGATATAACGCTTTGATGCAGTCTCGTGGGGCAGAAGGAAGAAAAAAAGGAGGACTATTTTAAGTGGTTATGCACGAAAGTCAATGCACTTTTGAAAGTGATTATGCCAATGACAATGACTGTCAATGCTCTTTTAAAACTTTTCAATTTTACTATAATAAACACACACAGACATTTTCACATCTCGACGAACTGAATCTAGTGGTTTATGACACTCGACACTCCGGGTCTAGCTTGACAAGTCGAGTTTCAGAGTGATTGCATTTCTTATATGAAAAAGGCAAATATGAACTGATGATTGCTATACGTTTCGTAAATCCGTACGACTGCACAACAAGATGGGGGAAAATGCAAGTATTTTGAAGATGTACACTAGACTGCCAGAGAAAATAATGAATTTTTGAAAACTCAATCGGCCCACCCCTGAGTCGATTCCTAGTCGCACCAGGAGTACTTGCTCCAAATTTGAAGCAAATCGGACAAGTCTAGCTACCGGACCAACGTGCCCGAAGTTTGTATGAAAGTTTTCGACAGTTTACATGGAGAAAACCCACTAGCGCGCATTTTCGCCGCTAGGTGCCACTGTATGCATCGCATTATCACCTTAAGTGAAAACAAGGAAGATTATTTAATTATCTACAACTTTATCGAAGACTGCTAGTCAATCCGGCTTTGTTAAAAGAAGTTATTAAACTTTTAACGAAGTGATGTCTGAGTCAGTTTTGCATGGGGCCTAGCAGTGCATGGTTGTGTATCGGTACTCGATTCCCACCAACTATTATTTTTTTGTGAGCTAATGGTTAGATTTAGCTGAATAGTATGTTCAGAAGAATTGTAGTATGCGATACGAGTTATATTTTGGTTAGAAAATTTTAGTTCCGCCTGTTACCGCATAGAGGGCGCCAACACTAACTTGTCAACGAAGAGAGATAGAATATCGAGATGTTCGGAAGAATTACTGAAAAATGTCTGTTCTACAACTTTGTAGAAGACATCTAATTCCTATCTCCCTCCGTTGAAAAGTTAGTGTTGGCGCCCTCTATGCGGTAACAGGCGGAACTAAAATTTTCTAACCAAAACATAACTCATATTATGTACTACAATTCTTCTGAACATACCATTCAGCTAAATCTAACCATTATCTCACAAAAATGTATAGTTGGTGGTAATCGAGTACCGATCCACAACCATGCACTGCTACACACTAATTTTTTGTATTTTGCTTCAGCAAAATATTTTGCTGAAACTTTTCAGCAAAACTGGATTTGCTAAGAGTTCAGCTTTGAAATTTTTGTTTCGCTAATTTTTAGTAAAGCCCATTCTTTTGACGAAAATCAGCAAATGTATAGGTTTCGATTGCTGAAACAATCAGTGAAAGAATGGCAATTTTGCTGAGTTCCAGCAAATCAACCTGACAGTTCAGCAAATTTTGACAGTTTTAAATTGCTGTCATTTCAGCAAAATATTTTTTGCTGAGAGTATTGCTGATATTTCAGCAAGGCAAACTTCAGCAAAATTTTGCTGATACTCGGCAAACAAAATTTAGTGTGTAGGCCCCATTCAAAACTGACTCAGACATCACTTCGTTAAAAGTTTAACAACTTCTTTTAACAAACCCGGATTGACTAGCTTTCTTCGACAAAGTTGGAGACAATTAAATTATCTTTCTTATTTACACTTACAGTGATACTGCGATGCATACAGTGCCACCTAGCGGCGAAAATGCGCGCTAGTGGGTTTTCTCCACGTAAATTGTCGAAAAATCCCATACAAACTTCGAGCACGTTGGTCCGGTAGCTAGACTTGTCAGATTTGCTTCAAATTTGGTTCAAGTACTCCTGGTGGGACTAGGAATCGACTCAGGGGTGGTCCGATAGGGTTCATTTTTTTCTTGTCACTCTAATGTACACGGGACAGAGCCAAATGACTATCATATACCAAACAAACAAATCTACAAGCAAGTTTTCAAACACAAGCAATAAACCAAACCTGCCGTTTTCACTACAGCTCGAAAAATTATAGTATGCACAGAATGTACGTTCGCCAGTTCGCCAGTCCATACGTGAAATGCTACAATCCTGTTTCTGTACATTGTTATCAAGCAGGGTTATCTTTGACCAATTGTCATGCTTTTTGTGAAAAGTCGGTCCATGTGCCTCTATAACGGTACGAAAACTATCCAAGCAACCAAAAGTTCGGATAATACCTAAAAGTACTCCTTAATATTCATATTAAGTTCTTAGTGATCATTAAAGGTTTTTTGGGAATTTAGAAACAGATTAAGGTTGCACAGAGAATGCGCAAAATTCGCAAACGAAAAAAGCAGTTTTTTTTCCACACCGTATGTCAGATCTTCATAAAAATCAATCAGCAGTACTGTAACAACATTCTACATACGCTGATTGATTTTTATGAAGATCTGACATACGGTGAGGAAAAAAAACTGCTTTTTTCGTTTGCGAATTTTGCGCATTCTCTGTGGAACCTTAAACCGCTATTAGAAATTGTACTGTTCGGAAAATTATTTAAAACGAAAAACTTAACCATCCCTTTCTTATATGAATTTTTGATTGATTCAATAAAGTAACAACATTCTACATACGCTGATTGATTTTTATGAAGATCTGACATACGGTGTGGGAAAAAAACTGCTTTTTTCGTTTGCGAATTTTGCGCATTCTCTGTGGAACCTTAAACCGCTATTAGAAATTGTACTGTTCGGAAAATTATTTAAAACGAAAAACTTAACCATCCCTTTCTTATATGAATTTTTGATTGATTCAATAAAGTTTGCTTGAATTGCTTAAGTAAAACACCCGCTATCCGAAATCACCCTGCGAAAACGTCCACGAGAACAATCGCAGGAAAATGTAAAATGAAAGAAATATACCTTTTTTGTTTTAATAAAAATAAATATTTATTTTTGTTTGCCTCCCCCTTCAGAAAAAAATTGTACTTGGACATAATTTGTAAAAAAGATTTGCAATGGCCTAATTGGTAAACGTTACAAAGCTTTTGTCTATATATTAAGTTTGGAAAGAGATATTGACAAGTTTCTGCTAAACATGTAATTGATAGTTATGGGCTAAAACGGTAAGAAACAAAAGTTTTACACACAATCTGCCATATCTCAGCCAATAAATATCAAAAACAAAACAAACAAAAATTATGTATTCTGTTATGTTTTATTTTCTGATTGAATGGGGTTGATAGGATGTATGGTTTAAATCATATGATATGGAGCATTTTGGCTCTGCAAAAGTAGATACACGTTTTATGCAGCTTTTATTCGGTAGTTAACATATCTTTGAAGTTTCGCGAAATTTCGAATTATTTCTACAGGACTTTATCATATACGAATATAGAAACGTTCATTAAAATAAATAAATTAGTTCACTGACCTTTACTTTATCAATATTTTTAGATGACAGTAATATTGTCATTCTACGTTTAATAGTGGAAGACCAAAACAATGGGAGAAAACACGCAACATGAAGTCTTTATGGGTTCAATGTCGTCTATTTTATATTATCGACTGCTTCTTGGCGTTTCATTCGCATGATCTTACGGGCATGTTAAAATGAATAATAAACCTGCACATTTATTATGAAAACGCGGTAGGGTGCGGTCGTTGTCGAAAAATGCAATTTTGAACATTCATTATCTTCTACACAGCTGCTGAATATGCGCTTTCAATTTGTTTGTCTCTTCTTTCAGGAATTTTATTTGATTCATGTTTTTCTTGATGGCAGTTGTATACCAACGGGTTACGGATGGCGTGAATGCATTTTATTGATTTTTTTTGCTGGCTGATTTATTTTTTTAAGTTGTACAAATTGTGATATATAATCTGAAATCTCAAAATATCTCAACCATTATGATAGATCGCATTTTATAAGTCAATACAGGTTAGCTCTCGATTACCTGTAACATAGAGCATCGCGGGATATTTCGAATAGAACACATTAATGGCAAAGGTAAACTCAAGACTACTATGTCCCATACAAAATATTCAGAAAAGATGGTTCTGTAATCGTTAACCGGTGAACTCAATAATAGTATGTTTTAGCTGCCTCCTCTTTACTAGGCGTCGCACAGCGGCGGATTTGTCTAAAAACGTGGCCAAAAGTCGAATATTGCATGGTACTACTTTGGGTTCTAGTACATTTATAGCGGTAAGCTTGAATCTAGTTGGTACCGCCACACGGTACTATCTTTGAATTTAGGCCTGAGTTTAGTCCGGCCTAAGAGGTTAGTACCTGTCATTGCAGAAATGGCTGCATCCTGAAGCCAAATGAAAACAGTGTAAAAGGCCGCCATGTTCGTCTTGCATACATCTCAATAATTTGAATCAACTTTTCGAAATTTATGTGCAATATTATGGCCCATGTTGCACACAAACCATATGAGGGCAAGTAAGGGACGATCCATAAATGACGTAGCATTTTTTGAGTGATTTTTAACACCCCCCTCCCCCATCGTAGCATTTCGTCACAAAAGTCTGCATACCCCTCTGGTAATTACGTAGCTTGACGGTAATTCTCCCCCCCCCCCCCCTTGTCACCGTAAAATTAAAAAAAAAATAAAAACGATGTTAGTTATTCTCCTTTAATACAGCTACGTAGCATGACATGACCTCCTACCCCCCTGTCGTCACACATCATCACAAAATACAAAACTCCCCCTCCCCCATATAATGCTACGTCATTTATGGATGATCCCTAAGCAAGTTTTATCCCGTACGAAAAACAGGTGTAATCGAATTTTAAATGCATTTTTTTAAATATTCTTTATCGTCCTATATCTAGAAGGTGCTACACGCTCATTTCAAAACGCCACATCGAAGAGTTATATTGCAGGTTAGCAGAAGTCGAATCATATTGAAACAAACTGTCGAACGAAATTTTATAATTGGATTTAGAAATGAAAATCGTTTTCGTTCGTTAGTTTACCTATGGCTATCAAAATGAGTGAAGTTTAATTTGCTCATAATTTTTTAGTTATTTTTACATGAGGAAAAGGATATATAATCACAATGTGTTCCCTTTTCTAGTTGTATCTTCTCACAAAGAACACCATAAGCAAGTGGAAGTTTATTTATATTTTTACTGCTTTTGAAAGAGTTCAAAACTAAGATTGAATAAAAAATTGTAAATGAAGCCATGCCATATAGCCTAAGCAACACTTTTAAATATGACGGCAAACAAACTGTTACAAATATTCTCATTTTGATCGTTATTTAAATGTTATCGGATCTTGCTTGTATTGTTTCGTAATTTATAATTTTCTAGCATATCTTGAACGATTTGCATTTCCGCTGTAGTACAAATTTTCGTTTAATTCTTTATGATAGAACAGATATGCACAGGGTATGAAAGAGCTGTGAAAGCTGAGACTAGACAGATGACTCGGCAAAATGACGCAAAAAGTTGAATACGGAAAAATCGCTTAAATCGTGTCGGAAGTTAAGGGGGGTTGTGTAAGGTATTATCGGCAAAAAATTGGATACTTTAATTTTTTTTTTATGCAAAGATTCTTTGTCTTTTCAGTCAGGCGCCACATCGAAATCTTGTTTTGCGGTATACACCATAACTCAAAATCTACTGGACAAACTTTGAGACATTTGTTTTTCACAGCATTTCACAAGTAATTAAGGGAGCTTTTATTTTTTGGTCGATTTTCGATTTTTTCGTAGTACTTTAAAACCAAAGTCCGATTATTGCTAAAACAACGATTAACATGTTATTGTAAATAATAATATTTAGCAGTTTGCAAAAAGCTCTTGTAGTTGCCTGGGCAATGATGTGAAGAAGAAGAATTGTGCAAAATTCAGAACGATTGGTCCAAGAAATTTTGTCTGCATCCAGTATCAGGTTCAATTTGTAAATTTATAATTGTCAATTCATTATCAGACAGATAGCAGACTATAAGAAGTAACTAATTATAATTTTTATTAATTAAAATTACTGGACTTTTGGTATTTCAGGCATGATTGGATAACTAGTAGACTAGTTGAGTAGGATGGTTTAATAAGCCCCACCAGGCTAAAATTTCAGATTTCCATTCCATGGACGACATAATTATCGGAAGCAAATAAATAATTTTTATGGCATTTTTCATGTGTTGTAGAACAGCAACTGATACAAACTTTTCAAAAGATGTAAGCTTCCACTCTTTTTCTATAAGCATTTGATTTAATTTGGAACAGTCAGATTTGGCTGAACTGACAAACTACTAAGTGTAATGTTAGAGAAGCTCTTCAAGCCCTTGGAGTGGCTAGCGCCTAACAATACAACTCTATAACGTTCTCGATAGTATGCACCATCATTAGCAAAATAACGTTTTAGTCAATTATGGATCTTAAATAATAAATTGTTTAAGCGGTTACTCCACTGTAGAATTTTAAAACAATCGATTTTTATTTATTAGTCTAAAATGTGCTTTAGGATGAAAAAAATGATATCCCAAAACATGGAGAATGAAAACAATTCAAAAATATAATTTTCAATTTTGCCGCAACGCTTCTTATGTATAACCCATGTGTACTGCAAACTTTAACCGCGTTTTTCTCGAAACCACTGGCCGGAAATGTAACTCGAGCAAATGATTTTTGGTCGCTTTGAAATTTTCACAGTATATTCAAAATTGATTTTTCTAGTCACGTACGCAGGATTAAATTTTTTATTGCTTACCTTTTAATTGATTAACGATTTTGTGTAGATTTTTATGACATTCTCTACGTTTTATCACTCAAAACTGCGCCATTTCGCTTAAAATCAAAATATCAAAAAAAAATCCTATGTACATCGCTATTGACATACGGAATCAGAAAAACTTGAGTTTTTGGCGCTATGTCAAAAATCACGGGAGATAGATTTCCGACCGTGGACCCCTTCGAAAAAAAGCGCATGAGGTGAAAATGCTGCAGAGCCGTCATCTTGTGATCAAATTGCTCGAAAAATTATTTTATTTGATACAATACTTATGTTACTAGCTGTAACCCGGTGCGCTTCGCTACACCCATCAGGACTATACGAAATATTTTAAAATACTAAAAATAACATATATTTTTGCTCGCGGATAGACAATGTTCTTAGTTTGACCACCTGGAGCACAATTAAATTAATTGCTCTGTTTTCCTACACACAATCGTTGGAAATCCCTTGATATCATTCGAATTCGAGGTAGCAGTACATCTGCTCCTTTATATTTTCTAGTTACAATGGTCGCTTAAATGAATTTTTTCAACCAAAGCACAGTTGTGGTGGGTCGATGTTGTGCAATAACTAATATAATAGGCACACAAAGTTTCAATTGCAACACATGTGGTGCCCAGTGTTGCAAAACGACGTTTTCACGATCAAAATTCAATAACTTCTGAACCATTGGTTTTGGAGAATGGATTGTTTTCGAAGAATTTTCTGGATGTAAATAGATGCATCTTTTGATATAATGAATTGAGTGATAAATCTCTTGAAAGTGAGATAGAATATTTATTTCCCCAAATAATTTAGCTAGAAGCTCACTGTCTTCAGTAAAGTTCTAGAAAATATTATTGTGAAAATCTTTACTGAAGATACTAAAGCTCTATATAGTAACAGTAGCGAGATACGTAGGTTTGCTTGGGATAGACCCCTTCACAACAGGTTTTCGAATATAACTTTTCACGATTACTTTTTATTATTAAAAGTGTCTTCTACAAAGTCACATTTACATACACATTTTTTTATAACAACGATGAATCTGTAGCTCTCGAAACAACAAAGTTATTGTCAATTTTCGAATATTTTTTATCAATTTACACCTTAAGCAACTTCCTTAATCGCAAAAATTCGTAGATAGAACCTTATTCTTTCGATTAAACATAAAAACCTTCGTCTGACGGAAAAAGTTGGGTAGGTTACGTATAAAACCAATACTCCTGAAAGCATGGTGGATCGACTGAATTAAATAATTCAACACGATAATCCATAGATTTATATGTGTAACAGAATTACCATCGATTTTATTTTGGATGGAGTAGTGTATGAAATTGAAGTCAATATACGCAATCGATTAATTCTTCAACAGATTGTATTATTTTACAAAATCATGTGGAAATGTGGTGCAAGTTATTGTTGCTTCGATTAACATTTTCCAACCCATATATCTAACTTTTTGGCGAATTAACCTGTGAAGGTGACTATAAGAATCATTTAATAAAAGTATGCACATATAGTGAAAAGTTCTGTTTTCGAAACATATTTCCAATGATACGAAGACATAACAGAGTGTTGGTGGACGTGGGTAAAGTTAATTCATAAAAAATGGCACATTTAAAAAAATAAATAGAGTGTTAGTATGTTCATTCACTTTCCATATAATCACTGCACAATTGAACAATATTTCTTCAAATATCATAGCAGAATACTGAAAATTGAGCCAGTGACAGAGAATCTCTGGAGGTATCTCGTTGAAAACTTTCTTTGTGATGTACATCATAAATCAAAATATATTGGAACAATCGTTTTCAAGGTTTGCACAGTTCTTTTACATATCCCCAGGTATTGATCCAAGCTTTTATTTTTTTCTTGATATTTGAATTTTTCATAGCATTGTGCAGCTAAAAATGCAATTTTCGCTAAAAAAATCATGAAACTTATTTTTGTGAACAAAGTTATGATCTTAAATGATGTTATGATATGAAGGAGAACTTAACAAAATTTCAAACAATTTAGTTCAGTAGATTTAGAGTTATGCTGTACATCGCATTTATTCGAGGTGTCTCCTGAAGATTTGCAATATTTTGCGGTGAACATTAAGGAAAATATTGCTTAAATGTTGCATTATTGTCTGAATAGATTAACACTCTCGGTATCGCCATTTTTTTTAACACGATATTTTTTTCAACAATAATCCTACCCCCTTAAGCAAGAACTGATTTCATCAGTAGGTGTCGACTAACGGATAAAATTTGACGAAGATCGCGGACCACGCCACCAAATATTCGATTAGTTCCTTTTATGGGTCATCGTGAATTCGTCCTATATAACAGTGTTGCATTCTTTCAGCATTTTGCTTACATCCGAATTTTGATTGATATTGTAAGTAACGTTTTCCGCAAACGCAAGATTTAGTGGCTGTTTTAGGGCAGAGCTGTTTGTTCATAATCCAGCAATGTTGATTTAACTTCAGATGAAGCGATCGCAAGCGCAATTTTCAATTTAATTTTCAATTTAATTTTCGACAAATTCATGCAATTTATCAGTATTATATTGTCATTCGCGTAATAGATCTCTATCAAATAAATTTTTGCCATTTCATGTATGTGCTGTTAATCATACATGCAACAAAATTTTAGATTTTTGAAGTAATTGATAGATATTGCATCAGAAACCCTCCCTCTCCTTCAGATTCCGAAACCAACAATCATGTCCACCGTCTTGGTGGAAGAAATGCTTATGCCAAATCATATATAATATATATAGCTAAAAAAAGTTCTTCAGTGCACCCCCCCCCCCTCTCCCTTTCCTCGGCTTAGGTACTTCTCACCCTACCCTTCGTGCACAAAAACCACCACATGACCATCTCCTTAGTGGAAGGAATACTTATGTCAAAATTGAATTCATCACTAATAATTACATTGAATGAATAGATAAGGATCACTTCAGAACCCTCTTCCCCCCCCCCTTTCTGGGTCCACTCCCATCATCCATTGGCTCAGTGGAAGAAATACATATGTCAAATTCTAATAAATATGGAGATATAAATAATTCTTTGCCTAAAAAACAACCCCCCCCCCTTAAGCTCAGTGTACCCCCCACCCCAAAAAAAAAACCATACCATGAACATCTTTTTGGGGGAAAGAATACGTATGCCAAATTTCATCAAGATCGGACTTGTAGTTTAGAAGTAGTTAGCGGACATACATACAAACATACATTGATTTTTATATATATATATAGATAAATCCCATTCAACAAGATGTCGATTCACCATTTTATTGAGCAATAAAAAAATTCCCGAAATAATCAGACTATTAAATGGCATAAACAGTGAATTTTAAATTAACTTTATTGTACAGTTTTTAACATAGCCGTGTATTGCTGATCAGAACGCAGTAATGCAAATGGCAGCATCATGTTACCGGAAGAAGACAAAAATATTCAAAAATTTGTCATGCTTCTCTTGCATACATTTCGTTATTTTCAATCCTCTCTTCCCATAACCCTCCGAGCTCTCGATCGAAGCAGTTCGTTTTCTGGTGCTGTGCATAAAGTGAACAAGAATAAATTGTCAGTGAAGGTCGTTATTTTCAATCCTCTCTTCCCATAACCCTCCGAGCTCTCGATCGAAGCAGTTCGTTTTCTGGTGCTGTGCATAAAGTGAACAAGAATAAATTGTCAGTGAAGGTCAACCATTGTTCGAGGCAGTCTTTGTTCGCCGGTGCCCAGGCTGGTGAAGTGAATACCAGAATAGCCGGAATCGCCGCTATATAAGCTAAGTATTTTTTTTTCTTTCATTTCCCTTTCCCCGATCGGTCTCTACTTCTGCCCTTTCCCCTGAATATAAGTTTCATCTCTCGTTTACACCACGTGTTATCCTCGTGCCTAAATGGCCGAGGGCGAAGTAACATTGGATGGGAATGATATTCCCATGGATATACCGGATAAACCCGAAATTACTCCCTCCCCTGATTCCCCCAGTCCTCCCCGTATTAAAACATACCCAGCCAGTTCGACTGGACCCTGGGTGGTGTATTTCCGGCCCAACACGAAATCGCCCAATATTCTAGAAATCTCACGGGAGCTGACTGCCAACTACCCGTCCGTGGCTCAGATAACACGTGTTCGAGCTAATAAGATACGCGTTATAGTAAATGACCTCGACCAGGCAAACCAGATTGCTCGCAGCGAGCGTTTTACGAAGCAATTCAAAGTGTATGTGCCTTGTAGAGTTGTGGAGATCGATGGGGTCGTCGCCGAACCGGGTCTAAAGTGCGAAGACCTGTTGAAGTACGGGGTTGGCTGCTTTAAGGACCCTTCACTTCAAAAGGTGAAAATTCTGGAATGCAAGCAATTGTATTCCGCAAAAACTGAAGATTATAAGACAACTTATTCTCCGTCAGACTCGATTCGGGTGACTTTCTCCGGATCTGCTCTTCCCAACTATGTCCTCCTGGATAAGGTTCGCCTACCTGTTCGCCTGTTTGTACCGCGGGTAATGAACTGCAGCAATTGCAAGCAACTGGGCCACACAGCCACTTATTGTGGCAATAAAAAACGGTGCGGCAAATGCGAGGGAGAGCATGAGGATGACGCTTGCGGTGGAGAAACTGAGAAGTGTATTTACTGCGGGGGCCCTCCGCATGCTCTTAAGTCATGCCCGGCGTACAAGCAGCGCGGGGATAAAATTAAGCGCTCCCTTAAGGATCGCTCGAGGCACTCTTATACAGAAATGCTAAAGAATGCTTCGCCATCTGTCCCTTCCGAAAATTCCTTTGCTCTTTTGGCTGGCGTTGAGCAAGAATCTGACGACCCACAAGAGGGAACATCATTGGTTAACCCAGGGGAATCCAGGAAGAGGAGAAATCTAGCCTCCCCTACATTGCCTCGTAAGGGTGCCAAGGTGTCGTCCACTCAGAGTGCGCCAACCGCAATCAATAAATCCAACGGAAGTGATGCACAAAAGCCGAAGCAATTTGCTCCAGGACTTGGAAATATTAATTCTAACAAGGAGTACCCACCACTTCCAGGGACACCAAAAACCCCAAGTGTCCCCTTTTTTCAAACAGATACTCAGGCCAGTAGCGGACTAATGAAATTTTCTGACATAGTGGACTTAATTTTCACAGCTTTCAATGTTACTGATCCTCTTAAAAGCCTTCTGATACGTTTTCTCCCTATAGTGCAAACATTTTTGAAGCAGTTGACTACTAAATGGCCCCTCCTTGCAGCGATCGTATCCTTCGATGGCTAAGTCATCGAACGAGGTCACCGATTCGATCACTGTTCTACAGTGGAACAGCAGAAGTATCCTCCCGAAAATCGATTCCTTTAAATTTTTACTAAATAGTTTAAAATGTGATGCTTTCGCATTATGTGAAATTGGTTAACTTCCGATATAAATCTCAACTTCCACGACTTTAATATAATTCGTCTGGATCGAGAAAACCCCTATGGAGGAGTACTTTTGGGGATCAAAAAGTGCTATTCTTTCAACCGAATTAACCTCCCTTCGACACCAGGCATTGAAATTGTCGCTTGTCAAGTTTTAATCAAAGGTAAAGACCTTTGCATTGCTTCCATCTACATTCCTCCTAGAGCCTCGATAGGGCACCGAACGCTTTGTAATATCACGGAATCCTTACCGGCACCGCGGCTAGTTCTGGGAGACTTTAACTCGCACGGTACGGTATGGGGCTGTCTTCATGATGATAATAGATCAACATTAATCCAAGATCTTTGCGATAATTTCAACATGACCATCTTAAACACGGGAGAAATGACGCGGATTCCTACACCACCAGCACGCGCAAGCGCGTTGGATTTATCTCTATGCTCGACTTCGCTACAGTTAGATTGCATGTGGAAGGTGATCCCTGATCCCCACGGTAGCGACCATTTGCCTATCGTGATTTCAATTGCTAACGGTTCAAGACCATCGGAAACAATCAATGTCTCGTATGACCTCACACGGAACATTGATTGGAAGAGTTACGCGACCGCGATATCCGTTAAAATGGAATCCACTCAAGAACTTCCTCCGGAGGAAGAGTACAGGTTTTTGGCTGGCTTGATTCTCGACAGTGCGAATCAAGCTCAGACTAAACCAGTACCCAGCGCGAATACCCATGGACGGTCTCCCACCCCGTGGTGGGATAAAGAGTGCTCAGAGCTGTACGTGGAAAAGTCCACTGCATATAAGGCCTTCCGGGAAGACGGGTTACCCGCTAGCTATCTACAGTACGCGTCGTTAGAAAAGCGAATGAAGAGTCTAATGAAAGCCAAAAAACGTAGTTATTGGCGCCGGTTCGTCGACGGGTTAACGAGAGAAACAGTGATGAGCACTCTTTGGGGTACGGCTCGACGTATGCGTAACCGTAATAGTACCAACGAGAACGTGGAATATTCAAACCGTTGGATATTTGCTTTCGCCAAGAAGATCTGTCCGGACTCTGTCCCGGTACAGAAAACGTACCGCGCCGCGTCTCCTCACGATACCGCGAACGAAACACCGTTTTCGATGGTGGAGTTCTCACTTGCTCTCTTATCATGCAACAATAACGCCCCAGGGTTAGACAGAATCAAATTCAACTTGCTGAAGAATCTACCTGACACTGCAAAAAGGCGCTTGTTGAATTTATTTAACAAGTTTCTTGAGGGTAACATTGTCCCTCATGACTGGAGGCAAGTGAAGGTCATCGCCATCCAAAAACCAGGAAAACCAGCCTCCGACCACAACTCATATCGGCCGATTGCAATGCTGTCCTGTATTCGGAAGTTGTTCGAGAAAATGATCTTGTTTCGCCTCGACAATTGGGTTGAAGCAAATGGCTTACTGTCAGATACACAATTTGGCTTCCGCAAAGGCAAAGGGACGAACGATTGCCTTGCGTTGCTTTCTACAGAAATCCAAATGGCCTATGCTAACAAAGAGCAGATGGCATCAGTCTTCTTGGATATTAAGGGGGCTTTTGACTCAGTTTCTATCAACATTCTGTCAGAGAAGCTGCACCAGCATGGTCTTTCGCCAATTTTAAATAACTTTTGCTAAACCTGTTTTCTGAAAAGCACATGCACTTTTCGCATGGCGATTTAACAACATCGCGATTTAGCTACATGGGTCTTCCCCAGGGCTCATGTCTAAGTCCCCTGCTCTACAATTTCTACGTGAATGACATTGACGATTGTCTTGCCAATTCATGCACGCTAAGGCAACTTGCAGACGACGGCGTGGTCTCTGTTACAGGGCCCAAAGCTGCCGATTTGCAAGGACCATTACAAAATACCTTGGACAATTTGTCTGCTTGGGCTCTTCAGCTGGGTATTGAGTTCTCCACGGAGAAAACTGAGTTGGTTGTTTTTTTCTAGGAAGCGTGAGCTGGCGCAACTCCAGCTTCTATTAATGGGTGCAACGATCAACCAGGTTTTCACATTTAAATATCTCGGGGTCTGGTTCGACTCTAAAGGTACCTGGGGATGTCACATTAGGTATCTGAAACAGAAATGCCAACAAAGGATCAATTTTCTCCGAACAATAACTGGAACATGGTGGGGTGCTCACCCAGGAGACCTGATCAGGTTGTACCAAACAACGATATTGTCGGTGATGGAGTACGGGTGTTTCTGTTTCCGCTCCGCTGCGAACATACACTTCATCAAACTGGAGAGAATCCAGTATCGTTGCTTGCGCATTGCCTTGGGTTGCATGCACTCGACCCATAGTCTCGAAGTGCTGGCGGGAGTTCTTCCGCTAAAAAATCGATTTTGGGAACTCTCATATGGATTGCTCATCCGATGCGACATTCTGAACCCGTTGGTGATTGAAAACTTCGAGAGGCTCGTCGAGCTTAATTCTCAAACCCGATTTATGTCCTTGTACTTCGACTACATGGCACAGAGCATTAATCCTTCTACGTATACTCCCAGCCGTGTTCGTTTCCTAGATACTTCTGATTCTACTGTATTCTTCGACACATCCATGAAGGAAGAGATTCGTGGAATCCCGGACCATATACGCCCGCAAGTGATCCCCAATATATTTTATAATAAATTCCGAGAAGTCGACTGTGACAAAATGTTCTACACTGACGGATCAAATCTCGATGGGTCCACTGGCTTCGGTATCTTCAACAATACTATCACCGCTTCATTCAAGCTCAATGATCCCGCTTCAGTTTACGTCGCAGAGTTAGCTGCAATTCAGTACACCCTTGGGATCATCGACATTCTGCCCACAGATCACTACTTCATCATTTCGGACAGCCTCAGCTCCATCGAGGCTCTTCGTGCGATGAAGCCCAAAAAGCAATTCCCATATTTCCTGGGGAAGATACGGGAGTCCTTGTGTACGTTATCTGAAAACTCTTATCAAATTACCTTTGTTTGGGTCCCCTCTCATTGCTCTATCCCGGGCAATGAAAAGGCCGACTCATTAGCAAAGGTGGGCGCATTAAATGGTGACATATACGAAAGACCAATCTGCTTCAACGAATTTTTTAGTATTTGTCGTCAGAGGACACTCAACAGTTGGCAAACCTCGTGGAGCAATGGTGAACTTGGACGATGGCTACATTCCATTATCCCAAAGGTATCAACGAAGCCTTGGTTCAGGGGGATGGATGTGGGTCGGGATTTTATTCGTGTAATGTCCCGACTTATGTCCAACCACTACACCTTGGATGCGCATCTGCGGCGTATTGGTTTTGCGGAGAGTAGTCTGTGCGCTTGTGACGAGGGCTATCACGACATCGAGCACGTTGTCTGGGTATGCGCCGGGTACTTGGACGCCAGGTCTCAGTTAAAGGATTCCCTTCGGGCCCGAGGTAGACCACCCAATGTCCCAGTCCGAGATATACTGGCAAATCGTGATTTCCCCTATATGTCCCTTATTTATACTTTCATAAAAACGACAAATATCCCAGTTTAGCCCCTCTCTTTTTATTTCTCGTTTTAGAAGCTTTCTCTTGCCTTGTGGGACCGATCAGCTCCAGACTGCAACTATGTAACCGCCGTCGCACTTACCACTACGGAAACTGAAGCGAGAGCGACTCAAGGTCCGATGACTTTTGAAGGATTCCCCGCGGGTCCGAAGAATACCATCCGCCAATCCGACCTACTAGAGTGAGGCGGTAATCTTTCGCTGATCTCCCGTTTGAGCGAAAGTTGCAAGTTTTTCTTCTCTCCCGGTCACCATCTACGCTTTCTCTCCCCTGTCCTTGATACAACTGCTTCTACAGCCCCCCTCTGAATATCTTGACCAAGCATAAGTCTCCGCTAAAAAAGTTCAAATTTGTATTCTGTATTCCTAGTTTTAAGATAGTTGTAATTTTACCTCTTTGTTAAAACTATTGTCCCCCATCTTGTAAATAGAATTGTATCCCTAGTCTTAAAACACCTGCGTATTTTCTCAAAAATCTCTCCCCCTTTTGTGTACCAAACTATATTGTTAGTTTTAAGATAACTGTAAATATTTCCTAAAAATTATTTCTATTGAATTCCTTGTTTTAAAATTTTTTCATAAAAAAAATCTTTCGCCCCCTCTCTTGTATATAGAATCTTATTTCTAGTCTTAAGATAGCTGTAAAATTTTTCTTTTTAAAAAAAATATTTCAACATTGTAACCTCCTAGTTTTAAAATATACAAAATGTAAAAACAAAAGAATTTGGCACCGCCAAACTAACGCATTTGTGCCTATCAAATAAACGAAATGAATAAAAAAAAATCCTCTCTTCAGATTTCTTCTGGATAAATATGGCTCTCTTTGCTCGCAATAAAGATGGCAATAAATAAGCCAGTTTATCAGGTAGGAAAGACAAGCACTGACGAACTACACTGATAAAATAAAGTACTAATTAATGCATATAAAACTACGCATTTTCAATAAAAGTGGAATAACCCATTAACTGGGTAAAGAGTCCGTATCCATAAATGAATACAGATCTTGTACGTCAACCTGGGTATGTTTTACCCATTATTTTTCGCAGAACTGTTACAACGTTTTTGGTCCACCTAACAGTGTGATGAGACATTTCTTATAACTCTTATCATATAATAATATCTCTTCGGATATTATATCGTTTGAGAACATTTAGAACTTGATGCTTCGCGATGTTTTTGATAACACATACTACATGGGATAGTGGCAGGACTCAGAGAATCGCTCAAATCAGCATAGGACAACATCAGTGCTAGAAATCTCAAACCAAATCAATGGGAAAGCGAAAAAATCGACTTTTTCTAAGGGTGACTTCCCAGTAGTATCCTTGATTTGAATTATTATCGCTAATCCTAATGCCAAAGAACAAATAAAAACCTCACGAAAACGAACCGTTTGGGAAAATCATCATCATTACTGGAATTTTCATTTTGACGAAACTTTTCGATAACCTTCCGTCACTTGCGTTAATGCACTGGGTGCACAGTGCTCTGAAAATCTAGCGAAATCGTCTTAGGGCACCAGCGGGTCTGTAAAGAATACTAAAAATTAATTTCTATTCCATAATTTTCAGTTCAGCAATTCGAGAGATCGTGTTCACCGCAAGCCATGAAAAATAGACTACGTTGTGAAGCGATGGTCACTATTTATTAAAAAATCACGGTTAAAAAAAAAATAAAACTATTAAAAAATTTCAAATAGTTTACAATTTTCACAAACTTATTAGGAAAAATTGTTTAATAAGTACATCAATTAATTGGTATACGAATTGGAATAGGTTCGCCAAATTTTGGAAGAAGTCTATAAAATAACCCCTTGAAAACTACCTAAAAATTGTTGTAGTTCGATGCAATAAAAAAATCTCCAAAAAAGAAATGTACCTATTAATGTGAAACACAGTGAATAATACATACAATAAAGACCCATTTTTATCAGTCTCATGGCGTATTTTAGGCTCACAAAATGGGGACATTGACTAAATCGGGCAATTTTTTTTCTTTATAATAAACTGAAGCTGTTAAAATATTATTCTCGTCCCTTGATGTAGTCTGATAACTATTTCTGATTATGATGAACTTTTTATTTTCGCATATTTCGCATATCTTCATGATAAGGAAAACATGCTCAAGAAAGGATTTACTCGAATTCAGTCTTGTTCGTCTGCTAGAGCCCATCAAACATATGTTCATATTTGGCTGATAAAATCGGGGTTTCTGTGTGTTCTATGTACACCAGACTGGGAAAGGAATCACCCAGCACGGTATGTTATCGTGCGTCTTACCTATAGGCTGGTCGAAAGATCAAAGAGGCAAAGTCAAGGCCTGCTATGATGAACTATACGTGTGGGCACTCACGTTGCGTGTGAGTGCACAGAGTAATACCGTAGAGATTCACAATGCGGTACAACATATAGTTAAGACTCATTCGTAACCCACACATCTCCCTTTTCCTCACAAAGAAAAAAGATTTATGATGATTTTTTTTTAATCAATGTCATCATTCTTTTTTTTCATGATTTTTTTCAGTGTTGTACCTTATTGTTACACAAGTTTAGGCAATTATGGGTTTACGTGTAATTTCACACAGATGTAATCTATCTGTCGTTGGGTTACCCCTCGTGTTTTTGTTTGCTACTTTGACATTTATGATTTTATCCAAGCATCATCATTCACTTCCGAGCGGACTTAGTGAGTTTTTAAACCTAATGAAAAATGTTTAATCCTCCGTTTTTTTTATTGCATCAAGCTTCTCTGAGGTTAGAATTTAAATGTAAGTTTATTTACACATATCAACAAGAGGGAGAAACGAGAGTCGCCTTTTGAACGGTGATGTCGTTCGATTATTACTTCGTCACCGGGCTTAATTCGACAATGACGAGCACCACGCCGCGTATCCTCGCGTTGTTTACCTGTTAGCTTAGCTTCGCGATCTCTACGTTCGAAGAGTTCTTCGTCGAAGCTCGATTTACAGTGTTCAAGTAATGGTAGTCCACGTTTTATTTTGCGTCCGTACATCACCTCTTCAGGAGGTACCTTAGTAACACTATGAGCGGCGGCATTGTGAGCATTAACTGCTTTCTTCAATGTTTCTATATGACTTGTTTTATTTGCAGTAGCGGTTGCCATTGCTTTGTTAATTAATTTCATATAGCTTTCTGCAAGTCCATTCTGTTGCGGGAACAGGGGTGTCGAAAAGCTTAAGGAAATGTCACGCTGCTTGCAGTATTGTGCAAAATCATGGCTGTTGAAAGGTTATCCGTTTTTATAGATTTTGGGTACCCTTCTTTTTCAAATACATCATCAAGGACTTTTTGTGTGCATTCAAAGTTGGTTGATTTCACCGGTTGTGCGATGATGTATCTAGATTTATAATCAACGATTACCAGAATCAAGATACCACCCAATTTTATGTAGGGTCCGTTAAAATCTAGCGCTACTGTTTCCCAGGCAGTCTTAGGAACGAATACTCTCTGCATCGGAGTTGGTCGCTCTGGTTTGCCATTAACACAACATGTTTCACATGTGTCGACCCATTTGGTTACGTCTTTTGGCATGCCGGGCCACCATACACGCTGTCGCATAATGCTCTTCATTTTTGCAATCGACGGATGGCCTTGATGTGCCACTTCCAAAGCACGCATTTGAAGTGCACTCGGTATAACTGCGCATCCAGTTTTGACTACTATTCCATTCTGGACTGATAAATCGTTTTCGATCGAGTGGTACTTTCACAGATTTTGTGGCCAAACTCCTGTTTCTAGGGCAGACATTACGAGTTGTAAGGTGTCGTCCGAATCGGTTGCGGTTTTAATATCGGCTTCATTGAGAAATTCAGCTGGATTTGCCTCCAATGCTGCAATTTCCCAAGGGCTAACTTCTTCATCAAAGGGTTCATCGTCTCCGTCGTATAGTCTGGATGGTGAATCAGCAATATTCTCCATTCCCCGGACGTATTCGACATCGTATCTATATGGACTTAGCCTGAGAGCCCATCCATCGGCACGTGTCAGAGCTCGCTTAGTTTCTTCTCGCGATCGATTTAGGATGAATGTAACACCTTGTGCATCCGTGCGGAGGGTAAAGTGTCTACCAAGTAAGAAATAGGAAAAATGTTCCACTGCCCACACTGCACCTAAGGCTTCCCGTTGGTTTTGCGCGTATTTCTTCTCGGTAGTGGTTAGGGCCTTGGATGCGAAACTGATTATCCTCGGTGCTTGGTGTGTTCCTTCTTGTACCAGCACGGCACCTAAGGCCACTGGCGAAGCATCGGTATACAGAATAGTTCTATCGTTTTCTGAGAAAAAGCCTAAAGATATTGTGCAATTGATAATACACTGCTTGACTAATTTGAATGCTTCTTGTTGCTCGGGTCCCCACGACCATAATTTGGAAGTTGTAGCAGCCCATAGTGGGCTTGAAATATCCGCAAAGTTTTTCAAATAAGGGCTGAGGAACGACGCTAGACCCAAAAAACTTCGAAGCTCAGAGAGTGTCGACGGTTCTCTGTAATTTCGAACGCTTTTAATTTTCTCGTTGTCTACGTGAAAGCCTGTTGCATCGAGTTCATGGCCGATGAACTTGATTCTAGTTCTATCGAACTCACATTTAGCTGTGTTCAACGTCAGGTTATTTGCTCTCAGGATTTGTAACACTTTTGTCACTGTCCTACGAAGTTCCTCTATCGTTTCCGCGAAAACAAGAATGTCGTTGATATAAACTATAAGATTATCCAAAATTCCCAAGTGGGGAAAATTTTGGACAAGACCAATTTCTTTGTGCATGAGGGCACATGCCTTACATGAAGTATGGTTTTTTTGTTTTAGTGTTTCGGATTCTCCTCGTCAGTAACTAGCACCATCTGGGTGTCCAGTTAGACTATGTATCTGAACTAGTACCCAAATTAGCATTAGTTAGACACTAAATTCCAAAAAGTCACACGTCTTGCGTGAACACTAAACCACTGACTTATACCGAGTGATGTCTCGTTAGTAAGCACAGAGGTTCTGTTTGCCGACGAGGAATATGAACCGAAACTGTCTTTTGGTATGAGTACCAAACGCCTGGAATTATGCAAAATTCCCAAGTGGGAAAAATTTTGGACAAGACCAATTTCTTTGTGCATGAGGGCACATGCCTTACATGAAGTATGGTTTTTTTGTTTTAGTGTTTCGGATTCTCCTCGTCAGTAACTAGCACCATCTGGGTGTCCAGTTAGACTATGTATCTGAACTAGTACCCAAATTAGCACTAGTTTGTAGATAACTAGTGCTAATTTGGATACTAGTTCAGATACATAGTCTAACTGGACACCCAGATGGTGCTAGTTACTGACGAGGAGAATCCGAAACACTAAAACAAAAAAAACCATACTTTATAAGATTATCGACATCTTTAAGGATCCGAACCATCTCACGCTGAAAAATTTCCGGTGCGCAGTTCACACCGAACATGAGTCTGGTGAATCGGTACATACCGTCTTCCGCTAGAAATGTTGTCAAGTCGCGAGACTCCTCAGATAATTCTAGATGGTAGAAGGCATTAGTGAGGTCCAGCTTTGTGAAATATCGCGATCCGTAGAGTTTGACACGCATTTCTTCGAGCAATGGAAGTCGAAAATATTCGCGTTTTATAGCTTGATTTGGAGCACGCATGTTAACGACAAGTCGGAAGTCATTCTTTCCTTTGGAAACTGCGGACATTCCGCTTATCCAGTTGGGAGCACATTTAACATTTTCTATTATGCCTTGGGCTTTCATTTCGACGTGCACCTTCCCTGTAAACAGTATACACGTAGCATTAAAAATGTGTGGCCTTGTTCGATAAGTACCGTTTCGGTTAATGGTGGTTGCCACTAGCTATATATATATATATATATATATATATATATATATATATATATATATATATATATATATATATATATATATATATATATATATATATATATATATATATATATATATATATATATATATATATATATATATATATATATATATATATATATATATATATATATATGTATATATATATATATATATATATATATATACATTTTTTTTGCGGCTGAGGTGAGCGTAATACTCGAAGTATATTCAAACTTGCATAGTGCCAACCACATATTCGATAATGAACTACTGTTTAAAATGTTTTTTTAGCGTTACCTATATGCTGCTGGCACGTTGTAGTATGCGCTTTTGGTTGGCGGGACAGTCTTGTCGATGCTGAATTTAATCTTAACCCCTGGCATTTTGGGGAAAGGTTCTGTCGTTTTTGGTGTTTCGCAGTTATTGATTGTGTTTCCTATCTGTAACAATCCCATGTCACTAGCTGTCGATCGTCCGAGGATTGATTGAGTTCCTTTAAGTACTACGTGGAAGGTAGTTGTTATTGCTGACTTTGTTAAACCTGGTTCTGTAACTATTATTGTGGCTCTGAAGGTACATTCGATGACCATTGGCTCTTGAGACCCATAACCATGTAATCCTCTATTTGAGGATCTAGTCATTGATATAGTTGCGGCTCCAGAGTGAGCTTCACCTCTTAGCAGAACCCAGTCATTTCCCCCAATTACATTGACGTCTGCGCCTGAATCGATTAAGAATCGTATAGGGGTAGATGATCCAACAGAACAGTTAATCATGACGTCTTCCAAGGAAAGTGTATTGATCCGCTGTTTCGAATGGTAAAGGGGCATAAGTAACAATGTTTTAAAAGCTATTTTTTATTAATCCTGATTTTTTTGTAAATTATAAATATTTATCTTTTTGTACCTGCTTGTTATCCTGGACCTTTTCTTCTTCAGAACAATACGATCTGTTCGAAAACCTGTCGAAGCTTTGCCTGTTCTGTAAGTAATTTACATGTTTCTGGCGGCGGGCCGCCGCAAAGTGTCCACGTTTCCCACATCCATTGCAGTTCCGATTTAGTGCCGGGCATTGTCCGTTTCTGTGACTGAATAGGAAACACTTGGCATAGCGCGAGCGACGTCCTTGAGATTGGCTGCTTGTAGCGGTACTGCGATACAGTTTCCTCGATGGCCCATCGGTTCTACTGGTCATGATTGGACGCTTACGGGATCTATGGTCATATGGTGATTGTACGTGATCACTTCGGATGTCGAACACGTTGGATTCACCCCGGTGCTTGCTGTCAAGAAGGTTGGATGCTTCCCGCTGCCTTACCTCTAACTCAAACGCTTCATCTCTGGTGGCTGACAAGACGATTAAATTCGTGTCGTGACCGTATGTCCTTGCCTGTTTCACCAGCTCTCTGTTTCTAAGTCCACTCAATAGTTGCGCTCGTACAAATCTATCCTCGTCATCGGTATTGTACTTACATGAGCGAACTTTGCACATCAATCGTGCATGAAAGGCAACCGCGGCTTCATCGGTTCCTTGCTTCATCCTTGAGAAGGATTCGTGTTCTGCAGAAGTATCAATCATCGAACGAAAGTAGTTTTGAATGGTCAGGATGAAAGTACTGTAGCAATCTGAGCTTGCTAAGTTAGGACGCAGCTTAGCAGCTTTTGCAATTTCTTGCAACTCAGTTCCCATTGAGAGGAACAATAATTGCGTTCTCTTTATAGGGTCGTTCACGTTGCTAAGTGATGCCGCAATTTCAAAATTTTCGAAATAATTATTCCACTCCTCCCACATCTTGTTAGTAGGAATTCCACTCGTAAATGGCTTGATGTGGTCCCAGCGAACACTGGAGGAGGAATTTCCGCCTATCGATACGTTATTATACGCCTTCCAACTTTTTTCAACATCGTCGTTTCGCATACGTTCATTGTTTGGCAGCAAACGACTCAAAGCGTCATTGATGTTTGCGAGTACCTTTTCCATTCGGTCGATTCTGTCAACATTGTTGGTGTGCTCCATTGTTTCCTGACCTGAAACCTTTTCAGCCGTTGCCTCGCAAACTGTCGGAGATATGGACAAGAGTCTTGGTGAGTTGATTGGCTTATCGTTCGAATCGGTGCCACTTTTCTCGGTTGAGTCTCTATCGTCCAGAACACGGTTAGTAGCTAAGCTATCGGAGGAGCTGTTGGTGTCACTGTCCATTGATTCGGTATCGTTTACATCGTCCTGAATGGAGTCTACGTCTTGCTCATTCAACTCGTCACTATCGGGCCGGCGAACGTATTTCCCATTGTTGATCATTTTTAAATTTCTCGCGCTTCCTGATTGTTGTGACCCTTGCCAAATAGCGTTCCTCCGTGGTTTTAGTCCGTACCCGATTTTTCCGTGTCCAATCGTAAATTTAGTTGGACTACCCTTGCGCAGATAGCGTCACTGTGCCAGTTCGGAAGTTATGTAATACACACATAACACATTACACATCAAACACTTTATTTCCTGACACTACTCAACATTTATTACTTTACAGGTATATTTCACTCTAAACTATACTTTCACTACATAATATTACAGACTAAGTACAATTCTTTATACGTCACTACGGACGGTGACGAACCTATCGCTATGAAGGCTGATTACGAATGACGATAATTTTCAAACTCATACCACATACACAGAAAGTTACAAAAACATATGCTGGAGACTTCTCTCGAAACATTAATTTCTCCTCTCATTATTTTATCCCCATCTCTCCTCTCTTCAATGTCTCTCGCTTCTTTCGTTAAGTTTCTACACATATGTATTTAACAGTGAGAACGACACGCTCATTCGTCTCATCTGTCAATCATACAGCTATGCTGTGTTGAGATCAGTGCTAGTGTGAAACGTCAACATTACCGGCCACCTAAATTAGCTAAGTCTAATTTACATATATTGGATCATCAAAAAAACAGGTAAGTATGATTAATTTTCTAACAACTTTTCTTCACTTTCAGCTGCTGCTCGTTGCTGTTGCTGCACCGCCAATTGCTGGTCGAAAGGAAGTGGAAACAATCTGCGAATCGGTCGTATGTATGTTCCACTTCTTGTTTTGATAGTTGCAACACGAATGATGTCATCATCGCCGGGTTGAACTGCTTCGATCCTTGCTAGTGGCCAAGCGACGGAAGGTTTTCCATCCTCCTGCAGCAATACCATTTGGCCAACACGGATGTCCACCGGAGAACTGGATTTCTGCCACTGCTGATTAAGCTCGGTGAGATACTCCTTTCGCCAACGTTGCCAGTGGTGTTGAATCAGTTGTTGCAACTGCTGATAGTGCCGCAATCGGTTTGTTGGAATTTCAGTGTACTGAGGGTCCGGAAGGGTTAAAAGTGGACCGCCAGTCAGGAAATGGCCGGGTGTCAGTGCGTCTAATTCGGTCGGGTCATCGGATAGTGGCGTTAGTGGGCGAGTGTTCATGTTTGCCTCGATCTGGAAGAGGACAGTGACCATGTCCTCGTAGGAAAGTTTTCGGCAGCCGATTGTTTTTACCAGAGAGGACTTTGCTGTCTTAACAGCCGCTTCCCAAAGGCCGCCGAAATTTGGTGCTCGAGGTGGAATGAACCGCCAAGTGATTCCTTTGCTGCTGCATTCATTAATTATTTTTTCTTTGTTGTGTTTGATGCTAAATATGCGGTGCATTTCCGTGAGTGTGGTTTTTGCTCCTTTGAAGTTTGTACCATTATCAGAATGGATTTCCGTTGGCAAGCCGCGCCGGGCAATAAAGCGTCGAAGTGCGGCAATGAATGCGTCCGTTGACAAATCGCACACGAGTTCCAGGTGAGTGGCTTTGGTAGCGAAGCAAACAAACACAGCAATGAAAACCTTTTGGGGGGCCGCTCGTCGATGAACAGGTTTTAAGTATATAGGGCCACAGTAGTCGACACCGGTGATTGAGAATGGTCGACTAGGGACAATGCGTGCCTTGGGAAGCTGTCCTTGAGGTTGGGCTACAGGGACAGGGTTGTGGCGAAAACAAATTGTACATTTGCGACACACATAATTGGCAAGAGTTTTTCCGCGAACCGGCCAGAATTCTCGGCGCATTGTTGCCAGGGTCATTCGGGGGCCAGAATGAAAACATTGCGAGTGGAAATGCGCTGCAATTATACGAGAAAGGGGGTGCTTGTTGGGAAGAGCCATAGGGTGCTTGGTTTGGTAGGTTTCGTTGGAGAAATTCAGCCGGCCACCGACACGTATTATGCCATTCTCGTCTAGGAAAGGATATCGATTTTTCAGGGGTGATTTCGAGGGAACCGGACGTTTTTGCTTCAACTGAATCAACTCTTCTGGGAACACTTCTTGTTGAACCACCTTTACTAAGGTTTGCTTTGCTTCTTGCAGCTCCACCGTCGAAAGGAATGCTTCATATGCATGATGTTTAGAGCGGCAGCGTGCAATGAATCGACGAAGGTAAGCAGTGATTCGAACTAGACGCCCGAATGAAGAATAGCGCTCAAATAACGGGTTTTCCTGCGACGTTGACTGAACCACTAAAACCGTTTTCTTTCGTTCCAGGATGTCCTCGTTTGGAAGAAGCGGGTGTACATGCTTTGGCCATTTATCCACTTCGTCTGCCAGCCATCCGGGACCATTCCTCCAAAGAATGTCGACGATGAAATCTGCCGGCAACATACCACGCGAAACGTGATCCGCCGGATTATCTGTACCCTTCACGTGGTTCCAGGGATGTCCGTGTGTCAGTAGCTGGATTTCAGATGTGCGATTGCCCACAAACGTTTGCCAAGTGTTTGGGGGTGCTGCGATCCAGTGCAACGTGACCGTCGAGTCCGACCAGAACCAGCAAGGATTTCCCTCCATCCCCAGCGCTGCGGATACTCTAGTATAGAGTTTGGCACCCAATAATGCAGCACACAGCTCAAGGCGCGGTAAACTAAGACGTTTGATTGGCGCGACTCTTGATTTTGCCGCAATGAGCTGGATTTGAGCTTTACCTTCCTTGCTGGCTGAGCGAGCGTAAATACATGCTCCGTAGCCTACTTCAGATGCGTCGCAGAAAACATGGAACTGAACCGTTGTAGCTTCCGATGAAAATATATAACGGGGAACTTTGTATTGCTTTAGTAGGGACAGCTGTGAATGGAAATCATTCCATTTAGATTCGATCTCGCGGGGAATCGGATCATCCCAGTCGACGTTAACCGACCAGAGGTGTTGCATCCGAATTTTTGCCCAAGCAATCACAGGTGACACGATACCAAGCTGGTCGTATAATTGCGCAATCTCCGAAAATATCTTCCTTTTTGTCCATTGATCGTCATATTCCGTTGCTCGTATCTCAACACACAGTTGGTCCGTTCCTGTCTCCCACACTACTCCAAGCGTCTTCACCTTTGTTTCTGCATCGAAATGTAGCGTGGATTGCTCCTCTAGAGCTGTGGAAGGTAAGTCGGCTAAAGCCTCCGGTTGATTGGAGCTCCACTTCCGCAAATCGAATCCGCCTTCAGCCATAAGGGATTGAACTTCGCTTCGCAAACGTTTCGCCTTCGAAATCGATTCTGCTCCGGAAAGAAAATCGTCCATATAAAAATCTTTCTTTACAGCAGGACCAGCGTACTTGTATTTGTCACCGGCGTCTATGGCAAGCTGTTTAAGTACGCGAGTGGCAAGGAAAGATGATGGCGCTAATCCGTAAGTGACCGTCTGTAGCTCGTACACCTTAATCGGTTCAGCCTGATCGAAGCGCCACAGGATCCGTTGAAGCGATGCGTCCTCCGGGTGAATGCGTACCTGCCTGTACGTTTTGGCCACATCTGCAACTAACGCAACGGCGTGCTTGCGAAAACGGATCATGATGTCCAGCAGATCGTCCTGAATTACTGGACCCGTAAGTAGAGTGTCGTTGAGCGAGTGATTTGTGGTGGTTTTCGCTGATCCATCGAACACTACCCGTACCTTGGTCGTTGAGCTAGACTCTTTAAACACAGGATGATGGGGCAAATAGTAAGTAGTGCGCCCTTCATCCAGTGTATCCTCCATTTCTCCGATCAGTTGCATATGCCCCATTGCAAGGTATTCTTGTAGGAATTCGTTGTAATGGTAACGTAAGTCTGAATCCCTCTCCAAACGCCTTTCTAGCTGCCGAAATCGTCGTAAGGCCGCACCCTTCGAATCGCCGATTTTGTCGTGGAACCCATTCCGTTTTGGGTACTGTACTACATAGCGTCCCGATTCGTTACGGGTGAACGTGCTTTGAAAGTGTTGTTCGCAGTCCTTCTCTTCCTGTGATCGAAGTGGCTTCTCTGACATCTCCTCAATTGCCCAGAATTTCTCGATGATCTTATCCAGCGGTTCGGCGATCGCAACGTGACAACTAACGGTAGCTTTTCTTGTAGACCACTCCGACTCGCCCGCAGCTACCCAACCAAATACTGTGTTGACGAATATCGGCAAAGGAGATCCGAGTTTGCAAATTTGTATCCGGCCACCATCGAGAAGATGAAAATCGTAGAAGAATTGAGACCCAAGCACCAAATCGATCGGACCAGAGACGAAGAATTCCGGATCGGCTAGCTCCATGCCGTTTGGTGGTTTCCAATCTGCCAATGGTAAAGAAGTAGACGGCTGGTCGCTTGTTACCTGCCTCAAAACCAGAAAGTCCATTGACAAAGAAAAATCCAAAACCCGTGACGAAACAACAGCAGAAACTTCGTGAGCTATACTTTTCTTTGAGCACCCAATACCGCTGATTTCTACTCTTTTATTTCGTCTAGGTAGTTTGAGTAGATGAGACAAATTCTCCGACATCAGATTCGCTTGAGAACCGGAATCCAACAATGCCCTAGCGAGATGCGTTCTACCCCAGCTGTCCTTTATTTTCAACACCGCCGTTAACAAAAATACATGTGTTCCAGAAAGCCCCATAGCCATATTGGAGGAAATTGATGCAACCGAACTTGTTACTGTACCACCGGAGTTCGATGCACCACCAGAGGTTGATGGAGCCGTAGCTTGTATGCTTTGTGTGGCTGAAGAAGAGGCAGTGGAGGTGGGAGCAGTACCAGAACCAGGAAATCCAGGATGAAGAAGAGAATGGTGCTTTTTAGAGCAAGTTCTGCACCGAAATTTGGAAGGACAGTCTCTCGCCATATGATTTCGTCCCAAACAATTGCTGCAAAGACGCTTCGAATTTGTTAGCTGTAGCCGTTGGTCCACCGGAAGTTTGCTGAATGCCGTACATTGAGCGATAGAATGCTGATCACCACAGGATGCGCAGCTTGGACCTTTGTTTCCGGTCGCCGAGTTGACCGAAACCTTTGCAGGACGAGATTTGAACCCAGTTGATGCAGCTTGACTGCTTGACGTAGTCATCCGTTGGTCCACCGAAACTGCATCTAAAACCCGTGTTTGTTTTTTGAGAAAATCCACCAGTATTGTAAACGAAGGTTCGACCTCATTAGAAACGCTTTCCTCCCAATGTTTTTGTGTGACGTCGTCGAGCTTAGTTACCAATAGATGAGTAAGCATTGCTCCCCAGCCACTAGTCTTCTCACCCAGTTGATCCAAGATTTTGGTGTTGCGTTCGAAACAATCGATGACGTCATGAATCCCCGCTGCTGACTCTTTCCGAATTTTCGGGAACTCGAACATCGCATTCAAATGCCGCTTCTTGAGAAGATATCCATTAGAGAACCGTGCAACCAAACCATTCCAAGCAACCCTGTAATTCGCCTCGCTCATTGGGTACGAATCGACCAACTTTAACGCATCACCCCTAAGAGACGCCCGCAGATAGTGGAATTTTTGAAGAGTCAATCAAGGCTCGAAATGTGTCATGAAAAGGCAACCATTTTTCGAAACTACCATCAAATTCCAGTAGATTTATTTGTGGTAGTCGCACATAAGTGTGTACACCAGCCGGTTCGGAACTAGATCCGTTTTGTGTCGGCGCTGAAGTCCGCCGTGGTAACTTGCCAACCAACCCTGCCCTTACCTCGAAATATTTCTCCTCGAATTCCGCCCGAACTTGCCGATGTGCCTCCGTGTTCTCTTCATGCTCCTCCGATCCCTCGATATCGCATTGAACCTCCTCAAACTCGTCCCACTTCGCCTCGAGTTTCTCCAGACGAAACTGTATTTGGAGTTCGTCGGTTGCTGGGCTACTGTTGAGAAATTTCTCCGTCCGCAGTAGAAAATCTACGATGCTATCCCGAACGTGGATCTTGGGTTTCAGTTTCTTACCCATAGTCAGATCCGTTGAGCTGGAGAGTTTTGGATCAGCAATCGTCTCCTAGAAAAATACCAAGCGAAGAACCCTTCCAAGAGAGATGTATCGATTTGGACAGGTACTCACCTGGTGAGCCTGTCAAATAGGCCTTGTATTTTTGTCTCTCAGGAACTCTCTAAAAAACTCGTAAAGCTGCTACCAATTTTCTCCAGATCCTCAATAATGTCGTCAGTAGCCAAGACAGCCGTATGATGACCCGATGATCCGAACGATGCAAACAGTATTCTTTGAAAAACTGTAAATATGCACAAGCGCAGCACAAAACGAAACCAATATGTCGAGTAGGACAGGTACTCACCTGGGAGCCTGTCACTACAGGCCTTGTACTCGACTTTATAACTGCGACTCGTCCCTTCTTCCCGTTGTGTAGAAGAACCACAGGTAGTAGCGCTTCGCTACCGTATTTCAGCACTTGGACGATGGATGTAGAGTCCGTCTTCCAAAATGGCCGCCGGCGAATTACCAACCCGTTGCCGATGAACAACCTTGTCAGAGTATACCAGCGACGTTCTCCGTAACCTCCTAAGCCATGCACAGCGATCCCCGTACCAAGCGATCGTCCTGTTGTTGATCCAGGAAACTTCCTCCGATGCCAAAAATACCAAGAAATAAACGTAGAAAAAAACGACCAGGTAGCGATGAAAGCTTAGATGGAGTTATTGGACAGATACTCACCTTGTGAGCCTATCCAATAGGCCTTGTATATTTTAGCTTCCCTGGTCTAATCCGAAAAACTCCAATGGCGACGTCAAACGAATCCAGAACTGCTGAGTCGCAATGGCTGTACGCAAGTAGAATGATGGCGACTGCGCGCGATGGCGGTATCTGCTTTGTCCTCGGACTCAAAATGGTGTTACCGACGCCGCGTCGGTTCCTTGGAACACTATCCTGGTCACGGCACCAATGTTGTGACCCTTGCCAAATAGCGTTCCTCCGTGGTTTTAGTCCGTACCCGATTTTTCCGTGTCCAATCGTAAATTTAGTTGGACTACCCTTGCGCAGATAGCGTCACTGTGCCAGTTCGGAAGTTATGTAATACACACATAACACATTACACATCAAACACTTTATTTCCTGACACTACTCAACATTTATTACTTTACAGGTATATTTCACTCTAAACTATACTTTCACTACATAATATTACAGACTAAGTACAATTCTTTATACGTCACTACGGACGGTGACGAACCTATCGCTATGAAGGCTGACTACGAATGACGATAATTTTCAAACTCATACCACATACACAGAAAGTTACAAAAACATATGCTGGAGACTTCTCTCGAAACATTAATTTCTCCTCTCATTATTTTATCCCCATCTCTCCTCTCTTCAATGTCTCTCACTTCTTTCGTTAAGTTTCTACACATATGTATTTAACAGTGAGAACGACACGCTCATTCGTCTCATCTGTCAATCATACAGCTATGCTGTGTTGAGATCAGTGCTAGTGTGAAACGTCAACACTGATATTTATCAGTCTGTCTTAATAAATTCGTTTTTTTGTTCTCTGGAATGATGAATGCAATTTTTTTTGGCAATATCAAAAATAAATTTAACTGATGTCAGTAGCGCTAAACTTGAGGTTAGGTTATACAAAATTCAGTGACCATTGCGACCAATCCGAATTGGGTTGTGTTTGTGGTTTTACATTTCTTACAAAAGAAATGTATAGGATTCGCTCAAACTTTGACAACTTTTTCCGAGGCCCGGAGGGCCGAGTTTCATATACCAATCGACTCAGCTCGACAAATTGAGACAATGTCTGTATGTGTGTGTGTATGTGTGTGTGTGTATGTGTGTATGTATGTATGTACAAAATGTCATGTAATTATCTCAGCAATGGCTGAACCGATCTTAATGAAATTAGTTTCAAATGAAAGGCCTAACGTTGCCATTTGACACTATTATTTTTGATTTTCGATATGTTGTTTACTTTCTGAGATATGGGCGATATATATATATATATATATATATATATATATATATATATATATATATATATATATATATATATATATATATATATATATATATATATATATATATATATATATATATATATATATATATATATATATATATATATATATATATATATATATATATATATATATATATATATACATTTTTTTTGCGGCTGAGGTGAGCGTAATACTCGAAGTATATTCAAACTTGCATAGTGCCAACCACATATTCGATAATGAACTACTGTTTAAAATGTTTTTTTAGCGTTACCTATATGCTGCTGGCACGTTGTAGTATGCGCTTTTGGTTGGCGGGACAGTCTTGTCGATGCTGAATTTAATCTTAACCCCTGGCATTTTGGGGAAAGGTTCTGTCGTTTTTGGTGTTTCGCAGTTATTGATTGTGTTTCCTATCTGTAACAATCCCATGTCACTAGCTGTCGATCGTCCGAGGATTGATTGAGTTCCTTTAAGTACTACGTGGAAGGTAGTTGTTATTGCTGACTTTGTTAAACCTGGTTCTGTAACTATTATTGTGGCTCTGAAGGTACATTCGATGACCATTGGCTCTTGAGACCCATAACCATGTAATCCTCTATTTGAGGATCTAGTCATTGATATAGTTGCGGCTCCAGAGTGAGCTTCACCTCTTAGCAGAACCCAGTCATTTCCCCCAATTACATTGACGTCTGCGCCTGAATCGATTAAGAATCGTATAGGGGTAGATGATCCAACAGAACAGTTAATCATGACGTCTTCCAAGGAAAGTGTATTGATCCGCTGTTTCGAATGGTAAAGGGGCATAAGTAACAATGTTTTAAAAGCTATTTTTTATTAATCCTGATTTTTTTGTAAATTATAAATATTTATCTTTTTGTACCTGCTTGTTATCCTGGACCTTTTCTTCTTCAGAACAATACGATCTGTTCGAAAACCTGTCGAAGCTTTGCCTGTTCTGTAAGTAATTTACATGTTTCTGGCGGCGGGCCGCCGCAAAGTGTCCACGTTTCCCACATCCATTGCAGTTCCGATTTAGTGCCGGGCATTGTCCGTTTCTGTGACTGAATAGGAAACACTTGGCATAGCGCGAGCGACGTCCTTGAGATTGGCTGCTTGTAGCGGTACTGCGATACAGTTTCCTCGATGGCCCATCGGTTCTACTGGTCATGATTGGACGCTTACGGGATCTATGGTCATATGGTGATTGTACGTGATCACTTCGGATGTCGAACACGTTGGATTCACCCCGGTGCTTGCTGTCAAGAAGGTTGGATGCTTCCCGCTGCCTTACCTCTAAATCAAACGCTTCATCTCTGGTGGCTGACAAGACGATTAAATTCGTGTCGTGACCGTATGTCCTTGCCTGTTTCACCAGCTCTCTGTTTCTAAGTCCACTCAATAGTTGCGCTCGTACAAATCTATCCTCGTCATCGGTATTGTACTTACATGAGCGAACTTTGCACATCAATCGTGCATGAAAGGCAACCGCGGCTTCATCGGTTCCTTGCTTCATCCTTGAGAAGGATTCGTGTTCTGCAGAAGTATCAATCATCGAACGAAAGTAGTTTTGAATGGTCAGGATGAAAGTACTGTAGCAATCTGAGCTTGCTAAGTTAGGACGCAGCTTAGCAGCTTTTACAATTTCTTGCAACTCAGTTCCCATTGAGAGGAACAATAATTGCGTTCTCTTTATAGGGTCGTTCACGTTGCTAAGTGATGCCGCAATTTCAAAATTTTCGAAATAATTATTCCACTCCTCCCACATCTTGTTAGTAGGAATTCCACTCGTAAATGGCTTGATGTGGTCCCAGCGAACACTGGAGGAGGAATTTCCGCCTATCGATACGTTATTATACGCCTTCCAACTTTTTTCAACATCGTCGTTTCGCATACGTTCATTGTTTGGCAGCAAACGACTCAAAGCGTCATTGATGTTTGCGAGTACCTTTTCCATTCGGTCGATTCTGTCAACATTGTTGGTGTGCTCCATTGTTTCCTGACCTGAAACCTTTTCAGCCGTTGCCTCGCAAACTGTCGGAGATATGGACAAGAGTCTTGGTGAGTTGATTGGCTTATCGTTCGAATCGGTGCCACTTTTCTCGGTTGAGTCTCTATCGTCCAGAACACGGTTAGTAGCTAAGCTATCGGAGGAGCTGTTGGTGTCACTGTCCATTGATTCGGTATCGTTTACATCGTCCTGAATGGAGTCTACGTCTTGCTCATTCAACTCGTCACTATCGGGCCGGCGAACGTATTTCCCATTGTTGATCATTTTTAAATTTCTCGCGCTTCCTGATATTTATCAGTCTGTCTTAATAAATTCGTTTTTTTTGTTCTCTGGAATGATGAATGCAATTTTTTTTGGCAATATCAAAAATAAATTTAACTGATATCAGTAGCGCTAAACTTGAGGTTAGGTTATACAAAATTCAGTGACCATTGCGACCAATCCGAATTGGGTTGTGTTTGTGGTTTTACATATCTTACAAAAGAAATGTATAGGATTCGCTCAAACTTTGACAACTTTTTCCGAGGCCCGGAGGGCCGAGTCTCATATACCAATCGACTCAGCTCGACAAATTGAGACAATGTCTGTATGTGTGTGTGTGTGTATGTGTGTATGTATGTATGTGCAAAATGTCATGTAATTATCTCAGCAATGGCTGAACCGATCTTAATGAAATTAGTTTCAAATGAAAGGCCTAACGTTGCCATTTGACACTATTATTTTTGATTTTCGATATGTTGTTTAATTTCTGAGATATGGGCGATTTTGTCAAAACACAGCAGGTTTTTTGCAAATAACTTTCGAACAATACAATGTTGTCCCACAAATGAATTGCACATAAATTGAAAGCTTGTAAAAATACCTTTCTAACAAGCTATAAATTGTCTAAATCCGTGCACGAGCGGCGGAGATATTAAACATTTTGTATTTTTAGTCCTCGCTTACCAACTTCCACTAACTAAAAATGAGATTGTTTCATACAGAGTATTGCTTTACTGGTGTTTTAGGGGCAAAACTAAACCGATTTCGAATATCGGGGTATGAAAACAAATCTACGTGATTCAAGGAATTCGATGTTCAGAACATTTTGTGAATTATCTTTATAATAAATTAACTATTTCTCAAAAATCACTATATAAGTTCACTTCAAAGACAAAATAATGTGTTGATAAAGAAACAGTGAGTTCTAGTATTTATCCCTTCGATTAGGCATTGCGTTCAATCATGAGGTAAATATTGGATGGTATATCAATACACAGATCAACAAGTAATTCACCTAGTAGTGAGATAAAAGATTTCTCATATAATTATACTCGTGGCGTCACCGAAAGCAACTGTATGTTTGAAGCCCAAAAATCTAGCGAAAATTTAGCTCTTTTGTAAGATTTAGGTTATACTGGTTATGGAGCAAAAATTACTACTTACATTATTTATGATAAGAATGTAAGAATCAATATATCATAATAATATACCTATAAAAATAATGTCACTGCATTAACCATCATTTGCCATTCCTCACACGCCCCCCCATCTCTCTCTCTCTCTCTGTCTGTCTCTCTTTCTCTCTGTCTCTCTTCTATCGCATCTATCTAGCTATTTCTGTATGCATTTCTAAGTTGTGTGATAAGATCTTCTGCCAATCTGAAATATTTATTAATTGTAATTGCGAAGGTTTGAGAAAACAAAACTATTTTTTGTCTGCTGCTACATCAACTCAACTTTAATTCAATTGTATTCAAAGCCTGTATCTACACTATAATTAAGGAAATTCATGGCTATATCAGAAAAATATTTGGCTTAACTGGGTAATATGAAAGTTTGACGATGGAAATTTTCAAAAGAGACATTCCACGTGCGATATTTTAACTATTCGTATCTCTATTGAATTTTGAATGAAATATATGCTCATAGACTGAAAGCTGAAGCCAGGATTTCGAAGACAAAATACATGAGAGGAAGAGGTTCTAGAGACGATAATGTGAACCTCCTACCCGAGTTCGGATTGACGGTGACGAAATCGAGATGGTCGACGAATTCATGTATTTGGGCTCACTGGTAACCGACGACAATGATAACAGCAGAGAAATTCAGAGACGGATCGTAGCGGGAAATCGTGCGTACTTTGGACTCCAGAGGACGCTCCGGTCGAACAAAATTTGCCGCCGCACGAAGTTGATTATCTTCAAGACGCTGATTAGATCGGTGGTCCTCTACGGCCACGAGACCTGGACTATGCTCGTGGAGGACCAACGCGCCCTTGGAGTTTTCGAACGAAAAGTTTTGCGTACCATCTATGGTGGCGTGCAGATGGAAGACGGAACGTTGCGCAGGCGAATGAACCATGAGTTGTATCAGTTGCACATTCGTTGTATTGGTACGAATTTTCATGAAAAATAACGGATCAAAGACCAAAAATATCCACAAATTAGATCCAGGAAAAGAAGTCCCCAAAGTACCCACTCTCGATGGGGGATGCAACTACAATGTGTCTTCTAACTTATCGTCGTCCATATTTGGATATACTGAGTAGTTTGAACCATTTCTTTTTCACAATATTGGTCTGTATAGGACTTATTTATCCATATTTCCTGCACGAGAATTCCGAACGAAACAATACAAACACGGCTTTTATGCAATCGACATAGCCTAGACATTTCACACTATTTACTTCAATGCAAATAAAAACTTTGAAATATCTACCTGTCTCATTCACGAATCGCATTCTCCCTCTGTCGTTCTCTGTTCAAGGGGCCTGAAAGCACATGTGACCTTGTCTCACTTTACTATATTCAATTGCGCGTTAAAATACTGGACCAGTAAATTCTGTTCTGCACATAAATCTTTTTTCGGGAATATGTGACCAAAAAGTAAACTTTGAATTCGTCAAGTAAAGAAGCATGAAAACAAAAAGAATAAAACCAAAAAAAGATGGAAGCCCTAGAAAGTCCATTGCATATTTATTAGCCTTTTCTCAGAAGATGGGATTTTCAAAAACATTTCAAAACTTTCTGATGCAATGGTTTTCAAATTCGTACAATCCGGTTTATTCATTTTCTTTATTCAAAAATTCTTCAAATATATGACAATTTCATTCTAATTAATTATTTCATTCCGCATATTTTTATTCGTTTTGTTCATCTGCGTTCATTTTACTTATTTTATTCGTTTCATTCTTTGGATTCACACTGATCAGTTTATTCTTTTTGTGCGTTTTACTCATATCATTCATTGTTTTCATTGTATGCATTTTATTATTTTTTTTCCAGTTTATTCATTTTGTTCAATTTCTTCATTTTAATAATCTGACTACTTTTCCAGTTTTAATCATTTCATCCAAATAGTTTATTTGATTCAATTTATTTCTTTATATTGATTTATAACCTTTTACTGTTTTTCAATGTTTCATTTTAATCAATGCATTTAATTCTGCTCATTTTCTTCTTTTTATTCATTTTATCACTTCAGCTCATTTTGTTTATTTGATTCATTTGTTTTATTTATGCATTTCATTTATTTTTTACTTTATTCATTTTGTTCATCCATTCTTTTTATTCATTTGATCCATTTCATTAATTTGATTCATTGTATTTACTGGATGAATTAAATCAATTTGATTCATTTAATTCATTTAATTCATTTGATTCATGTGATTCATGTGATTCATACGATTCATTTGATTTATTTGATTTATTTGATTCATTTGATTTATCTGATTTATCTGATTCATTTTATTCATATCTTTAATTTTATGCATTTCATGTTCAGTCATTCGTTTCATTTCATTCAATTTGTTAGTATGAGTCAACTTATTCTATTAATTTTTATGTAATAACCTAATCTAATTTGATTCGTGTATTTGGATCAAAATTATAATGATTTCCATTAATTTTTCTACACATTTTATGAATTTAAAAACCTATTGTTTCATTTTTTGCTTTACTTTTTTATTTCGGTCGTTTTGTTGATTTCTATAATTTATTCAGTTTATTCGAGATTTTATTCGTGCAAGACTAGAAACTGTTTTCATCCCACCTCTAATTGGGTGCCTACTTCTCGTGAGTTCTGCAAACTAATCCAATAGTGAAATGTGTAAGAAATGTCTCATCTCACTGCTAGGTGGATTAAATCGGTTTTTTTTGGACGCGGTCATCCCGATCCGCATAAACGTCACAACGCAACGCAACGCGGTCATCCCGATCCGCATAAACGAATTAGCATTTAATCTTAACAATCAATAGTTTTTTTTTGTTTCAACGCGGTCATCCCGATCCGCTCAAACTAATTACATAATCGTTTCGACAATCAATCGCTTTCACCGCGGTCATCCCGATCCGCTGTACTGTTGTATCGTACTGTCAAAGCAAATTACATTTTTTGTCGCGGTCATCCCGATCCGCTGCACTATTGTATCATGCTGTCAAGCCAAGTTACAAATTTTATTCGTCGTGGTCATCCCGATCCGCTTACTTAGTCTAATTAAGCAGCACGAGCGCGATTACACAATCCGCTTCTTTTTTATATTTTACTTATTCGCTGGCTTCCCATTTATGTTCTTTTTTTAATAGTGCGGTCAACCCGATCCGCTTACAAATTAGCCATGCTTGTTTTAACCTAACCTCGTTTTGTGGCACATGGTTTTCCATACGCAGCGCTTTAAAAAACATGTTTTTTGCGTGCTGGGTGATTCCTTCCTTATGTTCTTTCAAGATTTTATATTACATCCTGGGTTTCGGTTTGGGTTGCAGTGGACAATTTGCAACTCCTGGCAGGATCGCCATTGTGCGTTCTATGTACACCAGACTGGGAAAGGAATCACCCAGCACGGTATGTTATCGTGCGTCTTACCTATAGGCTGGTCGAAAGATCAAAGAGGCAAAGTCAAGGCCTGTTATGATGAACTATACGTGTGGGCACTCACGTTGCGTGTGAGTGCACAGAGTGATACCGTAGAGATTCACAATGCGGTACAACATATAGTTAAGACTCATTCGTAACCCACACAGTTTCAATGTATTATAATAGATATTGAGCATTCGAAAAAGTTTCTTGTGAACGAGTGTAGAACGACTTTGTTTCTACTTACTTGAAATCAGCGGCGTAGCCAGAAATTCGGTTTGGTGAAAATCGATCATACTGTCCAAACGGCATAATTCCGAAACCGTAATTTTTGAAGTTTTAAAATTATGCAGAATTAATTTTTCAGAAAATAGTAACAGAGTTCGTGTCTTTAGCGAATTTGTTGAGACTTTATTGTAGTCATGAATATTAACCTGAGAAAATTCACCATAAATACTTCTTGGACGATAAACCGTCAAAAAAAAATTATCAAATGATGCGCTGTTTAACGTTTGTAAAACTCATCGAAGATACTAAACCTCCGAAATTGGCGGTTTCAAAATGATGCTATCTTGACCTTAAATTACTGTTTTTAAACATTTGACCTATACATATAATTGGTCATACAACAAAAATCAAATGCTCATCAAAATCGATCAGGGCCTGCTAGAGTCGTAATTTTTCATAAATTTCTCCCTACATTCGGAAAGTGTTATCCTCGTTATTAATCATATTACGTTTTCGTCTCAACTCGACGCATTCCCAAAATAAAAACCTGTTTTAATCCACCTAGTGGTGCAATTGTGCTTGTCTCATTTGTCCAGACTACGATTCCTGGTTATGTTCAATACAATGGTGGAAATGAATATTACATGTTCAGTACGATTTGCACATACATACAATGGATCGACAGTCACGATCTTGAGATGCTATGTGATACTGAACCATCGCTTGAAACCAGCGGCGGATCATAGAGAAAGATCCGGGAGGTCCAGGTCCTGCCGAAGATTTTCAACTTGTTAAGGAATTTTAAACTAGTTTTAATTTTAAAGTAGCAACCCCTCACTGCATACTCCCTCCGGGCCGGTATGATTGACGATTTTTGGAGTGATTGCATAACCTTTCTATATGAGAAAGGCAAAAATGTACCAAAGTCCAAAGAAGTCAATTTTTGTCAAACATCTCAATGTTTCATGCATTTTAAAGTCATTTGGCATCAAAAATACAAATTTGTTTTTGAAAATTTTTCATTTCAGTTTATATGGGAATTTGCTGTGTGATTGCACTCTTCAACTCGTAACTCCGGAACCGGAAGTCCAATCAATAAAATCAATATAAATTCACTCTGGTCGACACCAAATCGATCGCGTCCATCTACAGATCGACCTGACTTCAGCGCTTGAATCAAATTTTGTACTGTGGCATCCTTCCTAACGTGTTCCTGCAGTTCCTCTACCGATAGCGGTAATATCTGGATCTGATTTACTTCTACTACATCAATTTCTTCTACACGTTTTTCTGCACTTGTATCAGGTAGTGGAAGACGTGACATGCCATCGGCGTTAGCATGCTCCTTTGAAGGACGACACCGAATTTCAAAGTTAAATGATTGAAGATATACTGCATAATGTTGCATACGAAGTGCTGACAATGTAGGTAGACCCTTATTGGGCGAAAAGATTTGGGAGACTGGTTTATTGAAAGTCACAAGAACGAACTTTCGACCGAAAAGATATTGATAAAATTTTTTGACTCCATATATAATAGCGTACGCCTCTTTATCAACTTGGGTATAATTTTGTTGAGTGGAGTTCAATGTTTGGGACGCATATTGTACAGGATGTTCACTTCCATCAGGGTAGACGTGGCTTAAAACTGCCCCTACACCATATGGCGAGGCATCGACAGCTAGAATTAGTGGCAAGGTTGTATCGTAGTGAACTAGAACGTTATCGGATTGCATTTCCTTTTTTACCCATTTGAATGCTTTTTCGCAGTCACTATTCCACACGAACGGCGTTTTGTTCTTCAACAAGTTGTTGATTGGATAGATCATTGTACTTAAGTTCTGTAGAAATCTTCCATAGTAATTGACAAGACCTAGAAATGCTCGCACCTGCTCACGATTACCTGGACGAGGCATTTCTTGTATAGCTACTACCTTGCTCTGCATCTTGTGGATCCCCTTCCTATCAATAATATAACCACAGTACTCAATGCTATCCGCGAAAAATTCACATTTTGAAACATTAACCCTCATATTATTTTTGTGAAACCTATTCAAAACCTCTCGTAATCTATTCAGATGTGTTTTATCATCAGGTCCAGTAATTTTAACATCATCCAAAAATACTGAGACGCCAGGGATACCATGGAGGATCTGCGATATCTCACTTTGGAAAATTGCAGGAGCTGAAGCTACTCCATACATCAACCGCGTTGGTTGGAATAGTCCGAGGTGTGTATTTAGTGTGAGCATTGGTTGGTCTTCCGGTCGAACAACCATTTGAAGGTATGCCTGCGCCAAGTCTAGTTTAGAAAATTTTTCTCCACCCGCCATGTTAGCAAATAACTCATCTATTGTCGGCAGAGGGTGCTCGTCAACTAGCAGATTCTTGTTAATGGTCAGCTTAAAATCCCCACACAAACGCACCTTGTTGGAAGATTTCATAACCGGGACTATGGGAGTACCCCACTCGCTGTGGTTAACTTTGATCAATATTCCCTTCTCTACCATCTGGTTTATCTCGTCTTCAACAACATCCCGAATAGAGAAAGGCAAGGGACGAGATTTCAAGAACACAGGATTACAATTCGGCTTAAGTGTTAGTGTTGCTTGAATCTTGGTAATCTTCCCAATAGACTCGTCGAAAACGGACGGAAATTGTTCAATGAGGCCTTTTACAGTTCCGGATAAAGAAGTACGCAAAGTTATCTTGTTGACACTAGGAGTAGGTTGACCCATGACGTCGTTCCAATTTAATTGCAATGCACGCATCCATTCTCGCCCGAGCAAGGGTTGCCTTTTCGAATTTACCACAAATAAGCGCAGAGTTTGGGTGCTCTTGTTACATTCCACTTTAACATCAATCGTCCCATAAACTATTATTTTATTCCCGCAGTAGCTACGCAGCTCAACCATCGTTTCTTGTAGCGGAATGTTATTGAACCATCTCATTCTGTCAGCAACACCAATCAAAGACACCGGCGAACCACTGTCTACCTCGAATTTCATGTAAGTTTGTCTTACTTAGAATGAATTATTTTATTCAATATTTAGTTTTTATATGCATGACGATTGCCATGCATACATCGATACATAGTACATAGGGTCATAGCGTTAGACGCCTGGAGTGACAATTTGCTGCGCCGTATCCATGTGCCTTGCACGTCATCAAATGTGCAGCGTCGACAATAGACCTCGGTGATCGACCGCTCGAGTTGGTCACCGGTGTGCTGTGCGAATAAAGTTCGATTGAGTACAGTCGAACTTTATATAGCACGGTATAATTTAATTAGTGGGACGTCACACCTATCCCCTACAGAAAATGATGAGACTTCAGGTGAAATCATTTTATACACTCCAGATGCCTATAAAATCATATCTTAGTTTTATAATATTTTTTTTCCATTTTTTCTTCTTTTCTTCTTTTTTTTTTACTTTTTTTTTTGTTTCTAAATAATTAAATTTTGCACTTCTCGGCAAGTGCTGAAAGTAATGCAATCGTTCCCTTCCTTTTACGAGGATGAAAATATATGATTTTCTGTATATAATATTTTGTAGGTTTTAGTTGTTTTCAAGGTCTTACCACTAATGATACGCATTGGCAGGCTTAATGTTTTTACCGTTTCACTCAGTTTCTTGTTTTTTTGAGCTAGTATCATGCTGCTGGTTAGGCTTATTCTAATTTTAATGTAGAATACATTTAAGGTTTCAATATAGGGGTCCCGTTTCAAAATATCGGCTGCGGCGCCGCGTCAGATTTTGAACGTTAATAACTTTTATCATACTTAACAGAATGATTTGATTTTTAGGCCAATTTGTTGCAAATATGTTCCTCTATGGTGTATTAAAATTTGAAGTATGTATAACATGTACTAATAACAAAAAAAAGTGTTTTGAAAAATCTTTCGAAAACGACTCGGAAAAGTGAAAATTTTCAGCCCATCCCGCACAGAGCCGTCGTTATGGTAGACCAACCGAACAATAAAATAATGAAAAGTTTATATATAGGTCCACTACATGTTTGTTCGTATGGTTATTCGCATTGGGTTGCTTGGCGAGAGCACTTGGTGGGGGAAAGACGGCATATTCCTTTGGTTAGGCCATTAGAAGCCGGACGGAAAGGAAAGGCTCATGCACGGCACGAGAACGAGCGAGAAAGTGATAGTAGTGCATATTAGCGCGATTATATAAATATCTGTCGGTCGGTTTTTCTCATCATTCGTATTCGTTCAAGCACTAGCAAGCAGCCAGTCCATCGAAGAAAAGCAGTTGGCAATGACGACGGCGGAAAAAGTGCCCCAGCTACTGGTGACTCATCGCAACCCGATCAGGAACTGTCGCCCTGCAAGAATTTCGCCCTGCAAGAATTTCGCCCCAACTAAAGGGCAACAGAGTAGGCTATCGTTCCAGCGTCTGGGTCGTGAGATTGTGCAGGACTGCAAAGTCGAGCTACGCTTACAAAGCTCAGTCGTAATGATGCCCCGAGAAGCCAACGATGCCTACTTGGTCGGTTTGTTCGAGAATGCAAAATAGTGCTTTCTAGCTCACCGTGTCCGCGGGGAGTGCGTCTGAATTATGCTCCCGCAATAAAACAATAAACGGTTCTTTACAGGACCAATTAATTGTGTTCTAATAAGAGTTAAACTGAAATTTACATTTTATGGTGTATAACAAATAATTTTCAGAAAGCAATATAAGAAATACGATGTGTGGAAAGAAAGAAAGAGAATTTAAATTATCTTCTCTCGCTCGTTTTCGTGCACTGCTTTTCCATTCCTTTCTGCTGCTACTACCATCATAACTAGAACGAATGTGCGTGTTCCCTCACCATCTCATGGCCAGTGTTGCCAAAATTGCATGTCGCTATAACAATTTGAATTATTTTATTGATCCTCTCTAGTATTGATAAAATATAGAACATGCAAAGTACACTAGTCGCATGCTTTTATTCGAACTTTTTGGCAGCCTCCGTTGATTAACTGCATAAATCGATTTGTTTGTGCAGCTCCTTGCTAGTAGCAAACTAAATAGCCTTTATCAGCGCTAACAAATAACACGAAAGAATTTAAATTTGTGAAAATCTTTTCCTTCCTTCTTTTCAAATCTGCAACATTCTTTGAAAATATTGTTTGAATGTTGTTATTGAAAAACTGAACATGCAAGTTTGCTAGCACTGGCCACTAGATTGAAGGCGATGGAAAGACAGAATATTCGTTTTGGTTATGCTAGTATTGGTAGCCGAACGGAAAGGAAAGGCGCAGGAATGGCACGAAAACGAGCGAGAGAGCGATAGTAGTGCTTTCTCGTGTGTTCATATATGAATATTGGTCGTTCGGTTTTTCTCATCATTCGTATTCGTTCAAGCACTAGCAAGCAGCCAGTCCACCGAAGGAAAGCAGTTGGCAATAGCGACGGACGGAAAAAATGCCCCAGCTACTGGTGACTCATCGGAACTGTCGCCCTGCAAGAATTTCGCCCCAACTAAAGGGCAACAGAGTAGGCTATCGTTCCAGCGTCTGGGTCGTGAGATTGTGCAGGACTGCAAAGTCGAGCTACGCTTACAAAGCTCAGTCGTAATGATGCCCCGAGAAGCCAACGATGCCTACTTGGTCGGTTTGTTCGAGAATGCAAAATAGTGCTTTCTAGCTCACCGTGTCCGCGGGGAGTGCGTCTGAATTATGCTCCCGCAATAAAACAATAAACGGTTCTTTACAGGACCAATTAATTGTGTTCTAATAAGAGTTAAACTGAAATTTACATTTTATAGTGTATAACAAATAATTTTCAGAAAGCAATATAAGAAATACGATGTGTGGAAAGAAAGAAAGAGAATTTAAATTATCCTCTCTCGCTCGTTTTCGTGCACTGCTTTTCCATTCCTTTCTGCTGCTACTACCGTCATAACTAAAACGAATGTGCGTGTTCCCCCACCATCTCATGGCCAGTGTTGCCACAAATGCATGTCGCTATAACAATTTGAATTATTTTATTGATCCTCTCTAGTATTGATAAAATATAGAACATGCAAAGTACACTAGTCGCATGCTTTTATTCGAACTTTTTGGCAGCCTCCGTTGATTAACTGCATAAATCGATTTGTTTGTGCAGCTCCTTGCTAGTAGCAAACTAAATAGCCTTTATCAGCGCTAACAAATAAGACAAAAGAATTTAAATTTGTGAAAATCTTCTCCTTCCTTCTTTTCAAATCTGCAACATTCTTTGAAAATATTGTTGGAATGTTGTTATTGAAAAACTGAACATGCAAGTTTGCTAGCACTGGCCACTAGATTGAAGGCGATGGAAAGACAGAATATTCGTTTTGGTTATGCTAGTATCGGTAGCCGAACGGAAAGGAAAGGCACAGGAATGGCACGAAAACGAGCGGGAGAGCGATAGTAGTGCTTTCTCGTGTTTTCATATATGAATATTGGTCGGTCGGTTTTTCTCATCATTCGTATTCGTTCAAGCACTAGCAAGCAGCCAGTCCACCGGAGGAAAACAGTTGGCGATGATGACGGTCCGCAAAAGTGCCCCAGCTGCTGGTGGCCCATCGCAACCAGCTACCGATCAGGAACTGTCGCCATGCTAGTATTTCGCCCCAACTAAAGGGCAACGGAGCAACTAATCCGCTGGCTAACATTCCAGCGTCTGGTTTGTAAGGTTGTGTATTACTTCAAAGTCGAGCTACGCTTACAAAACTCAGCCGTAATGAAGCCAGTGATGCCTACTTGGTCGGTTTGTGGGAGTGGGCGTAAATTACAATAAAAGCAACGGTTCTTTTCAGGACCAATCAATTGTGTTCTAGTGAGAGTTAAACTGAAACATTCATTTTAAGGTGTGTAGCATATTTTCAACAAGCAACATAATACGTTGGGTGGAAAGAAGTAGCTTGCACACGGAACAAAAATTTATATTATCCTCTCGCTCGTTTCGTGCACTGCTTTTCCATTCCTTTCTACTGTTATTATCAGTATTACCAAAACGAATGTGTTGTTGCATGTGTTTAAGAGAAACGTTGAAGTCGCATGCTTCTATTCAAGCTTTTTGGCAGCCCCCGTGAACTAACTGCATTAAATGATTTTTTTGTGCAGCTCCGTGCTAGTAGCAAACAAAATGGCCCTACCAGTGTCTGATTCGTGAGATTGTGCAGGATTTCAAAGTCGAGCTAAGCTTATAAAGTTCAGCCGTAATGGTACCCGAAGAAGCCAGTCTTGTCGTTTTGTTCGAGGCTACAAAACAGTTCGCCAGGCACGTAACTATCATGCCAAAAATATCCAACGATCCAGCGCATCACCATCAACACCAACGCCGATACCAAAGGTTCTTTTCAGAACCACCATTATTACCATAGAGAATTATTTGAAAATTTCCCATTCAAACGTGATTCTGTTGAATATTATTAGATTTAAATTAACGTCTCGAATTGAAATCACGACGCTCCGGTTATGTGACAGACATTACCCACCCATCTTTTTTTTTATTGTGACCACGACTAACGGTTTAATATAGACACCCCATTTCAATATTTCTGAAGGAACAGAAGGTCGAGTTTGGAAAGTTTGTAACTTTCATTGTACTTAACCAAATTACACAATGTTCGCACTAATGATTCAGAAATATGATCAGGAATCTTCTGTTAGATTTGTAAGTATGTATAATTTACATGAATAAAGAAAAATTGATTTTCAGGAATCAATTATTATCTGTTCTTCCATTGGCCAGTACTACGCGACTTCCTCATGCTAACAATTAATTTCATCGTTAGCCATCTCCCTCACCAAGGCCAACAACGCCAACAAAACCGGTCCTTTTCAGGACCACCGTCATTTTTGTAAAGAATAATTTGAAATATTCCTCGCCCAAATCAGCTTTTGTCCGAAAATCCTAATGAGTATCAACATATTTGAAGAACGTGTTCCTTATGTATTCTACATCTCTCCGGTTATGTCGCAGACATTACCCACCCATCTTTTTATTAATTCAAGGTAACCACAGTAGTCTTATCAAATCATAATAAAATTAGATTTGTAGTTATTTAATCACTCTATTTTTATGCACAGTTTGTTCTTCTTTTGTCTCACAATGTTCTATTACAATGTTGGGATGTAGGATGTTTTTTATAATAAATGGACCTGAATATACTGGATCTAATTTCCTTCTGTTCTCTATTTTTAACCAAACTTTGTCGTTAATTTTTACATTTAATGGATTTGTTTGATCGGCTTGATCTTTTATTCTCATAACTTTGTTTTTATTTAGTAATCCTCGAGCTTTGGAAACTGTTTGTTGAATTTTGAATTTTAGTTCCGAATAATAATGTTCATGATTGTAGACTGGATCTATAGTGTCTGCATTTTTCAAATATAATGGAAAGTTAACTGGTTTTCCAAATACAAGTTCAAAAGGAGCAAATTTTATATCTGAATGGGGTGAAGTATTGTAACAAAAGGCATAGTATGAAATAAATGAGTCCCAATCATTGCGCTCTTCATTAATGAAATGTCTTAAGTATTCATTAAGAAAACGATGATTTCGTTCTAAGCTACCAACTGTTTGAGGATGGTAAGCAGTTGCAAAGTTATGATCTATTTTTAATATTTTACATACATTTTCAAAAATTTCATTCTTATACTCAGTTCCCATATCTGTTTTTATTGCAGATGGACAACCGTATATAAGTACAAAACTTTCGATGAATGCTTTCGCTACTGTTATAGCTTGCTTATCCACTAAAGGTGTGATAATTACATATTTGGATAAATCGCATTGCAAAGTGAGTGCATAACGATTTCCATTATTTGTTTTGGTAAATGGACCTACCGTGTCGATTGATATCAAATCGAACACTTTAGCAGGTGTTGTTGTGTGAATAAATTTTTCACTTGTTTTCATTTTGTGTTTATTTTGTTTACATAGAATGCATTGTTTGACATAATTGGTTATTGTGGACTTCATATTCGTCCAATAATAGTTTCTTCGTAATTTCATCAATAGTTTATTTATACCTACATGTCCTCCCAAGAGAGTATTGTGGTTTTCAGCTATGATGTTTTGAATATCTATTTTATTTTTTATCACTGCAGCTTTTTTATATAGTATTATACAGACGTCTTTTAATGTTTCGTTGCAGCTTTCTTTAAATTTTTGAACGTTCATTTTTTTGAATATAATGCTGCTTAATTCTAGCGCTAGTTTCTTTATTGACATTTTCTTGGCCATTTCATTTATTTGCTTTAACGCATTTTGGACATCTATAACATTTTTTTTGTAAGTAAGTTGCACTGATGCTAACTCTTTTTTCTTTGTTTTTGATGTGATTTTTATTGATATTATCGAATGGCGCATTTCAAAGACCAATTTTGGTAAACTGAAAGCGTCTATATTGTTGACAGATTCATAAGCCCTGAGGTGATCAGTCTCAGTAGCATTATCAACTGTTATTTTGTTTTGGTCGATTTTCCCAGTTCTAGACCTAGTTTGAACTGGCAGGACAAGTAGTACTTCAGAATTGATAGTTACGCGTGAAAGAGCATCAGGTACCGTATTATTTTTGCCTTTCACGTATTCGATATCAAATGAGAAGTCTTCTAAATCCGTTCTCATCCTTGTTAATTTGGAGGATGGTTCTTTCATCGAAAATAAATATATAAGAGGTCGGTGATCAGTTTTCACTAAAAAGCGTCTTCCATATAAATATGGTCGAAAATGTTTGATTGCCCAGTGGATGGCTGTTAATTCTTGTTCTATAGTAGACTTATTACTTTCTCCTTTGGTGAACATTCTACTAGCGTATGCAACAGGTAGTTCAGCATCGCCATGTAATTGAGATAACACAGCTCCGCATGCTAATTTAGATGCGTCTGTGCTTAAAATAAATTGTTTATTGAAGTCCGGAAATTGTAAAATTCTTGGTGACATAAGCTCTTGTTTTAATTTTTCAAACGCATTTTTACACTCTTCACTCCACTTGAAGACTGCATTCTTTTTCAGAATTGCATTCAATGGAGCGGTTATATCAGAAAAGTAAGGTATGAACCTTCTGTAATAATTACAAAATGCGACAAAACGTCGTACTTCGTCCGCATTTTGGGGTACTGGATATTTTTCAATCACGGAGAATTTTGCCTTGTCAGGTTGAATTCCTTCGGCGGATATATGATGTCCTAAATAAGTAACATCTGCACAGAAGAAATGACATTTAGCAGGATTTAGCTTGAGATTAAATTGTTGGAGTTTGGTGAACACTCTTTCTAAATTTTTCAAATGGTGGTCAATAGAACATCCAATGACAATAATATCATCGATGTACAGAAAAGCACATTCCGGAGGAAGACCGCTTAAAGCTATAGTCATCATCCTTTGAAAACTATTGGGCGAGATTGACAGTCCAAATGGAAGTCTGTTAAACTCATAATGCCCTTGATGTGTGGAGAAGGCTGTTAACTTTTTTGAGTTTTTGTCTAGTTCGATTTGATGAAATCCTGACATCAAATCAAGAGTCGAAAAATATTTCGCTCTCCCAAGTTGGTCCAGAATATCATCTATTCTAGTTAGAGGAAATTTGTCGGCTATAATTTTTTTGTTAAGTTGACGAAAATCACAGACTAAACGATGCTTTTGATCTTTAGTATTGGATTTTTTCGGTACTAACAAAATTGGTGTGTTATAAGGTGACGTGGAGTCTTGAATAATTCCTTTCTCGAGTAAATCATTAACTTGTTTCGTTATTTCAGCTCTGTGAACTTCAGGAGTTCTGTAGTTTTTTATGTATACTGGTGTGTTGTCGGTAATATTTATATTTTGTTTATAAAAGTTATTGCAGGTTAGCATATCACCTTGCAAAGAGAAAATATTATTAAATTTTTTGCATAATTCTATTAATTTGCCTTTGGCTTCAGCATTTACACCATCAATATTTAATTCTTTCATGAGATTTGTATTTCGGTTTTCCTGGTCAACCTCTTTGAACGTATACATTATATATTGTTGTAGAGGGATTATCTGTTTAGTAAAATTTTTATCAATTATTACTGCTTTATTTGTTGTGTTAATGAATTTAGCTATTGCATGTTCTGAATTAACGATAGCGTTTCCGCAAAATACTCCGGGTTGAACTTCACATGACAGTAAAACGTTATCTTCTTTGGTGCTCTTCGTATTTATTTGTCTATAAACCTCACAGCGAGGTGGTAGGACAATTGTATCTTCACAAGTGTCTTCAATTATTATTTCAATTGGACCAAGGCTAGTAGCGCATGTTAATGTCCAAGTGTCATAATCAATATTACAATGATATTTGGTGAGAAAGTCTCGACCTAAAATACCATCTGTCGGAATTGGAAATTCGTCATTCACTATATGAAATTTATGTAATAGCGATACACCATCGCTAGTATACAGTTCTGTAGTCATAGAACCTTTAGTTTCAGTTTTGATATTGTTTATTCCCGTAATCAAGCATTTGTCAGTTATTGTGATAAATTCGTCTTGGTTTAATTTATTGGGTTTCAGAATCGATATCTCTGCTCCCGTATCTATCAAAAATGTACAAGTATAATTTGAAATTTTTGGTTTTAAATTGATAAAATTAGTTGGTTTGGTATGAATATTGAAAATGTATCTGGTCAATGGTTCCTTATTTGGGATAATGGGACTGCTTGTTGTGTTTGCTGTTGTTGTTCTTGCGGGTTGCTTATACCCCCAACATGCTGAGCATGTTGATTCTGCTGCTGCTGCTGCTGTGGCTGTTGAGGGCCTTGCCAGTTTTCCGCATCGTTGTAAAATATTTGATTATGTTGACGAGTATTTCCACCCCGTGTGTAACTTTGTCCGCGGTGATTCTGGATTCCGCGGCCTCTATTTCCATTTTGGTGTCCCCGATAATTGTAGTTATTTTGATTGAAAGGGCGGTTTTGATATCCACTATAAATATTAGATCGGCCTCTGGAAGAGTTGACTTGTCCTCTGTTCGATCGGCCTCGGTAGTTATTTCTACCTCTTGGATTTCCTTGATTGTGGTTTTTAAAGTACAATACACTGACTTCAGTCTCGTGCTGATTCTCATGCACTTTTCCAATGGCAGCATCCAAGTTTTCAAATTTGCCTGCCTTTATCAGAAGTCTGGTTTCAGAATCTCGAACTCCATTGGCCAAAGCTTTAATGCCTGCTTTTGTTGCAAATCTAACGGCTGCATCCAAGGGGATGTTTTCAGCCAAATAGCACTTCTGCAAGTCTAGTGTTAATTTCTCGACTTGGTCAGTGAATTTATTGAGGTCACTTGTCTGTCTCAAAGCATTTAATTTTGCTTGGACAACCTCAGGCTGTTGTTGCTTTCTGCATTTTTCATTAAGTTTTTCTATTATAACGTCTAGAGTTTCCGGGTTTTCTCCGACGGCTGCTATAGCTTTATTCGAGAATTTCGATAAAATCACATTAATCGCAGCGGCGCGATTATCGTTGTTAATGATAGGCGATAGGGCTTTTATAGCCGCTACTGTTGCATTTAATTTATCAGCACTGCCATCGTACTCAGGGATTAACGATGAGGCTGTTTTAATAACTTCCAATACAGACACCATCTTTAGTTCGTCTTTTGGTTTGTTGTCTTTAAATTTTCGTGTGAGAATCTCTTTTATTTCTCTATTCCATTCACGTGTATTTTTCGCGATTTTAGCGAATGTTTGCGGTTCTATCAGGTCGTAATTTTCTTATAAGTATTCCTCTACTGAAGTTTTAAGTTTTTCGCTCAATTCTAGTTTAGTTTGGAGTGTTTCATTGGTGATTTTGTTATATTGAGACTTTTTTATGTTCGTGTTCAATATTTTTAATTGTTCGTATTTATCCATTCCTAAAGAGTTAGACCTGGTTTAGGTTGACGAGCGATTTCCTCGCCTTTTTGAAAGCTTGTTTTTTCACATACTTTGTGTAGGCTTGGTATATTACAAAAGCTAATTGTATACTGCATATAGTTAGTAATATCCAATATTTAGTCTCCTGGCCATCTTGCCACACCGCGTGCTGCTCTAACGTATTTATTATATTTATTTGCGGATCTCCGCTTACCGTAGGATTTTTACTTGTACGCGACCCCATTTTTTTAACTGTCACTGGTTGAGTGGGTAGCGGTCGGACGGCTGAATCTCGGTTAACTTGGCTAATGCTTAATAGTCACGTACTCATTCTCGATAATAGTAAGGTTCGTTGACTTGGTCGTAACTTAGCATCAGGTCACTTAATTCACTTGGTCGTAGTTTAACGGAATGGCGTATCTCACAATTTGGCTAGTTCTCATTCTTTTGGTTACTTTTCTTAGCACACTGGACGAATTTTCCACCACTGGCACTCCTCACTTTTATTTGTATAAGTTCTTCTGGAGTTATTGGCAGTTGCTGTGCGATCACTACTAATCAGTTGGGTCTTTAGATCTCCATTTTCACTTAACACACGCGAGAACGGAACGAGCTGTTAGGATTCGCGGATCTACAGTACAAGTGCGGGTTCGTGCCGCTGGTAATCACTGCTCGGATACGAGCCACGGTCTGCCATGTAAGTTTGTCTTACTTAGAATGAATTATTTTATTCAATATTTAGTTTTTATATGCATGACGATTGCCATGCATACATCGATACATAGTACATAGGGTCATAGCGTTAGACGCCTGGAGTGACAATTTGCTGCGCCGTATCCATGTGCCTTGCACGTCATCAAATGTGCAGCGTCGACAATAGACCTCGGTGATCGACCGCTCGAGTTGGTCACCGGTGTGCTGTGCGAATAAAGTTCGATTGAGTACAGTCGAACTTTATATAGCACGGTATAATTTAATTAGTGGGACGTCACATTCATTGCCACCTCATTTACTTTCAGCTTTAAAAATATCTTCGAAAAAGACACAAATTTCGTCAATGTCTTCTTCATACTCGGTCTCATTGACGTCCTCAACCAAGTTTGCATTATGTTTACTATGCTTATTGGACTTGATGTTGCCAGTATTCTTGTAGTCAGGAGTTAAACTGAGACATACTCTTTGCAAGTGACCAGATTTTTTACAGTGGTTACACGTTGTATTTTTATGTACACATACGTTAGCCAGGTGTGCTAAACTTCCGCACCTATAACACTTAGGGCCAGTCGCACTGGATACTTTGTTATCACCGAGCTGCGCTGGATTTTGTACTGGTTGACGCTTGCGTTTCTTTTGGTCCATTAGGTTTACTTCGTGCATCCTACGGTTGAGTACCTCAGCTCCTTCGCCGGACGCTTCCATTGCTAGCGAAATCTGTTTAGCCTTGTCGAACGTTAAATCCTTCTCTTCAATGAGTCGTGTGCGGATCCGTTGGTTTCGAAGACCGAATACTAGCTGGTTCCTTAATGCTTTTGGAAGGTAGTCTTGAAATTTACAGTATTTGGCTTCTCTCTGCAACGCCGCGACAAATTCGCTTATTGTTTCACCATCCTTCTGCATGCGGGATCTGAACTTCCACAGTTCAACCATCTCCAAAGGTTCTGGGTCAAAAAAATCGCCAAGACCGGTAACGATTTCTTCGAACGTTTTAGTTTCGGGCTCAGCGGGTGACAAATGATCGCTTAGAATGTTGTACGTCTCTGAGCCCATGTAGTGCAAGAGCAAGTTTCTTTGACTGGCCTGCGGAACTCCAAAAATTTCCATGGCTCCTTGTAGACGCTTTACCCGTCGAGACCATTTGGATTTATTTCGATCGAACGGTTCAAACGAAAACGTGGGGGGTATTACAGCAGCAGCAATATTTCCTCCAGGTGCCGTCATTTTACACGAAAAACACCTTCAGACGCAGTCGCAACTATAGAGCAATGTAAAACGTTTCACTTGAAGGGTCAGCATACAACACCAGCAGCAAAAAGGCTTCGAGTAGTAATTTTCCAGCAGCAGAAATTCTATCACGAACACAGAAGCGGTAAATCAACACTATCTCTTTGTCTCAGTGTGTACATCAGCAGTCGAAAATCCTTCATATACTTAGCGGCAGCAACGCAACATAAAACAGCAGCAGAATGAATTGCACTTACGGTTTCTATACCCTCACAAGTAGGCCCCAAACCGTAACGCTAAATCTTCCGGAACATCCTCTATCGGTGGACTGGTTTTTCGTATTACCTTTATTTTTAAACTGACTCCTTCGCTGTTTTTCTTTTCGTCTTAGTATTCGTATCAATCGTCGCCAACTGTTGTATTTTCGGATGGCTGGGTCGAACGAGACACCATCAACGTACGATTGGTTTGAATTTTAACAAAGGAATGAATCTTTATTGAAAAGCTATTAACTTAGTCAATGACATGTGAGTGTGATGGACTGGTAATGTAGAAAGGTTTAAATAGATTTATAGCATTTATAGACATGAAATCAATTTTAACTTCGCTTCCTATTAAATAAAGACCCTTATTATAGTACATCTCTATAAAAGCGAGCTCAATTTGAAAAGAAATCTGAGGATTATGATTGATTACAGAACTCTGGAATTTTCTATTGGAATGTTTTCAGGCAGGAATTTGATATTGATGCAATTAGATAACTGTGAAATCAAGACCAATAGATCAGTTACATATCAGGACCCCTTTCCGACAATTTATCAAAATTCCTCATGATGTTAACAACAACAGGTTATCAATCTACGGATCAGATAATTGTTATTGTAATATTGAATTAAATCAGTCAGCATCAATAAATTTTCAACTTCAATCCAATTTTTTTTTTTGGTGTGGGGGGGTTGTATGGTGTTATACCCCAAAACCTTCTCTTGGCTACGCCGTTGCTTGGAGTTGTTTATCTCGCTTTTTATTTTCCGATATGTTTCAGATCGAACCGATGGTTATAAGTTAGAAAAATTGCAGTCAGAAGGTTCGCACAAATGAACATTTTTGTACTGATAAGTTATCAAGTTCCTTCCAGACAACTTGGAAGTGTTCGGTGATTATTTCTAGCGGTTGTAGATAGTAAAATGAAATACAATATTCGTTTTATCGAAATAATGTTTAGCTTATTTCAATGGATTATTACTATATTGAACAATAAATAGGCGACAAAGAGTAATCAACAAACAACAAGCCATAACTTTTAAAGTATTCAAAATGGATATTTAAAGTCTTTAGTAAAGTTATTCGCAAAAGTAAGAGCTACAAATTTGCTGAAGACATCATTTCGATATAATCACTTCCAAGAAAATTTGTGAAAATATCTCACTCATAGGGGGATTAATCAGCAAAAGCACAATACCAAAAGAAAGGGCATATTACCTCCATTAAATTCTCCGAAGATACTATTGACCTAAAATAAGCCGTTTTGGCGTTAATAATAGATTACATGTTTTTGGTCATATTTCTGGCAATGGGAAATGATAAAAATCTTTCGTCTGCATTTAATGTTAAATATCTTTTTTAATAATTGTACGATTTCAACTATCTATAGCTTGTTCGGAAGGTATTCGTTAAAGCTGTCTAAAAACATATAAATTGTTAATCTATATTGTCAATTTCGGCAGATAATTCAAAAAAACTGCAGAAAGCGCCATTTTTACACATTCAAACATTCATATCTTGGAAACTAAACATCAGAATCAAAAACAAATTAATAGCGTTCATACTGTTTTTTAGTTCTTTCATTTAAAATTGGTTTGGATAAGATCGGTTCGGCCATTGCTGAGAAACACGAATAAGAATTTATCCGTTACATACACACACAGAGACATTGTCCCAAATCGTCGATCTGAGTCGATTGGTATATATGACTCGGCCCTCCGGGCCTCGGAAAAATTCTTGAAAGTTTGAGCGAATTCTATACATTTCTTTTATAAGAAATGTAAAAAACATAAAATAACATTCATTTCACATTATTGTCTCCTTAACTATTTAACAAAATAAAACCGCCAACTGGATATATTTTTAATGGCTAGATCTTTTGGCTGCTCTAAAAATGCCAAACGCATATTTGCAACATCCTCAGTAGTTTAAACAGCCGTTTTTTATGAGCATTGCCGAAATGTTCCGTTTCCGCCACGTACTCAGATGCAGGCCAGTAATTTGCAGCTTCCGCTACGAACCTTAGTTTGCAGGTTAACTCGCTTAAAATAATTCTTAATGACTTTTCACTTATTATTAAGATCAGTATATCCATTGACATTATCTCATCGAGTAATTGTGAAATAAATAAAAAGCATCTATTGTTATAAGCAAAAAAATACCCATTTTTTGACAGCTCATAAAATGGGTAAAGTTTTTTTACCGTGTTTATCTACCCGCATTTTTTTTTGATTTCCTCGTTCTTTCCTTCTCTCTACACGCTTGATTCCAATTGCACATCAAATGGTTACAGTAGAGCACGTTTGGATAAATTGAGATCTATTCAATCAATTCAGATCAAAATTGTTTTTGTGAATAAGAAACAGAACTACAATAAGAATTGTTTTGATTCTTTTCTTTTTTGCTTATCGCTAAGAGAATAAACGGGACCATTTAATTCGTTAATATAAATCGATAACATATTTTCACGAATGACTGCCCATATATCTATTGTATCACACATCAAAGAAAGTAAATAACGGAAGAAAATTATTGTTTTTAGGGGATAGATCCAAACAAATGACAATTGGATATAGATCGTAAAATGCAATATTTTATGAATTTACTTACACTGGTCGTTAACAAATTGAATCAGAATGTTAACAGCTTAGAAATTAGCTCCACAAATACCCTAAGCTAAGAGTAAATAATTGATTTTAAATATGTGCAATGTTCCAATAAGAATAAAATCACATAAAACTTCTGAATACAAAATGTTTTGAAATTTATTGTGAACATAACGGTGATCAATATTTTATTTCTATTTTTGGCATAAATCGTTCCAATTTGCATTGCAGCATTATAGAAATATATCTATATTCTGCCTGCCACAGCGCAAAAAAAAAAATTAAATATAACGCTCGTGAATAGAAATGATCATTCTGTCAAAGTTTAATTTTCTGTTTGATCTTTGTTTACTTTTTATTTAAACCTCGCTGAAAAACGTGTATGATTTTAATTCGCAGACCTTCATTGATAATTGATCTTTATTCCAAACTTGTGAAAATTCACTTGAAACTAAAATAAATGTTCTCCCCCACGTCGATAGGTATCATGTTCAATTAGAATGACACTCACAGTTCATTTTAAATTCAAATTGAAATATTTTAACCAATTTTTTATCAAAGTATGAAATCTCGACAAACATATAATTTCGGCTTAAAAGCCAACTGTCAAAATTTTCTTTGAAAGGGAATTCCGGACAAACCGTTACTTGCCAATCACAGATGTTGGCAGTAAACAAAAAAGAAAAATTTTCTCTTCCATTAACTGCTATGAACTGTGTTTATCCAGCTACGGTTTGTCCGGAATTTCCTTTCAAAGAGAATTTTGACAGTTGGGTTTTAACCAGTAATCATATTTTTGTCATATCATGGCACCAATTACAACCGATGGTTTAGCCACCTCCAACTCGACGAGCGCCTATTCAAACTGAATAAAAACATGCATACGTATATCAATTTATTTTCTTTTATGCATATTATGTCACTACAAAGTACTGCACATCATCGGCCAACTTTCAACTATCCAACACGTTAAAGTTCTATGTTCAGAAACATATCGGCAACAAGTTGACAAAATTGTTCTCAAACCCTATGGAACGAGATATTTGACGAAGAAAAGTAATTTTACTTCAAGAAAATATCGGAATGAATTTACTCATTCGGCCCTATTCTGCGCGGCGAGTGAGGTGAGACGCCAAAACTCACTTCACTGTCACATGACTTTTGTCACCCTATTCTACGAGTCGAGTCGGGTGACGTGAGAGGTTCATTTCAGAGTGAGTGACAAAATGAACCACAAGTGACACGGAGGTCATTTCGCGCAATGTCAAATCAACGTTAGCCATACTGTTTTTATTATATTTTGCTGCTGCTGTGTAAAAACTTTTAAAAAAATCATATTCTGTACTTAATAAGATAACTCTTGTGCGGTCTGCTTGTGGTAAGTGTTACTAAACAAGTTTTGCTGCATTTAAAGTACGTACATGAGCATGAGCATGAGCATAATGACCGTACAATTCGTAGTTGCTACTCCGTGATTGACTAGAACAAGCGAAATTGCACAGAGAATCAACAAATGGAGCCTGGGAGTAGCTATCCATCCTCAATGTGCACGTTTCGAATGTTCTTTACTTTATAATGCCAATAACGGCGCCGGGCACGTCCTTACAGTCACCTGGGAAGGAAAGGAATGTTAGTGTAACAATCGTTTGTATGGTGACCGTGTATACCTCTGCATCTCCACGTTTGCCACGGGAAGGAGTTTTTGTTAGTGGGGCGGGGTAAGTAGTTACACAAATCTGGATTCACCTTGATGAGTGATACGATCTATGCAACTTTCAGAAGTGTTATCATGTGTTTATTGCTCTAGGCAGTCGGCTGCCGAGAATTTACAATAGATTTATAGTTTGTTGAATTAATTAAGAATTTCTCAGATTGTACAGAATGCAACTTCATCTCCGGACAGTCGGCTGTCGGGAGCGTTGCTTATGTTTATTTGATTAAAGAGGCATGTGAACGATTTCATTATTCCTTATTTCTTTATTCGGACAAAACACGACATTTCAATAGCTATACAATGTAACGTAAAGCGATTATTTTTACTGTTCCGGGACATTTGTCGAAATTGATGTGTTAATACCTATGTAATTGAAAAGTTCGAATTATAAGTTATATTTGTCGTATTATTATAGGCAATGGAATGACTATGAGTCGATCTTTCTCCCCGGACGATTGAATGAGATGCCTACTGTTATGCAATCAATATTCGCGCGCGTTGTTATGTTAATTGGAGAGCATTTCAGGCGGTAATAAAGTAGCATAAATACTAATAGCAAGATTGGTCGACAAGAAGAAGGAAAAGAAATTGATTTACTAGTTTAATGGGACAATAGGTTAAAATTAGAAAATAAAAGAAATGAAGAAAAGATTCTTTTGTTGCATCTCTTGCATATGATTGAATCTGGTAAACATGACTCAATGGACCAAAAGCCAATCAATAAATATTGCAACAAACAGCTCCTCGTACTGATACGACTGCTACAAATTGGTAATTGATCAACCTCCAACTCGCATACACGACTCAACAGCCATTGACTGACATCACCCGACCGATGTCTGCTCCCCCACAATGCCAAAAAAATCAACGAACATCTAAACTTACAAACGAAAAAACGTGTGCATCCCTGGTAAAAAATGAAGGCCACTGCCCACCTGCAACAAGATCAGGAAAAACCGGTCACACAAACAAGGTACCTCACCCTCGAAGGCAGCACTGTCGACAATCACAAGAAGACACCCGGAAGAAGGTATTCGATCACTGCCCAGTTAAATCTTTACGAAACTTCAAATAAGAAATAAAAGATAAACGATAGGGTAGAAAGAAACCACTTACATCATGAAACCACATTGTATATGAGCTATAACCATGGCTCATGTACAAAATCCTTTCACTAAATGAATACTACAGTAAGCGCAGATCACCCGTATCTCACCGCTCCGCAACCAACCAGAACAAACCGGCCGTCCCCTCCGAATACACCGGTTAATAAAAGAACTTTAGTTAGACACATACCCTAGCATCAACTATGGTTCCACGGCAGTCCCATAGCCCCTCACAAAACCCAGACCGCACCTATAGCGCACCACAAAACTTCAACTGTTACTTGGGTAGAACACAACCCAAGTAACAATCGAAGCCCTATAGCATGCCACAAGAGCAATCTAAGTTCTATGAGTCGCCATACAACCACCATAAAACACCAACCATTACAAGAGAACATGCTATTTCTAATGTTGAGGTATGAGTAGAGTGCAGCTTCTAACAAACCAACGAATTTATGCTACTACCCGATCACAATGACTGATGCGAGCACAAGGCCAGGTAAGGAAATGTAAGACAATTGACAACCCTTTAATGACAAAGCATACATGGAAATATGAAGAAAGTATGTAAACAATTCGATAAAAACAGTTGTACACTAGAGATTCACATACCCACACGCACATGCGCACTGCGAATATCACATAAAACTAGTATCCTTCGTGCCTCGGTGCGCTTGGTTTCTATAATTCAGGAAATAAGTGCACCGAAAACAGCGTTGTGAACGTGAACTTCTACCACACTTTTAAGAAGCACACACACTAGTGTGATAGTGTGAATTGTACCCATTGTGAAACCGGCAATATGCATAAATATGTAAGCCCTTTACACGATCGATGCACTTTGTAGCCGGTTCAACACGTCAATGTCCATATTTGTTAGTGTTGCTCCCACGTAACACACACCTCTAAAGCAACACAAAAAGCTTTGCAATGTGGAAAGGGAATGTACACAAGAGAAACGCGTTCAACTTCAACCCATCCTGACGGTGACGTGATGTTCTGCTTCGTTGACGAAGCGCACGAATCGTACTCTGCTGTTCGTTCTGTCACAACTACCAGTATGCACACTCTCCCGAAACCCACCAAGCAACACATCTATCCCGCTCACCACAATATCAACACATGTATTATTGAGCGCTGAAAATGGAGCAGACAAATAACAGGTAGGGTAAAGCGTCTACCCTCACCATTCCAAGGAGGGTGCCTCACTAATCAATTTCTCGGCCTACAACCGATAGAATGCGAATAAAATGACATCAACAGCCCCGCCTCGCTGCTAAGAACCAAGACAACAACACAAATGACCCAAAAACAGTGAAACTCCCGTGCCCAAGCGCAACGAAAACTCGAATCGAGCGCCCCCACTTCCGCGCCACCAACCGACTCAATGTGCCGAACAAAGGCAGTAGACGCCGCTCCAACCAATGACCTCAAACGGATAGGGTGACAAAAGAGACATGGCGAAAACGGGCTCATCACCCTACATACATATAGTAAAAACCTCTCGCACTTGCCTGTCCACTCTCGCAAATCGCATTTTCACCCTTGAAAGAGCTGCTTATATGTAGCGTACAAGCACTTTCACAACACATATCGGTGTATGATAACAAAGTTAGGACCGCTACATGTTCTGTCTAAACAACCTAAATTAGGTGTAAACCCAGCTAGCATATAATAATAAATATATTCAAATCAGAACGCTCTCACCCGTTTGATGGACACACATCCGCTCGATGTCGTGCTGCAGAAGTTTGTTCCGCTCAGAAATATAGAACTCACTAACACAAACAGAAGGCTACAAATGAGCCATTACGCTTTGATTTCGATAATTGATTAAAAATCCCACTAAATCTAAAATCAATCGGTCTGCACATTGCAATTATAATATTGATTGAGTACTTCACACTATTTTCGAAAAAAATCCGTAGTTTGAGTCGTTTTGCTCCATAGAACACTGATAAACTATAGAACTGCGCAACTACACGTCCGAACGCGTTCACTTTTCGACAAGCTCTCTTAAAACAACTTTATTACAGTCATGAATACTAAGTGTAGGAAGTATATCAAGTTATAAAATGATATTTACGAAATGTTCCTTAATCTTTTAGAGAGAGATTTATCATAACAGTATAGAGATTACTGGGTAGGGAAAGTTATGAAAACTAGAGCCATAGTACTCAAGTGAGAGCAAGGACGTGAAGCAAACAGATCGGAAAACTAGAAGTGCCAGTCATTAGAACAGGCTTAATATCGTACGGGCTTAATTTGTGTCTTCTGCTAATGAGGGTCGAGCTTAGGCAGCATAACTACGAACCACCCGAGTTCACTAGCATGTGTCCTGGTATAGGCAGACAAGTCTATCTTTACCGTGACAACCGACCCTGCCACTTCTAGTTTTCCGATCCGTGCACTTCACATCCCTGCGCTCACCTGAGTACTATGGCTCCTATCTTCATAACTTTCCCTACCCAGTAATCTCTGGCTAATTGAATGTCGTTAAAATGTGAAAAAGTAATTGAAATTTTTTAATAGAAGTGACGGAAGGTTATCGAAAAGTTTCGCGAAAAAGAAAATTCCAGTAATGATAATGATTTTCCCTAACCGTTTTCGAGAGTTTTTATTTGTTATTTGGCATTACATACCAAAAAAATAATGAAATTTAAACGACATGTAAATCAATACGAATGTAAACATACAACGATTGAATCAAAAATGTGATTGAAATTACGTTTTTTTTTTCATTTCGTTTATTTGATAGGCACAAATGCGTTAGCTTGGCGGTGCCGAATTCTTTTGTTTTTACATTTTGAATATCTTAAAACTAGGAGGTTACAATGTTGAAATATTTTTTTTTATAAAAGAGAAAAAATTTACAGCTATCTTAAGACTAGAAAAAAAAATTCTATATATAAGAGAGGGGGCAAAAGATTTTTTTTATGAAAAATTTTAAAACAAGGAATTCAATAGTAATAGTTTTTTAGGAAATATTTACAGTTATCTTAAAACTAACAATATAGTTTGGTACACAAAAGGGGGAACAAATATTTATGAAAAATTTCACAGATGTTTTAAAACTAAGGATACAATTCTATTTACAAGATGGGGGACAATAGTTTTAACAAAGAGTAGAAATTACAACTATCTTAAAACTAGGAATACGGAATACAAATTTGATTTTTTATCGGATACTTATGCTTGGTCATTTCCAAAATCGGTGTAGAAGTAGTTGTATCAAGGACAGGGGAGAGAAGGCGTAGATGGTGACCGGTAGAGAAGAGCAAAACTTGCAACTTTCAGGCAAACGGGAGATCAGCGAAACAAATTTGCGCCTCAGTCTAGTAGGTCGGATTGGCGGATGGTATTCTTCGGACCCGCGGGGGATCCTTCAAAGGGAATCCTTCGGACCTCGAGTCGCTCTCGCTTCAGATTCCGTAGTGATAAGGGCGACGGCGGTTACATAGTGGCAGTCTGAAGCATATCGGTTCCACACGGCAAGAGGAAACTTCTAAAAACGAGAAATAAAAAGAGAGGGGCTAAATTGGGATATTTATCGTTTTTATGAAAGTATAAATAAGGGACATATAGGGGAAATCACGATTTGCCAGCATATCTCGGACTGGGACATTGGGTGGTCTACCTCGGGCCCGAAGGGAATCCTTTAACTGAGACCTGGCGTCCAAATACCCGGCGCATACCCAGACAACGTGCTCGATGTCATGATAGCCCTCGTCACAAGCGCACAGACTACTCTCCGCAAGCCCAATACGCCGCAAATGTGCATCTAAGGTGTAGTGGTTGGACATAAGTCGGGACATTACACGAATAAAATCCCGACCCACATCCATCCCCCTGAACCAAGGTTTCGTTGATACCTTTGGGATAATCGAATGTAGCCATCGTCCAAGTTCACCATTGCTCCACGAGGTTTGCCAACTGTTGAGTGTCCTCTGACGACAAATACTAAAAAATTCGTTGAAGCAGATTGGTCTTTCGTATATGTCACCATTTAATACGCCCACCTTTGCTAATGAGTCGGCCTTTTCATTGCCCAGGATAGAACAATGAGAGGGGACCCAAACAAAGGTAATCTGATAAGATTTTTCAGATAACGTACACAAGGACTCCTGTATCTTCCCCAGAAAATACGGAAATTGCTTTTTAGGCTTCACCGCACGAAGAGCCTCGATAGAGCTGAGGCTGTCCGAAATGATGAAGTAGTGATCTGTGGGCAGAGTGTCGATGATCCCAAGGGTGTACTGAATTGCAGCTAACTCTGCGACGTAAACTGAAGCAGGATCATTGAGCTTGAATGAAGCGGTGATAGTATTGTTGAAGATACCGAAGCCAGTGGACCCATCGAGATTTGATCCGTCAGTGTAGAACATTTTGTCACAGTCGACTTCTCGGAATTTATTATAAAATATATTGGGGATCACTTGAGGGCGTATATGGTCCGGGATTCCACGCATCTCTTCCTTCATGGATGTGTCGAAGAATACAGTAGAATCAGAAGTATCTAGGAAACGAACAGGTTCAGAATGTCGCATCGGATGAGCAATCGATATGAGAGTTCCCAAAATCGATTTTTTAGCGGAAGAACGCCCGCCAGCACTTCGAGACTCATCGTATGGGTCGAATGCATGCAACCCAAGGCAATGCGCAAGCAACGATACTGGATTCTCTCCAGTTTGATGAAGTGTATGTTCGCAGCGGAGCGGAAACAGAAACACCCGTACTCCATCACCGACAATATCGTTGTTTTGTACAGCCTGATCAGGTCTCCTGGGTGAGCACCCCACCATGTTCCAGTTATTGTTCGGAGAAAATTGATCCTTTGTTGGCATTTCTGTTTCAGATACCTAATGTGACATCCCCAGGTACCTTTAGAGTCGAACCAGACCCCGAGATATTTAAATGTGAAAACCTGGTTGATCGTTGCACCCATTAATAGAAGCTGGAGTTGCGCCGGCTCACGCTTCCTAGAAAAAACAACCAACTCAGTTTTCTCCGTGGAGAACTCAATACCCAGCTGAAGAGCCCAAGCAGACAAATTGTCCAAGGTATTTTGTAATGGTCCTTGCAAATCGGCAGCTTTGGGCCCTGTAACAGAGACCACCCCGTCGTCTGCAAGTTGCCTTAGCGTGCATGAATTGGCAAGACAATCGTCAATGTCATTCACGTAAAAATTGTAGAGCAGGGGACTTAGACATGAGCCCTGGTGAAGACCCATGTAGCTAAATCGCGATGTTGTTAAATCGCCATGCGAAAAGTGCATGTGCTTTTCAGACAACAGGTTTAGCAAAAAGTTATTTAAAATTGGTGAAAGACCATGCTGGTGCAGCTTCTCTGACAGAATGTTGATAGAAACTGAGTCAAAAGCCCCCTTAATATCCAAGAAGACTGATGCCATCTGCTCTTTGTTAGCATAGGCCATTTGGATTTCTGTAGAAAGCAACGCAAGGCAATCGTTCGTCCCTTTGCCTTTGTGGAAGCCAAATTGTGTATCTGACAGAAAGCCATTTGCTTCAACCCAATTGTCGAGGCGAAACAAGATCATTTTCTCGAACAACTTCCGAATACAGGACAGCATTGCAATCGGCCGATACGAGTTGTGGTCGGAGGCTGGTTTTCCTGGTTTTTGAATGGCGATGACCTTCACTTGCCTCCAGTCATGAGGGACAATGTTACCCTCAAGAAACTTGTTAAATAAGTTCAGCAAGCGCCTTTTTGCAGTGTCAGGCAGATTCTTCAGCAAGTTGAATTTGATTCTGTCTAACCCTGGGGCGTTATTGTTGCATGATAAGAGAGCAAGTGAAAACTCCACCATCGAAAACGGTGTTTCGTTCGCGGTATCGGGAGGAGACGCGGCGCGGCACGTTTTCTGTACCGGGACAGAGTCCGGACAGATCTTCTTGGCGAAAGCGAATATCCAACGGTTTGAATATTCCACGTTCTCGTTGGTACTATTACGGTTACGCATACGTCGAGCCGTACCCCAAAGAGTGCTCATCGCTGTTTCTCTCGTTAACCCGTCGACGAACCGGCGCCAATAACTGCGTTTTTTAGCTTTTATTAAACTCTTCATTCGCCTTTCTAGCGACGCGTACTGTTGATAGCTAGCGGGTAACCCGTCTTCCCGGAAGGCCTTATATGCAGTGGACTTCTCCGCGTACAGCTCTGAGCACTCTTTATCCCACCACAGTGTGGGAGACCGTCCATGGGTATTCGCGCTGGGTACTGGTTTAGTCCGAGCTTGATTCGCACTGTCGAGAATCAAGCCAGCCAAAAACCTGTACTCTTCCTCCGGAGGAAGTTCTTGAGTGGATTCGATTTTAACGGATATCGCGGTCGCGTAACTCTTCCAATCAATGTTCCGTGTGAGGTCATACGAGACATTGATTGTTTCCGCTGGTCTTGAACCGTTAGCAATTGAAATTACGATAGGCAAATGATCGCTACCGTGGGGATCAGCGATCACCTTCCACATGCAATCTAACTGTAGCGATGTCGAGCAAAGCGATAAATCCAACGCGCTTGCGCGTGCTGGTGGTGTAGGAATCCGCGTCATTTCTCCCGTGTTTAAGATGGTCATGTTGAAATTGTCGCAAAGATCTTGGATTAATGTTGATCTATTATCATCATGAAGACAACCCCATACCGTACCGTGCGAGTTAAAGTCTCCCAGAACTAGCCTCTGTGCCGGTAAGGATTCCGTGATATTACAAAGCGTTCGGTGCCCTACCGAGGCTCTAGGAGGAATGTAGATGGAAGCAATGCAAAGGTCTTTACCTTTGATTAAAACTTGACAAGCGACAATTTCAATGCCTGGTGTCGAAGGGAGGTTAATTCGGTTGAAAGAATAGCACTTTTTGATCCCTAAAAGTACTCCTCCATAAGGGGTTTCTCGATCCAGACGGATTATATTAAAGTCGTGGAAGTTGAGATTTATATCAGAAGTTAACCAGGTTTCACACAATGCGAAAGCATCACATTTTAAACTGTTTAGTAAGAATTTGAAGGAATCGATTTTCGGGAGGATACTTCTGCAATTCCACTGTAGAACAGTGATCGAATCGGTGACCTCGTTCGATGACTTAGCCATCGAAGGATACGATCGCTGCAAGGAGGGGCCATTTAGTAGTCAACTGCTTCAAAAATGTTTGCACTATAGGGAGAAAACGTATCAGAAGGCTTTTAAGAGGATCAGTAACATTGAAAGCTGTGAAAATTAAGTCCACTATGTCAGAAAATTTCATTGGTCCGTTACTGGACTGAGTATCTGTTTGAAAAACGGGGACACTTGGGGTTTTTGGTGTCCCTGGAAGTGGTAGGTACTCCTTGTTAGAATTAATATTTCCAAGTCCTGGAGCAAATTGCTTCGGCTTTTGTGCATCACTTCCGTTGGATTTATTGGTTGTAGATGGCGCACTCTGAGTGGACGACACCTTGGCACCCTTACGAGGCAATGTAGGGGAGGCTAGATTTCTCCTCTTCCTGGATTCCCCTGGGTTAACCAATGATGTTCCCTCTTGTGGATCGTCAGATTCTTGCTCAACGCCAGCCAAAAGAGCAAAGGAATTTTCGGAAGGGACAGATGGCGAAGCATTCTTTAGCATTTCTGCATAAGAGTGCCTCGAGCGATCCTTAAAAGAGCGCTTAATTTTATCCCCGCGCTGCTTGTACGCCGGGCATGACTTAAGAGCATGCGGAGGGCCCCCGCAGTAAATACACTTCTCAGTTTCTCCACCGCAAGCGTCATCCTCATGCTCTCCCTCGCATTTGCCGCACCGTTTTTTATTGCCACAATAAGTGGCTGTGTGGCCCAGTTGCTTGCAATTGCTGCAGTTCATTGCCCGCGGTACAAACAGGCGAACGGGTAAGCGAACCCTATCCAGGAGGACATAGTTGGGAAGAGAAGACCCGGAGAAAGTCACCCGAATCGAGTCTGACGGAGAATAAGTTGTCTTATCATTTTCTGTTTTTGCGGAATACAATTGCTTGCATTCCAGAATCTTCACCTTTTGAAGTGAAGGGTCCTTAAAGCAGCCAACCCCGTACTTCAACAGATCTTCGCACTTTAGACCTGGTTCGGCGACTATTCCATCGATCTCCACTGCCCTACAAGCCACATATACTCTGAATTGTTTCGTAAAACGCTCGCTGCGAGCAATCTGGTTTGCCTGATCGAGGTCATTTACTAGAACGCGTATCTTATTAGCTCGAACACGTGTTATCTGAGCTACGGCCGGGTAGTTAGCAGTCAGCTCCCGTGATATTTCTAGAATATTGGGCGATTTCGTGTTGGGCCGGAAATACACCACCCAGGGTCCATTTGAATTGGCTGGGTATGTTTTAATACGGGGAGGACTGGGGGAAGCAGGGGAGGGAGTAATATCGGGTTTATCCGGTAAATCCATGGGAATATCATTCCCATCCAATGTTCCTTCGCCCTCGGCCATTTGGGCACGAGGATAGCACGTGGTGTAAACGAGAGATGAAACTTGTATTCAGGGGAAAGGGAAAAGTAGACCGATCGGGGAAAGGGAAACGAAAGAAAGAAAAATAATACTTAGCTTATATAGCGGCGTGTCCGGCAATTCTGGTATTCACTTCACCAGCCTGGGCACCGGCGAACAAAGACTGCCTCAAACAATAGTTGACCTTCACTGTCAATATATATTCTTGTTCACTTTATGCACAGCACCAGAAAACGAACTGCTTCGATCGAGAGCTCGGAGAGTTATGGTTGAAATTACGTTAAAATCAATTAGAGCATCAAACAGCATACCATTTTACAATTTCATTCGTGTAATATTACATGTCATTCATTTTACAGCAGTTTTCGAGTAAAAATACATTGAACTGCATTGGTTTACCGTTTAAAGAAACTGTAATTTTCAATCCACGTGTAAAATTCTAATAAAATTCGTTGAAGAAAGCACGACAAGTCGCGTGTATTTTTTGGTGGAACTTAATTATACATTTATATTCATGCTCCAAATATGTGCATGAAAATAAACTTCAAATTACAAAATATTTTTTTCTGTGTAGGATTAGGGATAATAATTCAGATCAAAGATACTACTGGGAAGTCGTTTTCAGAAAAAGTCGATATCGAACTAAAGTTTGAACTATGCACGCATGCACTTCAGGATAGCGAGATATCAAAAGCTGAAATTTCAATGCTTAGTTCTCATCCGCGTTGGGAATTTGAGTAAACGCTATTGAGTATGAACTTCAAAATCTATTCGAAAATTTGTTCTTCGAATTTTTTGACTCAGCACAACATAACCCCTTTAGGAAAATTCAGCCTTCGCCACACAATGTATTGATTGAAGAATTTATATTACCAATAATACGTTTTTACCTCCATTACATGTGCCATTCTTCCGCTTTCCCATTAAATTGGTTTGACTTTTGCGATTTCTTGCACTGATATTGTCCTATGCTAATTTGAGCGATTCTCCGAGTCCCGCCACCATCCCATGTAGTACGTGTTATCAAAAACATCGCGAAGCATCAAGTTCTAAATGTTGTTAATCGATATAATACCCGAAGAAAGCAATAAGAGTTATAAGAAATGTATCATCACACTGTTAGATGGAATTTAATTATAATTATTGACGCCGAAAGATTTCAAAATGCATGAAACATCGAGATCTGATGTCAAAGCAAAATATAGGCATCGAATCGAAATTTCACAAACCCTCCCGAATTTTTTTTTCTGGATCCGTCCCTCCAAAAATATCTATAATGTAAAATGAATGTTCTGAAGGACCAAATTTTGGGAACATATTTTTAAATGAAAGTTTCCCTTGAGGCTTTGAAGTGTTTTTGACCACCGAATTTTTCTAACGATTAACGACTGTGGAGCAGAACAAAATCAAACTTTACCAGTGTTTTGGGGCTCCTTCTAAACTGTTCTGAATTTTTGTTTGAATAAAAAAGATGGGTGGGTAATATCTGTGCCATAACCGGAGTGTTACTGACCTTACTTCGGACATTTTAAAAAGTTTTGGCGCTGATAAGGGTTATTTTGTATGGTAAAAACGCTTTTAATCCACCTAACAGTGTGATGAGACATTTCTTATAACTCTTATCACTCTCTTCGGATATTATATCGTTTGAGAACATTTAGAACTTGATGCTTCGCGATGTTTTTGATAACAAATACTACATGGGAAAGTGGCAGGACTCAGAGAATCGCTCAAATCAGCATAGGACAACATCATTGCTAGAAATCTCAAATCAAATCAATGGGAAGCGAAAAAATGGCCCATAAAATAGACATAGCTACGAATTATTGTTAATGCTCTGTTAATAAAATATCTAAATTGTGCTGGGAAAACTGAATTTTCCTAAAGGGGTTATATATTATACTGAGCCAAAAAAATCGCATTTTTTTGAATAGATTTGAAGTTTATACTTTACTCAAATTACCAACGCGACTGAGAACTAAGAAATCAACGCTTTTTCTTGAAAAGGGCGATACTTGCAGTGACACCATTCAAAGAAAATCAACAGTGAATATTTCCAGACTTTTATTTCCTATTTAAGAACTATTGTGTTTTTTATATCCTAGATTGCATGATTCAGTGATCGAAACCCAAAACTTCATAAAGTATTTGAAATTATTAAATTAAAATTTGTTTTTGCTATTGAAATTTACAAAATGATAGTATCGCACCTTTGGCGATTGTTTACTTTTTCGGTCCCATCTATCAGCATTGAAGTATCGTTCTTACGTTTTTTTACAATAACTACCGTTCTACACCACCGATTTCGTCCGGGTTTTTTTCAATAGCGATCATTGTTACTATTTACAGCTGGTATCAGCTTGATAATCCTCAAAAAAATACGAAAATGACAGTTTCGCTTCTAAACTGCTAGCAAAAAAAGTATCGCCCTGTTTGTTTGCATGGAGCGTGGAGGGCGAAACTTTAAATAAACAAACAAAAATACAGTTTCGCCCGTTGTATTTTTTGCTGTAGTTTAAGAAAGCAATATCGTAGAATCAAAATTTTTAGGTTAATTGGTTGCGTTTCAAAGCCCTCATTCGCATGTATGAAAAAAGCCTTATGTTTACATTTGTAAGTATCGCCATTTTCACAAAAAAGGGTTGAAATGAAATCGCAGCTCCTGATATCACGCTATCTCTGAAGTGCATGCGTGCATAGTTCCAAATTTTACTTCGACATCGACTTTTTCTAAAGGTGACTTCCCAGTAGTATCCTTGATTTGAATTTTTATCTCTTATCTTAATGCCAAAGAACAAATAAAAACCTCTCGAAAACTAACCGTTTGGGAAAATCATCATCATTACTGGAATTTTCATTTTCACGAAACTTTTCGATAACCTTCCGTCACTTGCGTTAATGCACTGTGTGCACAGTGCTCTGAAAATCTAGCGAAATCGTCTTAGGGCACCAGCGGGTCTAATTCAGAGCTATCTGCGCGGCGAGTAAAGTAAAGAATACTAAAAAATATTTTCTATTCCATAATTTTCAGTTCAGCAATTCGAGAGATCGTGCTCACCGCAAGCCATGAAAAATAGACTACGTTGTGAAGCGATGGTCACTATTTATTAAAAAATCACGGTTAAATAAAAAAAAATTATACTATTAAAAAATTTCAAATAGTTTATAATTTTCACAAACTTATTAAGAAAAATTGTTTAACAATCTTTCGTAATATTGTGTAGGAAAAAAGCTGAAAATTTCAGTATTTTCTCTATCTGTAACATATTAACCCTTAAGTATACCAATTAATTGGTATACGAATTGGAATAGGTTCGCCAAATTTTGGAAGAAGTCTATAAAAAAACCCCTTGAAAATTACCTAAAAATTGTTGTAGTTCTATACAATAAAAAATCCCCAAAAATGAAATGTACCTATTAATGTAAAACACAGTGAATAATACATACAATAAAGACCCATTTTTATCAGTCTCATGGTGTATTTTAGGCTGACAAAATGGGGACATTGACTAAATCGAGCAATTTTTTTTTCTTTATAATAAACTGAAGCTGTTAAAATATTCTTCCCGTCCCTTGATGTAGTCTGATAACTATTTCTGATTATGATGAACTTTTTATTTTTGCATATTTCCATCTTCATGATAAGGAAAACATGCTTAAGAAAGGATTTACTCGAATTCAGTCTTATTCGTCTGCTAGAGCCCATCAAACATATGTTCATATTTGGCTGATAAAATCAGGGTTTCAATGTATTATAATAGATATTCAGCATTCGAAGAAGTTTCTCGTGAACGAGTGTAGAACGACTTTGTTTCTACTTACTTGAAGTCAGCGGCGTAGCCAGAAATTCGGTTTGGTGGGGGTTTGGTGAAAATCGATCATACTGTCCAAACGGCATAATTCCGAAACCGTAATTTTTGAAGTTTTAAAATTATGCAGAATTAATTTTTCAGAAAATCAGAGTTCGTGTCTAGCGAATTTGTTGAGAATTTATTATAGTCTTGAATATTAACCTGAGAAAAATCACCATAAATACTTCTTGGACGATATACCGTCAAAATTATTTTATCAAATGATGCGCTGTTTAACGTTTGTAAAACTCATCGAAGATACTAAACCTCCGAAGTTGGCGGTTTCAAAATGATGCTATCTTGACCTTAAATTACTGATTTTAAGCATTTGACCTATACATACAATTGGTCATACAACAAAAATCAAATGCTCATCAAAATCGATCAGAACCTGCTAGAATCGAATGGAAATCGTTATTTTTCATAAATTTCTCTCTACATTCGGAAAGTGTTATCCTCGTTATTAATCATATTACGTTTTCGTCTCAACTCGATGCATTCCCAAAAAAAACCTGTCTTAATCCATCTAGTGGTGCAATTGTGCTTGTCTCATTTGTCCAGACTACGATTCCATGGCTGGTTATGTTCAATACAATGGTGGAAATGAATATTACATGTTCAGTACGATTTGCACATACATACAATGGATCGACAGCCACGATACTGAGATACTATGTGATACTGAAACATCGCTAGAAACCAGCGGCGGATTATGGAGAAAGGTCCGGGAGGTCCAGATCCTGCCGAAAATTTTCAACTTGTTAAGAAATTTTAAACTAGTTTTAATTTTAAAGTAGCAACCCGTCACTGCATACTCCCTCCGGGCCGGTATGATTGTCGATTTTTAGAGTGATTGCATAACCTTTCTATATGAGAAAGACAAAAATGTACCAAAGTCCAAAAAAGTCAATTTTTGTCAAACATCTCAATGTTTCATGCATTTTAAAGTCATTTGGCATCAAAAATACAAATTTGATTTTGAAAATTTTTCATTTCAGTTTATATGGGAATTTGCTGTGTGATTGCACTCTTCAACTCGTAACTCCGGAACCGGAAGTCCAATCAATAAAAAAAAATCAATAGCAGCCGATGGGAAGGTTGTACCTTTCATTTGAGACTAACTTTGTGCAAATCGGTCCAGCCATCTCTGAGAAACAGAGGTCACATTTTTTCCACATACACACATACATACACACACAGACATTTTCCGATCTCGACGAACTCAGTCGATTGGCATATGACACTCGGCCCTCCGGGTCGGGATTAGATTGACGAATTTTAGAGTGAATGAGAAAGGCAAGAACATTTTTAGCAAATGTTGAAAGTTATGCATTTTGTTGGTAAGCAGTTCTATGTTTCATAGACATTAAATCAATTTTAACTTCTCTTCCTATTAAATAAAGACCCTTATTACAGTACATCTCTACAAAAACGAGATCAATTTGAAAATAAATCTGAGGACTATGATTGATTACAGAACTCTGTAATTTTCTATTGGAATGTTTTCAGGTAGGAGTTTGATATTGATGCTATTAGACAACTGTGAAATCAAGACCAATAGATCAGTTACATGTCAGGACCCCATTTCGACAATTTATCAAAAGTCCTCATGATGTTTACAACAACAGGTTATCAATCTACGGAACAGATAATTGTTATTGTAATATTGAATTAAATCAGTCTGCATCAATAAATTTTCAACTTTAATCCAATATTTTTTTCGGGTGTGGGGGGGGGGTGGGGGCTCGTTGTATGGACTTAAACCCCAAAACCTTCTCTGGGCTACGCCGTTGCTTGGAGTTATTTATTTCGCTTTTCATTTTCCGATATGTTTCAGATCGATCCGATGGTCATTAGTTAGAAAAATTGCAGTCAGAAGGTTCGCACAAATGAACATTTTTGCACTGATAAGTTATCAAGTTCCTTCCAGACAACTTGGAAGTGTTCGGTGATTATTTCTAGCGGTAGTAGACAGAAAAATGAAATACAAAATTCGATTTGTCGTAATAATGTTTGGCTTATTTCATTGGATTATTTCTATATTGAACAATAAATAGGCGACAAAGAGTAATCCACAAACAACAAGCCATAACTTTTAAAGTATTCAAAATAGATATTTGAAGTCTTCAGTAAAGTTATTCGCAAAAGTAAGAGCTACAAATTTGCTGAAGGCATCATTTCGATATAATCACTTCCAAGAAAATTTGTGAAAACGTCTCACTCATAGGGGGATTAATCAGCAAAAGCACAATACCAAAAGAAAAGGCATATGTCCTCCATTAAATTCTCAGAAGATACTATTGACCTAAAATAAGCCGTTTTGGCGTTAATAATAGATTACATGTTTTTGGTCATATTTCTGGCAATGGGAAATGATAAAAATCTTTCGTCCGCATTTAATGTTAAATATCTCTTTTGATAATAGTCCGATTTCAACAATCTATAGCTTGTTCGAAAGGTATTCGTTAAAGCTGTCTAAAAACATATAAATTGTTAATCTATATTGTCAATTTCGGCAGATAATTCTAAAAAACTGCAAAAAATGCCATTTTTACGCATTCAAACATTCATATCTTGGAAACTAAACATCAGAATCAAAAACAAATTAATAGCGTTCATACTGTTTTTTGGTTCTTTCGTTTAAAATTGGTTTGGATAAGATCGGTTCAGCCATTGCTGAGAAACACGAATGAGAATTTGTCCGTTACATACACACACACAGACACACACACACACACACACACACACACACACAGACATTGTCCCAAATCGTCGAGCTGAGTCGATTGGTATATAAGACTCGGCCCTCCGGGCCTCGGAAAAAATCTTGAAAGTTTGAGCGAATTCTATACAGTTCTTTTATAAGAAATGTAAAAACATGAATGTAGAAAGTGGGAGATATATTTCGAACTTTTCATATTTTTTCATTTGATTGATCCAGTGGTTTAATTTGAAATCTGCAACACACAACACATGATACAATTATAACTGGTTAATAACCTACACCAACACCAATCATATCATGCTGAGAATTCTTCGGCATCCAACGATCTTTAAACTCAGCACAACCAATAGTTCTTTTCCGAACCACTATAATTATAATAAAGAATAATTTGAAAATTTCCATTCAAACATGTTATTTCCAATCTAAAGATTCGGTTGAATATTACTTTCAAACAACATGACCGATGTGTCACAGACGTTACCCATCCATGTTTTAATTGTTGTTTTAATTACTTATTTACTTTTAAAAGAAAATAGCTTCTTCTGCAGTTAGTATGTTAGTATTCTCTGTGGAAATACTGGTTGAATTTTATTGAAATATTATGGCAAAACAATGTGTATACTCCTTTGCCGTCTTCTGGGCATAGGGTAATTTGAGGATAGATGCCGCACATTTCTCAAAACCGGTCCTGCATCAAAGAAAATCATTCAATATATGATGAAATTTGACATGAAAAAATGAACATTTTTAAAAATGATCGTTGCGGGAGAGATGCCGCCTCTGCGGGTGAGGCGTCGCACAGTGGCTGGAGGCTGGCCAAAACCTCAAAAATTTATTTTTGAAATGTTGATATTTTATATTTTTCATAAATTTCTCAAGTATTGAATGATGTATATTCAAAATTTCAAAATTTTATGATCATTTGATAAGAACACGAAGTTTTGCTGCATTTAAAGTACGTACAGCCTACAAACTAACATTCCGGTATTTTCAGCAGCTGCCTATTCTCCCGTGGTAGAGAAGAATTATAAATATGCAGTACACAACTGATATAGCCATCTTAAGGTGAAGATGTGTGGAAGCCACGTTGCTAGGGACCGGCTCGCTTGTTTACATTGACAAAACCTGAAATCTGAAGTGAAAATTCAAACGCACAAATGAGAGTTGATTGATCAGGTTGTGTCAAACAACGATACTTTCGGTAATGCAATACGGATGGATCGTTAATTGCAGTGAAAAATTAAAACCGAGTTCGGAATGGTTTCATCCAGTCCTTGCACCTTTGTCAATACAGCAGTCAAATTGTAACTACGAGATTGGGGCTGCAAAATGCAGAGCTGGTCCAGCAATCCAAAATGACACGAAACATTCTTTTATACACGCATAATCAGGAACGAGAGCATCTACAAAGCGCTATTTTGTACGAAAAATTGTGCTCCAATTGTGCTAACTCGAGCCACCAAGCATTCCGAAAGCTTCAGGTTTGTAACGTTTAACCTAGAAAGCAATGAAAAACATTTCTATAATTTTCCTCTTTAGTTTACAACGAACGACTAGCAAGCAACTTTTTATCGAATAATTTCTGTTAGTTTGAAAACGTAACAAAGTAAAAATAATTAACTCACCTTTTCGTCTCCTTTCGTGTCCTTAAATGGACTACCGCAACAGAGGAAAAACAACTTTTATTTACTTCGTTCGGAAATGAAAAGAAATTAAAATTTTTCTTCGGCCTCGCACTTCTGTCACTTGGGTCGACGGTAGCGACTCGAAAAGTCACTGCGCATCGACTAGAGTCACTCAGTTGCGACCGCAAGAATAAGGTGAGAGTTCATCGGTGTTCATACGAAGTGACTTATCTCACTGCATTCGCTTGTAAGAATCGAGTGACTCGAGTGACTCGCCGCGAGTCACCTCACTCGCCGCGCAGAATAGGGCCGATTTTCTTTAACTTGAATTTGTTGTTTTTTAACATTGACCTGTGATGCAGATCAGAACGCAGCCATATAAATGACAGCATCGTTTGATTAAAGCTTACCAACTATTTTAGGCCGGTTTAAAAGTTAGTCCGGTTTAAAAACAGTTAGTACGGCTTTGTGCTTACGGCTATTATTGTCCCTCAGATGGTGCTGCCGTATGCTATTTTAAGTGAAACGCTCCAAAATTTCCATATTTGAGGTGTTGGTATATCCAAACAGTTTAAACCATCGCGTTTTGCTCATATCATTTATCGAGCGCTCGAAATATCAGTATTATTAAAATGTAGCTGGATTTTGATAAAACTACCGGTTTCGAATATGGAATAATGGAAAGTTATGCTGAAGGTATGTACTTTATGTATTGAAGTCAAAAGACACTATTTTGTTTGTTTATAAAATAATAACTCACGATTTTGTAGCAGACGTTTTCAGTACACATTTTTGCTAAATTATTGAAATACTTTTTTGTCCACGTATGTCCACTATGTTTCAAGACAATTTGTGTTCCTTGAACGATTCTCCATTTGGAAAATTATAGAATTCTTGCCCGAATTTGCCCGTTTTTTGAGTAATCTTTGATTAAGTGGAGACGGAGACGGATTATAAGATTTTCAGTTTAAAATTTAGACACGTACTTTTAATTACTGCTGCACTTTTGGTTGTCATAGCGAGTCGCACAATACTACATTTTGAACAAGAAGAATTGTGTATTTATTGGTGAAAATTTCATCGAGATTCATAAACATGTTCAAAAGTTATCAAAAGTGGAACGCAAAAGACGTGAATAATTTTCGTCGTTCATATTGAAAACCAACGAGGTCAACAGAAGTGATCGCAAAGGTTAGAAATTTCAAAAAATACCATGGTTAAACGTTACCGGGAAACTATAACGTTTGATCATGCAAAGATAAACAAATCTAGAGGTGGAATATATGACTGGATTCTACGAGCGAAAATCAGTAGAGTAGTGCAAAAGAATACTTGGATTTCATGTCGTGATTTGACTAAAAATACTGGGATTTCCTGCCGCGATTTGCTAAAAATCTCACTTTGGGATACACGCCAGCTAGGAGAATTTGTTTGTGAGAAGGTTGTCAGTCGTAGTATGTCAGCAAGCATGACAACAAAACGTGGTTGCTCAAAACTATACCAGGAAGCAGTACAAGCATGTTCTGACCAAGTATAACGCATGCTTTTAAATGTACACTTCATCGTAATAATGTACTTTGGACAAATTCTCGGTCTAACAATTTAAATAAATTAAAATATGAATCTTAGTGAATTTCACTTGTTTTCGTATTTTTGTCAGATTCATTTTTAGTTACTCCAATTTGCATGCAAACTTGTTGTCAATTTTCACTCCATGCATTTCGTCGCAGAATCGGCTTATTTTTTATAATTTTTAAAAATACTATTTTTCGTTCTTTGAGGAATATGTGCATCGGATAGCAGTTGAATAATAATCGTACAGGGAGTTGAAAAGTTTTATAACTATGTTAAATAATATTTCAAAATACATAGTTTGATATGACTAAATCAATTCTCATAAAAGCTACATCATCTAGACACCCAAATATCTTATTGCGTGCAAATCAACAAATTCTATCGTTTAACTACACACCATTGAAAATTCGATACATTATAAACGTTATTGGCATTTAGGGTTCGTCGCGGTCGCGGTAATTACCGCAACCGCTCAGTATTTACTGCACTTGCACCGCAAAGGCTGCGGTGCGGTGAGACACTTTTTCCCACGGATGCGGTGTGGGAAATGAGCTTTTACCGCGCGGTATTACCGCAACCGCACTTCAAAAAATAAATGATGAAGTCTGCAGTCTGTATTAAAAAGTGACTTAAAACTATGACTTTTACCATTTGAGAAGGACGCAACTAGATTTATTTTCTAAACGAATGCGTAGCAATGCCATTATTAGGAAAACTCCTCTGTCAGAATGTTCGAGTTTTACAACTTCATAATACCATTTTTTTCAATTAACTGATTAAAACTAAATTAAAAGTTTTCCTATTAATTGCTGCGGAAGAACGTTTTTATATGTATAATGATTAAATACAGCTACAGTTCATAGGACTATGCTAATATTTAGAGGAATGACAATGTTTTACCTTGTTTCGAAAGTATTGGTCTCAAAATGTACGGCATTTTATTAATAAAAATAGCAAAAGTTGAATTTTTTCATAAATGTTACATTCTGAGGAGTCTGTCAAAGTTAATTTTCGTGTAAATAAGAATAACACTTTATTATGTATGGTTATACAAAATAAATGAATAATTTCAACACAATTTTTAAAAACACATGAATTTAACCGCATTACCGCGCGGTGCGGTAAGGTAAATGCAGTGCGGTTATGGTAAGCGGTGCGGTTTTATTAATTTTTTGCGGTTACGGTGCTGACTATCCATTTACCGCCCACATCCGCACCGCGACGAACCCTAATTTATATTAAAATGTCGGCTATTTTGTATCCGCCATTTTGAATTTTGAAAACATGTCATCAAAATCGTAATCTGCGCCCCAAAAAACCATGGTATGAACCTTTGCAGGTAAATCAAAACCATTTTCGACTTTTGGCCAGGTTTTTAGGGACTGTGCGTCGGTGATTATTTGATGGCATCTACACAATGCAATGGTTACAGGTTGGAAAAAAATGTGTGCAGTATGTAAACATGGTGTCGAATCGTTACGCGGAATGCATAGTATGATCACTGAATAGACTGAATAAATAGTACAACTGAATGGTTTTTTTCAGGACATGGGATGTTGCAGATCGATTTCTATTCTAAACAGGTAATGTACGCTGCAATTGAAAATAAAAGGTGCGCTGAATTGAACCTTCTCTTGATTCGTACGCAAAATATAGTGCGAAGCCTTGGTACAAGATTCCATGGAACATATTGAAACATATAGCAGTCGTTATAGATATTCAAATTTTTTAAAAATTATCCACATTAGTGAAAAAAACCAAATTATCTATTCATTAATTATCGAACTATAAGTACTTCAAGGTTTGTTATTTTGCAGCTGAAATTTGATTAATATTTTCACAGCAACATATTGTCATAGATACGACGCAAAGATCGATGGCGGTCTTACTCAAAACCTCGCTTTGAATTTTATTATAGAGCTGCATTCTGACGGTGAACCGGCTTTAACGAGGGGTTTTTCTTTGGATGGTACATGGGAAGTCTCTGACCACTCTATCTTGAGTTTATCTTTGTTAATATGCCATTGTAAAATTGTACAACTGTAAACAAATTCGAGTTTGATTTTTAAGTAATTTCCACTCGTTTTTAAGGGAAGGTAAGGGTTTCAGCGTGAATAAAACACTTTTTACATTTCTTATAAAAGAAATGTATAGAATTCGCTCAAACTTTCAAGATTTTTTCCGAGGCCCGGAGGGCCGAGTCTTATATACCAATCGACTCAGCTCGACGATTTGGGACAATGTCTGTGTGTGTGTGTGTGTGTGTGTAACGGACAAATTCTCATTCGTGTTTCTCAGCAATGGCTGAACCGATCTTATCCAAACCAATTTTAAATGAAAGAACTAAAAAACAGTATGAACGCTATTAATTTGTTTTTGATTCTGATGTTTAGTTTCCAAGATATGAATGTTTGAATGCGCAAAAATGGCGTTTTTTGCAGTTTTTTTAAATTATCTGCCGAAATTGACAATGTAGATTAACAATTTATATGTTTTTAGACAGCTTTAACGAATATCTTTCGAACAAGCTATAGATTGTTGAAATCGTACTATTATCAAAAGAGATATTTAACATTAAATGCGGACGAAAGATTTTTATCATTTCCCATAGCCAGAAATATGACCAAAAACATGTAATCTATTATTAACGCCAAAACGGCTTATTTTAGGTCAATAGTATCTTCTGAGAATTTAATGGAGGCAATATGCCCTTTCTTTTGGTATTGTGCTTTTGCTGATTAATCCCCCTACGAGTGAGATATTTTCACAAATTTTTTTGGAAGTGATTATATCGAAATGATGCCTTCAGCAAATTTGTAGCTCTTACTTTTGCGAATAACGTTACTGAAGACTTCAAATATCTATTTTGAATACTTTAAAAGCTATGGCTTGTTGTTTGTTGATTACTCTTTGTCGCTTATTTATTGTTCAATATAGTAATAATCCATTGAAATAAGCCAAACATTATTTCGATAAAACGAATTTTGTATTTCATTTTACTATCTACAACCGCTAGAAATAATCACCGAACACTTCCAAGTTATCTGGAAGGAACTTGATAACTTATCAGTACAAAAATGTTCATTTGTGCGAACTTTCTGACTGCAATTTTGCTAACTTATAACCATCGGATCGATCTGAAACATATCGGAAAATGAGAAGCGAAATAAATAACTCCAAGCAACGGCGTAGCCAAGAGAAGGTTTTGGGGTTTAACACCATACAACCCCCCCCCCCCCCCCCCCCACAACACCCAAAAAAATATTGGATTGAAGTTGAAAATTTATTGATGCAGACTGATTTAATTCAATATTACAATAACAATTATCTGATCCGTAGATTGATAACCTGTTGTTGTAAACATCATGAGGACTTTTGATAAATTGTCGGAATGGGGTCCTGATATGTAACTGATCTCTTGGTCTTGATTTCACAGTTGTCTAATAGCATCAATATCAAATTCCTGTCTGAAAACATTCCAATAGAAAATTCCAGAGTTCTGTAATCAATCATAATCCTCAGATTTATTTTCAAATTGATCTCGTTTTTGTAGAGATGTACTGTAATAAGGGTCTTTATTTAATAGGAAGCGAAGTTAAAATTGATTTAATTCTATGAAACATAGAACTGCTCAACAAAAAATGCATAAATTTCAACAATTGCTTAAAATGTTTTTGCCTTTCTCGTTCACCGGAGGACCGAGTGTCATATGCTAATCGACTCAGTTCGTCGAGATCGGAAAATGTCTGTGTGTATGTATGTCTGTATGTATGTGTGTGTATGTGTGTGTATGTGTGTATGTGGAAAAAATGTGACCTCTGTTAATCAGAGATGGCTGGATCGATTTGCACAAAGTTAGTCTCAAATGAAAGGTACAATCTTCCCATCGGCTGCTATTGAATTTTTTATTGATTGGACTTCCGGTTCCGGAGTTACGAGTTGAAGAGTGCAATCACACAACAAATTCCCATATAAACTGAAATGAAAAATTTTCAAAATCAAATTTGTATTTTTGATGCCAAATGACATTATAATGCATGAAACATTGAGATTTGATGTAAACTCGAAAAAATAACGTTTGACTAAAATTGATTTTTTTGGACTTTGGTACTTATTTGCTCTGTTACTATTTTCTGAAAAATTAATTTTGCATAATTTTAAAACTTCAAAAATTACGGTTTCTGAATTATGCCGTTTAGACATTAAGATCGATTTTCACCAAACCCCCACCAATTGTAAAATTGGTATTGTAAAAAAACGTAAGGGCGATACTTCAATGCTGATAGGTGGGACCGAAAAAGTAAACAATCGCCAAAGGGACTATATACTATATATACAATCATTTTGTCAATTTCAATAGCAAACACAAATTTTAATTTAATAATTTCAAATACTTCATGAAGTTTTGGGTTTCGATCACTGAATCATGCAATCTAGGATGTAAAAAACACAATAGTTCTAAATTGGAAATAAAACCAAGTCTGGAAATATGCACTGTTGATTTTCTTTGAATGCACTATGAGTCACAAGGGCGATTTTTCGGTACAAAAATCAATAACTCCCAAACCGTTCATTTTAGAGAAATTATGCTGAGAGAATATTTTTGGGGATTAAATTCGCTTTCTTTTAAAGTAAAATGTAGCTAGGGTGGTCCTCTCAAACATTCTTTTCGAAAAATTATTTTTCGAACAAAATGGTATAGCAAGGTACTTACTTCAGCAAAGTTGTAGAAAAATGTTTTTCAGTTAACATTTTCAAATGAATTAAAGTTATAGCACTATCGGTTTTTATGTTATAATTATTTTTATTCTTTAACTTAGGGTGTTTCTGAAAAAGTCAGTTTTTTAACTATAACTTTTTAAATAGTTAGTCTATCTTCATACTCTCTATGAAGCAATTTTAGTACTTTTCATTGCGCATATTTCTGCTGAAGAATGTGAATCGATATCATTTTTCGTTATCGAGTTACGATCATTTTTTTTAAATAAAAATGATAGTTTTCAATGTCCTCTAACTCAGAAGGTTGCAAAAACTAGCAGCTAAATTTGTACTCTTTTGAAAGTGCATCAAAAATACTATAAAATATTTCAAAATCAAAGTCAGCATTTTTGCCCTTCGATGTCAAATATAAACAACAACACCACGAGTCGTGACAGTTTAATTGGTATCAATCTCATTCATGCATCGAATCGCAGTAGCCGACGACTGCTTTGATCAACGCGTGTAGTGCTTTGTATTATTAGTGCTGTTAAAATGGATAAAATAAAGTTGTTCGATCTCTGGAAAGTGGCCAAAGGTGAAAATAAAAATAAAATAAAAGTTGTGTTTGAGGAAATAATGAGATAATTTGATGTGGGACAAAATGAAAAAAATAAGTTCACTCAGAATGCAAAAGCTGTAACAATTAAAACATGTAAAAGGTTTGATCAATTTTGGAAAGACAGTAATCGAATTGAGACGAAAGTGCTCGATAAAAATTCGAAATATTTTGAGAAGCCGTTAACAGTTCCTACAAAAGATTCAAACTGCACTTCCTCCCAAACCAGCATTCACAGAAATTCGTCGCTTACTTAGAACAGAATGAAGGGTAATCCTTAATTCATTTGCTTTTTAAGGCAAAATGCGCTACATTTTATATTATGCCAACACTTCCATTACCAACAAGTTTCATGAGCGAACAAGGAGCTGAGGCTCGGAACGATCGACTGAGTCACGGTAGAAATTGTTCAAGAGTCGCGAACATGGAAGATGTTTTCTTTAGAGCAATGGACTCGTCTAATCCGGTTCTTGCAGTTAGAAGATCCCGATACAGTAAACGCACTGAAATAAGTTCAATATTAAATGAGTTAGCACTTTGAGAAAAGAGACACGATTCAGATAACTATAACGACGACGATGCTGATGATGTTGATGATTGTGATTATAATAATTATGAGGATGACGATGATAATAAAGTAGTTACGTAGAATAGTAAAATAAATATCTGTCTGAGCCTAACGTTTTCAATATTTGTGTACATATATTTGACAAGCTCAAAAAATCATTTAACAACTCGACTTTTTGATCTAGTAAAGCAGGTTCTAAATGGCAATGACCAGACCCTTAAAAACAGCCGTATGCTGATGTCATTTAATCATAATGTTGATGTCAACATTTTTCGCTGAATGACAAAAAAGCAAAAGTTGATTTTGAGATATTTTACAGTATTTTTGATGCACTTTCGAAAGAGTACATATTTAGCTGCTAGTTTTTGCAACCTTCTGAGTTAGAGGTCATTGAAAACTATCATTTTTATTTAAAAAAATGATCGTAATTCGATAACGAAAAATGATATCGATTCACATTCTCCAGCAGAAATATGCGCAATGAAAAGTACTAAAATTGCTTCATAGAGAGTATGAAGATAGACTAACTATTTAAAAAGTTATAGTTAAAAAACTGACTTTTTCAGAAAAACTAAAATGACACCCTAAGATAAAGAAGAAAAATAATTATAACATGAAAACCGATAATGCTATAATGCTATAACTTTGATGCATTTGAAAATGTTACTTGAAAAACATTTTTCTACAACTTTGCTGAAGTAAGTACCTTGCTACACCATTTAGTTCTAAACATAATTTTTCGAAAATAATGTTTGAGAGGACCACCCTAGCTACATTTTGCTTTAAAAGTAAGAAAATTTAATTTCCAAAAATATTCTCTCAGACATAATTTCTCTAAAATGAACGGTTTGGAAGTTATTGATTTTTGTACCGAAAAACCGCCCTTGTGACCCATAGTGGAATGGTGGGTTTTTTAAAGAAAAAGCGTTGATTTCTTAATTCTCAGTCGCGTTGGAAATTTGAGTAAAGTATAAACTTCAAATCGATTAAAAAAAATCGATTTTTTTTGGCTCAGTACAATATACATAACCCCTTTAGAAAAATCAGTTTTCCCACCACAATGCATTGATTGAGGAATTTAGATATTTTATTAACAGAGCATTAGCAATAATTCGTTTGTATGTCTATTTTATGGGCCATTTTTTCGCCTTCCCATTGATTTGGTTTGAGATTTCTAGCACTGATGTTGTCCTATGCTGATTTGAGTGATTCTCTGAGTCCTGCCACTATCCCATGTAGTATGTGTTATCAAAAACATCGCGAAGCATCAAGTTCTAAATGTTCTCAAACGATATAATATCCGAAGAGAGTGATAAGAGTTATAAGAAATGTCTCATCACACTGTTAGGTGGATTAAAAGCGTTTTTACGATATTTTTAGAACATTGGGTGAAGCAAATTGACCAATACTTTTGTGCACCATAATGTATCATTTCTGTGTAGCTGCTTGCTTGTATCAACGGGAACTCGGGAAGTTCAAGGGATAGGAAACAGCGTAACACACCAAAAAATAATGAAATTTAAACGACAAGTAAATCAATACGAATGTAAACATACAAAGCTTGAATCGCAAAATTGATTGAAAATTAAGTTGAATTCGATGCACTCAATGGGAGCATCAAAAAGCTGATTTTACACTTTTGTTCGTGTGATGTCATTTATTTTACAGCAATATTGAATTAAAAATACATTAAAGTGCATTGGTATCCCGTTTAATGAAGCTGTAATTTTCAATCAACGTGTAAAATTATAGCAAAATTCGTTGAATAAAGCACGACAAGTTGTGTGTAATTGTGGTGGAGCTCAATTTTACATTTATATTCATGCTCCAAATATGTGCTTGAAAATAAATTTAAAATTACAAAATATTTTTTGTGTGTAATACCACAGATGGCCGAAACTATTCGTTTGCTATCCCACAATTTCAATAACATTCTGTAATTTTTTCATGCAAAAACATCGACAAGCTTTTTGTAGAACGTCTCTGGAAAAAACACTATTTGCGGTGTTAATCATCATAATGTAAAGCTATTTTTCTTCAGGCCAACGTGGGTAGCCGGGTACCCACAAATTGAAATGCTTATAACTATGGCTTCCTTCAACCGATTTGGACACTTTTAGATGTTTTGAGTTCAGGAACTCGTCCACTTTTTGATTTTGCAAAATTGAACTGGATTAATGCATCTGGTTCTTGGTAATCCGGGTTTTCCGGAGCAATGTTCCAGTACTAGGGAATGATTTGTAAATTTAATGTCCTAGCAATATGAGTATCAAAACTTTTCAAATTGTCTCGGAAGTATGTTATTTATTGTTACGGGACCCTATGGCAATTTGAAAAATGGAATTGGAATGGAATGGCCACTCACGGCCCACGGGAATCTGCTCCGGAATGTCCGTTCCGGGGTCAAATCACCAAATGGTTCCAAAACTACGAGATACTACAAAATTCTTGGAATCTCATCAGTAGGCTATGATATTCCAAGAATTTTGATACCCATATTGCTAGTATTCCATTGAAGTTCACAAATAGTATCCCATCAGTGGAACCTGCTTCCTGGTAATCCGGATTCCCGGGAACCGTGTGACCAAATCTAAAAGTGGATGAGATCCTGAATCCAAAACACTCTAAAGTGTCGAAATCGGTTGGAAATTGCCTTAGTTTTTGACAGTTTTGTGGGTACCCGGTACCCATGTCGGCCTGTTACGTAGTAAAAAAATTCACTCCTCACTCCCCACCCTTACTATATCAATAATATTATTAACCCAAAAGCTTGACTTAGTGAAGTTCTAAGATGTCACAAAGTTTAAATTTCCAGTTATAGGCAAAACATGGGAATTTCATTAATTGAAACTTAAAAAGGTACCCGGGTACCGCGTTGGACACACAACGGTTAAATGCGAAAATCATCCATTTCATTTTCATATGTCAAAAACATTGAAAATATGAAAATTTAAAGAAAAAAATATGCAACTTCATTTCTTATTACATTTTTATTCCACATTTTTCAATTAACTGAAGGGTTGCTAAAATAAAAGTTTTCCTATTACTGCAGTAGAACGTTTTTGAATGTATGTTTGCCTTAAAATGTACGGAATTTTATGAATAGAATATGCAAAAGTTGATTTTTTTCATAAACATTACATTCTGAAGAGTCTCTTAAAGTTAAATTTCGTGTGAATAAGAATAACATTTTATTTTATATGGCTACAAAAATATAAAAATTTTACCGCATTACCGCGCGGTGCGGTGCGGTAAATAAAGTGCGGTTGCGGTAAGCGGTGCTGTTTTATTATTTTTTTGCGGTTGCGGTGCGGACAATCCATTTACCGCCCACATCCGCACCGCGACGAACCCTACTCGTAGTAGATGCTACGTTTTGGGTCAGCTCAAACTCTTCGGTTGAAATATATTCAATGACTGCGGTCAGGCATCATTCCCTCCAATGATGCACAGGCATGCCATTCCATGCATGCATTGCATGCATATGCATTCCACAGAAAAGCAGAACGCTCTTTTTTCGGAGTTCAATAAACGGATTTCAAGTGTGCTAGGAGTGGTTGAGTGCGAGAGACCCCGCTCTCTTGCTCTTTAAATGATATGTTAAATTCATCACGGCGTGCGCTCCAGAGTGTACTGCGGTGGGTGGAGTGTGCTCTTTGGTAAATTTTCTTCTGGCAAGCGGTAGTGCGATTGACGATTTGATTAGTATTGGTTGTTGTGTTGTGTGAAGGTGATGTTGGCTTATTAGATACTTGTATAATATGTTTCTGCTGAGCATTCTTTACATTATAATTGGAAATTAATTTTCGCTATAATTCTTGCTTATTGTTACATATATCAAAACTGGCAAAAGTCAAATGCAGCTGAAGAAATTTTTTATCCAGCTCTATCATTATTTCATTTTTTGATGTTTTGCGACTTAGTCCGGTCTGACTTAACACTGACCATTTCATACTCGGGACAAACTGGGACGAGTTTTTATATATCATCGTATATGCTGTTATAAACACAGTTTTATAAACGATCCGTAGAACCAGATTAATTGTATAACTGCTGCAGGTATGACGGGATTTGTACAGCCACATTGTTTTCGGTTTATGTTAAGTTCCGCTAATGTTTATTTTACTTAATTTCGCAGATCAACTAGTAAATTGCTCCATTTAAAGTAATGTCCTGGCACTACATTCGTTGTCGGCTATTATCATACGTGGCAATTGCAGGCTTACTGCGAAAACTCGGAACTAAGACTTGATGAAGGTTAATTAAGAAACCTGCTTGGTGAAGGCTTGAACCTATTATTTATAGGGCATTCGCCTGAACTCTCTAATGCTGACATTTCACGCATAAATGCCCTTCTGCTGGCTCTTAACTGTAGAGTGAGTTCAACTTACAATAAGTCCAAAAACTTTTTATTGTCCGATTTGGCCCTTAATTTTTGTCGTGACTAACGACTTACCTTTCAAACCTTTTGAAAAATCTTTCGAAAACGACTCGGAAAAGTGAAAATTTTCAGCCCATCCCGCACAGAGCCGTCAAAATGGTGCAGCAAATGAACAATAAAATAATGAAAAGTTTATATAAAGGTCCACTACATGTTTGTTCCTATGATTATTCTTATTGGGTTGCTTGACGAGAGCAGTTGGTGGGGGAAAGCCGGGATATTAATTTTGGTTAAGCCATTAGAAGTCGGACGGAAAGGAAAGGCTCATGCACGCCACGAGAACGAGCGAGAAAGCGATAGTAGTGCATATTAGCGAAAGCGTTACGTACATTTTGAACCTTATTAACTTTTCTTCTACAAAACGGATTGCCAATCTTGTTTCATAAATCGGAAGGAAAACGTTCAATGCTTGCTACCGATGCGTTCTTTGCTATATAAAATTTGTTTAAATAGTTCGAAAACTACTTTAAATGAAATCAACATTAATGATAAAACCTATAAATAGGGGTGTCGCAGTTTTTCTCTAAGCCAGACGTGTGTAAGACGCAGTGCATAACAGACGTGCGTGGTCGTGAGAAGCTGCATCGGACGACCAATCAAATCAGCTACCATCGGAGAGAAGAAGAAAAACGTTGGTGGAGGTGGTGGCGGTGAGAAGTCCAAAAAGCCAAAGGCTAAGAAACGCAGTCACTGAAAAGGCGGTAGTAACTGCCACTAAAAATGCCACCAAAACATCGAAGGCTGCAAAGCGTACTCATTCGGCGTGAGCTGCGAAAGGGGAAAGATCGTATGGATGTACGCAGTAAAAACAATCGTCTGCAAGGTTTGAATTGTTTTAAAAGATTCCCGTCTTGTATCAACATAGTTATCCACAAACCGTCCTTATTAGGACGAAGGCAAAATGGAAAAAGAATTTAATTAGAAAGTTTCTTTTATTAACCAGTATTAAGTTTGCGCTTGGTAATTCTGTACTTTTACCAGTGAATCATAAGAAAATGTTTTTCTAATTTACAAACCCGAAGGTTTTTGCAAATCCTTCCAAGAAAATCAGTGAATGTGCCAACTCTGCCACTAAGCGAAAGCTACACCAAAACGAATGATGAAAATATTTTCATTTATTGAACAAAAGGACGTCCTTCCATCTGCATTGTAAAGTCAATAAAAAGGAACACCATGATGAAAACCGTGCTCATTCGGTGTGAGCTGCGAAAGGGGAAAGATCATACGGATGTACGCAGTAAAAACAATCGTCGGCAAGGTTTGAATTGTTTTAAAAGATTCCCGTCTTGTATCAACATAGTTATCCACAAACCGTCCTTATTAGGACGAAGGCAAAATGGAAAAAGAATTTAATTAGAAAGTTTCTTTTATTAACTAGTATTAAGTTTGCACTTGGTAATTCTGTACTTTTACCAGTGAATCAGAAAATGTTTTTCTTATCTACAAACCCGAAGGTTTTTGCAAATCCTTCCAAAAAAATCAGTGAATGTGGCAACTCTACCACTAAGCGAAAGCTACACCAAAACGAATGATGAAAATATTTTCATTTATCGAACAAAAGGACGTCCTTCCATCTGCATTGTAAAGTCAATAAATAGGAACACCATGATGAAAACCGTGCTCATTCGGTGTGAGCTGCGAAAGGGGAAAGATCGTACGGATGTACGCAGTAAAAACAATCGTCGGCAAGGTTTGAATTGTTTTAAAAGATTCCCGTCTTGAATCAACATAGTTATCCACAAACCGTCCTTATTAGGACAAAGGCAAAATGGAAAAAGAATTTAATTAGAAAGTTTCTTTTATTAACTAGTATTAAGTTTGCGCTTGGTAATTCTGTACTTTTACCAGTGAATCATAAGAAAATGTTTTTCCAATCTACAAACCCGAAGGTTTTTGCAAATCCTTCCAAGAAAATCAGTGAATGTGGCAACTCTGCCACTAAGCGAAAGCTACACTAAAACGAATGATGAAAATATTTTCATTTATCGAACAAAAGGACGTCCTTTCATCTGCATTGTAAAGTCAATAAATAGGAACAGCTTGATGAAAAGTGTGCTCATTCGGCGTGAGCTGCGAAAGGGGAAAGATCGTATGGATGTACGTAGTAAAAACAATCGTCTGCAAGGTTTGAATTGTTTTAAAAGATTCCCGTCTTGTATCAACATAGTTATCCACAAACCGTCCTTATTAGGACGAAGGCAAAATGGAAAAAGAATTTAATTAGAAAGTTTCTTTTATTAACTAGTATTAAGTTTGCACTTGGTAATTCTGTACTTTTACCAGTGAATCATAAGAAAATGTTTTTCCAATCTACAAACCCGAAGGTTTTTGCAAATCCTTCCAAGAAAATCAGTGAATGTGGTAACTCTGCCACTAAGCGAAAGCTACACCAAAACGAATGATGAAAATATTTTCATTTATCGAACAAAAGGACGTCCTTGTATTGTAAAGTCAATAAAAAGGAACACCATGATGAAAACCGTGCTCATTCGGTGTGAGCTGCGAAAGGGGAAAGATCGTACGGATGTACGCAGTAAAAACAATCGTCGGCAAGGTTTGAATTGTTTTAAAAGATTCCCGTCTTGAATCAACATAGTTATCCACAAACCGTCCTTATTAGGACAAAGGCAAAATGGAAAAAGATGGGTTGGTAATGTATATGACATAACAGGGGTGTCGTGACCACACTTCGAAGTTATTTCAAATCTTGCAAAGCATAAATTGACATAATTTCAATGATTGTTCCTTTATGAATGAAATGACAAATTTTGAGGTCAACGCGGCAATAACTTTGCAATTTATAGAACAATTTTATATTTTTAGTTATCATATATTAACTGTCATCTCTTCCAAACAACTTAACCCTCTGCTGCCAACCACGTGGTTTTGCAGGGTTAAGGAGAATCATTGTAAAATGTCCAATACATGATTTTATGTTGTTACCTCCACTAAAACCACTTCAGAACACTCCCACCTGTCATACATGTACATTGTCTGCATGTTGAAATCATTATATGAAATTATTGACCTGTATTCATCGCGGAGAACTCGGTAATAAAATTGTTTTGCTGAATATACTAACGAACCGGATCCCCAGGAAAATTTCGCTGAGCCCGGTGAATCGAACTTAATGCGCAAAATTTAGCCATTTGAAGGAGATACAAGCAGAATTTTAAGAATATGAGCATCGCGGTTATGTCCCGGACATTACCCGCCCCTAGTTTTTCGCTAAGCGTGTTCATTTCTGTACGGAAAAGATTCCGATGGTTGTTTCGAGAGATTTTAACATTGATATTTCAAAGCAAGAAAATTGTTCATTTTATGAATGAATGTCTCAACGAGCTTAGAATCCAGCGCATCCCCTATCAACGCAGACGCCAACAACAAAGGTTCTTTTCAGAACCACCATAATTATTATAAAGAATAACTTGAAACATTCCCACATATTTCATTGAGTATCATTCGATTTGAATTACAAGTCAAACGAGTAGTCACGACACTCCGGTTATGTCCTAGACATTACCCACCCATCTTTTTTTTATTTATACATGCTATACTTTAAAGTGGCCTATTTCTAAAAATATTCAGCTAGACGAATGCACTTTGATCCCAATATACATACGTGCAAAGAAATATTCAATAATCATGGCCGGTGGGTAATGTGGGTAGTAAAGGTAGTACTATCCACTTGAAAATAATTGAGCTGAAACATTGGAACAACCCTAACATTTGAATTTCATCACGCTTGTGTCTCGGGTGCATGTTTGAAATTTTCGAGGTATGACAGAGACCAAAGTATGACTATTTGCACAAACGCATCGCAAGTGATTTCTGTGAATAAAATGCAAGCGTATGTAGGGGTGGATGGGGTATAATATATCCCTAAGAAAATTTAATCATAATAAGAGACCATCAATTGGGAGAATGTAATCAATGATATCATTTAGACAACATTTTATTCTGAAATCACAATCGCGTAGCAAAATTTTCAGTAGCATGAAAAATATTCAATTTTTCAAAATCATTATAAATTACTCTTTGAAAAATAGGCGGGGTAAAACGGACCTGTGCAGGGATAAATTGCACCACAACAACGGGGCATAATGCGTCACAACAAATATCGTAATAGCTGATTTTAATTCAACAATGCAGAAGGTAGTAGTAAAATTGCAGCATTCGAATTAACAGCCTAAGTGTATTCTACTTCAGTTCGGTTATGTCTCTGACATTACCTACTCATCGTTTTTTTGTATTTTTGTATTTTTATAGCACGTTCTTTCTTTTTCTTCTAAAAGTGTATTGTGTTGAGATAGAACGATGATTTTGGGCCTCGCCAAAGATGCATGTGATGTCTATAATTATATTGTGCGAATTGAAGTAATCAAATAAGTTCAGTTCATCCAACAGCAGGAGTACTTGGTTGTCCACTGTAGTCGCATTTCTTTAATTTGCGTCTTATTATTGCGTTCTGTGTCTATATTGTTGTCGGGTCCTACATATTCTTACAGCATATTACCAGCTCCTAAGTTAGACATATCACACTGTTTATTGATTAAATCTGCATAAAATCTAAAATTAAAAGCGGTTTGCTTGGATTCAATATGTGATAAACTTAGGTAAATTGAAAATCTTTTTGATTTAATCATTTTAAACGAGAATTTAGAACTGATTCTTCTACCTTCGCATTTTGCTTACAACAAAAGCTAAAAACTGCTCCATTGCTAACAGCAAATAAATCTATCCGTGTGTCGCTTTGTCGGCAAAATATATGAATATATGTAGAAGCAATATATATATGTAGAAGCAAAATATCGTGTTCCAACCAACTATATCGAAAAAAATGAGTGACAATTCCAAGCAGAAAGTGGTCTATTGTGGTGAAACTGTATTCCTGTTTACTTTTCGAGACATTCCTTAAGATCTATTATTAAAAGTACAAATTGAGCTAAAGATGGCCAATGTTTACACCCTACAATTTCACCATGTTAGACATAGCGTGCTGATTATGTTCCAGACCATCAATCAAGCAGAAGTGTTTGTTTCGCGAAACGAATCAGGAATCAGGAATCAGAATATATTGGCTCAAATGGCACGTTCCCCGTACATAGTCGGGGATTTGTGCCTTGCCGTGTGTTTTCATCATTTCCTGAGCGGAAGGAAAGGACAAGGAGGTGTGGGGAAGTAGACTTGGAAGGGTGGGAAAAAAAGCACAAAACAAAAAATAAACAACAGGTAAATTAAACTCACAAGTAGTTCAACTTGCCTGCGAATAAGCCTAAAGCTCTTTACCACATTGGATAAGAAACTTTAGTATGTCTCTGAGTTTCAGTCGACCAAACATGGTTTCGTCTATATAAGGACGGCTGAAGACTCGTAATCGCAATTGCGCTAGCGCTGGGCAGTTGCATATCAGATGATATGAAGTTCCGTAGTCGGATTCACAAAGATCACATGAAAAAGACTCAGCGCGCTGAATAGTTGCCATGTGATAATTGAGTTTGCAGTGGCCGGTTAAAGCCCTGGTCAGCATGCCGCAGTGGAGCTTCGAAAAATGTAAGAGATTTTTCGAAACCACTGGGCATGGTTGTTCTAGAAACGCCTTTGTTTGGCGACACGTTTGTAGATTTCTCCAATAATTGCGGTGCTCGGACGAAGCCCAGGACCATATTTTTTCCCTTATCCAACTTGTCGAAATTGGCAGCGCGGGCTCAGGACCAATGAAGTCAATCGCTGAACCTGCCCTGGCCAATTCGTCAGCCCATTCATTTCCAGTAATACCGCAATGTCCGGGCACCCAGACAAGGTAGATAGTGTTGACAATGCTTAGTTCTTCGATTTGGGTTCGGCACGCGATCACTAGCTTGGACCGGGATTTGTCTGAGCTAAGGGCCTTGATTGCAGCCTGACTATCGGAGCACAAGTTTATAACTCTGCCGGACAAACTCAGTTGAAGGGCCGATTGCACCCCGCACATAATCGCAAAGATTTCTGCTTGGAATACAGTACAGTATCTACCTAGTGAGTGAGATTGTTCCAGTCTCATTTCACGACAGTAGACACCAGCACCAGCACGTCCCTCTATCAGAGAACCGTCAGTGTAACAAACCACTTGCGTTTGTTGTTGTCTTTCCATAAAGCCAGACAACCACTCCTCTCGAGAGGGAATCTTAACATGGAATGTCCTGTAAGGAAAACTACAAGTGAGTGTAATATCGCTGGGAGCAAGAATATCTTCACCCCATGTAACCATTTGTGACCACAATCGTGTATGACTGGTAGCAAGATCAACATGATTACTGTTCCAAAGCCCAGTAACCTGCAGTCTGTATGCACATGATAGTGCTTCTTGTTTTAAGTGTATGTGTAATGGTTTGATATTTAGAAGTGCCTCAAGAGCAGCAGTCGGAGTCGTGGTGAAAGCACCAGTCAACGCCATGAGCGCCATTCTTTGCAGATGGTTTAGCTTTGACTGGACTGTCACCACCTCTCCCCTCTGCCACCACACAAGGCATCCGTATGACAGTATTGGACGTACAATTGTCGTGTAAATCCAATAGATGTATTTAGGTTTGAGACCCCAGGTCTTTCCAAAAGTTCGTCTGCACTGCCCGAAGGCCATGCACGCTTTCTTGACTCTGAACTCAATGTGAGCAGACCAATTCAGTTTGGAATCCAATATGACTCCAACGTATTTGACTTGATCTGCACACAGCAGCTCAGAATCAAAGAACTGCAAGGGACGAACCCCGGTTGTTATTCGCTTCTTCGTGAAAAGAACCATTGAAGTTTTGCTTGGGTTAACTGATAGTTTAACTTGTCGACACCACTGTTCGACAGCTCTTAATGCCTGTTGCATCAAGTCAAAGATTGTTCCGATGCAAAATCCAGTAATTAGTATTTGGTAATCGTCAGCAAACCCGTAGGTTGGAAATCCAAGCTCATTGAGTTTCTTCAACAAGCCGTCAGCTACTAAGTTCCATAACAAAGGTGACAGAACGCCGCCCTGAGGACAACCGCAAATACTCAACTTCCGTATCTCAGCCTGTCGCAGTGACGAGCAAAGTATGCGGTTACTAAGCATTGCGTTTATCCAACCTGAGATACATACAGGTATCCCATGACCGCGCGTCGCTTCCAAAATAGACTGGAAGGACACATTGTCAAAAGCACCCTCAATATCTAGGAATACACCCAAGCTAGATTGCTTGAGCGAGAAGGCTTTCTCAATGTTGTAAACAACATCGTGAAGCAGAGTGATCGTGGATTTCCCACACTGATATGCATGTTGCATTTTGTGCAGAGGATATTCAACTAAACTAACGTTCCTGATGTGATGATCGATTATCCGTTCCAAAGCTTTCAGAAGAAAAGAACTTAAGCTGATAGGCCTAAAACTCTTGGCTTCTTCATAGCTTGAGCGCCCCCCTTTGGGAATAAATCTAACAGTTATTTCTCGCCATGCTTTCGGGATATACCCGGTAGCAAGACTGGAAAGCAAAATCTTTTTTCAAGACATGTTTAAGAATATCAAATCCCTTTTGCAGTAGCACGGGAAGTATCCCATCTTTTCCGGGTGATTTGTATGGAGCAAAGCTGTCAACTGCCCACTTGACCGATTCAGTGGAAACCAATGTGCGTGCTAGCGCCCACGAGTCCGAATCACCAGAATGAGATCTGTGAACATTGATCAACTCCGGATCGATACAACCTGGAAAGTGTGTGTCGAAGAGACAATTAAGAACATCTTTTTCGTCTGTCACATAAACACCATCTCTGGTTTTCAAGGAGTTCATCTGAAAATCATTCGATTTGGAGAGAATTTTATTTAATCTGCTAGCCTCGTTCAGACTAGAGACATTAGTGCATAGGCTTTGCCAGCCAGCCCGTTCTGCAGATCTAAGACATTTCTTATATGCACTACGAGCTGACCTGAAAGCCCTGGAGTCATCACGCTGACGCCGGTTCCAAGCTCTTCTCATAACTTTCTTCATTCTATCAAGCTCAGCCCTCCACCAAGGGGTTCCCCTAGTCGATTTAACAGTACGAAGTGGACAAGCTTCTTCGTAGGATGCTAATATGAATGAGTTTGTCGTATCCACGACGTCATCTAAGTCGTCTAGTTGACTAATTGTTGGAAAATATCCATGAAATTTAGTCGCTAAGTTTTCCAAAAAGAGGTCCCAGTTTGTAAACTTAGGATTACGATATGTCACCACATTGAAGGTGACATCAAAATGCTTGAAAAATATATATTTATGATCGGATAGAGACGGTTCAGTTTCATTTGGAACCTGCCAATTTCCCAGTTCATGCAAAATTCTATCAGAGCAAAGTGTTATGTCTAACACCTCCTCCCTCCCAGACCTCGCAAAAGTTGGTCGGTTTCCCACATTCAGAATATGGAGATTTGTACTACTTATGTACTCCATCAGTTCAGAGCCTCTCAGATTGATGTCTGAGCTGCCCCAAATGATGTGATGAGCATTCGCATCACTGCCGATAATGAGCGGAAGCCCATTTCTGCTACAATATGATACAACGCTTTTGAAATCATCAGAAGGATATGATTCGTTATGCGGTAGGTATGCTGAACAGTATATATATTTCTTGTCTACGTTTCCGACAGTCAATGTAACTGTGACAACACAGATATCGCGAGTTGTGAGCTCCGATATGAGACACGCGTCAATAGCCTTATTTGCAAGAATGCAAGCACGAGGCATTTCACGTGGGTTAGTCATGCCTGTCTTGTTGTAAGCAATGAAGGCAGTGTTAAGTAACTTTCCAAAATAGAAGTTTCCTTTATAGAAATACGGTTCTTGAACCAATGCTATGGAAGCTTTACCTTCCTGCATGAGTCGAGATAAATTCATAGTTGCTGTACGTTTATGTTGGAGATTGACTTGTGCTATTCTAACCATTGTTGATTAGAGAACTGTACATTTCATCTCCAACACAAATTGCACAACAACTAGAGGACACCAAGCGAGTTGGGATGTTAACGCATTTAGCGAGCCATATAAATCTATCCGTGTGTCGCTTTGTCGGCAAAATATATGAATATATGTAGAAGCAATATATATATATATGTAGAAGCAAAATATCGTGTTCCAACCAACTATATCGAAAAAAATGAGTGACAATTCCAAGCAGAAAGTGGTCTATTGTGGTGAAACTGTATTCCTGTTTACTTTTCGAGACATTCCTTAAGATCTATTATTAAAAGTACAAATTGAGCTAAAGATGGCCAATGTTTACACCCTACAATTTCACCATGTTAGACATAGCGTGCTGATTATGTTCCAGACCATCAATCAAGCAGAAGTGTTTGTTTCGCGAAACGAAATATATAAAATAAAAATTCTGAATCCCTCCGGGGGTTGGAAGTGTTACTCCTGCTATTGTAGTACATGCAGATCGTTCATTATCGAAAGTTATTTTTTTCTTTTGCTGTGTCAATAAAGAAGGGAAGAGTTATTTAAAAAAAAACACGGCTCTATGTTATCATTGCTGACAGACATTAAGATGCTTCTGAACTAGCTCTACTCCGGCATACTATTTCGCCTTTTCCGACACTAAGTGTGCCTTAATGAACTCTGTAGAACTGTGAAGCCGTAAAGAATATGTTCTGTATGCGAATATAGAACATATCTAAAACCATTAAATAAGGCTTCGTGGTCTCTTGGGTATATTCCTTACCCCTAACCTTACCACTTCTCCAATCCTTAACATCAGGCAAATAATGAAAAGACGATTCATGGCAAGGCACAAATCTCCGATCGACATGGGGAACGTACAATTTGAGCTAGACGCTACTGATTCCTGAGAACGCGCAAATTGAAAAACTCGTAGCTATGGCAATTTCACCTGATTTGGATACCACGGAATAAGAAGCTGTCGAAATTCACCTGTCTGGCACGCTATCTGCGGATGTGGCAATATGAGTCAACCGGAGACTAATAGAAACCACGGACTCTCGAGTTCCTCATGGCTGAAGAGGTACTAACTCATACTGATCTAGAGGGCTTAGATTTAAAAGGGCCCGGCAGTAATACAAGCCTTGGAGCCCGACGCGGCTCTCGGCGGCCCTGCCTAGACGCACACTAAAGAGCGTCTTTATTTCTACTCTTAAAAGTGTGCTGGCACACATCGGAGTGAAGAGCTTTATTGTGAAAGAGAAGAACGGTGGTTTGCATGAAACGTGTAAAGAGCGTTGTTATTCTTCAATTTATTTCCATCCCTGGAGAAACCTGCAATCCACCAAATCAAAAGGATGATATTTGAGTGAAAACCAAGCGAATCTTCTCGGAGTGCCTGTACGGTAAAATTAGGTAAACCGTGTTGAAGGTAGTTTCCATTTAACCACGGTAAAAATCACAGCTCATTGATAAGTTTTTTATACTCAACCTTGAATTCAATATACATTCTTGATTCGCTGTTGGCACATATTTTAACTGGACCGCTTTTTAGTTGGACCTCCGCTAGTTGGACCATTGTTCAACTAAAAGCATCTGAATGTCAAAATCTTAAGTCAAATTTACTTTGACAATCAATCTGACAACTATTAGAGATGTGAATACAGTTAACTCTCTCTATGTCGATATTCTCTATGTCGATATTTTTCTCTATCTCGATTATTTCGTAAGTCCCTTCAGATCGCATGTATAAAAACTTCTCTATGTCGATATTTTCTCTATCTCGATATCTCCCTATCTCGATGTACCTAGCTTTATATTTGCCTGTATTATTCTCTCTCTATGTCGATGTGTTTTTTTTCTCTCGGGACATCATAAAGCATATACATAATGAAAAAAAAAAAATTGGCGATCAGGGCGCTAAGTCCTATTCTGCATGTAGGGCAGTAAAGACATGATTTGAAGTAAAGGAGATATTCAACATGTTTTCCTACGAGACTTTCATCTTAATCTGCATATATTGAGGTTGTCTAGAAATTATGCATTTTTAGGTTCAAAATTTTAACTTTAACGTGCTATAAAAATATTTAAAATGCAGCCATCTGTAGCACGGAAATCATTCTTTCGTGGTCAAAACAATTTCAATTAGGGGAACATGGAGAGACTTGACCAAGCGCAGAATTCTATTATTGGCTATGACGTGTTCTATTAGGACCTTAAAAAATTATCAAAAATATTTTTGTACTAGTTTCGGTACGTCAAGGTAATTTTAAAAGTTTTGAATGAAAAATGCTTTCCTTGTAGAAAAGATTCCGTATTCAATAAATTTGCGTTAAATGATGTAATTTTGTATCAAACATTGTATGGACATATCTACTCACCTAATAATTACTTCTAAAGTACTCATACATTATTTTATACTTTATGAACTAGTGAAATGATTTTACATAAATCGGAACATTGAAATAGTTATTACTAAAATTTGCACGGGATTGAACGCAATAACTAATGTTGGGGAGACTTGACCAGAATTTTATGGGGAGACATGACCAAGTGGCAGCAAGCCGAAGAAAGATAAAATTTTTCTGATATTTACTATGCTGTCGTACCTGCTGTTAGTGTTAATCACATCACAAAAAATCCCACATCAAACATCAGTCTATATATTTTTGTACTAGTAAACAAAGTTAGTAGTAATATGGCTGATTTCGTGACGTGTTAATATGCAATGTAAGCAGTACAGTTAATCCTTAAAAGGAAATACATTAAATACAGTCGAAATTATGAAATTTATGAAATATATATATATATATATATATATATATATATATATATATATATATATATATATATATATATATATATATATATATATATATATATATATATATATATATATATATATATATATATATACATATATATATATATATATATATATATATATATATATATATATATATATATATATATATATATATATATATATATATATATATATATATATATATATATATATATATATATATTTCATAAATTTCGACTGTATTTAATTTTTTCCTTTTTTATTAACGACTTATAGTGAGTCAATCTTTTTCCTTTTTTTATATTGTAACGACATATAATTAGCAAGGGACTGGAAGGTGAAGTATTTTTCAAATATTAAGAGCCATAATACTCAAGGGAGAGCAAGGATTTGAAGTAAGAAAGTTTAGAAAAGCGTGGAGTAGGGTCAATGAACAAGCTTAGAGTTTCCCGGTTACTTAGCTTTTTGTCTTCTGCAGCGCAGTAGTCAGGATCTTTTGGCATTAAATGCGAATCACCTGAGTCTGCGGCATGTCCGGACAAGCGTAAAGTCAATTTAATGACCTATGCTGTCGGAGCCGACAGCATAGGTCATTAACTAAACTTTCTTACTTCAAATCCTTGCTCTCCCTTGAGTACTATGGCTCTTAATATTTGAAAAATACTTCACCTTCCAGTCCCTTGCTAATTATATGTCGTTACAATATAAAAAAAAAACTGTATTTAATGTATTTCCTTTTAAGGATTAACTGTACTGCTTACATTGCATATTAACACGTCACGAAATCAGCCATATTACTACTAACTTTGTTTACTAGTACAAAAATATATAGACTGATGTTTGATGTGGGATTTTTTGTGATGTGATTAACACTAACAGCAGGTACGACAGCATAGTAAATATCAGAAAATTTTTTATCTTTCTTCGGCTTGCTGCCACTTGGTCATGTCTCCCCATAAAATTCTGGTCAAGTCTCCCCAACATTAGCTATTGCGTTCAATCCCGTGCAAATTTTAGTAATAACTATTTCAATGTTCCGATTTATGTAAAATCATTTCACTAGTTCATAAAGTATAAAATAATGTATGAGTACTTTAGAAGTAATTATTAGGCGAGTAGATATGTCCATACAATGTTTGATACAAAATTACATCATTTAACGCAAATTTATTGAATACGGAATCTTTTCTACAAGGAAAGCATTTTTCATTCAAAACTTTTAAAATTACCTTGACGTACCGAAACTAGTACAAAAATATTTTTGAAATTTTTTTAAGGTCCTAATAGAACACGTCATAGCCAATAATAGAATTCTGCGCTTGGTCAAGTCTCTCCATGTTCCCCTAGTTGAAATTGTTTTGACCACGAAAGAATGATTTCCGTGCTACAGATGGCTGCATTTTAAATATTTTTATAGAACGTTAAAGTTAAAATTTTGAACCTAAAAATGCATAATTTCTAGACAACCTCAATATATGCAGATTAAGATGAAAGTCTCGTAGGAAAACATGTTGAATATCTCCTTTACTTCAAATCATGTCTTTACTGCCCCTACATGCAGAATAGGACTTAGCGCCCTGATCGCCAATTTTTTTTTCATTATGTATATGCTTTATGATGTCCCGAGAGAAAAAAAACACATCGACATAGAGAGAGAATAATACAGGCAAATATAAAGCTAGGTACATCGAGACAGGGAGATATCGAGATAGAGAAAATATCGACATAGAGGAGTTTTTATACATGCGATCTGAAGGGACTTACGAAATAATCGAGATAGAGAAAAATATCGACATAGAGAATATCGACATAGAGAGAGTTAACTGTATTCACATCTCTAATAGTTGTCAGATTGATTGTCAAAGTAAATTTGACTTAAGATTTTGACATTCAGATGCTTTTAGTTGAACAATGGTCCAACTAGCGGAGGTCCAACTAAAAAGCGGTCCAGTTAAAATATGTGCCAACAGCGAATCAAGAATGTATATTGAATTCAAGGTTGAGTATAAAAAACTTATCAATGAGTTGTGATTTTTACCGTGGTTAAATGGAAACTACCTTCAACACGGTTTACCTAATTTTACCGTATAGGCACTCCGAGAAGATTCGCTTGGCTTTCACTCAAATATCATCCTTTTGATTTGGTGGAAGCAGGTTTCTCCAGGGATGGAAATAAATTGAAGAATAACAACGTTTTTTACACGTTTCATGAAAACCACCACTCTTCTCTTTCACAATAAAGCTCTTCACTCCGATGTGTGCCAGCAAACTTTTAAGAGTAGAAATAAAGACGCTCTTTAGTGTGCGTCTAGGCAGGGCCGCCGAGAGCCGCGTCGGGCTCCAAGGCTTGTATTACTGCCGGGCCCTTTTAAATCTAAGCCCTCTAGATCAGTATGAGTTAGTACCTCTTCAGCCATGAGGAACTCGAGAGTCCGTGGTTTCTATTATTCCCCGCAGTGGGGAGACTTTATCAAAAAAAACGATCTCAGACAAACTTTTATAACTTTTGAAAAAGTAAAGTAAAAATTCCGCAAAAAATTTGAACACGAATAATACCTTTTACATTATATCTCAATGACTTTGGAAGGATTGAAAACTTTTTTAGAGATTTATGCAAATTTAGCTGAAAACCTGGTCAAGTCTCCCTATGTTCCTCTACATGTGGGGCAGAATGATAAACTGCAAATAAGGGATTCCTTCTCAAACGGCAAACTTGATGTTTTGCAGTGCGAGTGCACTTTACCTCGTCGCCTACTACCCTACTCTCCCCAATACGAGCATCTATCTTTATTTCCCGGCATGCATTATGATGTCCTGAAGAAAAAGTTGTCTCAAAGAAAATCATTGTGTTCTATATGTCGTTCTCTCCCTATGTCGATGGTCCCTTCAATATCGACAGAGAGAGTTAACTGTATACATATATATTATATATATATATATATATATATATATATATATATATATATATATATATATATATATATATATATATATATATATATATATATATATATATATATATATATATATATATATATATATATATATATATATATATATATATATACATATATATATATATATATATATATATATATATATATATATATATATATATATATATATATATATATATATATATATATATATATATATATATATATATATATATATATATATATATATATATATATATATATATATATATATATATATATATATATATATATATATATATATATATATATATAAATATATATGTATACAGTTAACTCTCTCTGTCGATATTGAAGGGACCATCGACATAGGGAGAGAACGACATATAGAACACAATGATTTTCTTTGAGACAACTTTTTCTTCAGGACATCATAATGCATGCCGGGAAATAAAGATAGATGCTCGTATTGGGGAGAGTAGGGTAGTAGGCGACGAGGTAAAGTGCACTCGCACTGCAAAACATCAAGTTTGCCGTTTGAGAAGGAATCCCTTATTTGCAGTTTATCATTCTGCCCCACATGTAGAGGAACATAGGGAGACTTGACCAGGTTTTCAGCTAAATTTGCATAAATCTCTAAAAAAGTTTTCAATCCTTCCAAAGTCATTGAGATATAATGTAAAAGGTATTATTCGTGTTCAAATTTTTTGCGGAATTTTTACTTTACTTTTTCAAAAGTTATAAAAGTTTGTCTGAGATCGTTTTTTTTGATAAAGTCTCCCCACTGCGGGGAATAATAGAAACCACGGACTCTCGAGTTCCTCATGGCTGAAGAGGTACTAACTCATACTGATCTAGAGGGCTTAGATTTAAAAGGGCCCGGCAGTAATACAAGCCTTGGAGCCCGACGCGGCTCTCGGCGGCCCTGCCTAGACGCACACTAAAGAGCGTCTTTATTTCTACTCTTAAAAGTTTGCTGGCACACATCGGAGTGAAGAGCTTTATTGTGAAAGAGAAGAGTGGTGGTTTTCATGAAACGTGTAAAAAACGTTGTTATTCTTCAATTTATTTCCATCCCTGGAGAAACCTGCTTCCACCAAATCAAAAGGATGATATTTGAGTGAAAGCCAAGCGAATCTTCTCGGAGTGCCTATACGGTAAAATTAGGTAAACCGTGTTGAAGGTAGTTTCCATTTAACCACGGTAAAAATCACAACTCATTGATAAGTTTTTTATACTCAACCTTGAATTCAATATACATTCTTGATTCGCTGTTGGCACATATTTTAACTGGACCGCTTTTTAGTTGGACCTCCGCTAGTTGGACCATTGTTCAACTAAAAGCATCTGAATGTCAAAATCTTAAGTCAAATTTACTTTGACAATCAATCTGACAACTATTAGAGATGTGAATACAGTTAACTCTCTCTATGTCGATATTCTCTATGTCGATATTTTTCTCTATCTCGATTATTTCGTAAGTCCCTTCAGATCGCATGTATAAAAACTCCTCTATGTCGATATTTTCTCTATCTCGATATCTCCCTGTCTCGATGTACCTAGCTTTATATTTGCCTGTATTATTCTCTCTCTATGTCGATGTGTTTTTTTTCTCTCGGGACATCATAAAGCATATACATAATGAAAAAAAAAATTGGCGATCAGGGCGCTAAGTCCTATTCTGCATGTAGGGGCAGTAAAGACATGATTTGAAGTAAAGGAGATATTCAACATGTTTTCCTACGAGACTTTCATCTTAATCTGCATATATTGAGGTTGTCTAGAAATTATGCATTTTTAGGTTCAAAATTTTAACTTTAACGTTCTATAAAAATATTTAAAATGCAGCCATCTGTAGCACGGAAATCATTCTTTCGTGGTCAAAACAATTTCAACTAGGGGAACATGGAGAGACTTGACCAAGCGCAGAATTCTATTATTGGCTATGACGTGTTCTATTAGGACCTTAAAAAAATTTCAAAAATATTTTTGTACTAGTTTCGGTACGTCAAGGTAATTTTAAAAGTTTTGAATGAAAAATGCTTTCCTTGTAGAAAAGATTCCGTATTCAATAAATTTGCGTTAAATGATGTAATTTTGTATCAAACATTGTATGGACATATCTACTCGCCTAATAATTACTTCTAAAGTACTCATACATTATTTTATACTTTATGAACTAGTGAAATGATTTTACATAAATCGGAACATTGAAATAGTTATTACTAAAATTTGCACGGGATTGAACGCAATAGCTAATGTTGGGGAGACTTGACCAGAATTTTATGGGGAGACATGACCAAGTGGCAGCAAGCCGAAGAAAGATAAAAAATTTTCTGATATTTACTATGCTGTCGTACCTGCTGTTAGTGTTAATCACATCACAAAAAATCCCACATCAAACATCAGTCTATATATTTTTGTACTAGTAAACAAAGTTAGTAGTAATATGGCTGATTTCGTGACGTGTTAATATGCAATGTAAGCAGTACAGTTAATCCTTAAAAGGAAATACATTAAATACAGTTTTTTTTTTATATTGTAACGACATATAATTAGCAAGGGACTGGAAGGTGAAGTATTTTTCAAATATTAAGAGCCATAGTACTCAAGGGAGAGCAAGGATTTGAAGTAAGAAAGTTTAGTTAATGACCTATGCTGTCGGCTCCGACAGCATAGGTCATTAAATTGACTTTACGCTTGTCCGGACATGCCGCAGACTCAGGTGATTCGCATTTAATGCCAAAAGATCCTGACTACTGCGCTGCAGAAGACAAAAAGCTAAGTAACCGGGAAACTCTAAGCTTGTTCATTGACCCTACTCCACGCTTTTCTAAACTTTCTTACTTCAAATCCTTGCTCTCCCTTGAGTATTATGGCTCTTAATATTTGAAAAATACTTCACCTTCCAGTCCCTTGCTAATTATATGTCGTTACAATATAAAAAAAGGAAAAAGATTGACTCACTATAAGTCGTTAATAAAAAAGGAAAAAATTAAATACAGTCGAAATTTATGAATATATATATATATATATATATATATATATATATATATATATATATATATATATATATATATATATATATATATATATATATATATATATATATATAAATATGTATATATATATATATATATATATATATATATATATATATATATATATATATATATATATATATATATATATATATATATATATATATATATATATATATATATATATATATATATATATATATATATATATATATATATATATATATATATATATATATATATATATATATATATATATATATATATATATATATATATATATATATTTCATAAATTTCATAATTTCGACTGTATTTAATGTATTTCCTTTTAAGGATTAACTGTACTGCTTACATTGCATATTAACACGTCACGAAATCAGCCATATTACTACTAACTTTGTTTACTAGTACAAAAATATATAGACTGATGTTTGATGTGGGATTTTTTGTGATGTGATTAACACTAACAGCAGGTACGACAGCATAGTAAATATCAGAAAAATTTTATCTTTCTTCGGCTTGCTGCCACTTGGTCATGTCTCCCCATAAAATTCTGGTCAAGTCTCCCCAACATTAGTTATTGCGTTCAATCCCGTGCAAATTTTAGTAATAACTATTTCAATGTTCCGATTTATGTAAAATCATTTCACTAGTTCATAAAGTATAAAATAATGTATGAGTACTTTAGAAGTAATTATTAGGTGAGTAGATATGTCCATACAATGTTTGATACAAAATTACATCATTTAACGCAAATTTATTGAATACGGAATCTTTTCTACAAGGAAAGCATTTTTCATTCAAAACTTTTAAAATTACCTTGACGTACCGAAACTAGTACAAAAATATTTTTGATAATTTTTTAAGGTCCTAATAGAACACGTCATAGCCAATAATAGAATTCTGCGCTTGGTCAAGTCTCTCCATGTTCCCCTAATTGAAATTGTTTTGACCACGAAAGAATGATTTCCGTGCTACAGATGGCTGCATTTTAAATATTTTTATAGCACGTTAAAGTTAAAATTTTGAACCTAAAAATGCATAATTTCTAGACAACCTCAATATATGCAGATTAAGATGAAAGTCTCGTAGGAAAACATGTTGAATATCTCCTTTACTTCAAATCATGTCTTTACTGCCCTACATGCAGAATAGGACTTAGCGCCCTGATCGCCAATTTTTTTTTTTTCATTATGTATATGCTTTATGATGTCCCGAGAGAAAAAAACACATCGACATAGAGAGAGAATAATATATATATATATATATATATATATATATATATATATATATATATATATATATATATATATATATATATATATATATATATATATATATATATATATATATATATATATATATATATATATGTTCTTATTTGTTGTTTGTGCTTATGGGTCACTATAGTAAATCCTTCTTCATCGGTATTTGATTCCTTCCTTGGTGTTGGTTGTTGATTGGGAAACATTAGCTGTAATCGTTGTTACTTCGATGTTGGTAATGGCAGTTGGTTTAGTGGTACTGGGTTCGATCGTTGTTGAGCTGGGGTTAGTAAATTCCCGGTCCGCAACCGGTTGTGGTTAAGCATACGACGACTGTATACCGGCTTTGGTCGTATAACGTGGAATTTCCTTAGCAGTCTCCGCACAAGGTTTCCCGTGGTGTAGCAGCTGATCACAATATTGACATGTAGGAATCTACCCTGGGTACGTGATTAGTGTTCGTTGAGAATATTCAACACCTTGAGATGATGTGCATGTGAAAGTCAAATAAGAGGGAACAGGTTTTGTCGGACGCATTCTCACTACACGAACACCGTTGCGGAATCCTGGGAAGAAGTTCCTCCGAGTATCTTCCATAACACTACAGTTAACTCTCTCTGAATTCATATTTACATCAGTAAGATAACGGATCATAGTCGCCATGCATGTTGGATGCACCAAATTTTCGCTGTCTTCAATTTTGTAAAAGTTTTGTGATTTTTCGCCTAACTCAGGATTAAATAGTCAGTAGAATATTGAAAAGGAACTACCTTTTCGATATTCTGCGATTGGAAAAGGAATTATCCGTGTACAAATGGAGTTCAAGCTATCCTGCAAGACAGAAGAATTATCGGTGACAACTTTTCACTGATATAAGAACGATTTCTTCGTAGAAGCGACAATGGCTACATGTAATGTGAAAGCGGTTGTAGTCCTGTACTCTGAAGATTATTACACGATTAGGACGTCGCCAAGGCGGGCGGCATGAATAAGGCATCTGTTATCGAAAGTGCAAATTCTCGAAACTCTTTCCTTCATGTATGACACTTTTTTGAGGCATCTCGCTGCTTCTACTATACCTTTCTCAGGACTCCAATGAATAGTAAGACTAAATAAGGAGCCCTTTTCCAATCAAGCCCCTAGATCAGAGATGTGGGAAGATAACTATCCAGGCGCCGGAGTGGCTGACATTTGATTTATCCCAGTGCACCTTTATCAAGATTGACGAATACAGCGCAAAATGATTTGCCTTCCCGACCTTGAATGCAGCTGTCGAAAAACTAACATTGGCATACACGGAGAAAGAGGAAGACCCTGGTGCTTAACGACTGAACCTGTTATAGGGCATTCAAAAAAATTTGGTGAGATCAACCCAATTAATTATTTTTTTTATATTTATTTCGTAACCTTCGTTAACAGTATGCAAAACTTTTGTTATATATCTTATAATTCGTACCAAAGCTGATTCGATGCGTAATTTTTGTGTCAAAATAATTTTTATTAATGGCTCACGAAGGTTTTATTAATGAAAATATGCGAAAATATGCGAATCAATTATGAAAATGGAACTAGACTTAGATGTAAACCTGCTGTCAGGAGTCTAAGGTTATATCTGAGAGTTTCATTTTAAGCTCATAACTTCTATAACGTATAATCATCTTTTTGTTTCACTTGTTTCCTTTCTGTCAGTCATCAACTGAACGAAAATAACCATTCTGCCACGCTCCAATCTATTTATACTTAAATACTAAAACTAGGAAATAATCACATATATTTTTTTCTCGAAATAATCTGCTAAGGACAAGGAATGTTTAAAGCACAGGTGCATGCTAATGCTGATTTTATTTTTGGATCGCGGTCGCTCTATGTTCGCTCTGAACTGTCATTTTAATATGGCTTTTGTAAATATTAGAGCGCACCTGGAGCGACTCGGATTTAAAACCGATGTCAGCATTCGTTTGGAGGAGAGCGAATAAAGGCGCTTAAACCTAGGCTTGATGAGCCAGTGCAAGGTGTAAATACCTCTGTCCCATCCCGAAGGAGCAAAGGAGTGACATTAACCTTCTTAGCAAAGTCACTCCCAACGTTTTATCCTAACCCCCTATAAACTGAAACGGTCGGTACGGTTGTCCTCGTTTCTTCCTCATTCAAGTTTCAAAACGATTCGTTGGTTGAATTGTTCATTAAATGAATAATTCAATTGCCGTATAATATTGAAACATCTTCAAACCCAACTCTGCACAAAAGGCCTGGCCGTTTTAATAATTGCGACATATTGTAATATGCTTCAAATATTAATGTTGACAAGAAAAACACTAAAGAATATCTGCAGTGTTTTCCAGGATGCTTTTCAATACTGGCTGTGTAAGGGTTAGAAAAGAATAGAATGTTCTAGGACCCAAATGGTACCCGAAAAGTTGCTCGGAGCTGGAATCTATTTTTTGTCCCACCCTAATATATATATATATATATATATATATATATATATATATATATATATATATATATATATATATATATATATATATATATATATATATATATATATATATATATATATATATATATATATATATATATATATATATATATATATATATATATATATATATATATATATATATATATATATATATATATATATATATATAGGGAGGTTCTTTTTTCCTTTTTTATTTCGACTATGTTAGTCACATTTTCTTTTTTACATTTTAACGACATTCAATTAGCTAGAGATTACTGGGTAGGGAAAGTTATGAAAATTAGAGCCATAGTACTCAAGTGAGAGCAAGGATGTGAAATAAACAGATCGGAAAACTAGAAGTGGCAGGGTCATTAGAACAGGCTTAATATCGTACGGGCTTAATCTTTGTCTTCTGTTAATGAAGGTCGAGCTTAGGCAGTATAACTACGAATCACCCGAGTTCACTAACATGTGTCCTGGTAATGATAGACGTGTCCATCTTTACCGTGACAACCGACCGTAATCTCTAGCTAATTGAATGTCGTTGAAATGTAAAAAAATATATAGGGAGGGATAAGTTATCTAAACCGAATTTGCTACAAACATAGAACGGAAAACTTGAATCAGACCTTTATATTTATATTCGACCTACACATATTGCGCATTTTTGGATAGGGCAAATCAGTATCTTTTGAACTGTAAGTTTTGTCACGTCGGATGTTTTCACGAGATATTGACGAATATGTGCAAACAGTAAAAAAAATAAAACGCTGCTTCCATAAGGAAATAGATATTGTTTTCCTGTTCAGTTTGAGACCAATTAAAACTGATCTCCGAGTTTGTGTGTTTATACGTATGTGTAAGTTTAAACGCTTTATATACGCAACTGTTTATAGTGTTTCTTTTTTCAGTCGGATATTGTTCATCAATCAGTTTATGAGCTGGTGCATTCCGAGGATCGTGAAGAGCTACAACGACAATTACTTTGGAATACATTCCTACCCAATGATTTATCTGGTCTCCAATTAGCTGATGCTCTTGTACCTGATAAATCTGCCTTACTGGAACGAAGCTTTACCGTACGATTCAGATGTTTGTTAGACAACACATCTGGTTTTCTAGTAAGTAAAAGTCTAAAATTTTCTTATATTCTTTTTTATATAGGGTAATTTCGGGAGAGCTGCTGCGTTCGAGTGAGATGCTGCACTCTCGTGTATCTCGTATATAGGGTCACTTTTATACGGTAATATGATATTGAGAGTTTGTCTTTCGAATAATTACAACACTGAAATCCTTATTATCAACTTAAGTAAAATAATTCTTATTATTAACTTACGAAAATTTTATTAATGACTATGTTTGTCCAGTGCCGAAAATTTTTCAGTAACGCATTAAAATTCCGTATTTTTAAATCGTTGTTTCTGATCATTTATCGGTTGAATAACTGGGATCTTTTAGAAGGCATTGTGATCATGAGCACGGTAATTCATAATTTCAGAGGAAAATGTCGCCGTGCTGCATCTCTACCCAATAATTGGGATAGATGCCGCATCAAAATTGCGGGTAAGATTCCGCACTCGATGGCGGAGGATATGTAGCTAAAATATATTTTTTCACCTCGGAATATCATTAAATCTCGACAAACATATGATTACGGCGTAAAAGCCAACTGTCAAAATTCTCTTTGAAAGGAAATTCCGTACAAATAGTGACTGGTCGAGTACAGTGCACAGCAGTAAACGATAAAGAAAACTTTTCTCTTTTATCTACTGCCAACATATGTGATTTGCGAGTTACGGTTTGTCCGGAATTTCCACTCAAAGTGAATTTTGACAGTTGGCTTTTAAGCCGTAATCATATGTTTGTCGAGAAATGATCATTTGTGTCAGGTATAGGTTTTTAATAAGGTATATCCACAAACTAACGGACCAATAGGATTAAAAGTCGATTTATCTATATATTTAAACGGGCGATATGTATCTAAGCATTAGTTGCTGTGGTTTATCTTTTAAAGTTTCAGACACTAATTTTCGTGAACACATTGATTTGTAGTGATGTCAATACTGGGATAAAACGAGAATTCCAACGAATTCATGCTTTTTCAAAATGAATCTTTCAAGAACAAAGCTAAGTTGTATAAATTAATTGTTGGGAGAAACAACCAAAAATTTCTTTTAAGGAACCCATACCAACACGTAGATATATATCCCTCGTACAAACATATAAATAAATAGTACCCTTAATTAAGTTACTTCAACTTAATCGTAACACAAGGTGGCAAAAGAAAAATATTTTTTAAATGTTGAATCAAAAAATGATTCTAGGAATAGTAGTACCCCCTTAAGAAAAGTGAAGGTGCTAGCCGATTTAAAGGTGTAATTAAACTTCTTGAAACTCAGCTGAAGACACTTAATCACAAAACAGCAACAAGAGTTAAAAAATACTTTTGTACACCATCGTTCAGTTTGTGACCACGGTGCGGTGTCTTACCCGCACATGCGGCATCTCTCCCGCAAAGACAACTTAATATGCTAGTTCAAAATACAATTAATACTAATAATGCTTTTTCTTTTCTTTAGCGATTGGATATTCGAGGACGCGTTAAAATGTTGCATGGCCAAAATCGCAAAGCAGAAAATATTCCTTTGGCTTTGTTCGCCTACTGCACACCGTTTGGACCTCCGAGTTTACTGGAAATACCACAAAAGGAAAACATGTTCAAATCTAAACATAAATTAGATTTTTCATTAGTTTCAATGGATCAAAGGTATGTTTTTACATTTCTTATAAAAGAAATGTATAGAATTCGCTCAAACTTTCAAGATTTTTTCCGAGGCCCGGAGGGCTGAGTCTTATATACCAATCTACTCAGCTCGACGATTTGGGACAATGTCTGTGTGTGTGTGTGTATGTGTGTGTGTGTGTGTGTGTGTGTAACGGACAAATTCTCATTCGTGTTTCTCAGCAATGGCTGAACCGATCTTATCCAAACCAATTTTAAATGAAAGAACTATAAAAAGAATGAACGCTATTAATTTGTTTTTGATTCTGATGTTTAGTTTCCAAGATATGAATGTTTGAATGCGTAAAAATGGCGTTTTTTGCAGTTTTTTTTAAATTATCTGCCGAAATTGACAATATAGATAAAAAATTTATATGTTTTTAGACAGCTTTAACGAATACCTTTCGAACAAGCTATAGATTGTAGACTATTATCAAAAGAGATATTTAACATTAAATGCGGACGAAAGATTTTTATCATTTCCCATTGCCAGAAATATGACCAAAAACATATAATCTATTATTAACGCCAAAACGGCTTATTTTAGGTCAATAGTATCTTCGGAGAATTTAATGGAGGTAATATGGCCTTTCTTCTGGAATTGTGCTTTTGCTGATTAATCCCCCTATGAGTGAGATATTTTCACAAATTTTCTTGGAAGTGATTATATCGAAATGATGTCTTCAGCAAATTTGTAGCTCTTACTTTTGCGAATAACTTTACTAAAGACTTTAAATATCTATTTTGAATACTTTAAAAGTTATGGCTTGTTGTTTGTTGATTACTCTTTGTCGCCCATTTATTGTTCAATATAGTAATAATCCATTGAAATAAGCTAAACATTATTTCGATAAAACGACTTTTGTATTTCATTTTACTATCTACAACCGCTCGAAATAATCACCGAACACTTCCAAGTTGTCTGGAAGGAACTTGATACCTTATCAGTACAAAAATGTTCATTTGTGCGAACATTCTCACTGCCATTTTTCTAACTTATAACCATCGGATCGATCTGAAACATATCGGAAAATGAAAAGCGAAAAAAATAACTCCAAGCAACGGCGTAGCCAAGAGAAGGTTTTGGGGTTTAACACCGTACAACACTTCCCCCCCCCCACAACACCCAAAAAAAAATATTGGATTGAAGTTGAAAATTCATTGATGCAGACTGATTTAATTCAATAATACAATAACAATTATCTGATCCGTGGATTGATAACCTGTTGTTGTTAACATCATTAAGACTTTTGATAAATTGTCGGAATGGGGTCCTGATATGTAACTGATCTATTGGTTTTGATTTCACAGTTGTCTAATTGCATCAATATCAAATTCCTGCCTGAAAACATTCCAATAGAAAATTCCAGAGTTCTGTAATCAGTCATAATCCTCAGATTTATTTTCAAATTGATCTCGTTTTTGTAGAAATGTATTGTAATAAGGGTCTTTATTTAAAAGGAAGCGAAGTTAAAATAGATTTAATGTCTATGACCACCAAAAAAATGCATACCTTTCAACATTTGCCAAAAATGTTTTTGCCTTTCTCATTCACTCTAAAATTCGTCAATCTAATCCCGACCCGGAGGACCGAGTGTCATATGCCAATCGACTGAGTTCGTCGAGATCGGAAAATGTCTGTGTGTGTATGTGGAAAAAAAATGTGACCTCAGTTTCTCAGAGATGGCTGGACCGATTTACACAAAGTTAGTTTCAAATGAAAGGTACAACATTCCCATCGGCTGCTATTGAATTTTTTATTGATTGGACTTCCGGTTCCGGAGTTATGAGTTGAAGAGTGCAATCACACAGCAAATTCTCATATAAACTGAAATGAAAAATTTTCAAAATCAAATTTGTATTTTTGATGCCAAATGACTTTAAAATGCATGAAACATTGAGATGTTTGACAAAAATTGACTTCTTTGGACTTTGGTACATTTTGACCTTTCTCATATAGGAAGGTTATGCAATCACTCCAAAAATCGTCAATCATACCGGCCCGGAGGGAGTATGCAGTGAGGGGTTGCTACTTTAAAATTAAAACTAATTTAAAATTTCTTAACCAGTTGAAAATTTTCGGCAGGACCTGGACCTCTCGAATCTTTCTCCATGATCCGCCGCTGGTTTCAAACGATGTTTCAGTACCACATAGTATCTCAAGATCGTGGCTGTCGATCCATTGTACGTGCAAATCGTACTGAACATGTAATATTCATTCCCACCATTGTATTGAACATAACCAGCCATGGAATCGTAGTCTGGACAAATGAGGCAAGCACAATTGCACCACTAGATGGATTAAAACAGGTTTTTATTTTGGGAATGCGTCGAGTTGAGACGAAAACGTAATATGATTAATAACGAGGATAACACTTTCCGAATGTAGAGAGAAATTTATTAAAAATGACGATTTCCATTCGACTCTAGCAGGTTCTGATCGATTTTGATGAGCATTTGATTTTTGTTGTATGACCAATTGTATGTATAGGTCAAATGTTTAAAAACAGTAATTTAAGGTCAAGATAACATCATTTTGAAACCGCCAATTTCGGAGGTTTAGTATCTTCGATGAGTTTTACAAACGTTAAACAGCGCATCATTTGATAAAATAATTTTGACGGTATATCGTCCAAGAAGTATTTATGGTGAATTTTCTCAGGTTATTATTCATGACTACAATAAAGTCGCAACAAATTCGCTAAAGATACGAACCTTGTTACTATTTTCTGGAAAATAATTCTGCATAATTTTAAAACTTCAAAAATTATGGTTTCGGAATTATGCCGTTTGGACAGTAAGATCGATTTTCACCAAACCCCCGCCAAACCGAATTTCTGGCTACGCCGCTGACTTCAAGTAAGTAGAAACAAAGCCGTTCTACACTCGTTCACAAGAAACTTCTTCGAATGCTGAATATCTATTATAATACATTGACACCCCAATTGTATCAGCCAAATATGAATTGCCAAATATGATTTTTTTATTGCATCGAACTACAACAATTTTTAAGTAGCTTTCAAGAGGTTATTTTATAGACTTCTTCCAAAATTTGGCGAACCTATTCCAATTTGTATACCAATTAATTGGTATACTTTAGGGTTTATATGTTGCAGATAGAGAAAATACTGAAATTTTCAGCTTTTTTCCTACACAATATTACGAAAGCTTATTAAACAATTTTTCCTAATAAGTTTGTGAAAATTATAAACTATTTGAAAATTTTTAATAGTTTAATTTTTTATTTAACCGCAATTTTTTAATAAATAGTGACCATCGCTTCACAACGTAGTCTATTTTTCATGGCTTGCGGTGAGTACGATCTCTCGAATTGCTGAACTGAAAATTATGGAATGGAAAATAATTTTTAGTGTTCTTTACAGATTTAACTCGCCGCGCAGATAGCTCTGAATTAGACCCGCTGGTGCCCTAAGACGATTTCGCTAGATTTTCAGAGCACTGTGCACCCAGTGCATTAACGCAAGTGACGGAAGGCTATCGAAAAGTTTCGTGAAAATGAAAATTCCAGTAATGATGATGATTTCCCCAAACGGTTCGTTTTCGAGAGGTTTTTATTTGTTCTTTGGCATTAGGATTAGCGGTAATAATTCAAATCAAGGATACTACTGGGAAGTCACCTTTAGAAAAAGTCGATGTCGAAGTAAAATTTGGAACTATGCACGCATGCACTTCAGAGATAATGTGATATCAGGAGCTGCGATTTCATTTCAACGCTTTTTTGTGAAAAGGGCGATAATCACAAATGTAAACATAACGCTTTTTTCATACATGCGAATGATAAATAAATAACCCCTTTAGGAAAATTCAGTTTTCCCACCACAATTTAGATATTTTATTAACAGAGCATTAACAATAATTCGTTGGAATGTCTATTTTATGGGCCATTTTTTCGCCTTCCCATTGATTTGGTTTGAGATTTCTAGCACTGATGTTGTCCTATGCTGATTTGAGCGATTCTCTGAGTCCTGCCACTATCCCCTGTAGTATGTGTTATCAAAAACATCGCGAAACATCAAGTTCTAAATGTTCTCAAACGATATAATATCCGAAGAGAGTGATAAGAGTTATAAGAAATGTCTCATCACACTGCTAGGTGGATTAAAAGCCTTTTTTATTTATAAATTAACAGATTGTGATCTACATACACACCTAAATTAGAGTGGCTCGAATATGACATTTTTCAGAACAGCACTTTTTGAGTTCCTTTTGTGGCCTGTGCAAAGTTTGGGAGCGGTCGGTTGCTTCCCGGGTTTGCGCATTGCGTTCAAAATTTGTATGGGATTTTATATGGGGGAATCAATTATTTTGCATTTACGTTAATAACGATCGCTATTTCATTCAATATGAAAAACCAGATTTATAAAACTATAGTTGAAACCTTGCTTAACAACTTTATCGAAGACGGTAACTAGCTACGAGTTTTCAAAAAATAGTTATAACGATTTTAAAACTTATGGTTCAATCCAAATGCAGAAATTCATTATTTCTTCCAACACTGTCAGTACACCACAACCAGCGCTGTTGTTGTAGAATATTTGCTGGTTAGTCGCCAATTTAAAGCTGGGGCGCAACGACTTGGATAGGGTGCAACAACCTGGATGGGGCGCAACGACATTGATGGGGTACGAAAACTATAACGCCACTATACGTAAATTGGACCGGAAAATGAGCGGCGTGAATGCAAACATAACGAAAAGTACTAAATTGGTGCTTTTTGCTATGAAGGGTGCATTCCACATAAAAATAAATATCCGATTTGTTCGAAAAAAATTTCTCACACCCTTTAACAAAAAAGTGTGTCAATTGTTATATGTTAAGCTTATTATTCAATAAATTGTACATATACCATAATAACCATAATGATAACTTGTAAACTTTACAATATATGGAAAGAAATTAAAATTAAAGTTGGATTTTTTATTGAAGAGTTCGGAAATTAGTATAAACAAATTGAATATTTTTATATCTCGATTCATTTTTTACTTTCTAAATATTTAGAATCATGTTGGAAAGATGGTGTAAAAGATTCATATGGGAGTCTGAATACTTCATGAGATATTTCAATAATACCAATAAAGCAAGGCTACTTTATAGTACACACCCTGTGATAGAAACTTACAAAATGGTTTGTAAATCTAATGTGAATTTTGTTTGGTGATGGCAATGCCCTGTTTTTAAACATACGCCCTAAACGAACCCCCTGGAACTGTTACTGTTGAGGTATTGGTGCGGTAGTCTAGTACATAATATGCTAACTCTTATCATAGGCTTTGTTCAACAAGCTGAGCCACCCTAGGGACTGAAATATACCTCTATGAAGTGGTTATATACAAAGTTGTGGCGAAAAAGTGAGCTAAGTTCGTGATTTTTTAAAGTGCTTAATGCAAATTAAGCACTTTAAAAAAATCAAAGTTCCCAAGAGATCCGGTAGCGCGGTTATAGTGCATTCTGTTCTTTGTGCAGAATAATGCGGAAATGCCTCCTTTCGAAATCAACAGGCTGTGTAACGAAAGTATGAAAATATTTGGAACTTCATGTAAAAATTGTCTTTGTTCCAGTACCGAGTCAATTGGAAGTACTGAGCAAACAGGGAGAAAGTTATCCCGGAAGTCGCTTCTTGTTCTTCCTTTGGTACTATCGATACAGTTGAATTTTACAGTTTTCAACTGAATCGATCATCGGTGTAAATAGGAGCGTGTATTTTCTACTGCTGTTTTCTCCGAAACGATCACATGTAGTACTGGAACAAACCTATACATTGCTCCAAAACAAAAATTAAACCTTGCAGAAAAGTAGTTTTAGAATATTTAAAATAAATGCGAACAGAGAAGATTATTCTTGTGACAGAGGTTGCTTGACTCAGAAAGCAACTTACAAAAATGAAGAGGCATGAAGATATTTTTCGTAATGTCCAACAACGAATATATATATTATTTTGTTTTGCTGTATTCCGATGGAAAAAACGTTATGATCGTTTAAATGCGGATATAAAGACTAAATCTTTGATTTTTCCAGAAGCATGAAATTGGTACATAATATAGAATATTTTAATCAGAACAAATATACGACCGTAACAAAACCAATATTTTGGAAACATTGGTCGAGTGGGGGTATGTCGTTTTCAACAGGGATTAGTAAAATATAAGAAGAAGCCAGCTGGCGGATCCTATCCTAGATAGATACCACAACGGCATCTGCAAGCTGCCCTAGCGTGATGGAATTGACAAGACATTTGTCAATGTCATTCACTTAAAAATTGTAGAGAAGGGCGCTTAGACATGAGCCCTGGGGAAGGTCCACGTAGCTAATTCGTGATGTCGACAAATAACTTTGCGAAAAATACATATGTTTTTCAGACAACAAGCCCCCTGAGTCAGTAAGAAAACTGATGCCATCTGCTTTTTGCTAGCATATGCCATTTGAATTCCTGTTAAGAGCAACGCAAGGCAATCGTTCGTCTCTTTGCCTTTACGAAAGCCAAATTGTGTATCTGACAGTAAGTTATTTGCTTCGGCCCAATTGTCGAGACAGAACAGGACCATTTTCTCGATTAACTTCCGAATAGAAGAGAGCATTTCAATCCGTCCATACAAGTTGTGATCGGAGGCTGTTCTTCTTGTTTTTTTTTTTGATGGCGTGGACCTTCACTTGCCTCCAGCCATGATGGACAAGGTTACTCTTAAGAAACATACTAAATTAATTCAACAAACGTCTCTTGGCAGATTCTTTAACAAGTAAAATTTCATTATGTCTGGTCCTGGGGCTTTATTGTTACATTATCGTCCGCGGGGGGAAGCGGCGCGGTAGATCTTCTGTGCCGGGGCGGAATCCGTACAAACCTTCTTGGCGAAATCGAATGTCCAACTCTCTCGTTAGTACTGTTTCAGGTTCGGTTTCTCTCATTAATCCGTCAACGAACCAGCGACAGTAAGGGTTTGTTGGCTTTCATAAAAATTTTCATTGGCTCAGGTAACCCGCCATTCCGGTTGATCTTGTACGCCGGTGGCCTTTTTCGCGTACACGTTTCAACACTTTTTGTCCCACCACGGGTTGGGAGACCTTCCACGAGAGTTCGCGTTTGGTACACGTTTTCTGAGCTTGAATAGCGGTGTCGAGAATAAAGCCACCTAAGAAGCCGTACTCTTCCTCTGGAGGAAGGTCTTGCATGGACTCGAGTTTACCGGATGCAGGATGCTTAGCTCTTCCAATCACTATTTCGTTTGAGGTCAGACGAAATATTGATTGTACTCGTTGGTCTTAAGCCGTTAGCAATAGTGATTAAAATTGACACAGGATCGCTGCCGTGTCGATCAGGAATTACCTTCCACATGCAATCTAACCGAGTCGAGCAGAGGGACAAGTCTAAGGAGCTTGGGGGAGCAGGGATCCGTGTCATTTCACCGGTGTTCAAAATTGTCAATGGAGTTATCACAAAGTTTTTAGAGTGAGGTAGATTTCGATTATCATTATCATGAAAGCAATTCCATGCTATGCCGTGGGAGTTAAAATCAACTAAAACTAAGTTCAGTGCGGGAAAGAGTTCTGCATTGTCGCAAGATCTTCAATGAAAAAATAGCACGTTTTGATCCCCAAAAGTACTCTTCCGTAAGAGTGTTCTCGATCCAAGCAAATAAAATTAAAATCCATTTCTGAAGTACGTCATGTTTCGCATAATAAATTTCGGGATAATGTTTTTTTAATGCTACTGTTAAACAGTGATCAAATCCGTGACCTCGTTCGAATTAGCTATCGAAGGATACAATCGCTGAAAGGAGGGGCTATTTTGCAGTCAACTGCATTAAGAATGTTTTTATTGCAGTGAGATAGCTTACCAGGATGCTTTTAAGAGGGTGTTTTGTAACAATACGGTCCACAGTGCTGGGAACTTCTTTTCTGAGCTCAGGTTTCGGAGACCAGGAGCTGTTTGCTTCGGTTTTGCACCAGTAAGTACTGTTATTTTGGAGGACATTGAAGAGACACCTTCTGAACATTACAACGAATCTTAGGAGAGGAAAAGTTCCTCCTTTTTCTATTGCTTCTAGGCGCAGCAGAAGATGTTCCCTCCTGGTGTTCATCAGAGTCACCATCGTCAGTAGACAAGCCAGTATAGATTTTTGTAGAGACTTGTGGCTTAGCTATTTAAAGCAGCATTTCTGCGAAAGATCCCTTAGAGGGTCCCTGAAGGGAACTCTTCAGTTTCTCTCCGCACTGTATCATCATGTCGGGAGATTATGTTGATTTCCCCCACTGTAAAGATACTTTTCGACACCCCTCCCCCAGGAGTCATCCACATGATTCTCATCGCATTTCCCACAACGAACCTTATTGCTACAATGGGAGGCTGTGTGACCTGATTGTTTACAATTTTTGCATTTCATTACCCGTGGCCCCAAAAATCGAACAGGTAGACGATCATTGTCAAAGAGGAGGTAGGTAGAGCAAACCCGACGAAGGTCACCCGATAAGAGTCGTCATGACGTATTCCTGTCAGCTGCCACTGATGTTGAATGCAAACATCCTGTATCTTCCCTGACTGAAGCATGGGGTCTTTAACCCTTGATAGGGCCGAGAGTTTGGGGCTAATAATGAATGTTATATTAATGGAAACACGGTTCTTTCACTTAGTTTAGAATCTACATTTATTTCGTAATAAAAACTGTTTTGAAAAAGGTGTCGATATAGTTGCCACCGCCCGGTAAACACATTTTATGAAACTCTATTTCTTAAGGATAGTATAGGAAGAAATCCAAACGAAAGCTCAAGCTAGCTACCGTTATGCCCGTTTTTATGTAACCATTTTTGTTATTGCTAGATTCACTGTTTTTACCTCCATCTCTGTTCAGGCCAGTGCTCAGGACATTTTTAAGGTTGTTGGTTTTATTCGTTTCTTACAAAAGAAGGGTATAGCAACCCTTAAACTTTGAAGATCTTTTCTCAGGGCTGGAGGCCCTATTCTTTTGTATCAATCGACTCAGCTCAACAAATTGGGACAATGTCTGTTATCGAGAAGGAATCTTGAACAGACAGTGCTGCCTGTGGCTCGTGGCAGTGCGGATTACTGCAGTGATTTATAGTAAGCTTACCGACTAAACATAAACCTCTTGTTCCTTCCAGCCTTCAACTTACGCAGTCACCGTTAGGTATTACCTCAGTAGGGATTGTGTGTTTACTCTTTTTATATTGTGTTAATTGTTCGTAGATTTCCCATTGCTGTTGTTTTTAGCTTGCTTTCCAACTTTCGCGCTATATCTAACTTGCTGATGTCTACTGTAAATATCGTCACCTGCCGAGACGCGAAACGATACAGAGGTGCTGACCTTAATGACCGACATGTCTTTACAACTACCTTTCTTGGCGCTAGTCGTTTCGAATTATCCTATTTAGCTGTTGCTGAGCGGGGTACTCTCACAGGAATAGGAATTTTTGCTTACCGATTCCCGTTTTCGTAAACCATTTAGCTCTTAGGCACTAGGACAGACCACAGGCGGTGGTATTTTTTTGGATGATCTTATCCCGATTTCTCTGACTTCGTGTTGTTTGTTTGTTGTTTTTCATCCATAGCTGATATTGCAAGCTCAGAAAGAAGGGAAACATTTCAAAAGTAATTCAAAGCCTTCATTGGAATGGGTTTGAGACAACTATATTGCCACCTATTTAGATTCATTTTATTTTGATCTTAGTATTTTTTGCAACTCAAGAACCGCGTTTTCGGATAAAAAATACTTGTTTTTACAAATTTTAATCACCAACTTATAGGGTGTAGAGTATTTTATTCAAAATCGAGTTAATTGTATTGTCCATGCAGGAAAAGAAAAGGTGACAATATAGTTGCCACTGTCTTATAAAGGGGTAAAACAGCTAACATGAGGACGACCGCGTCACATTCAACCCGATTAGATGGTACATATACACTATACTCCTTTGCAAAAGGCCCGTAGCCAGCAATATAATTTGCGTGCTTCAAATTATTTTCCTCCACCCGAAGCTTATCAGGGCTAATTATTGATGTTTCTGTCACCGCCGAATATTGCTTCATCAGAACTCGAAAAATCTGCAATAGATCCAAACATTTCTTGTCTTCGGTCCAGAAAAGTTTACAAATGGCCCGGTTGCGGAGGGCGGGTTCGTTTTTATTCGGGGAGGTGATTTTATTGCGACATCCATCTCGCCTTGAGGCAAACCATTATCAACGAAAGCCGTTTTTGCACGGGTTGTATTATAGTCATGAATGAGGAATATACAGTCGTGATTCACTGGTTGGCCCACAGCCTATGTCCAACTAACGAATTTGATTCGCTAGTTGGACCAACTGACAAATGTCAAAAACTCTCCAAAGAAGACGTTAGTACTGTAAAAGATTAATAAATAGATTGTCAAAGCAAATTTGACATGAGATTTTGGCGTTCAGATGTTTTTCAGTTGGACAAAGGTCCAACGACACGGCACGAAATATTATCTGTCATTCTGCCCGAGACTTGCGCGATATTCATTCAACTTTCAGCCAAAATATCTTATGAAGGTTGCAATGATGTTCGGAAGGATTATTTGAAAACATCCATACCATGAAAACATCATATAGGATGAAATACTCTTGCTTATAACACTAAACTTTTGCACTCTCTTCCTTTTACTACGTGATGAAGCTACAATATGCACATATTTGTATCACATATACTTATCTATACATCACACTTACTTTCACTTTGAACACACGTACATATTACATTTTCAATGATAAAGTGCAGTGAAAATTATTTTTCATTAAATTTTTTTTGAGGACCTCACAAAAATAGGTCTTGCCAAGAACCTTTCAAACAAGTATTCTAAACAAAAAATATAATTTTATTGGTTTTGTGACAACTCAGAAAAGGTATCTAAAGCTTTTGGTATCGGTTTTAATCATACTTCTCCTACAGGTTAAACCATTTAAAATTTTATTAGCCAGAAAATTACTATGAGATGTTGTTCCTCTGTCATAATAATAATTTTATAATGAGAGGTTGGTTAACTTGTTTGCAATATCAGCCAGGGTATTCAGATAAATTCAATTTTCTTGAACGATATAGACACTGTGGGTATACAGAATAACTTTTGAACCAGAAGTCGTAGCCTATTACTTTTCTTGGAAAAGTTGAACACTGTACTAGTACCTGCCGGAGATAGCATTGTACATTTTTTAGAACACATAGGAAACTGTCTACACAAATTTAAATATGAAAATTTGTGCCACCCTAGTAGTCATATGTTTGTTAAACATGTATGTGAAAATAGTTAAAACTGACGAAGCTACGGCATTTATCTTGAAATATATCCAGTGAAAAGGTAATCGTGCACAGAGCATTCGCACGATTGATTTGTTTAGAAATATTTCCTAAATTATGAACGAAGGGTTTTGCATACAAAGATGAATAACTTTTATAAGCATAAAACATTATTTTCATCCTAATTATTAGCGAATTTCCCCAAAATTCCACGCGGCCTTTCCCGATTGAAAGGAACGGCCGCGCTCCATGATACGCCGCGCTTATCCCATCTGTCATAATATCGCGATTTTGCATAACGAAGGGCTAAATAAATATGAACCAACAGGTCTGTGCCACAAAAGGAGAAGGGCTAAAGGATAACACATATTGTTCCAGAAAACAGCACTGCGTTATGCAACGTTTTGTGCAGGTTGATTATACCAGGTGCAAGTGGTGCCAAATTCACAACGTTCATTCTGAATTGAAAAGTCCTTTTAGATTACAGAATTGATAAAATTGGTTAAATGAGATAAACAAATCAATCAAATTCTGTTTTAAAAATTGTGCTTGCGTTTAAAACAAAATGGGAGGCTTATTATTACCGCTACATACTAAATTTCAAGCGCAAATAGCAAATACAATTGCTAGTTACACCAAAAGCTTACTGGCAACCTTACAGCGGCATTTAAGAAACAGTTGGTGCGGCGTGTACGTTTCAGTGAATCTCTCAATAAAAATTCCAACGTATAGGACGAACTTGTTATTAATTATTGGAGTATACCAAATATCAAACGTAGTTATTTTAATCGTGCGTGCAAACGCGAAAAAGACGGGAGCGGACTTGGTGGGCACAATGTCAGAACCACCACAACGAATTCTCTAGACTATAAATGGTATTGGTTTTAAATTTCAAAGCAAAAACGTGATTGGAACACTTCAGCGAACCACCTGTTATTTTCTTTTTTCCAATGCGGGGGGGGAAGGGCATGTCATGTTTGTTCTTAAACGACTTTTTTCTTCGCTCCAAAGAGCGTTGCAGTAGTTCTGTGTAAAAGTTTGAGCTTAGAGATGCAAAGAGGCATGAGTTTCGGGCTTCCGAGTTTTGTTTTTTTTTCATGAGCTGTATAAGTATAGTCAAACATGAAATTTCAGAAACAACTAACATACCGCGTAGTAGCACAGCACCGGCTGGCTGGCTGGCTTGATTGCAGAGGGGAAGGAGCTATCTGACCAAGAACTTATTTCTCATAACAGTTCGATATGGCTTAAAGCCGCAGGCAAATTACTCTTACGTATGTGTTGGTGACCATACTGACATAAAAAGAAATTCGCGTTAAAATAATTTACCCAAGAGACTTGAACCGACAATCATTGTCTCACCGAAGACACCCCTTTACTAACTGAGCTAACGCGATACATAACAGCGTGATGGCAAAGTGGCATACATCAGTTTCGCTTGAGCGTGAACGATCTAAGCGCAGAGCTTCTGCTCGTGCATGCATGGGTATGGGGCATTGCAAGATGACGTCGTATGAGTAAAAATGCTCGAAAAAATGACAGCTCAGCGAGCTTGTTTACATGGACTTCGAATTTTTTTTATTCCGATTCAGTGCAAGTGAGCGTGTCATATCTTCGAGCATTTTTACTCATATGACGTCAACTTGCAATGTCCCATACCAATGCCATGCACGGGCCGCAGCTCAATACGCTTGAATCGTTCACGCTCAAGCGAAACTTATGTATGTCACTTTGCGAAGACACTGTCATGTATCGCTATAGCACAGTTAGTAAAGGGGTTTCTTTGGTGAGATATTGATTGTCGGTTCAAGTCTTGGTAATTGTTTAACGCGAATTTATTTTTATGTCAGTTGGTCACCAATGCATACGTAAGAGTTATTTACCTGCGACGTCAAGCCATACCGAACTTTTGAATGAGAATGAAGTTCCGGGCCAGAGAGCTCCTTTCCCCTCTGCAATCAAGCCAGCCAACCAGCCAGCTGTGCTACTAACGGTAGGGGAGACCGGGTCTAGTTGGCGGTGTTTTCAGTTTTCATTTTTTACTGCTTTGACTTTGGTAGATCTTGCAAAATAGAACACGTTGCATGAAATAGTAGACTGTTGGCAACATCTCTGAATTTTATTAAAATGTTTGATACGTTGTCTTCATTTCTAGAGACAAAAAAAGTAACGCGGAAAAGCCGCCAACTTACCCCAGCCTCGGGGTAAGTTGGCGGTATGCATGGGGTAAGCTGGCGGACTGCCAGAAAATAAGCAATTCATTAGGAATACAATCACATAAGTGGTCCATATGGAATGTGCCGATTGTCTTTTCAATAAAACTGTATAGTATTCGACATATCTCATTATATTTCAGTTTCAATACCCTGTCATTTTGACTTCGACGCGTACTCCATATTCAAAAGCAAATTTACGAAATTCTTCAGGCGTTTGGCTGAAATAATTGTCCATTTCATTGACGAGAGACATAAGAAAAAGTTTCTCATACTTTGGAGTGAATTCCAGAAATAAAAATATATTATGACTATTTTTGCACTATTAATAGTACCGCCTACTTACCCCGTGTGCGTTACCGCCAACTTACCCCAACCGCATATTTTATAAAAAAGGATTTAAAAAATTACTTTTGGGTATGAATAGGCATAATAGCTATACGGATGCTGAAGCCTCTTTTCACGCACTACCGAAAAATATAATCGTTCGGGACCTTAAATTACACAAAATGTTTAAAATTAAGAAAATTTACAAATTATGCTCAAAAACACAATTTCGTCCACAGCTTCTACAAAACATAATGTTTCGCAACAAAAACACATTGGATAATGCGTTTCACATTACTTAAGGTACACAACGAGAGACAACGCTTTATGTCTAATAGAAACGGAGAAAAAGGAGTTCCGCCAACATACCCCAACCGCCAACTAGCCCCGGGCTCCCCTATATTATTTGTTTCTGAAATTTTATGTTTGACATATAAGCTGATGAAAAAAATATTAACAAAACTCGGAGGAGCGAGAACTCATGCCTCTTTTTATCTCTAAACCCCAACCCTTACACAGAACTATTGCAACGCTCTAAGGAACGAAGAAAACAGTTGTTTAGGGACGATTCATAAATTACATAACGCTTTTAGGAGGGAGGGGGTACGACAAGTTGTGACATGTTGTGACATAGGGGGAGGGGGAGTAAGCTAGATAGTTACGTAATATGTTTTCACCGAAGAAAAAAAAATTTCAATGAACAACATAATAGAAGAGGGGGGGATGGAGACATTTGTGACAATTTGTTACATGGGGGAGTCAATTTTGGGCAATTTTTACGTTACGTAATTTATTACGTATTACGTATTATTTATTTATTATCCACAACCATGACATGCCCGGCGCATGTGCACCGTATTGTCTAAAAGAAAAAAGAGAAGAAACAGGTGGTTCACTGAAGTGTTCCAATAACGTTTGTGCTTGGAAATTTAAAGCCAATGTCATTCTCAATGATAGGTAAGGGACCATTCATAAATTACGTAACGCAAAAATTGCCCAGAATTGTCTCCTTCCTCCCCCCATGTAACAAGTTGTCATAAATTTCTCTATTACGTAACAAATCCCTCGAAAAAAATTGTTTCGTAGCGATCTGGCTTACTCCCTCTCCCCCATATGTCACAACTTTTCGTACCCCCCTAAACGCGTTACGTAATTTATGAATGGTTCCTAATCACCAGATGGAACTTTCTAAATGGAGCCTAACTTTGCAGGGATGATTACTTTCGACGATAGCATGTTTTTGTTACAGCTCAGCAAAACAAAAAAAAATAAAATGCTACAGGCTACCCAAAAAAAAAAATTGTTGTTAAAATTTCCAAAAATAGTTAAAATTTGTTTAATGAAGATTACCACTAAACACAAACACTTTCAGCTTCAATTTTCTTTAACAGAAAGCTACGATTATTCAAACAATGTGTGTGTATGAAAGGTGTGAGCGTTGGGAAGAAATACTAGTGCGGATGACAACAGACAATCATGTTTTAGTAGTTTTATTTAGATTTAGAGACAGCCTAGAAGCGGTGTTAGGAACTAGAGGGTTAATTTGATTAAAACCATAACATCCACCAGTAAAATCTAACATCCGGACGATTAACATTGCTGTCGTTTGTTTTGTTTTTTTGTGACATTTGACGTACTAATGAAAGTTTAATTTGTCTTCAAATGGTGTACATAATAATAACCTGTCATAATAAAGTGAAGAAAAAATGTATTTATGGAGAAAGTCGCAGGGGATCGGTTTTATTCGTAATTCCCCTAAAATTACTAGTCGTAACTCGGTGAACTTATGGCACTCAGAAGAAGTTCATGTATGTTATATTTCAACCAAGTGACTGTCTGTTGGTACGGCATGGTTCGAAAACGCGCTACGGAGTAAACAAATGGTTGGTGGTAATTGGCCGGTTCAAGCCCATTCCGCTACCTCACTGTTTTTTTTCTGGTTCTTTTTTTTTTTTTCTAATTACGATATGATGTTCATATCGCGATGTTATATTTGAAAGATGCTTTTTGTTAGATATATTTGAACGACACGTTTTACTACATCAGATTCAATGAAAATTTACAGGTTTCTTTCAAATTGATGTAAAATGACTGATGCAACTAGCATAGCAACATAAGTGGCCTTAATGTTCAGATGTTATCGTCATAAACAGCCAGATTTGAAGGGTATTAGTTTTGGCTCTTGATTTTTTTGCTGCCTGTAAGCGGAATCGATAGTATTAATTAATAAGGGAAAGTTCCCGGTTATGGCATATCTGTTATTTCTGGTGTGTTGCACGCTTTATTGCATTTTTGACAAAGTTATATTCTAAACTTTTAGGTTTATGATGGTATTACCAAATACAAATATGTTTTGTGAATTTGTATTTGGTATTACTATCATTATCGCTGGATGCTCCGTTCAAACATTTTTGGGTTCAATCAAAATGCGCTCCAGGTTCGCAGACTCTGTCTTTCTGGTGTTTAATGACAGATATCGCCAAACTTACTCACCTGCAATATACTGCTCATGATCACATATTTGTCATATATTTGGGATTATTAATTTTTATCTAAATGATTTGTGATCATGGGCAGTAGAACTTGTTGCAGTTTGGCTGAATTTTCTATTGAATACTCATTAGCTCTGAGATACTTACTATATCTGAAATTTTAAGCAGAATAATATTTTTTCGAAATTGCTTATGGTAAACGAAATTGTAAACTTTTGGTTGGTTAGTGAACATAAACAGTGTTGAGTTTTAAAATGTTATTTTTGTGCTCTGTATTAATAGCGTCTAAACCATTGGTTTTGCGGTTAGTTCGGAAAATTTTCGTTATTTCCAAACACGTTTTTTCGATTCCAAACAAATTCAAATAGAGACTTACTCTATTCAGTAAAGTTGTAGCTAATTCTAATACCAACAAAGGAATTTGTTGAGAACACTTGTAAAGTCATGAAGAGGCTGATCATGGTATGTTGATGTCGAGATTCTATGTATGAATAAATGTTGGGTTAACCAAATCGGTTAAAATATTGTCATGATTTAATCACTGTAGTGTAGTGAGCAGCGTAATGTTTCGTTTGATTAGAAGCACAAGTTCCAGTTTTCTAGCTCCCACTCCCTCAGACCGCCAAAGCTTTAGGGCTTTATGACAAAATTATGATTTTTTCAATATTCAAACCGCAAGTCAATATATTAATGTGATGTTATGTAATATATTTTTGCATTTGCGAAATTGTTTATTAATTACAAATACCTTCAAACTGATCTAATTGACTGACATTGTACTTTGAGGAACCTAATTTTTCGAATTTGCCCAGTATTCTTTTTGTTAACTTCTAATTTTATCAGATTGTCATATCACAATAAGTAGTCTACAGTATCGAAATAGTAGGCCTAGGTCGTATTTAATATTCCAAATAACAATTGGTTTATTAAATAGAATCAGTCAGTAAAAATGATTTTATGGAAACATGATTTTGTGAGGCTAAAAAAGTCACCTTTCTCCTAACGTTACTAGAGGCAAACACTGATTGTCTACCTTTTGAGATACTGCGCGCCATTTGTGGAATTCTGCAGAAACGGTTAGAGATACGATCAAACCGACTAAAAATTCACCCTTTAGGGTAACAAAATTGCCTATTCACCCTGAAAAAAAATTAAATTAATTTTTTTTTGTTGGTCGTTATTGGGATTCAATCGCCCTCACCTTTATAATTTTAGCGCGAACATAGCGTTGCTGTCTCTAATATGTACCGTTCGAACCGTTCTGTCCCGCTCCAACGCCCCGTTACCATACCATTAACTTATAGGGTAATGAGCTTATTTTCACCATGTTTCTATTTGCCATCTTTGTTCAACGCATTGGGCGACAATTGAGGCACTAAATCTGAATTTTCGTTGCGCTCAAACACGAGCATTTCATTGTTTTCAGGGCATTTGTGTTATTAGATTGATTCTAATCAACGAAGCAAAGCTCTTGATGCCAATTCATACGCATTCCATCGATTGTAGGCCGAGTAATTAATGAATTAGTGAGGTACCTTCCTTAATAGGGTGAAAATAGGCAATTTACCGTTTGTAAAAGTAATGGTAGTGGGCCTTCTTGTAGATGGATATACTGGATATATTTTTCCTAGAATTCATTTTACATTCAATATGTTGAACACCCAGAATTGGAACTTAAAATCGCAACGAAAGACGTTGTAACAATGGAAAAAATTGACAAGTGCTCTAAGCATCAGATGCTCGAGAAAACATGAAAACCGAGTGACTGTCGATTGAGCCAGTAAGAGACAAAACTATTCTGTAAGAACAACATTGCTGCATTGCCTTACAAGTTGTAAGTTACAATATTACATCATCACAAAGTGTTAGGAAGTTGATAGAACTGCTGATCATCGGCAATTGTCGCGTCTTCGCGTTTGAATAACTAGATACTTCAATGGTTATCAAAGTTGCTAAACTTTCGTATTCTTTAGTTGCTGTTACTATTCAGCTCTCCCTTGCCGAACACCTGAAATGAATGAATGATAAAATACTTTCATACTTTACTTGATGGGCTATATTGTGTCGATTTCGAAATGTATATATAGTTTATTTAGTAACGTTATAGCAGATCAACTTAAAGGACGTGAGTTCAAATCTATGTTTTCTCTCGTTTTTTTATATTGCGATTTTTTTAAAGCTAAAATAGCTCAAGCCAGTTTACTGTGCATCTCGACTTTTTTTATGTGTTCATTACAGCAAATTAAGTTTTCAAGTGCCGCCCACGCATCATTGTGCAGTCTATTTTTTCTTTGGACGGTCTTAATCCTCAAAAAGGCAAGCTAAAATCGTGGCTTCAACAAGCATTGCTCCTAAGACCCGGTGATATTAAGTCTTTTTTGGCTTTCTATCAGTGAGAGAATTGAAAGCCCGAAAAAGCTCCATCATTTCTGTTCATAATTACAAGTTTATTCAAATTAGAGGATAATTATTGTAACCAGCCGTGCCTCTGAGACTACTTGCCTTTCTGAGGGTTAAAGAATATTATTAATACATATATTTTAAACATGGTATACAACACATAAATGATATGATAGAACGTTTGACAGATGAGTAATTATTGTATTCATCATTAAAGTTGTTTTGAAAAAGGGATATTTTGAAATCAGTGTATCAGTGATTATGCAATGAGAGCAGATGCGTGCCTTAAGAGACATGATCTTCTACAATTAACAAAAAAATCAAAGCTTTTTGAGTGATTTAGTTGAGGGGCTAAGACATGGTCTTTATTAATCACATAATAAAGGTTCAAGTAAATGTTATTAATACCTCGGCATGCAAAAAATGGATTGCGTTAAAATCGTTATCAATATGATGGCTTCATTCGTCAGTACAGTATTAAAATTCGCACAAAAAACGGGTGTTACACGCAAGCCAATAAATTTTAAAAGCATAAACCTACATGATGGTCGAATCAGTTTATTTGTACCCTGCGTGTTTAGCTAGCGTATCATCTACTGCCCCCACAAACATTCAAACTATTCACTATGAACACCATAAAAGCACCTAAAAAGAATTCTTTTTAATCAGTTTGATTTTTCATTGCTCCTGAGCTAGAAAATATACCACAGAAATACGCCATATGCACCTCAGAGAGCTTAGAAGCGCCCTACGAGTTAGGATAGACTATCCACTACCATCTCATGAGCTCAAATACTCATACCAACGCCCCAAAGAGATACAGTATATGCGCCCCAGAAAATCTGAAAGCGCCCGGCAAGTTAGGATAGACTATTCGCATAACGCCCCATGAGCATACTACCTACCCGTTAGCTCAACATACTCATACTACTGACCCATAGAGCCTGAAAACGCCTTGCAACTTAGGATAGATTATTACCGCCTCATAAGCTTAAATACTCATTTATATGCGCCCCAACGATACTGAAACCGGTTGAAAGCGCCTTGTAATTTTGGAAAGTTTATTGCCCACCTATCTAATTGCCAGACGAGCCATGGGAATATCATACTACCTCTCCAGCGAGTGTGGAAGTGCTCTGCAATATATGGGAAATTCATACTACCGCCCAATACAGTCTCGGAGTGCCGTGCGAACTATGAGAATATCGGACTTGCGCCCTAGGTAGTTTAAGAGAGCCCTGCGACCTATGCGAATATAAAACTAGTGCCCGAGAGACTCTGAGAGCGCCCTGCGAGCAATATGAATATCATGCTGGCGTCCCATATAGTCGCTGTGAGCTATGAGAAGCACCCCAGCGAGTGCGGAAGCGCTCTCCGAGCTATGGGAATATCAGACTAGTACTCCAGAGAATCTTACAGCGCCCTACGCACTATGAGAATATTAGACTAGCGCCCTAGCGAGTTTAAGAGCGCCCTGCGAACTATGTGAAAATGGTAAAAGCACTCGAGAGAATCTAAGACTACCCTGCAATCCATGAGAATATTAAACTAGCGCCCCAGAGAATTTGTAAGTGCCCAGTAAACTAAGAGAACATCAGACTAGTAACCTAGAGAGTTTGAATGCGCCCTGCGAGCTATGGGAATATCATACTAGTGTCCCAGAGAATCGAAGAGCGCCCAGCGAGATATGTGAATATCATACTAGCGCCCCATAGAGTCTCGGAGCGCCGTGCGAACTATGAGAATATCGGACTTGCGCCCTAGGGAGTTAAAGAGAGCCCTGCGACCTATGCGAATATTAAACTGGTGCCCGAGAGACTGAGAGCGCCCTGCGAGCAATGTGAATATCATGCTGGCGCCTCATAGGGTCATATTAGCACCATAGGGAGCTTTGAGCACCCTGTGAGCTATGAGAAGCACCACAGCGAGTGCGGAAGCGCTCTCCGAGCTATGGGAATATCATACTAGCGCTCTAGAAAATCTTAGAGTCTCGGAGCGCCGTGCAAACTATGAGAATATCGGACTTGCGCCCTAGGGAGTTTAAGACAGCCCTGCAACCTATGCGATGCCCGAGATACTCTGAGAGCGCCCTGCGAGCAATGTGAATATCATACTGGCGCCCCATAGAGTCATATTAGCGCCCTGTGAGCTGTGAAAAGCACCCCATCGAGTGCGGAAGCGCTCTCCAAGCTATGGGAATATTATACTAGCGCTCCAGAGAATCTTAGAGCGCCCTACGAACTATGAGAATATTAGAATAGCGAGTTTGAGAGCGCCCTGCGAATTATGTGAATATCGTAAAAGCGCTCGAGAGAATCTAAGAGCGTCCTGCAATCTATGAGAATATTAGACTAGCGCCCCAGAGAATTTGTAAGCGCCCGGCAAATTAAGATAACATCAGACTAGTAACATAGAGAGTTTTGTGAATATCATCTTAGCGCCCTGGAGAGCTTGAGAGCGCCCTGTGAGCTATGATACTACGTATCACACTGAGGCCCTAGCGAGCATGGAACCACTCTTCGAACTATGGGAATATGATACTGGTACCCCAGAGAATCTGAGAGCACCCTACGAACTATGGGAATGTCAGATTAGCGCCCTAGCGAGTTTGGGAGCGCCCTGCGAGCTATGGAAATATTATACTGGCGCCAGAGAGAATCTGAGAGCGCTGAGAATATAAAGCTAATCTAGAGAGTTTGAGAGCGCCCAGCATGCTATGCGAATGTTATGCTGGCGCTCGAGAGAATCAAAGAGCGCCCTACGAGCTATGTGAATATCATACTTGCGCCGTATAGAGTCATACTAGCGCCCTAGCGAGCTATGAGAATATCATTATAACACCCCAGCGTGGAAGCGCTCTCCAAGCTATGTGGATATCACAATAGCACCCCATAGGGTCTCGGAGCGTACTGCGGGCTATGAGAATATCAGACTAGCGCCAATGTGAGTTTTAAAGTACCCGGCGAGCTATGGGAATATCACACTGGCGCCCCAGAGAATCTGAGAGCGCCCTGCAAACTATGAGAATATCAGACTACCCTACAGAGTTTGAGAGCACCCTGCGAGCTATTGGAATATCATGCTGGCGCTCGAGAGAATCTGAGAGCGCCTCGCGCGCTTTGCGAATATCATACTAGCGCCCCATAGTCATACTAGCGTCCTAGAGAGCTTAAAATCGATTTGCCAGCTATGAGAATAGTATACTAGCGCCCTAACGAGCATGGAAGCGCTCTCCGAGCTATGGGAATATCATACGAGCAGCCCAGAGAGTCTGAAAGCACCCTACGAACAATGAAAATATCAAACTAGCCCCTAGTGAGTTCGAGAGTGCCCTACGAGCTATGGGAATATCATGCTGGCGCTCGAGAGAATCTGAGAGCGCCATGATATGCTGGCTGCGAGATATGTGAATATCATTCTAGCACCCCATATAGCCATACTAGCGCCCTGCGAGCTATAAGAATACCATACTAGCGCGTCAGCGAGTGTCAAAGCGCTCTCCGAGCTATGGGAATATCATACTGGCATTTTAGAGAGTCCGAAAGCGCCCAGCGAACAATGATAATATCAGACTAGCGCTCTCAAGAGTTTGAGATTACCCTACGAGCTATGGGAACAAAATGTTTGCACCAGAGAGAATCTGAGAGCGCCCTGCGAGCAATGGGAATATCATACTAGCGCCCAATAGAGCCTTACTAACGCCCTAGAGAGTTTGAAATCGGCCTGGAGCTATGAGAATATTAAACTAGCGCCCTAGTAAGATTTGGAGTGCCATGCGAGCTATGGGAATATCGTACTGGCGCCCCAGAGAATCCGAGAGCGCACTGTGAACTATAGGAATATTAGACTAACGCCCCAAAGAAGCTGTGAGCGCCCTGCGAACTATGAAAATATCGAACTACCGCCTGAAGAGTTTGGGCGCGCCCTGCGAGCTATTGGAATATCATACTGACGCTCGAGAGAATCTGAGAGCGCCCTGCGAGCTATGGGAATACCATACTAGCTCCCCATATAGTTATACTAGCGCCCTAGAGAGCTATGAGAATATCGAACTAGCACCCTAGTGAGTTTGAGAGTGTTTATGCTAGCGCTCCAGAAAATTCGTGAGCGCCCTGCAAACTAAGAGAACATCGAACTAGCGCCCAAGAGAGCTCGAGAGCGTCCTGCAAGCTATGGGAATATCATGTTGGCGCTCGAGTGAATCTGAGAGCGCCTCGCGAGCTATGTTAATATTTTATTAGCGCCCTATAATCATATTAGCGCCCTAGAAAGCTTGAAATCGATCTGCGAGCTATGAGTATATTATACTAGCGCCCCAGCGACCAAGAATGCGCTCTCCGAGTATCATGTAGCGCCCCAGAGAGTCCGAAAAAGAAGAATCTGAGAGCGCCCTGCGGACGATGAGAGTTTCATAATATCCTAGAGAGTTTGAGAGCGCCCAGCGTGCTATGGGAATGTTATTCTGGCGCTCTAGAGAACCTGCGAGGAATTTGAATACCATACTTGCGCCCCATAGAGTCATACTAGCGCCCTGGAGAGACTGAGAGTGCCCAGCGAGCTATGAGAATATCGTAACAGCACCCCAGCGAGTGTGGAAGCGCTCTCCGAGCTATGTGGTTATCACAATAGCACCCCATAGGGTCTCGGAGCGCCCTGCGAGCTTTGAAAATGACAAACTAGTGCCCTTGCGAGTCTGCGAGCACACTGCGAATATCATACTGGCGCCCCATAGAGTCATATGAACGCCCTGTGAGCTGTGAAAAGCACCCCAGCGAGTGCGGAAGCGCTCTCCGAGCTATGGTAATATTATACTAGCGCTCCAGAGAATCTTAGAGCGCCCTACGAACTATGAGAATATTAGACTAGCGCCCTAGCAAGTTTGAGAGTGCCCTGCGAATTATGTGAATATCGTAAAAGCGCTCGAGAGAATCTAAGAGCGCCCTGCAATCTATGAGAACATTAGACTAGCGCCCCAGAGAATTTGTAAGCGCCCGGCAAATTAAGATAACATATTAGAGAGTTTTGTGAATATCATACTAGCACCCTGAAGAGCTTGAGAGCGCCCTGAGAGCTTTGAAAATGACAAACTAGTGCCCCTGCGAGTCTGAGAGCACCCTGCGAGCTATCGGAATATCATACTAGCGTCCTATGAGTTTTGCAAATATCATATTGGCGCCCCAGAGAGTGTGGGAACATCAGACTATCGTCCGAGAGAATCTGAGAGCGCCTTGCGTGACTTGTAAGTATCAAACTAATGTTGAAACGCTCTGCGCGGTGTGGGAATATCATACTAGTGCTTTCAAGTATCTGAGAGTATCCTATGAGCATATCATACCAGTGCCCCATACAGTCTGGGATCGCCATGTGAGTTATGAAAATATCATACTAGCGCGGCAGGGAGTTTGACAATACCCTACGAGTTTGAATAGATTCACAAAATTCCAATTAGCTGGGATCATTAAATTTGCCTTCCAGAATGATAAGGCCAACGGAATTTTTTTTTTGACATTAAAAATGTCTTACTCCACTATCTGGGGCTAGGTGTCATTCTAAAATCTAAACTATCTCCCATGTAACGAAACTATGTAAGGTTTGCACGCTTATAACTCCGATATTACTAGATGGATTTTAATCATTCATACACCAACCGATTCAGAAACACCTAACTTAAATATTGGTAATAATTTAATATCTCCCCAATAAAAGTAGACTTTTGGAAATTGGTAAAATTAAAAAGTTCACAAAAAACGGGAAAAATACCATTCGTGAGGCAGATTTCTCAGACACAGCCGTCAAAAGAGGGCAGCTTAGTTGCTCAATGAAACACGAAAAGTCATAAATAGAAGCAACGCATGTCCGTTTAAATCAGTTGTTGCTCTTATCCCACACGAGCAACGTCGTCTCCGGGCGATGCAATAAGCGCTATCGGTTTTCGGTAACGTTGGCATTTGCACACACTCCCACCTAAGTGACTAAACCATATACGGTTAGTTTATAAATAGAGGTGACGCGTACCCGTTTGAATCAGTTTTTGTTCTTATGTCGAACGGGTAAGATCATGGCTGCAGCGTCTGGGCACTACAATAAGCGGTAGACGCTATGCATTTTCGGCAGCGGTGGCCGTGTGCGGATTTGTCGGGTACCAGCATGGTGTTACAGAATGATTTGCAAAGTGGGTGGGCGGGGTGGTTTGGATTTAATTCAATACGGTGTGTGCTGCTTAAGAGTGTTGCGATTGAAAAAAATATATTTATTTTTATGCATGCGTGTGCGTTGTAACTTGTTAATCCATGTTTACGGCGCTTTGTAGCTGCGTAGGGTAAAGAGCCAATTGGTTTTCAATGTTCATATTTCGGTTATATGTTTTTTATCAGTAAGGCATCTGACAACGTGCTTCTGTAGTTATTACACTGTTCAGCAGCGTAGTATGTTATATAGGAGAGTACACTCAGGTGTTTTACGCGGATTTTGAAATTTACGCGGTTTTCATTAACGCGTTTTTTAAATTTACGCGGTTTTCATTTACACGGCCTGTATCCCCTGCGTGAAAAATCTGAGTGTAATTGCATCGGAAACAATCACATTCCCAGCAGAACTTTTTGTTTTCTAATTTCAAACACTTTTGTTTCGTACTGCACACAACGGAAAATTTTAAAACAGAACTTACCGTCCCAGCAGCAGTTGAAGCGGGTGTTCTTTTTCGATTCAAATTCAAGCCATGCCTTAAGCGTTACTGGACTTAAAATTGTTTTCCCAGTTTAACCAGTCAGAATATCTGTCCTACCCTATGTATTTAAAACACAGTTCTAATGCGTTTTAAGGTATACAACAAATACGGTTGGGTATACTAATTTAAATTTTAAAATAAATCTGTTTTAAATTATGAAACAAACCGCTGTACTGAAGATATAATTATGTCAGTCCTATTACCACATAAAACACCTATATAACATAAAACGCTGCAGAATTGGTATAATAATACAATGTTTACACTACAGAGTTATAACACGTTTTAATAATTAGCAACAAGAAAAATGTCACCAAGATAGCATAAAACCCGTTTTAACTGGTAGTGCGAACGTTGCATAACAATGTAATTTATCAAATAATTTCATTTTTTCACCACTAATCGATCAAGAAATACTTACACTTAAGATTGTTTACTTAAGTTCATTAGTACATTATTGAAAATTTAAATGGAAAATGAAATTTCATATTTTATGGAGAATCTGTATATTTCCGTTGGCGGGCGTGGGTTTCCTCATCACAGCTCTCAATATGGAACTTTTCTTTTGAATATATTTTCTGGACAGACCAGCCTATTTTTACTAGATGGATGAGCCAAATAATGCCAATCACCTAGTGAGATACTTGATTAATTAATAGATTACCGTTAAAAGACCTTCAATAAATTATGTTTTAATGGGGAGGGTATATAGCAAATTGTAACATATGAAAACAGGCGAGTGAACAAGAACGTGTGTCGATATGTGTGATAGATAAAAAAGCTATATTTTTAATGTCACCGTGGTCGTGTCCTGTACACAACCCTTTAATTTTTTGGCTCAAAAAATATTTTTTTTCGGTTCCAGGAGCTGGTTAGTCGCCGACTAACCGTGACTAACCGCAACTACAGCACTGACCACAACACCAATACTTTAAACATAAATAAATGAGAAAATAGTCATCGCAGAGACTTGGTACCTTTGAATGACTTGTTCAGAATGAATTGCTGAATAACAGTAACGTAGTCAGAAAATGAAAAGAAGAGGGGGTGTGGCTTGTGTACTCCCCAGTTCCCTTATTAGATAGTTTGGTATAACGTAAGGAGCACATCTTCAACGCAGATTTATACCTCCGATTTAAAAATTAATCTTACGTATTTGAGTGCTACTATTTAAGGGCGCTACTGTTATCTCATTTGAAAAGGTACTACGGTTTATAAGTTTTACATATTTAAAAACCTGTTTTAATCCACCTAGAGGTGCAATTGTGCCTTTCTCATTTCTTAAAACTATAATTTAATAGCTGGTTCGTACAATATAACATTATGGAAATGTTTTTCATTCTTATTACACTTGGTAAGTATATATAAGAGCACCTTTTTGCATTCATCGCGGTATCGGTTTGAATTAGGGTTCGCAGTACCGACCCTTTTTGGCGAGAACCGGTACTACGGTACTGAAGCTCTCAGTACCGGTAGTACCGGTAAAGTACCGGTACTCGAAATAGTTTTTAAAAAATTCGAAAAAAAAGTTTCAAAGTGAAATTGAATGCTCAAACTGATGACCTCATTCTCAGATGATTGATTTGTGCTGATCAAAAAACATGTTTATTGTTTTTAATTGATTCGGAATGGCATGACTCATTTCAGCAGAAAATATTTTTCGGCACCTTCTTTTATTTCGAAATCTAGGCCACTTTGAAATCAATAACTGCTAAGCGGTGTCGACTTCAACAGATGGTAAATGTAAGAAACACTATTAACAAATCAAATTAATTATCAAAGCGAGAATGGCAGTAAATCCGAGCAGGTTGCTCGCATTTCCTCTCTTGATTTTCTATAAATTGGTTTCGACCTGCAAACCAAGGCTCCTTGCTTTTCTGTAAACTATGGAGTTTTGCTGAATTTTCCGATCACCAATAATTACAAATCGCCCCATTTGAAGTAGTTCACCAAGTCTAAAATTGTTAGCTTCTAAATCGCTGTTCATTCTTCTATAAATAAAGGTTTAAGAGCAAACCAAAGACATGACTTAGACCATAGTCTTATTACGCGCCACCCAGTGAATAATGGAAACCAATCAGAATGTCGCTAATAAAAAAAATCGTAGCAAATTTTTACGTCTCTTACGGTAGATGTGAATATTTTGAAATTTAGTACAAGATCGTTAAGTACCGGTACTGGCTTTTGCTCAGTACCGGTATTACGGTACCAAAAATGGGTTGGTATTCCCGGGATTTTCGGTACCAGTATTACCGGTACCACAACCCTAGTTTGAATCGGAGTTTTCTATGTGATCGCACTCCACAACCCGTAACTCCGGAGCTGGAAGTCGGATGGAGATGGAATTTAATATCAGTTTCCGGGGACGCAACACCTTTCATTTGAGACTAAATTGATCAAATCGGTCTAGCCATTTCCGAGAAACCAATATAACCGTTATTCTGAATTTGGATGCTTCCGGATCCGTCGATGGTGGCCAGTGTGGCCAAAGAGACCTTGAATGACTGTTGGTGACCTAGATCTACAAATTCAACAGTTGTGTTTACATTTTGGAAAAAAATCACCTTTTTACATTCATCGCAGAATTCGTTAGAATCGGGATTTGCTGCGTGATCGTACGTATCACCCTGTAATTCAGGAACCAGAACTCGAATCCACACAAAATTCAACAGCACAAATACATACACACAGATATTTAGCGATCTCGGCGAACTGAGTCGAATGTTATATGAGACTCGGCCCTCCGGGCCTCGGTTAGAAAGTCGGTTTTTGGAGCAATTGCATAACCTTTCTATATGAGAAAGGCAGAAGAATAATATTTAATTAGCTTTATCAGCATGAGTTCAATGTTATCTTCATGTGATTATATTTTGAAATGTTGGTGGAATGGGTTTGAAAGTGGAGGGAATGGGGGGTTAGTAGAGTGGGAGTGGAGGATGAGTCAGAAATACTTCATCTTATTTCGGTATACGGGGTGGATGAAGAAAATGCGGGCGTAAGGGTGGTCCAAGGGGAGGGGAGTGATGAAGGAGGGAGGTGTAAGGGCAACGAGTGGGGGGAGGGGCGGCGACGCAATACTCAACTGCATATTTTGCCTTCCATTTGAGACGTGGTTTGAGAAAATCGGTTCAGTCATCACCGAAGAACCGATGTGACTTTAATTGTGGAATATGCCCGGAATTCCGGACTTCCGGAATCGTTGATAGTGGACAATATATTCAAAGAATGTTTGATTAGCGATCAGTGATCTAGATCTGCGATTAGAAGTAATTTGGTGACCATTTCAATAGTTTTTAGAATCTGAGGTATTACGATTGTACCGATTTATATGGGAAATTCCTGTGTATACTTACTAACACCCCTGTAACTCCGGAAACAAGAGTCCGAACCGAATGAAATTCAGCAGCAGTCAATGGCATTACTGTATCTTTCATTTGAAATCAAGTTTGTAAAAATCGGTAGAGAATTCGTTGGGGAATGGGTGTGATATTAGCTTAGGAACTTGGCGGGTTCCCCGGGGGCGTCATGAACCATCACAGGTGGCCAATGTGGTCAAAGCTGCTTTGATTGATCATTAGTGATCCAGACCCGCAAACTAGAGTAATGTTACATCAATTTTAATATGTTTTACATCATTTTAACATCATGGTGGTACCAGTTTATATGGGAATTTGCTGTGTGACCGCACTCTTCAACCCGTAACTCCGGAACCGGAAGCCGGATCAACTATAAATTCAATAGCAGCTTATGGGAGCGTTATACCTTTCAGATGAAACAAAGTTTGCGAAAATCGGTTCAGCCATCTCTGAGAAAATTGTGTGAGTTTAAATGACACACACACATACACACACATACACACACATACATACACACACATACATACACACACAGACATTTGCCGATCTCGACGAACTGAATCGAATGGTGTATGACACTCGGCCCTCCGGGCCTCGGTTAAAAAGTTGATTTTACAGTGATTGCATAGACTTTCTTTATATGAGAAAGGCAAAACCCTATTTCTTAGCCGTTCAGTCAAAAAAATCCTATCGTTAGATTCCTTGAGATCTCGGAATTGTTTCTATTGACGCTTTCGTTTGAGAAACTAGGAACGAAACCAGGATAGTTACTTCAAACAAGCGTTTTTTATGAAATTGAGTTAGGTTCACGCAACACAAAGGTGATGTTGGCGAACCAGAAATATACTTCAGGTTAGAACCCATGACGATTCCCAGACCTGAATTAGTTTTTGCCTCAAGCAAAAACAACACATAAATTTGTAGGTGTAGCTCCTAAGTATTGTAAATGTTATTTCCCACAACAAAGATTGTAGTATGATTCATATTTCAGTCGTTGACATTTACAAGGACGTAATGATTCTTTGTCTTATACAAAACAATCTAAAAAAGGGACTGGGGAGTACACAAGCCCCTCCCTCCTCTTCTTTTCATTTTCTGACTACGTCTATGTTACTCAGCAATTCATTCTGAACATTTCATTCAAAGGTACCAAGTCTCTGCGATGAATATATTCTCATTTATTTAAGTTTTTAATGTCGATATGTGTGGTGCACCGGCAGTGTCGGAAAAAGTAGGGGAATTATGGGAAAAACCGACACTGTGGGTAAAACCGACACCCCACAACTTTCATTTCATAATGATACATTATTATTAGTACGTTTATGTAGAGCATTTGAAGAAAAATTGGATTTACGTTAGTGCGCCGAATGTTTACATTCATCGCAGAACGTAAAACGCTTGCAAATCTTCTCTTACGAAATAAAATGATACTGGAGATTTCAATGATGTGCACAAGGATTATTTCGAAATACTCATATCAATAAATAATCCTATAGCATAAAATACTCTTATTTATAGTACTACGCTTTCGAACTTTCTTCCCCTTACTACATGATGAAGCAATAAAAAGCACATATTTGCATCATACATACTCACACTTTATTAATCACGCATATAGCTAATTTTTAATAAAGATAAAGATTTTAATAAAGTGGAGAGAAAATAAATTAAAAGGGGTGTCGATCTTACCCCTATAGGGTGTCGGTTTTACCCGCAGTGCCTACAAAAAGTCACTTTGTTTTCCAAGTTTTACAACCAATAATTTTTAATGAAATTAATTTTTCGAAGCGCTGAAAAAATTAAGTATTGTTAAGAATTTTCTGAAGAAGAATTGTGCATTAAAATTATAATTTTATTGGTTTTGTGGAAACTTAGAAAAAGTGTTAAGCTTAAGGTGTCGGTTTTAACCATAATTCCCCTAATCAATTTCTGCATTTGGATTTTACCAAAAGTTTAAAAATCGTTAAAAACTATTTTTTGAAAACTCGTAGCTAGTTACGGTCTTTGACAAAGTTGTTAACCAAGGTTTGAACTATAGTTTTATAAAACTGGTTTTTCATATTCAGTGAAATAGCGATCTATATTAACGTAAATGCACAATATTTGATTTCCCCATATGGTCAAGGGTTCTGGCTGTCACGTTACAAGTTTACGCATATATGCAAAAACGATAAAACCTGATTTTATCACAATTGCACATTATTAAGGTCACCAAGCCGCACATTTTTTCTACAAAAAGTATTTTTCAATCATGAACGGTTTTCGCTTTATTGTCATTTTGATATGTCTGTCACGTTACACAATTTTCGCAGTGAGTTTGGAGGTTGCCCGACAAAATTGAAAAAGTCTGGTCCGGTTGCCCCCAAATTTGCGTGAACACAGTTGAAGCTTGGAAAACCAAGAAGAGTTTGAAATATAGTTTTACTGAAGAATTTTAGGTTGCCTTTACAAAAAAATTATAGTTTTATTGTAATTGAATTTTTCAACTTTTTTTGTTTTTTTTTCGAAACATTTCCCCAATTTTTTAGAAAATTAATTCCCTAGAACTTGCTATCATATAGTTTTGCTGTACAAATGGCGATTTACGAACAATATATTTTAAAAGTAGTGCATTCAAGATCTCACATGCCCTTTTCAAATATTACTCTTGAATAAAAATTGTTTGTTGTACAATGAAAAATACTTAGTCTCCCATAAAGATAAAATGTAAAAAGTTTGATCAGAATCGAACATTATCACCATTTTTGACGTAATTCAATCAAAATGAATTAATCTTTAAGGTTTTCGCAATACAGCTTCAAAAAGTAGACTCAAAGTAGCAAGAAAAAAAATGTAGGTTAGACATTGTATGCAAACTTTTTTTTTCAATTCGATTATTTAATAAGGCACGTTTGCGTTAGCTTAAAGGTGCCATTTTTTCATTGTTTTACATTTTGAATTTTTTAAAACTAGGGGGTTACACATTTCAATATTATTTTGTTTTATATAATGAAACTAAAAAAAAACTTTACAGCTAACTTATACATATAAAAGAGGGGATAATATAATATTCGTAAGATTAGGGGGACATTTTGTGTGTTCTTTGTATAGTAATGAAATTTATGATTTTTAAAAGGGAGATTGTTGGAGCAATTAATTATTAACTAAGCGGAACATTTTACAAGCTTATTAACTAGAAATAACTAGAGGAAGTTGTTCTATTTTATTAAAATTAGGGGAGATTAATTATGGCTTTTTTAAAGTGTTGGTACTGATGGGCATTTCTTAGCGAGATCATATATTGATCAACTACAACTAGAAGACAGGGGGCACATAAGTTTTGCGAAGATATTCAAGGGGGAGAAGGGGGGGGGTGAAGTCCTACATCTGTGTATCAGAGACAGGGGCGAGAGGGTTGACAAGGCTGACAGGGGGGGGGGGGTGAAGATATAAACTTTTCGGATGCATCATGTATTGGGATGCCGGGCAGTCTTCCTCGAGCCGGCAGGGGTTCCTCCAGACGATTTTGTAGTACACGGTGTCTTTGTCGAACAATTTTATTCAAAAAAATTCGGCATCTGTAAAACTTCGGGATATGAAAGAATGGACTTTTCCCTTTCATTTGAAAGTAAAATGAAAATATTTTGTCGGGAGGTCTAGAACAACTTTTTATTTTAAAGCTTTTTGATTGAAAACTTTTTTTAAGTTTTTTTAATGAAATTAAATCGCATTTTTGCTACTAATTGGTACTATAGACATTCAAAAAATACTAAAAGTGAGAATCTGATGAACAATCCCATTGTCTGCAACTTCTTAGAATGCTATAAATCGACATAACATCACCCGAGAAAGATATTAAAATTTTATCAGTTTTTAGGTGTGCGCGGGGCCCATGGATTAAGAAATGTTGGGTTTAAATGAACAGTAAATTCAGATAAATTTCAACGTATACAAAGTCCCATTCTCAGCAGGAAAAATATATTTTCAGATTTCTCCGGGTTTTAGGCGAAAATGACACTTTATGAACAAGGAGGTGTGGAAAGGTGTTGACCAATTTTTTTCGATAATCTTACATCTTGTTGGTTAATGTAGTAACGAATTTTATCATACTTCTTTCATTTCTTTTCTCGCTCTAGGGGATAGCTAATGTAAACTAGAATGACCCTTCTTCCTGATCCTATCTTGCCTGGTAAAATACAATTGGCTTAAATTCAAAGCTTTATATTTGAATGAACTAAAGTAGACAGTTCGAGTCATTGTACTAAACGACGGATTTTATTGCAATTTTGGGTTGAGAATCCTGTTTGTCTTTATCAACATTAAAAGAAAGATGATTGAAAAAGAAAAAAAGCTATTCGAGTTTTGGATCCATGTTTATCTTTTTGGGTAAATTCATTTCATCAGAATTTATAGATGCAGATTTTTGCTTGTCCTCAAATTTTATTTCCAAATCGAACACACTTCACATAATCTTAGAAAAAAAGATCAAAAACAGGTTTCATAATTTCCTTTAAGAAGAAATTCCAGAGTCGTTACTCGTTGAACACGGATCACAACAGAAAACGAACAAGAAAATATCAGGCTGGACCATACATTCAGAATCTGAAGACATAAACAGCAACACGTCTTTCGGGTAAAGGTGATACTTTCTATATCTACTTTTATATTGAGATCGCTATCTTCGTACAATAGACAACACCTTTATTTCTCCTTTACTATTGCGATTTCTGTTCAATGTAAAGCCATTCCCAAAAGTTAACAAACTTGAGCATACATTTTATCGAATTATTTTTCTATCCTTCATGAAACTGTCAATCAGGATTCTCAATCGAAATCAAAGCAAATGACTGAATATCTAACCGAGTTTGATCAAATATGAAGTTAAAATTTAGGCCAAATATATCCCACAAGATGGTAACGAGCAAAATGGTTGACTCAAAATTACATCAAGCATACTCCAGAATGAGTGAAGAAAAAAAAGAAGAAACAAATATATCTGTGAAAGAAAAAAAACTGTTGAGGAATTCCACGGGGAAGTGGCCGACCATAAAAATCCACCATCTCCGATTTTAACAAAAAATTGCAGCTATGTTTGGTTTATGAGTCTCCATGACTTCCACAGGTTATTAGACCATTTTGACTCAAGAGCTTTTTTTTTAAAGGGCGTATGTGTTTTTGCATGCACAATGAACAAACAATAATAATACGAAAACCATAATTTGTTCAGCAAAACTATTCGAGAATGAGTTGCAGGGCATTCATTAATCTTTGTAAAAAAAAAATACACTGAAAAAAAATTGTGCTGATTTTCAAAAAAATTATAATTTATATTAAAAATTGGAATTAAAAAAAACCCATTTTTTAATTTTTTATTTTTTGCCAGCGAAAACCTAAATAAAAAAGAAATATTTTAAGTCTAATTTTATGATGGAGAAGTTATCAATAAAAAAGTTTTTCTAATAACAAATTTGTACATGTTTTTCAATTCTATACTATGTTACAGACAAAAATATATATTTTTTTATAGAATGTGATTCCCAATGTCATTTCGAATCAAAATGCTCTTTACAAAAATCTTCGAAAATGTAGTCGTTTTCAAGATATTTTAAATTTTGTTTAGACAAAAAGTAATAATTCGTTAAATTACGCCCTTTTCATAAGTTATTCGCGTTTATCCATCAACAATCGTACGATTTTCATAATAGTCATGATAAGTTCTACAACTTACCTTTTGACACCAAGATGATAAGAGGATAATGTTGCAAGTTATAGGTCCGATTTATTAAATCTCTATCGGTCATTTTTTATACTAAAATTTATTTCTTCCTATTATATACAATTCCTATCTTCTATATACACCTTTACACTTTGTTCGTTTATATATGCTAAAAATACTTGGTGTTTCGTCATTCGAAAACAGTTTCGCGGCAATTTTATTTTCTGAAATAGGAACAAAAGAGTGATATTTCTGTGTACCTGGAATCATTTTTGCCTTCTGATACAGGCTACTCCATTCAGCTGCTCCCTGTTCGTATTCTTCTTGTGATACATAACAAAACGATTTTTTTGTTAATTGTTCATTACTTTGCTGGTTAGCCCATTTATATAACTTTTCTGCACTTGTGATTGGATGTTCGTGTGCTATTGCTAAGCTCGCATTTCTTGCCATTCGTTTCAATGTCCCGCCAATTGCGTCACAGGGTCCTTTTCCATGAGAAGTTGCAAAAAAGTGCCACTCAGCATCGATGTTATAATTAGTTTTATATATACAAAGACTAGCAAAAAAATTCTATTTTTACATTTCTTACAAAAGAAATGTATAGGATTCGCTCAAACTTTGACAACTTTTTCCGAGGCCCGGAGGGCCGAGTCTCATATACCAATCGACTCAGCTCGACAAATTGAGACAATGTCTGTATGTGTGTGTGTGTGTGTGTATGTGTGTATGTATGTATGTACAAAATGTCATGTAATTATCTCAGCAATGGCTGAACCGATCTTAATGAAATTAGTTTCAAATGAAAGGCCTAACCTTGCCATTTGACACTATTATTTTTGATTTTCGATATGTTGTTTACTTTCTGAGATATGGGCGATTTTGTTAAAACACAGCAGGTTTTTCGCGAATAATTTTCGAACAATACAGTATTGTGCCACAAACTGCACATAAATTGAAAGCTTGTAAAAATACCTTTCTAACAAGCCATAGATTGTCCAAATCCGTGCACGAGCGGCGGAGATATTGAACATTTTGTATTTTTAATCCTCGCTTACCAATTTCCACCAACTAAAAATGAGATTGTTTCATACAAAGTATTGCTGTACTGGTGTTTTAGGGGCAAAACTAAAGCGATTTTGAATATCGGGGTATGAAAACACATCTACGTGATTCAAGGAATTCGATGTTGAGAACATTTTGTGAATTACCTTTATAATAAATTAACTATTTCTCAAAAATCAATAAATAAGTTCACTTCAAAGACAAAATATGTTGATAAAGAAACAGTGAGTTCTAGTATTTATTCCTTGGATTAGGCATTGCGTTCAATTATGAGGTAAATGTTGGATGGTATATCAATACACAGATCAACAAGTAATTCACCTAGTAGTGGGATAAAAGATTTCTAATATAATTATGCTTGTGGCGTCACCGAAAGCAACTGTATGTTTGAAGCCCAAAAATCTAGCGAAAATTTAGCTCTTTTGCAAGATTTAGATTATACTGGTTATGGCGCAAAAATTACTACTTACATTATTTATGATAAGAATGTAAGAATCAATATATCATAATAATATACCTATAAAAATAATGTCACTGCATTAACCATCATTTGTCATTCCTCACACAACCCCCCCCCCCCTCCCATCTCTCTCTCTCTCTCTCTCTCTCTCTCTCTCTCTCTCTTTCTCTCTCTCTCTGTCTGTCTCTCTCTTCTATCGCATCTATCTAGCTATTTCTGTATCCATTTCTAAGTTGTGTGATAAGATCTTTTGCCAATCTGAAATATTTATTAATTGTAATTGCGAAGGTTTGAGAAAGCAAAACTATTTTTTGTCTGCTGCTACATCAACCCAACTTTAATTCAGTTGACGTTTGACGATGAAAATTTCCAAAAGAGACATTCCACGTGCGATATTTAAACTATTCGTATCTCTATTGAATTTTTAATGAAATATATGCTCAAAGACTGAAAGCTGAAGCCAGCAGGATTGGACTTGGCATCAACGTTTCGAAGACAAAATACTTGAGAGGAATAGGTTCTAGAGACGACAATGTGAACCACCCGAGTTCGGATTGACGGTGAAGAAATCGAGATGGTCGACGAATTCATGTATCTGGGTTCAATGGTAACCGACAATGATAACAGCAGAGAAATTCAGAGACGGATCTTGGCGGGAAATCGTGCCTACTTTGGACTCCGGAGGACGCTCCGGTCGAACAAAATTCGCCGGCGCACGAAGCTGATTATCTACAAGACGCTGATTAGATCGGTAGTCCTCTACGGCCACGAGACCTGGACTATGCTCGTGGAGGACCAACGCGCCCTTGGAGTTTTCGAACGAAAGGTGTTGCGTACCATCTATGGTGGCGTGCAGATGGAAGACGGAACGTGGCACAGGCGAATAAACCATGAGTTGTATCAGCTGCACATTCGTTATATTGGTAGGAACTTTCATGAAAAATAACGGATCAAAGACCAAAAATATCCATAAATTAGATCCAGGAAAAGAAGTCTCCCAAAGTACCCACTCTCGATGGGGGATGCAACTACAATGTGTCTTCTAACTTATCGTCGTCCATATTTGGATATACTGAGTAGTTTTTTCTTTTTCAAAGTATTGGTCTGTATAGGACTTCTTTATCCATATTTCCTGCACGAGAATTCCGAACGAAACAATACAAACACGGCTTTTATGCAATCGACATAGCCTAGACATTTCACACTATTTACTTCAAATAAAAACTTTGAAATATCTACCTGTCTCATTCACGAATCGTATTCTCCCTCTGTCGTTCTCTGTTCAAGGGGCTTGAAAGCACATGTGACCTTGTCTCACTTTACTATATTCAATTGCGCGTTAAAATACTGGACCAGTAAATTATGCTCTGCACATAAATCTTTTTTCGGGAATATGTGATCAAAAAGTAAACTTCGAATTCGTCAAGTAAAGAAGCATGAAAACAAAAAGAATAAAACCAAAAAAAGATGGAAGCCCTAGAAAGTCCATTGCATATTTATTAGCCTTTTCTCAGAAGATGGGATTTTCAAAAACATTTCATAACTTTCTGATGCAATGGTTTTCAAATTCGTACAATCCGGTTTATTCTTTTTCTTTATTCAAAAATGTTTTTGGCTTCAAATATATGACCATTTCATTTTAATTAATTAATTCATTCCGCATTTATTCATTTTGTCCATCTGCGTTCATTTTACTTATTTTATTCGTTTCATTCTTTGGATTCACTCTGATCAGTTTATTCTTTTTGTGCATTTTACTCATATCATTCATTGTTTTCATTGTATGCATTTTATTAATTTTTTCCAGTTTATTCATTTTGTTCAGTTTCTCCATTTTAATAATTTGACTACTTTTTCAGTTTTAATCATTTCATCCAAATAATTTATTTGATTCAATTTATTTCTTTATATTAATTTATAACCTTTTACTGTTGTTCAATTTTTCATTTTAATAAATGCATTTAATTCTGCTCATTTTCTTCTTTTTATTCATTTTATCACTTCAGCTCATTTTGTATATTAGATTCGTTTGTTTTATTTATGCATTTCATTTATTTTTTACTTTATTCATTTTGTTCATCCATTCTTTTTATTCATTTGATCCATTTCATTAATTTGATTCATTGTATTCACTGGATGAATTAAATCAATTTGATTCATTTAATTCATTTGATTCATTTAATTAATTTGATTCATGTGATTCATGTGATTCATTTGATTCATTTGATTTATTTGATTGATTTGATTGATTTGATTGATTTGATTCATTTCATTCATTTGATTCATTAGCTTCATTTGATTCATTTGATTCATTTGATTCATTTGATTCATTTGATTCATTTGATTCATTTGATTCATTTGATTCATTTGATTCATTTGATTCATTTGATTCATTTGATTCATTTGATTAATTTGATTCATTTGATTCATTTGATTCATTTGATTCATTTGATTCATTTGATTTATCTGATTCATTTTATTCATATCTTTAATTTTATGCATTTCATGTTCAGTCATTCGTTTCATTTCATTCAATTTGTTAGTATGAGTCAATTTATTCTATTAATCTTATAACTATTTCTAAATATAATCTTAATTTTTATTTAATAACTTAATCTAATTTGATTCGTGTATATTATAATTTTGATTTCCATTAATTTTTCTACTCATTTTATGAATTTAAAAACCTATTGTTTCATTTTTTGCTTTACTTTTTTATTTCGGTCGTTTTGTTGATTTCTATAATTTATTCAGTTTATTCGAGATTTTATTCGTGCAAGACTAGAAACTGTTTTCATCCCACCTCTAATTGGGTGCCTACTTCTCGTGAGTTCTGCAAACTAATCCAATAGTGAAATGTGTAAGAAATGTCTCATCTCACTGCTAGGTGGATTAAATCGGTTTTGTATTGAGAAGCAGCTCCATCAGACATAAATATAGCCTTCTTTATTTGCATTTTTGGTTTTAGAACAGTTAGTAACTTTGAAATGAATACGTGCACCGCGATTGTATCATGTTTTAGAACTTCGGATATTATTACAAAACTTAAATTTTTTGTTATTCCAGAGTCCATATAATAAATAACAAACGGATGAATTGTAGCTTGATCATTGTTCCAACAACTACTCTGAGAAGCATCCTGCAAAACAAATGAATAATTCTCAGAAAAATCACAAATTACTAAAACTTCGCCTATTTTTAAAGACGATTTTGATTCATTTAAAAAATAGAATGTTGATTTTTTATATAATCATGAGTTATCAATTTTTCCAACTTCTCACCAAAATATGTTACAAACTCATCAACTGGTTTGACGAGTGCTTCTAGATTACATCTGTCTGTAGCAACCCATTTTTCGAAAGTTATTTCTCCAACACAACGTTCCTCCAATTCTTCCGAAAAATTGTGTTCAAACATTGAAAGATTTGGACAGCGGTCACATTCACGAAGATAACAATCTTTTGATCTTGACGATGCACTACACAACATTTTTTTCGAAATACAACTTGTAATCTTTTTCGAAAGAATATTTTTGTAGACTATGGAGCATTAAAGTAATATTCTCGTGAATCGTACAAACACAAATGTTATGAGAACCTGAACTTCCTAATAGCTGGCAATTCTTCGGTCTCAATGATGCAAATGAACTAAATCCAATAGTAAATTCACTAATTTCCTTAAACCTATTAAAAGCCTCTTTCAATGAACAAATTAACAGACGTTTTTGTACATGTTGACGCTTACCATCCTTTTTCACAGAAACATAGTCGTTTAGCCCAGGCATGGCTCTGATAATCTGGTCGCTATCATAGAACTCCAACACTGTGTTTTTTGTTTGTGAATCCAAAGTATGAACCATCTTTTCGTTGTTGTTGTTCTTGTTGTTGTGATGTTTTCCTTCTGCTAACAACCTAGCTTGCGATACAATGTGTTTGTTTGCATGAAATTCATCCATTATCTTTTGATTTGACCAAGATTTTGGTAAAATAGACAATAACCTCACTTGATCGTTTCTTGAACATCCTGAATCTGCAAATCTCTCTTTCAGTTGAGAAATTATATCATCAAGGTCAGCAGCTTTCGTTTTTAATAACTCCAGTTCATCATTTTCTACATTAAACCCGAATAAATGTTTTCGTATTCCATGTGAAATATTCGAATATTTACTATTGGAATAATTGACTTGTTGAAGCTTGTTTATTGCTATTGGTGAAACGTTGATTCCCAGGACTTCTTTATTGAATATTTCAATGTTATGTATTCTGGAATAATCCTGCACATCGCTTTCCTGGGTAGATGCTGAGAAGATTGATGTAACCGATGGTATGTTTACTGGATCATATACTGAAGGTGATGATTGTGGTTCTGTAGTGGAGATGCTCGGTAACTGCAGATATTTTATATTGTCAGAATTGCATGCCTGCAACCTGCAAGTATCACATATAAAAACAGACTCATCCAATTGAATTTTACAATCTGTGGATTTTAAAATTTCAATAATTTTTTGCGTTACTTTGCGAAGCTTCGATGAACACCGTTTACTAGGAAATTTACTAGGCAGAGGGGAGAGGTGGTGACAGTCCAGTCAAAGCTAAACCATCTGCAAAGAATGGCGCTCATGGCGTTGACTGGTGCTTTCACCACGACTCCGACTGCTACTCTTGAGGCACTTCTAAATATCAAACCATTACACATACACTTAAAACAAGAAGCACTATCATGTGCATACAGACTGCAGGTTACTGGGCTTCGGAACAGTAATCATGTTGATCTTGCTACCAGTCATACACGATTGTGGTCACAAATGGTTACATGGGGTGAAGATATTCTTGCTCCCAGCGATACTACACTCACTTGTGGTTTTCCTTACAGGACATTCCATGTGAAGATTCCCTCTCGAAAGAAGTGGTTGTCTGGCTTTATGGAAAGACAACAACAAACGCAAGTGGTTTGTCACACTGACGGTTCTCTGATAGAGGGACGTGCTGGTGCTGGTGTCTACTGTCGTGAAATGAGATTGGAACAATCTCACTCACTAGGTAGATACTGTACTGTATTCCAAGCAGAAATCTTTGCAATTATGTGCGGGGTGCAATCGGCCCTTCAACTGAGTTTGTCCGACAGAGTTATAAACTTCTGCTCCGATAGTCAGGCTGCAATCAAGGCCCTCAGCTCAGACAAATCCCGGTCCAAGCTAGTGATCGCGTGCCGTACCCAAATCGAAGAACTAAGCATTGTCAACACTAACTACCTTGTCTGGGTGCCCGGACATTGCGGTATTACTGGAAATGAATGGGCTGACGAATTGGCGAGGGCAGGTTCAGCGATTGACTTCGTTGGTCCTGAGCCCGCGCTGCCAATTTCGACAAGTTGGATAAGGGAAAAAATACGGTCCTGGGCTTCGTCCGAGCACCGCAATAATTGGAGAAATTTACAAACGTGTCGCCAAACAAAGGCGTTTCTAGAACAACCATGCCCAGTGGTTTCGAAAAATCTCTTACATTTTTCGAAGCTCCACTGCGGCATGCTGACCAGGGCTTTAACCGGCCACTGCAAACTCAATTATCACGTGGCAACTATTCAGCGCGCTGAGTCTTTTTCATGTGATCTTTGTGAATCCGACTGCGGAACCTCATATCATCTGATATGCAACTGTCCAGCGGTAGCGCAATTGCGATTTCGAGTCTTCAGCCGTCCTTATATAGACGAAACCATGTTTGGTCGACTGAAACTCAGAGACATACTAAAGTTTCTTATCCAATGTGAGTTTAACTTACCTGTTGTTTATTTTTGTTTTGTGCTGTTATTTTTCCCACCCTTCCAATTCTACTTCCCCACACCTCCTTGTCCTTTCCTTCCGCTCAGGAAATGATGAAAACACACGGTAAGGCACAAATCCCCGACTATGTACGGGGAACGTGCCATTTGAGCCAATATATTCTGATTCCTGAACTCCAGTTCATCATTTTCTACATTAAACCCGAATAAATATTTTCGTATTCCATGTGAAATATTCGAATATTTACTATTGGAATAATTGACTTGTTGAAGCTTGTTTATTGCTATTGGTGAAACGTTGATTCCCAGGACTCCTTTATTGAATATTTCAATGTTATGTATCCTGGAATAATCCTGCACATCGCTTTCCTGAGTAGATGCTGAGAAGATTTATGTAACCGATGGTATGTCTACTGGATCATATACTGAAGGTGATGATTGTGGTTCTGTAGTGTAGATGCTTGGTAACTGCAGATATTTTATATTGTCAGAATTGCATGCCTGCAACCTGCAAGTATCACATATAAAAACAGACTCATCCAACTGAATTTTACACTCTGTGGATTTTAAAATTTCAATAATTTTTTGCGTTACTTTGCGAAGCTTCGATGAACACCGTTTACTAGGAAATGGCTTACAACACCTTACTTTATTGATATCCATAATAATTTGCTCTTGTTGACACCAAAACACCGTACTGACTAAGTATCTTTAATGTGTTAACCTATTTCAATGTAAAATATAGGTAAGTTTTATTACATGGTTCATACAGGTACGTATCAACTATTTTGCTTTAGAAAACATTGGCAGGTAAATTCTATGTCCTCCTATTGTTTCTCCAGAATAAAGAGTAATTCTCAAATGTGCGACTTAAATAACGTACAAATTGAACTATTATCCGAATATTATCAGCTTGGCTCTGAAAACAACATTTTTAGAGAATTCAATTTCTATGTAGTCAAATAAATTTTTTATTATTTTCCTGTAGTTTTTAATGGTTCGTTATACCGTGATGGTGTAAAGAGGAAAGTTGTAGAATGTATTATGACTATTATGAAAATCGTACGATTGTTGATGGAGAAACGCGAATAACTTATGAAAAGGGCGTAATTTAACGAATTATTACTTTTTGTCGAAACAAACTTTAAAATATCTTGAAAACGACTACATTTTCGAAGATTTCTGTAAAGAGCATTTTCATTTGAAATGACATTTAGAATCACAATCGATAAAAAAATATATTTTTGTCTGTAAAATAGTACAGAATTGAAAAACATGTACAAAGTTATTATTAAAAAACTCTTTTATTGATAACTTCTCCAACATGAAATTAGACATAAAATGTTTCTTTTTTATTTAGGTTTTCGCTGGCAAAAAATAAAAAATTAATTTTTTTTTAATTTCAATTTTTAATATAAATTATAAATTTTTTGAAAATCGGCACATTTTTTTTCAGTGTATATATTTTTTTAAAAAGATTAATGAATGCCCTGCAACGCATTCTCGAATAGTTTTGCTGTACAAATTATGGTTCTTGAACAATATTTTTTAGAAAGTAGTGCACGCAAAAACACATACGCCCTTTTAAAAAGTTGCCCTTGAGACAAAATGATTTGATTATCTCTTGAATATACTTAATTTCCCACATAGGCGCAACGTAAAAAGTTTCATCAAAATCGAAGATGGTCGATCACGATTTTTTTTACAAAATTGGACGGCTCTTCGTGGAATTCCTTCATTATGCGCATTACCCAGTATCTTTCAAAAGAGTCTTAATTTCGTTCAAATTTTATCTACTCTTCTCTATATCATTCGTGCGCATAAAACGGTGGAATCTGGAATTATGATTTTTACGCTTAAAGATGGGACTTTGATAGCATTCAGGTTCTTCTGAGAACACTTTTAAAATAAGGCAATCTTTTTTTATAAATAAAAATGTTTTTGGAACAAAGCTTCTTAACAAATTGGCTCCGTGCGAATCTAGAAACTTTGATAAAAATTTAATAGCTTTCTCTGGCGATTTTAGATCGCAATGTAGCTTTCTACAAAGTTGTACACAATAAAATTGTCCATCAGATTCTCACTTTTGGTAATATTTGAATGTTCAAAGTACTACCTAGGGGCAAAAATGTGAACCAGTTTCATTGAAAACCCCAAGTTTTCAAACAAAAAACCTTTAAAATAAAAAGTTGTTCTGGAGCCCCCGACAGAATATTTTAATTTTACTTTCAAATGAAAGGGAAAAGCTCATTCTATCACATGTTCAAGTTTTAGCGATGCCGATTTTTTTCGAATAAAATTGTTCTACCAAACACACCGTGAGTACGGCTCAGATATGGATCGGACAAACACACCGCGTTGCACGTGTGATGCTGTACTGTAGATCTCGTGTTGTTGGGTCATTCGACAAATGTTTTGTCTCATCTTGGAGTCGCATCAGATCATCGTTGGGGTACGGTAGGCGGAAGAGGGTACTTCTGGGAATGATAAGAGAAGCGATAGGGGTAGTTAGATTTGGATATTGATGGTTTTGAGGAACGTGTATATAAGGGAAATGTAGAGAATATCGCGGCTTGCTAGTACATCACGAACCGGGACATTGGGTGATCTTCCTCGGGCCCGAAGGGAATCGAATAGATGAGATCTGGCAGAACAGTACTCGGCGCATGCCCAGACAACATGTTCGATCTCGTGATAACCGTTGCCACAAGCGCAGATACCGCTATCCACGAGCCCAATACGCCGGAGATGAGCGTCCAGTGTGTAGTGATTGGACATGAGCCGAGACATCACGCGAATGAAATCCCGACCCACATCTATCCCCCTGAACCAAGGTTTCGTCGATACCTTAGGGATTATCGAATGTAGGCACCTTCCCAGCTCACCATTGCTCCATGCAGTTTGCCAACTTTCGAGGGTTCTTTGATGAGTAATACTGAAAAATTCGCTGAAGCGCCCGCCTTAGCTGAAGAGTCCGCTTCTTCATTACCTGGAATGAAGCAATGCGAGGGAACCCAAACTAAGGTAATCTTGTACGATCTTCGAATGTAGCCACCTTCCCAGCTTACCATTGCTCCATGCAGTTTGCCAACTTTCGAGGGTTCTTTGATGAGTGATACTGAAAAATTCGCTGAAGCGCCCGCCTTAGCTGAAGAGTCCGCTTCTTCATTACCTGGAATGAAGCAATGCGAGGGAACCCAAACTAAGGTAATCTTGTACGATCTTACAGACAAAGCACGCAGGCGCTCTCAGATTTTTCCCAGATAATATGGAATGTGCTTTCTAGGTTTCATTGAACGGAGAGCCTCGATTGAGCTGAGCCTATCCGAGACAATAAAGTAATGATCGGTGGGCAAAGTATCAATGATCCCAAGGGTATACTGAATAGCAACAAATTCTGCGACGTAAACTGAAGCAGGATCATTGAGTTTGAATGAGGTTTTGAGTTTGAATGAGGTTTTTATTGAATATACCGAAGCCAGTGGAGCCGTCGACGCTTGACCCGTCGGTGTAAACATCTTGTTGCAGTCGACTTCTCGAAATTTACTATGAAAGATGCTTGGGATCACTTGCGGGCGTATGTGATCCGGGATTCAACGAATCTCGTCTTTCATGGATATGTCAGGAAAAATAGTTGAATCAGAAGCATGAGGGAAATTGACACGGTTGGCATAATATGAAGAAGGATTGATATTTTGTGCCATGTAATCGAAGTACAAGCACATAAATCGGGTTTGAGAATTAAGCTCGACAAGCCTTTCGAAATTTGCAATTACTAACGGGTTCAAAATATCGCATCCGACAAGCAATCGATATGAGAGTTCCCAAAATCGATTTTTCAGCGGAAGGACGCCCGCCAGCACCTCTAGACTCATCGTATGTGTCGAGTGCATGCAACCCAAAGCAATACGCAAACAACAATATTGGATTCGCTCTAGTTTGATGAAATGTATGTTTGCAGCGGAGCGGAAACAGAAACTCCCGTACTCCATCACCGACAATATCGTTGTTTAGTATAGCCTGATCAGGTCTCCTGGGTGGGCACCCCACCATGTTCCGGTTATTGGACGGAGAAAGTTGATCCTTTGTTGGCACTTCTGTTTCAGATAACTCATGTGACATCCCCAGGTTCCTTTAGAGTCGAACCAGACCCCGAGATATTTGAAAGTTGAAACCTGAGCAATAGTTTGACCCATTAATTGAAGCTGTAGTTTCGCTGGTTCACGCTTCCTTGAAAATACGACTAGCTCAGTTTTCTCCGTGGAGAACTCGATACTCAGCTGGACGGGCCAAGAAGACAAATTGTCCAAGGTATCTAGCAATGGCCCTTGCAGATCGACGACTTTGGGACCTGTAATAGAGACCATACCGTCATCTGCAAGCTACCTTAGCGTGCAGGAATTGACAAGACATTCGTCAATATCGTTCACGTAAAAGCTGTAGAGAAGAGGGCTTAGACATGAGCCCTGGGGAAGACCCATTTAGCTAATTCGTGATGTCGATAAATCACCATGCGAAAAATGCATATGTTTTTCAGACAGCAAGATTAGCAAAACGTTGTTTAGAGTCGGTGAAAGACCATGCTGGTGCAGCTTCTCAGAAAGAATTTTGATAGAAACTGAATCAAAACCCCTTTTTATATCTAGGAAAACTGATGCCATCTGCTCTTTGCTAGCATAGGCCATTTGAATTTCTGTTGAGAGCAACGCAAGACAGTCGTTTGTCCCTTTGCCTTTGCGGAAACCAAATTAGTCTTATTGAAAACTTAAAACTAATACACAGCATTCTAATTTTGCAATAAACATAAAGACAACAGTGAAATATAATTACAATTCACGAGAAATTAAAACAAAAACAATCAACAAGAAAACTTTCTAAACAGTGAAACAATCTCGGCAATATTAAACTGATATCGACTTAAGATCTAACTGAACGGTCGGCAGCGATCTGGTTAGACAGAGAAAAAGAATCCATTCGACTGGTTGGCATCCATGGTCGGTCTTTGTGAAGATCCTGAAATTCTCTAAATCGCACTCCGTATGGCCAGGTGCTGGAAGAGAGAGCGCGTTTTCTCAAGCTTGCATCTAGGTTCACTTTGACTGAGACGTAGTCTAGCTTAGTAACGTCCTGGCTATTCGAAACAAGTTTTCTCACTTTTGCAGAACCATTCACGTTTAAGCATTCACTCACGAGAACCGAAACTTCTTGCTCGGTGTCGTCGTTTTTGATATTCGACAAAAATAGTGTAAAGCTATCATTCGCAGATCTTCCAGGATGCATTGTTTCCGAGCAGTTGTTTGTCTTTGGAGAAGAATTGCAGGGTTTTGCTATTGAACTTTCATTGCGTTCCAGATGTAATAACGATTTCGTGCATTCTACAAGTTCAGTTATGGTAGCATTTAATGACTCGATGCTTTGCTTCAGACATTCTATGTCATTGTCGCGTTGTTTCTCTCGCATATCATAGGCGGATTTAATGGAATTGACTGTATTGCAAAATCTTATATCCTCCAGTAGGTCACGGCAGTCATCACAGACCCAAATTACATTCGAGGCACTACAGGCAGACAATTCACTTTCCGTTAGGCCGGTGCAGTGTTTGTGGAAATAACGAAATCCATCACAGAATCCTTCACAAACTGCTGTGTCAGATTCACCAAGAGCGGCTCTACACTTTCTGCATGGTTTGTCTGCTATCTGATTCATGACGAGGAAGTAGTATTTTTCACACAATAAGACGGAACAATGGAGATTTTGATTTCGGCAGCGAAAGATCTAAACTATTTTTTTTCGGTCGCGCACAATTTTTTCAAGCAGCAAATTAGTGCAGTCATAACGTTGACCGTACGGCTACGATTTGGTACAATTTTCTGAACGATGTAAACGGTTTTACGGCGAGAAAAAAGCAGATATGTCGGAGCACATGGAATTGCAATGCATCGATACGAATCAACAACAGAATCATTCTCATGTATCATGTATCTGACAATAAGCCATTTGCTTCAACCCAATTGTCGAGGCGAAACAAGATCATTTTCTTGAACAACTTTCGGATACAGGACAGCATCGCTGTCGGTCGATACGAGTTGTGGTCGGAGGCTGGTTTTCCTGGTTTTTGAATGGCGATGACCTTCACTTGCCTCCAGTCATGAGGGACAATATTACCCTCAAGAAACTTATTAAATAAATTCAACAAGCGTCTTTTGGCAGAGTCTGGCAGATTCTTTCACAAGTTAAATTTGATTCTGTCTGGCCCTGGGGCTTTATTGTTACATGACAAGAGAGCAAGTGAGAACTCCACCATCGAAAACGGTGTTTCGTTCGCGTTATCGTGAGGGGACGCGACGCGGTAGATCTTCTGTGCCGGGGCGGAATCTGGACAAACATTGTTGGCAAAATCGAATATCCAACGGTTTGAATATTCCACACTCTCGTTAGTGCTGTTTCGGTTTCGTAAGCGCCGGGCCGTACTCCAAAGAATGCTCATCGATGTTTCTGTCATTAGTCCGTCGACAAGCCGGCGCCAGTAGCTACGTTTTTTGGCTTTCGTCAAGCTCTACATGCGCGTTTCTGCCATCGCGTACTGTCGGTAGCTAGCTAGCAGCCCGTCGTCCCGGAAGCTCTTATACGCAGCGGCCTTCTCCGCGTACACGTCTGACCACTCACCACCATGGATTTGGAGGACACCCGCGTGAGTTAGCGTCTGGTACGCGTTTAGTCTGAGCTTGAATCGCGGTATCGAGAATCAAGCCAGCCAGGAACCCGTACTCTTCCACCGGAGGAAGCTCTTGAGTGCACTCAATTTTGTCGGATATCGCGGACGCGTAGCTCTTCCAATCAATATTTCGTGTGAGGTCATATGAAACATTGATTGTATTCGGTGGCCCTGAACCGTTAGCAATATTAATTACGATTGGCAGATGGTCGCTGCCGTGGGGATCAGAGACTACCTTCCACATGCAATCTAACCGCTGCGATGTCGAGCAGAGGGACAAGTCTAAGGCGCTCGGACGAGCTGGAGGGGGAGGAATCCGTGTCATTTCACCCGTAGTCAAAATGGTCATAGTGAAGTTGCCGCAAAGCTCATGGAGTAGGGTAGATCGATTATCGTCATGAAGGCAACCCCATGCCGTGCCGTGGGAGTTGAAGTCACCTAAAACTAGCCTCGGTGCGGGGAGTTCCGCAATATCGCAAAGCCGTCGGTGGCTGACTGAAGCTCTAGGAGGGATGTAGGTGGAAGCAATGCAAAGGTCTTTGCCTTTAATTCTGGTTTGGCAAGTGACAACTTCAATACCTGGTGTCGAGGAGAGGTCGATTAGGTTGAAAGAATAGCACTTTTTGATCCCCAAAAGTACTCCTCCGTAAGAGTCTTCTCGATCCAAGCGAATAATGTTAAAATCATGGAAGTGTAGGTCTATTTCTGAAGTAAGCTATGTCTCGAATAGTGTTAAAGCATCGCATTTCAAGTTATTTAGTAAGATTTTAAACGAATCGATTTTCGGGATAATGCTTCTGCAATTCCACTGTAGAACAGTGATTAAATCCTTGACCTCGTTCGATGAATTAGCCATCGAAGGATACAATCGCTGAAAGGAGGGGCCAGAGAACTGCATCAAGAATGTTTTTACTGCGGGGAGAAAGCTTATCATGATGCTTTCAAGGTGTCAGAAATATTCAAAGCTGTGAGAATACGGTGAAAGTTTTTAAGCCAGCGTTGTTTTCTTTCTCTGGCTGAGATATGGGAACACTTGGGGTTTTTGATGTTCCTGGAAGTGCTGGGAACTCATTTTCTGAGCTCAGATTACTGAGACCGGGAGCGACTTGCTTCGGGTTTGCACCAGTACTTCCTTGAGTAGTTATTTTAGGGGGCAATAAAGAGACACCTTTACGACGAAGATTGGGAGAGGAAATGTTCCTCCTTTTTCTATTGCTTCTAGGCACGGCAGAAGAAGTTCCTTCCTGGGGCTCATCACAGTCGCCTTCGTCAGTAGACAAGTTGGTATAGATGTTCGTAGAGACAGGTGGCGTAGCTATCTTAAGCATTTCTGCAAAAGATCGCTTAGAGCGTCCCTGAAGGGAACGCTTAAGATTTTCCTCGCGCTGTTTGTACGCAGGACATGGAGGGAGATCAGGTGGGTTTTCCCCACAGTAGAGACACTTTTCGACATCTCTTCCACAGGAATCATCCGCATGATCTCCACTGCATTTTCCACAGCGGGCTTTATTGCTACAATGGGAGGCTGTGTGTCCCAGTTGTTTGCAATTAGTACAGTTCATGACCCGCGGCACAAAGAGGCGAACAGGTAGACGAATCTTATCAAAGAGGAGGTAATTGGGTAGAGCAGAACCGGCGAAGGTCACCCGATAAGAGTCTGAGTTGACGTATATTTTCTTCCCGTCATCTGCAACTGATGCTGAATGCAAACGTTTGCATTCCAGTATCTTAAATGGTTTAAGCATGGGGTCTTTGAAACAGCCAATCCCATATTTTAGTAGCTCCTCGCAATTCAGACTCGAATCGGATCCCACTGACTTCAACCCTGTTAGCTGGAATATACACCCTGTACTCCTTCGTAAAAGGCCCGTAGCCAGCAATATCGTTTGCCTGAGTCAAACTATTAACAACCACCCGAAGCTTATCAGGGCGAATTTTCGATATCTCTGTTACGGCCGAATACCGATCCGCCAGAACCCGAGAAATCTGCAACAGATTCAAACACTTTTTTTCTTTGGTCCGAAAGAAGATCACAAATGGCCCGGTGGCCGAGCTCGGATATACTTTGAGCCGAGGAGCCGATTTTGTTTCAACGTCCATCTCACCTTGAGATGAACCACCGTCAGGGGAATTCATTGTTGCACGGGCCTATTGCCCAGTGCACGTTAGTAAGGCAACCAAGAAGGGGAAACGTAAAGTAATACTTAGATTGTGTAGGTAACGGTATCCAGACGGCTTACTCAGAAACAGAAACACAAAAGAAGGGAAAAAAGATGGGTGGATAATGTCTAGGACATAACCGGAGTGTCGTGACTACTCGTTTGACTTGTAATTCAAATCGAATGATACTCAATGAAATATGTGGGAATGTTTCAAGTTATTCTTTATAATAATTATGGTGGTTCTGAAAAGAACCTTTGTTGTTGGCGTCTGCGTTGATAGGGGATGCGCTGGATTCTAAGCTCGTTGAGACATTCATTCATGAAATGAACAATTTTCTTGCTTTGAAATATCAATGTTAAAATCTCTCGAAACAACCATCGGAATCTTTTTCGTACAGAAATGAACACGCTTAGCGAAAAACTAGGGGCGGGTAATGTCCGGGACATAACCGCGATGCTCATATTCTTAAAATTCTGCTTGTATCTCCTTCAAATGGCTAAATTTTGCGCATTAAGTTCGATTCACCGGGCTCAGCGAAATTTTCCTGGGGATCCCGTTCGTTAGTATATTCAGCAAAACAATTTTATTACCGAGTTCTCCGCGTTGAATACAGGTCAATAATTTCATATAATGATTTCAACATGCAGACAATGTACATGTATGACAGGTGGGAGTGTTCTGAAGTGGTTTTAGTGGAGGTAACAACATAAAATCATGTATTGGACATTTTACAATGATTTTCCTTAACCCTGCAAAACCACGTGGTTGGCAGCAGAGGGTTAAGTTGTTTGGAAGAGATGACAGTTAATATATGATAACTAAAAATATAAAATTGTTCTATAAATTGCAAAGTTATTGCCGCGTTGACCTGAAAATTTGTCATTTCATTCATAAAGGAACAATCATTGAAATTATGTCAATTTATGCTTCGCAAGATTTGAAATAACTTCGAAGTGTGGTCACGACACCCCTGTTATGTCATATACATTACCAACCCATCTTTTCATCATTCGTTTTGGTGTAGCTTTCGCTTAGTGGTAGAGTTGCCACATTCACTGATTTTTTTGGAAGGACCTTCGGGTTTGTAGATTGGAAAAACATTTTCTGATTCACTGGTAAAAGTAGAGAATTACCAAGTGCAAACTTAATACTAGTTAATAAAAGAAACTTTCTAATTAAATTCTTTTTCCATTTTGCCTTCGTCCTAATAAGGACGGTTTGTGGATAACTATGTTGATACAAGACGGGAATCTTTTAAAACAATTCAAACCTTGCCGACGATTGTTTTTACTGCGTACATCCGTACGATCTTTCCCCTTTTGCAGCTCACACCGAATGAGCACGGTTTTCATCATGGTGTTCCTTTTTATTGACTTTACAATGCAGATGGAAGGACGTCCTTTTGTTCGATAAATGAAAATATTTTCATCATTCGTTTTGGTGTAGCTTTCGCTTAGTGGCAGAGTTGCCACATTCACTGATTTTCTTGGAAGGATTTGCAAAAACCTTCGGGTTTGTAGATTGGAAAAACATTTTCTTATGATTCACTGGTAAAAGTACAGAATTACCAAGCGCAAACTTAATACTAGTTAATAAAAGAAACTTTCTAATTAAATTCTTTTTCCATTTTGCCTTTGTCCTAATAAGGACGGTTTGTGGATAACTATGTTGATTCAAGACGGGAATCTTTTAAAACAATTCAAACCTTGCCGACGATTGTTTTTACTGCGTACATCCGTACGATCTTTCCCCTTTCGCAGCTCACACCGAATGAGCACGGTTTTCATCATGGTGTTCCTATTTATTGACTTTACAATGCAGATGGAAGGACGTCCTTTTGTTCGATAAATGAAAATATTTTCATCATTCGTTTTGGTGTAGCTTTCGCTTAGTGGCAGAGTTGGCACATTCACTGATTTTCTTGGAAGGATTTGCAAAAACCTGCGGGTTTGTAAATTAGAAAAACATTTTCTTATGATTCGCCGGTAAAAGTACAGAATTACCAAGCGCAAACTTAATACTAGTTAATAAAAGAAACTTTCTAATTAAATTCTTTTTCCATTTTGTATTCGTCCTAATAAGGACGGTTTGTAGCTAACTATGTTGATACAAGACGGGAATCTTTTAAAACAATTCAAACCTTGCCGACGATTGTTTTTACTGCGTACATACATACGATCTTTCCCCTTTCGCAGCTCACACCGAATGAGTACGCTTTGCAGCCTTCGATGTTTTGGTGGCATTTTTAGTGGCAGTTACTACCGCCTTTTCAGTGACTGCGTTTCTTAGCCTTTGGCTTTTTGGACTTCTCACCGCCACCACCTCCACCAACGTTTTTCTTCTTCTCTCCTTCGCGTCTTACACACGTCTGGCTTAGAGAAAAGCTGCGACACCCCTATTTATAGATTTTATCATTAATGTTGATTTCATTTAAAGTAGTTTTCGAACTATTTAAACAAATTTTATATAGCAAAGAGCGCATCGGTAGCAAGCATTGAACGTTTTCCTTCCGATTTATGAAACAAGATTGGCAATCCGTTTTGTAGAAGAAAAGTTAATAAGGTTCAAAATGTACGTAACGCTTTCGCTAATATGCACTACTATCGCTTTCTCGCTCGTTCTCGTGGCGTGCATGAGCCTTTCCTTTCCGTCCGACTTCTAATGGCTTAACCAAAATTAATATCCCGGCTTTCCCCCACCAACTGCTCTCGTCAAGCAACCCAATACGAATAATCATAGGAACAAACATGTAGTGGACCTTTATATAAACTTTTCATTATTTTATTGTTCATTTCCCGATCAGAAACACATAACAAAAATATTTCAAAACTATATCTCCCGTTGTTTCTTGTTATAATTTTCTGTTATTTTAACTATTAACGAGACCAAATTTATAGCACAATACGTTACGAAAATTGAATTCTGTTATAATCTTGTTATTTCATTCTGATCGGGATTGCTGCACCATTTTGACGGCTCTGTGCGGGATGGGCTGAAAATTTTCACTTTTCCGAGTCGTTTTCGAAAGATTTTTCAAAACACTATTTTTCCGTTGATAATGAATATCCTACATATTCCAAAATTTAATACAACATTGGTACAAATATTTTCGACAAAATGCCGAAGAAATTGATTAAATCCATTCAGTACAACAAAGATATAAGCGTTCAAAATCTTACATCATTTTTCTTCCGAAATTTTGAAAAGGGGCCCCTATATTGAAAGGTAAGTCGTTAGTCACGACAAAATACTGGAACCACGACTAGGCGTAGAGTGTGTTAAATAACCTTGAACGCGGATTAGCACTATTTGTCGCTATAGAGTGTACAGACCGACAACAAAAGACTTCTAGCTCGACTGAGTGCTCGATAACGAATGAGTATGCAAGCTGTTGGTGTGGTCCACAAAACTTTTGCGAAGTTTATTTGTTTTTCATTTCATCATACAAGTTATTTGTTTTTCATTTCATCATAAGTAAAAATTAGCATTAATCCATGTTTACCTCAAATTTTCAAGCAATATCATCAAATTTAAATTAGACTACGATGGAAAAATGTGGTTCCAAGCAAAAGTTGAAAACATGGATTTTGTTTATCTTTTTATCTCCTTACGGTCTTTTAGTCATTTTCAGGTCATGCAAGAAGCATCAACAAACTTTTATAACTGACAGACATGGAATTTTTGACATTAAAAATGTCTTACTCCACTATCTGGGGCTAGGTGTCATTCTAAAATCTAAACTATCTCCCATGTAACGAAACTATGTAAGGTTTGCACGCTTATAGCTCCGATATTACTAGATGGATTTTAATCATTCATACACCAACCGATTCAGAAACACCTAACTTAAATATTGGTAATAATTTAATATCTCCCCAATAAAGGTAGACTTTTGGAAATTGGTAAAATTAAAAAGTTCACGAAAAACGGGAAAATTACCATTCGTGAGGCAGATTTCTCAGACACAGCCGTCAAAAGAGGGCAGCTTAGTGACTCAATGAAAGACGAAAAGTCATAAATAGAAGCGACGCATGTCCGTTTAAATCAGTTGTTGCTCTTGTCTCATACGAACAACATCGTCTCCGGGCGATGCAATAAGCGCTATCGATTTTCGGCAACGTTGGCATTTGCACACACTCGCACCTATGTGACTAAACCATATACGGTTAGTTTATAAATAGAGGTGACGCGTACCCGTTTGAATCAGTTTTTGTTCTTATGTCGAACGGGTAAGATCATGGCTGCAGCGTGTGGGCACTACAATAAGCGGTAGACGCTATGCATTTTCGGCAGCGGTGGCCGTGTGCGGATTTTTCGGGTACCAGCACGGTGTCACAGAATGATTTGCAAAGTGGGTGGGTGGGGTGGTTTGGATTTAATTCAATACGGTGTGTGCTGCTTAAGAGTGTTGCGATTGAAAAAAATATATTTATTTTTATGCATGCGTGTGCGTTGTAACTTGTTAATCCATGTTTACGGCGCATTGTAGCTGCCTAGGGTAAAGAGCCTATTTGTTATGTTTCATATTTTGGTTATATGTTTTTTATCAGTAAGGCATCTGACAACGTGCTTCTGTAGTTATTGCACTGTTCAGCAGCGTAGTATTTTATATAGGGGAGTACACTCAGGTTTTATTACGCGGTATTTTTTACGCGAATTTTGAAATTTCCGCGGTTTTCATTTACGCGTTTTTTGAAATTTAGGCGGTTTTCATTTGCACGGCCTGTATCCCCTGCGTAAAAAAACCTGAGTGTAATTGCATCGGAAACAATCACATTCCCAGCAGAACTTTTTGTTTTCTAATTTCAAACACTTTTGTTTCGTACTGTACACAACGGAAAATTTTAAAACAGAACTTACCGTCCCAGCAGCAGTTTAGGCGGGTGTTCTTTTTCGATTCAAATTCAAGCCATGTCTTAATCGTTACTGGACTTAAAATTGTTTTCCCAGTTTATCCAGTCAGAGTATCTGTCCTGCCCTATGTAGTTAAAACACAGTTCTAATTGCGTTTTAAAGTATACAACAAATAGAACGGTTAGGTATACTAATTTAAATTTTAAAATATATCTGTTTGAAATTATGCAACAAACCGCTGTACTGAAGATATAATTATGTCAGTCCTTTTACCACATAAAACACCTATATAACATAAAACGCTGCAGAATTGGTTAAATAATACAATGTTTACACTACAGAGTTATAACACGTTTTAATAATTAGCAACAAGAGAAAATGTCACCAAGATAGCATAAAACCCGTTTTAACAGGTAGTGCGAACGTTGCATAACAATGTAATTTATCAAATAATTTCATTTTTTTCACCACTAATCGATCAAGAAATACTTAACCTTAAGATTGTTTACTTAAGTTCATTAATACATTATTGAAAATTTAAATGGAAAATGAAATTTCATATTTCATGAAGAATCTGTATATTTCCGTTGCTGGGCGTGGGCTTCCTCGTCACGGTTCTAAATATGGAACTTTTCTTTTAAATATATTTTCTGGACAGACCAGCCTATTTTTACTAGATGGATTAGCCAAATAATGCCAATCACCTAGTGAGATACTTGATTAATTAATAGATTACCGTTAAAAGACCTTCAATAAATTATGTTTTAATGGGGAGGGTATATAGCAAATTGAAACATAAAAAACAGGCGAGTGAGCAAGAACTTGAGTCGATATGTGTGATAGATAAAATACATTTGCACGCTCTTGGAAAAAGCTACATTTTTAATGTCACCGTGGTCGTGTCCTGTACACAACCCTTTAATTTTTTTTCTGGGCTCCCCATTCCTTTTGTTTAAAATTAGAGGTTATATACATACGGAAAAATAACAGTTTGACGCAAAATTTGATAAAAAAAAATTTTCGCCCGTGGTTGCATTTTCGGAGTCTTGACCATATAATATCCCAAGCAAACTTTGAACGCAATGCGCAAACCCGGGAAGCAACCAACCGCTACCAAATTTTGCACAGGCATTTGGGACCACAAAAGGAACTCAAAAAGGGCTGTGCCCGCTAGTTTAAATCATTTTGAAGTTTTCTCATTCAGCGATTATCTGATATCAATAAATCAGCAACATAATGCATGAAGGGTATGTGCTAACGCTAAATATGAAAACCGATCGATTTTGTTGGCTATTTTCGGCAAATTTGAGACTAAGAGAAACAAAAGCAAAGAAATTGAAAGACGGATAGGTATTCTAGAGCGAATCAGTTATAAACTTAGAACGAAAAAAATATAGGGTTGTCTACCAAACGTTAAATATAATGTGTAAATTAAAAAAATGGATAAAAGTTGGCATGTTTACTTCAAAATGCCAAATCTCAATGGTTTGTTGACCGATTCTAATTATGTTTTTCATTATTGAACTAGTAGACGTTTCATCGTTAATTTTTATTACGAAGAATATAAAATAGAGTTGCCTACTTCAAACAATAGACAACATAATTATTCTCAACTATATGTATTATCACTATTTAGTAAATAAAACGACGACCTGTCAATTTCCATACATTAGTTTAATGCAACGAACGCAAAGTACAAATCATGGAAAAATAAAACCATAAATTTTAAAAAAAAATATGAAGGTATTTGCTGATTCAGATCAATTTATATTATTTTTTTTTATTCATTTCGTTTATTTGATAGGCACAAATGCTTAGCTTGGCGGTGCCAGATTCCTTTGTTTTTACATTTTGGATATTTTAAAACTAGGAGGTTACAATGTTGAAATTTTTTTTTGAAGAGAAAAAATGTACAGCTATCTTAAGACTAGAAATAAGATTCTATATACAAGAGAGGGGGCAAAAGATTTTTTTTATGAAAAATTTTAAAACAAGGAATTCAATAGAAATAGTTTTTTAGGAAACATTTACAGTTATCTTAAAACTAACAATATAGTTAGGTACACAAAAGGGGGAACAAATATTTATGAAAAATTTCACAGGTGTTTTAAAACTAGGGATACAATTCTATTTACAAGATGGGGGACAATAGTTTTAACAAAGAGGTAAAATTACAACTATCTTAAAACTAGGAATACTGATTACAAATTTGAACTTTTTTACCGGAGACTTATGCCTGGTCAAGATATTCAGAGGGGGGCTTATTTCCAAAATCGGTGTAGAAGCAGTTGTATCAAGGACAGGGGAGAGAAAGCGTAGATAGTGACCGGGAGAGAAGAGCAAAACTTGCAACTTTCGGGCAAACGGTAGATCAGCGAAACAAATTAGCGCCTCAGTCTAGTAGGTCGGATTGGCAGATGGTATTCTTCGGACCCGCGGGGAATCCTTTAAAAGTCATCGGACCTCGAGTCGCTCTCGCTTCAGTTTCCGTAGTGGTAAGGGCGACGGCGGTTACATAGTTGCAGTCTGGAGCTGATCGGTTCCACAAGGCAGGAGAAAACTTCTAAAAACGAGAAATAAAAAGAGATGGGCTAAATTGGGATATTTATCGTTTTTATGAAAGTATAAATAAGGGACATATAGGGGAAATCACGATTTGCCAGCATATCTCGGACTGGGACATTGGGTGGTCTACCTCGGGCCCGAAGGGAATCCTTTAACTGAGACCTGGCGTTTTAAATACCCGACGCATACCCAGACAACGTGCTCGGTGTCGTGATAGCCCTCGTCACAAGCGCACAGACTACTCTCCGCAAGCCCAATACGCCGCAAATGCGCATCCAAGGTGTAGTGGTTGGACATAAGTTGGGACATTACACGAATAAAATCCCGACCCACATCCATCCCCCTCAACCAAGGCTTCGTTGATACCTTTGGGATAATGGAATGTAGCCATCGTCCAAGTTCCCCATTGCTCCACGAGGTTTGCCAACTGTTGAGTGTCCTCTGACGACAAATACTTAAGAATTCGTTGAAGCAGATTGATCTTTCGTATATGTCACCATTTAATGCGCCCACCTTTGCTAATGAGTCGGCCTTTTCATTGCCCGGGATAGAGCAATGAGAGGGGACCCAAACAAAGGTAATCTGATAAGATTTTTCAGATAACGTACACAAGGACTCCCGTATCTTCCTCAGGGAATATGGGAATTGCTTTTTGTGCTTCATCGCACGAAGAGCCTCGATGGAGCTGAGGCTATCCGAAATGATGAAGTAGTGATCTGTGGGCAGAGTGTCGATGATCCCAAGGGTGTACTGAATTGCAGCTAACTCTGCGACGTAAACTGAAGCGGGATCATTGAGCTTGAATGAAGTGGTGATAGTATTGTTGAAGATACCGAAGCCAGTGGACCCATCGAGATTTAATTCGTCAGTGTTGAACATTTTGTCACAGTCGACTCCTCGGAATTTATTATAAAATATATTGGGGATCACTTGCGGGAGTATATGGTCCGGGATTCCACGAATCTCTTCCTTCATGGATGTGTCAAAGAATACAGTAGAATCAGAAGTATCTAGGAAACGAACACGGTTGGGAGTATATGAAGAAGGATTAATGCTCTGTGCCATGTAGTCGAAGTATAACGCAATAAATCGGGTTTGAGAATTAAGCTCGACGAGCCTCTCGAAGTTTTCAATCACCAACGGGTTCAGAATGTCGCATCGGATGAGCAATCGATATGAGAGTTCCCAAAATCGATTTTTTAGCGGAAGAACGCCCGCCAGCATTTCGAGACTCATCGTATGGGTCGAGTGCATGCAACCCAAGGCAATGCGCAATCTCTCCAGTTTGATGAAGTGTATGTTCGCCGCGGAGCGGAAACAGAAACACCCGTACTCCATCACCGACAATATCGTTGTTTGGTATAACCCCGTCGTCTGCAAGTTGCCTTAGCGTTCATGAATTGGGAAGACATTCGTCAATGTCATTCACGTAAAAATTGTTGAGTAGGGGACTTAGACATGAGCCCTGGGGAAGACCCATGTGGCTAAATCGCAATGTTGTTAAATCGCCATGCGAAAAGTGCATGTGCTTTTCAGAAAACAGGTTTAGCAAAAGTTATTTAAAATTGGTGAAAGACCATGCTGGTGCAGCTTCTCTGACAGAATGTTGATAGAAACTGAGTCAAAAGCCCCCTTAGTATCCAAGAAGACTGATGCCATCTGCTCTTTGTTAGCATAGGCCATTTGGATTTCTGTAGAAAGCAACGCAAGGCAATCGTTCGTCCCTTTGCCTTTGCGGAAGCCAAATTGTGTATCTGACAGTAAGCCATTTGCTTTTAAGGATACGTGATATTTTAAACTTTTAGCCTGTACCCTTGTTGGCTGTTTAACATAATGTGATTTATTCCATTTTAAAATCTTACGAGCTAACCTAGCTAACCTGACTTAAACTATTCTATGTACATCAAAATGGGAGGAGTCAGTTACAATTTCAAAGTACATAATTATGTACGGGTAGCGTAAAAAAAGGAAAACAAATCAATGAATAAGTATGGGTGCATTGGTTGCTTCGGTGCTTTTGTTTGGTTACGCAAGGCTGTTTATTTGTCGCCTCAGCATAATAATGCTGAGGGTTTTACCAACAAATTTTCACCCTAGTGAGAAATTTTGGTGTTTACCAAATTTTCCTCCTTAGGGTGAAATATGGCATAATGCTACATAACTTTTTTTTCGCGTACTTCCATTCAAATTTACTATAATTTTCTACCAAATTAAGTCCTAATATTTTTCAGTCAAGACTATTTTGTAGCTTTTTTGAAGCTTTTGTTGCCAAATACCACATAGTTTGACTCCCGTTCACTTCAATTGAAGTTTTTGCCATTGGCTCTTTGGCAAAATATTGGAGGAAAATATATTAAATGCTAGAACTTTCGAACTAGCATTTAGAAAATTACATTCATTTTTAAAGGGAGCAATCTTAGTTTTTAAATAATAATACATCTATTTCTTGAAGAATGCGGAAGTTAGAGTTTTGGGATATTTTGTCCGTAAAACCCCCTATTTTTAAAAATCATTTCTGCTGTATGCTACAAATCATACATTTTTTGCAGTTTTTCTAATGTTCAATAATTCTGTGCCGGTTGAGACCGGACTCCTGATTAGATGTAAAGTATAGGCAATTTTTTTTTTCGTCGAATATGGCGTCGTTCTTATTAATGAGATACAATATGTTTTTATTTCACTGTATTGGAATATATACGCTACTATATAGAAGTACTGGTAATTCGACTTTAATTTTTTTTTGTTTACTACGTAAATGCGAAAATCATCCATTTTATTTTCATATGTCAAAAACATTGAAAATATGAAAATTTAAAGAAAAAAATATGCAACTTCATTTCTTATTACATTTTTATTCTACATTTTTCAATTAACTGAAGGGTTTGCTAAAATAAAGGTGGACGAACGAAGACCGAAATTCGCGGAACGAGATAAAATCTTGCACGGACGGAGCGGCGTAAAAAAAACGTGCAACCTCGTGGATAGATTAATTCAACTGATTTATTACTCATATAATTCAATCACTCACACTAGTCCAAATCACAGTGCTGATTGTTAGAGGTGGCTAGGCGAAATCAGGGCTAACACGCTCGTCGCCCGGCGTGAGTTTAGACGATTGGTTGTGTAGAGGGTTGTTCGTCGTTTACGTCCGTACATAAGCCGCCCACCAAATTCCGGTCCGGAATTTCCTCGAGCAATCTCCCTGGAACGTATTCATCGCTGTCCATTGGAACTGAACGAATTCTCCGAATATCTCGCTGTGCAATTCCATTACGGGTTTTCAGTGATACCACTCTGACCAACCCATCAGGTCCTGGATGAACAGCCACGACCCGTGCGAGTGGCCACTGCTTCGGTTTGTCGTTCTCACCTACAAGAAGTACGAAGTCTCCGACATTGACGTTGGCTGATGATCTCTGCCACTTCGTAAACGCTTGAAGTGATCGTACGTATTCCCTTTGCCATCGCGCACGGAATTCCTGCGATGCTCGCTGGACGAATTGCCATCGTGCCATAGAGCTGATACGGCGTTCGAGTTGGTTGATCTCAGGTGCTGTTGTCAAGGGTCGCCCGATCAGGAAATGAGCAGGTGTCAGGGGTTCCGGATCACTTGGGTCATTGGAGATGGGTGTTATGGGTCGCGAGTTCATACATGCCGCAACTTGTGCTAGAAGAGTCGATAATTCTTCAAACGTGTACGTAAAATTACCTGATATTTTTGATAGCAGCTGCTTCGCGACTTTAATACCAGCTTCCCAGAGTCCGCCGTGGTGCAGTGAACGTGGCGGAATGAAATTCCATTCCACCCCCTTATCGGCGAGAAAATCTGCCACAATTGACTGGTGTTCAATAGAGTTGACAAGGTTAGCGATATCTTTCAGCTGTTTTGCTGCGGCTCGAAAATTTGTTGCATTATCGCTGTACACCTTGGCTGGTAAACCGTAACGGCTGGTGAATCTCGAAAACGCCGCCAGGAACGATGATGTACTGAGGTCCGAAACTGCTTCTAACGATACCGCTTTAGTGACGAAGCAAACAAATAGAGCAATGTAGCCCTTACTTGCTGCAACACCGCGCATTCTGCGACTTATTATATTCACCGGACCAGCATAATCTATTCCGACTATTGAGAACGGTGGCTGTGGCTCTAAACGAGCGGATGGTAATTGCCCCATTTGCTGTCGTAAGGGTAGTGGTCGTAACCGAGCACAAGTTATACACTGTCGAAAAACTTTACGAGCTGCGCTAATTCCATAGGGTATCCAGAATCGCCGTCGAGAAACAGCCAGCAGGGTTTGTGGTCCACAGTGCAGATTGTGGACATGTTCGTCGTGCAATATTAGAGATGTCAGAATGGAGTGGCGTGGCAATAGCAGCTGATGTTTCGTGTCGTAGCTTAGTTTAGATTGCCGAAGCCTGCCGCCCACCCTGAGGAGACCATTATCATCCAAACAAGGATCCAACAAATAGACAAAACTTCCGCGGTGTACGCTCTTGCCTTCCTTCAAGCGGTTAATATCGTTCAAAAAGTGCTTCTGCTGCGTGTGTCGTACATAAATCATAAGGGCATGGTCCAGCTCCCCAGCTGTCAAACGTCCAGGACGGCCGGAACCAAATCTTAAAAGACGAGCGGTGACTCGCAGAAGCATTTGTTTGTTCGGATAGTATCGAGCTAACATCTCATCCAAAAAGCAATTCTCGTATACTATCATAAGACTTACTGTCACCGACTTTCGTTCGCGATCGACTTGCTGCCTTTGTGCGACGTTGAGTTCTGGAAGCGGTAACGAGTGTTGCCAGTCTGGGCCGTGCCACCAGAGGATGTTTCCTTGTAAACCAACGGGGAGAGCACCACGAGATATTATGTCAGCAGGATTGCTGTGAGTGCCGATGTGATACCAATTTACAGATGGCAAGTGGGTTACGATCTCCGCCACGCGGTTTCCGACGTATGTCTTCCATCTTGAGGCACCCCCAGCTATCCATGCCAAAGCTACTTGTGAATCACTATAGGCACGAATCTCGTGGAATTGTATCGACAGCGCTGCAGTGACGTTGTTGATGAGACGAGCTAATATTACCGCAGCACACAATTCCAAGCGAGGTATCGTAGACCTTCCGTTTCCGATTGGTGCGGTTTTTGATTTAGCACAAAGAAGATGAGATGAATAGTTTCCTGTTTCATCGACTGAGCGAATATAGATGCAAGCGCCCATTGCCCTCTCGGAAGCATCACTGTAGCCGTGCAGGTAGACTCGCAATGGCCTTTGCGTGTTGATGACTCGTCGAGGTATCTGAAATGAATTGAGAACCGACAGATTCTGTGCTAAAACTAACCAGTCATTGATCAACTCACCAGGGGGAGTTTCATCCCAGTCCACCTTCAGCTCCCACAATCGTTGCATCACTAATTTTGCCTTGATGATGATTGGGGCCAGCAAGCCCAGGGGGTCGAACAGGCTGGCGATTTGTGACAAGATGATGCGCTTTGTGGGCTGAAGGATCTTATGTGGTTGATATGAGAACAGGAACTCGTCGCTGCACGGCTGCCAGTGGATTCCGAGGGTTTTGATGGTTTCGTTTCCATTTAGTTCGACCGGAATCCTTATTTCCAAATCCGCTTCAGGTACTCCTTCTAGGGCTGCTGTGCAATTGGACGCCCACTTCCGTAGATGGAATCCACCGGACGCAAATATTTCTGAAAGCTGTCGCCGCAACTGCTGAGCTTCTTCCGGAGAGTCTGCACCAGTTAAAACGTCATCAACATAGGTCCCCTTCAGTGCCTTCTGAACCACGGTGGGGGCACTCATTGCATACTGGTTAAGCAGCTGTTGCACGCATTTCGTTGCAAGGTATGACGCCGTTTTCGTACCGTAGGTGACGGTGTTCAGTGTGTACTCATCGATGGTGTCTTCTGCCTTCCATCGCCATAATATTCGCTGGTAATCGCGATCTTCCATCGCCACCTGTACCATACGGTACATCTGCTGTATATCACCGGTTAACGCTACTACTGGGAATCGAAATCGCAGCAGAATATCGATAAGCGAATCTTGGAGAACAGGACCAGTCATTAACACGTCGTTTAGTGATTTTCCACTCGTTGTTTTCGCCGATGCATCAAACACGACGCGACATTTTGTAGTGGAGCTAGATTCTTTCAGGACACAATGATGCGGAAGGTATACCGTGCCAATCGGTGCTGGTGTTTTGGCGAGAGACATATGGCCAGCATCGAGATATTCACGTAGAAAGCAGTGATACTGGCTCATAAGCAGAGGAGTTCTGACTAGCTTGCGTTCAATTTGCTCTAGGCGCCTAATAGCGATGTTGCGAGATTCCCCGAGCAATGTAGGGTCTTCGCGAAAAGGAAGACGAACTTGAAATCGACCAGCGTTATCGCGAATGGTATGCAGCTCGAAATGTGCCTCACAGGCCTTCTCCTCCTCACTGAAGTGAGCTCCTTGGTGCACGTACTCTTCCATTTCAAAAAACTTCTGCAACTGCCGAGAAAGGTGGTCATCTACAGAGGTTATTAGACAGGTGGAGGTAACCGGAGACGAATGTAAAGGTTCCTCGTAACGACCTGAAACTACCCATCCTAGTTTCGTATTCTGAAGAATAGGTAGCCGACCGGTTGAATCAAGGTTAATTCGCCCAGGTTCCAGTAGCTCAAGGAATGGTTGAAGGCCCAAAAGCATGCTAACTCTTCCGGGATTATGAAACTGCGGGTCAGCCAAATAAACGGAATCCGGAATTGGCCAATCGTCGATGTTCACTGGGCGTAGTGGTAGATCGGCAGATATTCGATCCAGTATAGCGCAGGGTACATTGGCCCGGTAGGGCGAACATCTGGAGGCAATTGTAATTGAAGCTCCCATACTAGAGTGTGAGCTTGTGGATGAAATCCCCTGAAAGTCTAGGTTGATGGGGGATTTTTCAATGCCGAGTTGATCGCATAAATCTTTCCTGATGAAGCTGAGATGCGACGCGCAATCGAGCACTGCGCGAACGGAATGGGGGCGACCATATTTATCGAAAACATCAATGGTAGCTGTCAAGAGAAGCACATTCGTACCATCCAGATGGTCGGCTAAATTGATGGCTGAAATGAGGGCTTGAGGAGGAGTAGAAACGGGTGCTTCGGTCGATGTGAACTGTGCTGCGGGTTGAAAGGCGTTGTGAAGTAGAGTATGGTGCATCAGACCACATTTTCGACAGGAACCAGCCTTGCACGCCTCGCCACTATGATGTCTCAAACAGTTTTGGCATAGCTTTTGCCTAGAAACCATAGAAAATCGGTCAGATGAGCTAGCGTGTGTAAACTTACCGCATTGGTACGGCTGGTGGCCTGGTTTCGAGCAAATGCCACAATTTAATTGCATTTGGTTTGTGGCCACAAGAACAGAAGATGGTCTATACTGCGGCTTTGATATCTGAGGCTTGTTGTTTGGAGCGGTGCTGGAAATTCGGGAGCGTTGCGACGATTGCAGAGCGGAGCTTCGATTGTCGATGAACCTTAATAACGCATCGAAGCTGACGGCATCCTCCTCAAGCTCAACTATTTTCTGGCACCACAATTCTTTAGTGTGCGCATCCAGCTTTTCGTAGATGATGTGCATTAACCAAATATCTCTTCCTTCACGTTCGAGAGCTGCCAAGGCCCGAATCACTTCATCTGAAACATCGTGGAGGGAGCGCAAGCCGGAGGGGGACGAAGCTGTCAAATGTGGCTGGCTCAAGAATCGGGTGATGTGCAGATTAGCTATCTCGCGGGGTTTGTTGTATCGCTCTCGAAGTTTTTGGAGTGCTGGTTGGTAATTGGCATCCTCCACATTTAGGTGTGAAATTAACGTTGCTGCTTCACCTGCCAAATGTGTTTTGAGGAAGTACAGTTTCTGGCTCGGACGTAGCGATGGATTTTGATGCACGGATCCACTGAAGAGATCGTAAAACGACTGCCATTCCAAAAAGTTACCGCTAAAAATCGGCAGATTCATTCTGGGCAGCCTCAAATCTGGAAGCGATGGAATGTCGTTCTGTACTTCGTTGTTTGTAGGAGGAATCGATGAAGTTGAAGCTCCTGCATTGCTTGCAATTGCTCGAAGAAACTGTGCTTGCTGCTGCATGAGCGTTTCGATGACGCTGGTATTGCCACCATTTTGTTGGTTGATTGTGACCTCGTGTTCGGTGGATTCTATGCGCCTTTGTAACTTTCCTAAACCCTTCTTGAGCGACAAATATTCTTCCTCGAAAGCAATCTGATGGCGAATCACTTCCTCGTAAGCGGCGTCGTCCTCAGCCAAATCTAATATTGTCTGATGAACGGCGAGATAGGACGACCAAATGCTGTTGAGGTTATCCATCTCAGTGATGACATCTTCGGCTTCGACGTGTTCCGAATCCTCCATTTTTTCCAGAGTGCGGCCAACTCGTTCGAGTCGTGGGGCGTGCGATTTTCTCTTACGGAGCAATTTGTCCATCTTGAAGCGAGGCTGTAGTAGACGAAAAGTTTTTCCTCGCGGTCCGCTTGTGCACGTGGTCTTCGTTTTGTCACACACGAATTTCGATGCGGGCCGTACGAAATGCAAAATAACCGACGAAAACTCGCGTAACCGGTAAACTTATGGCAAATCCGGCTCGAAGGACCAGCTTTTTTGGACGAACGAAGACCGAAATTCGCGGAACGAGATAAAATCTTGCACGGACGGAGCGGCGTAAAAAAAACGTGCAACCTCGTGGATAGATTAATTCAACTGATTTATTACTCATATAATTCAATCACTCACACTAGTCCAAATCACAGTGCTGATTGTTAGAGGTGGCTAGGCGAAATCAGGGCTAACACGCTCGTCGCCCGGCGTGAGTTTAGACGATTGGTTGTGTAGAGGGTTGTTCGTCGTTTACGTCCGTACAAAAGGTTTTCCTATTACTGCAGTAGAACGTTTTTGAATGTAAAATGATTACTTTAAAATGTATGGAATTTTATTAAATGAAAATGCAAAAGTTGATTTTTTCATAAACATTGCATTCTGAGGAGTCTCTTAAAGTTAAATTTCGTGTGAATAAGAATAACATTTTATTATATATGGTTACACAAATGTACAATTTTTCAACACCATTTTTAAAAATATAAAAATTTTACCGCATTTACCGCATTACCGCGCGGTGCGGTGCGGTAAATAAAGTGCGTTTGCGGTAAGCGGTGCGCTTTTATTATTTTTTTGCGGTTGCGGTGCGGACAATCCATTTACCGCCCACATCCGCACCGCGACGAACCCTAGGTGTGGGTATTACTACGATGTATTTAGTTAATTCACATTGTATCGTTATTGCGTAACGATTATTGTTGATTGTTTTTGGTAATGGACCTTTTGTATCTATGGATATTATTTCGAATGGTTTTGATGGTGTATTGGTTATTATTTGTTTTTCTTTGGTATGTTTTATTATTTTATTCTTTTTGCACGATTCACAGGCCTTTATGAATCGAGAAAAAGATCCTTTCATGTCCTTCCAATTGTAATATTCTCTTATTTGTCCTATGTGTCCTCCTGTAGGGGTTTTATGGTGGTTTTTCAAATATGTACTGCATCTCGCTAGGAGCTAGGATCACTAATGAACTTGGGTGGTTGATACATTATTATCTGTATATTTTTAATTGTTTGTTTCGCTAGCGCTTTAAATGTTTCTATGGGTACCTCTTTAAATATTGTTTCGTTGTTTGCTATAGCGATTTTCTTTATTTGCATCTTATTCATTTCTTTTTCCAATGCTGAAAGTGTGAACTCTAGAGTTCTTCTTCCACTTATATATGTTGTGATTCTGTTTATCATTTTTTTTCATTTGCGCGTCTTTGTATATATTGAATATTAAATAGTTATTTTCTACCGTTATTCTTAGTTTAGGTAAGTTTCTTGTTTCGGTCGGGTTTTCAGTCGTATAGATAGTGAGGTGATCAGTCTCTCTACCTTTCGTCTTTTGTCCATTGTCGTTAAGTAATTTATAGTTGTTGTTCATATTATTATTGTTGTTAATATTATTCTTTACATTATCGTTAATATTATTATTATTATAGGTATTACTATTATTGTTGATGTTAATATTATCATTAATATTATTATTATTAATATTGGAATTATTATTATTGCTATTGCTGTTATTTATTTTTGCCTTTCTCATATAGAAAGTCACTCAGTCACTCTGAAAAATGTCAACCTAATCCCGGCCCGGAGGGCCGAGTGTCATATCCCATTCGACTCAGTTCGTCGAGATCGGAAAAAGTCTGTATATGTGTGTGTATGTGTGTATGTATGTGTGTATGTGTGTGTATGTGTGTGTATGTATGTGCGTATAGATCAAATAATGTCACTCATTTTTCTCAGAGATGGCTGGACCGATTTGCCCAAACTTAGTCTCAAATGAAAGCTGCAAACTTCCCATCGGCTGTTATTGAATTTTGGATCGATCGGAATTCTGGTTCCGGAATTACGGGTTTCAGAGTGCGGCCACACAGAAATTTCTCATATAAACCATAGGAAAAATAAAAATAGAATTTTTATTTTTGATGATAAATGTGTTCAAGGTGCATGAAACGTCGAAATTTGATGCAAACTCGAAAAAAAATTTGACGACGATTCACTTTTTTGGATTTTGGCACATTTTTGCCTTTCTCATATAGAAAGGTTATGCAATCACTCTGAAAAACGTCAACCTAATCCCGGCCCGGAGGGCCGAGTGTCATATCCCATTCGACTCAGTTTGTCGAGATAGGAAAAAGTCTGTATGTGTGTGTGTGTATGTATGTGTGTGTTTGTATGTGCGGATGTGTCAAATAATGTCACTCATTTTTCTCAGAGATGGCTGGACCGATTTGCCCAAACTTAGTCTCAAATGAAAGCTGCAACCTTCCCATCGGCTGTTATTGAATTTTGGATCGATCGGAATTCTGGTTCCGGAATTACGGGTTTCAGAGTGCGGCCACACAGAAATTTCTCATATAAACTATAGGAAAAATTAAAAATAGAATTTTTATTTTTGATGCTAAATGTGTTCAAGGTGCATGAAACGTCGAGATTTGATGCAAACTCGAAAAAAAATTTGACGACGATTCACTTTTTTGGATTTTGGCACATTTTTGCCTTTCTCATATAGAAAGGTTATGCAATCACTCTGAAAAACGTCAACCTAATTTTTTTTCGACTCGCATAAGGATTCTTGATTTTAACAGGGGCGTAGTTGATTGTTTACGGAGAGGGGTTACACCCCCCCCCCCCTCTACTGTACACTCCCCTCCTTTAAAAATCTCCTTAAATCGCCCCTTAGACCACCACCCCATCCAGTCCTCATACCCCTCCCTTTCAACCCCATCATCTTTAAACCACCACTATATCACAAAGCATACCAATTTAAGCTGGGGAATCGTTCGTTCATGGGACTTTCGCCCTCCTCACATACCCACCCCCGCTTGACAAAATGAGTTAACAAGCAGATAACATTGATCTAATGCTGATTAGGCTAATGGAGTATAATATTTTTTTGTTTCAAGTGTTTCACCGTCGACACGTAGCTCATCAAGTTCGTGGCTGGCATGCCATTGTGTATAAGTGCAAAGTGTACTAAGAATGTAATGGACATTTCCACAATTATGTTGAACATAAAAAGCCTCCGTGCCATAGTTTAGAGAAATGAGAAAGGCACAATTGCACCGCTAGGAGGATTAAAACAGGTTTTTTTTGTCATGGACCTAGTGTTGACAGTAAGTACGTTTAAGGCTTTCAATTCGTCTGAGGTTGCAACAATTCTGGATAAGGCATCCGCTGTAGCGTTGCTTTTACCAGCAATGTATTCTATATTAAAGTCGAATTCATCTAAATCTAGCCTCATTCTAGTGAGTTTGGAGGTTGGGTTTTTCATATTAAATAAAAATACTAGTGGTCTATGGTCTGTTCTGACCGTAAATTTTCTTCCGTATAGGTAAGGTTTGAAATAATTTATTCCCCAGTGTATTCCTGTTAGTTATTTTAGTATTGTCGATTTATTTTTCTCTCCTGGAGTGAAGCTTTTGCTCGCGAAAGCTATGGGTAAGTCGCTTCCGTTTTTAATTTGGGATAAAACTGCTCCGCGTCCTACGTCTGATGCGTCAGTTGTTAGTATAAACGGTTGAGCAAAGTCGGGGTATTGAAGTAGTTTTGGTGAGATTAGGTGTGTTTTTAGTTTGTTAAAGGCGTTCATTTGTCCAAACGAACTGTTTATTTTTCTTTAGAAGTTGATTTAGTGGGTGTGTTATTGTTGCAAAGTTTGGCACAAATTTGCGGTAATAGTTACAAAAAGCTACAAATCGTCTACAGTCGTCACTATTTTTGGGTATGGGGTAGTTGTTAATAGTGTCGAATTTGGAACTATCTGGTAGTATTCCATTATCTGTAATCTTGTGTCCTAGATACGTCACTTCTGTATTGAAGAATTTACATTTTTGGGGATTTACTTTTAGATTATATTTTATTATATTATATTATGTTATTTCCGAAATTTAATTCAGTTTCGGTCAGTGCTGTTGTTTCTATTTCGCCTTCCGTTATTCCAGATAATTTTACTCTGATACTCAACGTACAGATCGAATTGGCCATACGCACTCCAACTTTTATGAAGTTAGAAGCGCTTATATTAAGAGTCAACACATTGGCCCAAAAAAATGGTTTTGAATTTGTTGTTGTTGCTGTTCGCTCGGTGCAGGGACCGGCGCAGCTGTTTGTGCTTGGCCTTGGTCAGCCATGCATGATTGCGGTTCAGTACTTGCTAAATACATGTTTTGTCGATTCTGCGGGAATCGATTTGTTCCATATCGAGTCTGTTGAGGTAGGTAATGACCACGCCCTCGTTGGTTATTATACACGTTTCTATGTGGATAAGTATAATTGTTATTATACGATCGCTGTGGACCGTTATAGCGCTGATTGGTATTAAAATTTCGCTGAATTGCGTTGTTCCTCCCGTTTCCTCTTTGGGAACGGTAGTACTGCTGTATGTTATAGTAACTTGGGGGGTTTTGGAAAGAGTTTCGTTTAACTCGGTTGTCCCATCTGTTCGTATTTTAATTTATGTTTAGTAGGGTGGCGGATTCTTTTTCATTACAAGTTTCGTTTTCAACCATTAAGTCGATTGCGTCGCTTAATGTATCAAATTTGCCGACTCTTAACATCATCTTAGTTTCGGGGTGGCGTGAGCCGCTTATCAGTGCTTGTATACCCGCCTTTTGTGCCTTCTTTTTGGCTACTTCACCCGGAAAGGCTTCTCGGATGTATGCGTGGGCGAACTGATTGCTCAGTTCGTCGACGCTTTTAGCAAAAGTTCGCGGGTCGCTGTTATGCTTTATATTTTTTAAATTGTTTTCTGCGGAATCCGAACTGCTTTTGTCTGTGCAGTTCAATTGAATTTGCAGGGCGATCTCAACTAGGCTGGCTGGGACCGCTGTAAAAAGGTCTCTCGCTTTGCCTGTGAGCTTGGTGAGTACTAGCTGTACCGCCGTGGGTTTCTGAGCTTCGGTCACGATCGTATTTATAAAATTGACAGCATCTATGAAACCTTTAGCTCCTTCTTTAATACCATCGTATAGTGGAATTAAAGAGGCTAGCTTCGCTGCCGTTTTAATGTCGAAATTTGCCATAATTTTTAATTTATTTAGCCGATTCGTAAAAATGATAGCTAAAATTATCCCTTTTAATCTAAATTTTATTTTAAATTTGTGCAATCTCTTGTTTATTGCAGTTGTAATATCAAAATTTAACGTTCTCGATGATTTTTCAAATTAAAATAATTTCTCTGAGGTTAATGTATCCTCATTTATTAGTAGATATTCTTGTATTGCCCTGTAATTGGCTTTGCATAATTTATCTTTTTCAATTAAATTGGAATAGGAAAATTTCTTGGTGATAGATTTTTTTAAATTATTGTCGATCTTTATTAATGTTTCTAGTGCTTTTTCCATATGTTTTTTATATTGTTAAATTTATTGTTTTATGTATAATGTATGTGCATTCTAGACTTGATCTAGACTTGCAAGCGATTTCCTTGCCTTCTTAAACGCTTGGCGCTTGGCGTATCTTGTGTACGTTTGGTAAATGGTAAATATTAATTGTATGGAGCAAATGGTCAGTAATAACCAGTATTTCGTATCTTGGTTATCTTGCCAATTTGCGTGCTGTTCCAAGCTATTGATAATATTTATTTGCGGATCTCCGCTTACTGTCGGGGATTTACTTGTTCTAGACCCCATTTTTTCGAAATTTAATATATAGTAATTTAGTATCTAATAATTAAAATTTAATATACAGTATATAATAATTTAATATCAACCTGTGATATATGCTTTTAGGGTTATTGGGCGGATACTTCAGTTGACAATTTTATTTTTATAGACAATTTTAGCCTAGATTTTAGCTAAAACCTGTTTACTGCTTGATTGTGTAGTGCATAAATTAGGTTTTGGTTAAGTAGATCATACTGTATGATACTGAGGCATAAATCTAGACAATCGATACTATATAGTAAGCAAATAACAACCTTTGTATAGCTGCACTTGGTTGGCTTTGACAGGTTAGTTTTTGTTCAATTTTAATTTAAAGACAATTGGAACAGTACAAGACACTATTTGTGTCGATTCTTTTCACTATTGTACAAACTCTTCACTTTTTACTGCATGCGCATTCATCGAACTCTTACCTCCGGACTCTGCTGCTGTTGCTAGTATCACCGTCACTCTCCGTCAGTCATGCACCCAAACCGTCCGAGTAGGTTGAGATACTGCTACGTGTCGAATTAATTTGTAACAACTCGTGGGCCTGTGGCTAGTGTGGCGGCATCGGTACCAAACTGTTGCCGTACAACTGCTTAATTTGCAACAACTCGTGGGCCTGTGGCGGCATCGGTACCAAACTGTTGCCGTACAGCTGCTTCACTTCCTCATGGTGTTATTCGGGTGGATAGATAACTGTTATTTGTGTGAATTCTTCTGGATTTCTTGTCACTTGTCACTAATTTGAGTTCGTTCTAACGTTTACTAGTATACAGTACAGCTGCTTCACTTCCTCATGGTGTTATTCGGTTGGATAGTTGACTGTTATTTGTGTGAATTCTTCTGGATTTCTTGTCACTAATTTGAGTTCGTTCTAACGATTACTAGTGGGTGTTAGATTTCCATTTTCACTTCATATTTCGAGTTCTTCAGTGGGGTGTTTTTTGACACCACCAGTGGATGGAGCGCTTTTATAGGTAGCTTTAGTGGCAAGCTGCTTACGCGGAGCCTTACCTCCAGTAGATTTAGTACGGGTTATTGTCTAAGAAATGTGCCGGTGAATTGAAGAACTTTTTGCAAGTTAGTAATCCAATAAATCGAGAGCGACGAAAATTCACTATCACTTGTGCTGCCTTCACTTTACTTTTCACGGTCGTTATTTTGGATACGTGATATTTTAAACTTTTAGCCTGTACCCTTGTTGGCTGTTTAACATAATGCACAGTGGTCCAGATCGCTAATTTAGGAGGAATTTTTACTTTCTGACAAACATGTATAATTTAGCCGTATCATGTCTTAGGATGAATTTGTGTACTTTAGAAGATGCTTCTTTTTATTGGAATAGTTATTAGGGTGGTTATAATTTATCTAAAATACGAAAATAAACTTTTTACTGATGAAAGATAGAGCTCCACAGTCTTCCACAAAGTTGTAAAGTAACTTATTGTGAATAAATTTGCTGAACATATTAAAGCTGTATCTCTTTTAGTTTTTGTTATACAAGAAATTTAAAAAAAAAGATTAGGGTGTTCCTGAAAAAACGTTTTTTTAGTATAACTTTCGTATCTTTTACTTTTTGTTAACACAACCTTTGAACAGCTTATTGAAAACTTCAAGCCGAGTATTTTTCTCCAAGACACCGAAGGTCTAACTTTTTTCTTTAAAAAGTTATGGACACTTTTCGTTAAAAAAAATAGCCTATTTCAAGGCTCAATATCGCTGATGCGGGCACCTAAAATTGAATTCTGTTTCCACCACATGAAAGACCATACTTATTAGTATATTTGAGCAAAAATTGGCGAATACGATATTTTTTTAAAATTTGCAATTTAGATTTAAAGTTTGTAGTTTTGCAGGTTCAACGCATTAAAGCATTTACACACATATCGTTGTATTATGAAAAAAGCCACTTTCAAATATCATTCTCTCATCGCAGCAAGCTTTGCATAAGTGAAACGACTGTCAAAAAAGGTTTCTGATTTTATTCGTTTTAAATAAAACTAGTAAATATGGATATTAGTCGAAGAGAGTTGGCGAATTTGCTTATTGCTGGTAAAAAGACAGATGAACTGCTTAAGTTCATTACAAGTAGTAATCCAAATGTAAAATTGAGACTTGTTAATGTTCGAAAGAAATTTTATATTTTGTTAAAACAACCTTTGAACAGCTTTTAGAAAACTTCAATCCACGTTTTTTCATAACTCTGAAAGTCTAACTTTATACTTTCAAAAGTTATGGAAACTTTTCGCTCATAAATAGCCCTTTTTCAAATGTCATTATCTCTGATTGGGGCAAATAAAAGTAAGTTCGGATTGAACGCTAGAAAAGAACATACTTTTAAGTATATTTGAGCAAAAATTGGAAAATATTATTTTTTTTAAGCATGTAATTTTAAATTTACTAACCAAAGTTTTAAATTTTATCGCATAGCGACATAAAAGAAATTGCCTAAAGCCTTTGTATTTCCTTTTCTGTTTTGCTTACATATCAACAATACAGAATGTGTTCATTAAAAATAATTTGGCTATGACAACAATTTATGATTTATATAAGGAGAATTTATTCAATGCCAATTAATTCAAAAGTAGATGCATTGCATTTTCAGGTATATCCAGCGGTGCTCGTTGAATTCGACGTTTACATTTAAGAGAAATTATAGGATCTGATGAAACAAGAAGTCTCTTGAAAACGTCATCAAGATTGACGAGTCGATCGAATTTGCGTGCGTGGAATTCTCGGAATCTGCGAATACTTTTATTCCTGGTTTCTTGAACTTCTTCACTGCACATACCTACTGGCAGCATGTTATGTTGAATAATGCTTCCTCCATGGACCAGGAGTTTATGCACGGTTGGTGAGAGAGCGTACCAACCATACAGGCGTACATAAAGCAATCGTGTATCTTCGGCGTAACTCCGGTAAGCATCCGCGTTAATTCCCAATTTGCTGTTGATGATTGTTAATAGCACATACATACGTTCTAGCAACATTTCGTCCAACCCGGTTTCTTCTGCAACGACATCTCGGTTTCTGAAAAATTTTCGAGCTGTGTTACCATCGTTAGAATTTCCGCCACCTGGCAAAGGTTCGCTAATACGAAGACCTAAACGGTCACGTAACGCTTGTCGAATTTTTATTTGTCGTTCCTTAAGCTCGCTGGTATTTTTGCCTACGCGCCAACGCGGTTTTGCTAGAGCTAAACGGTAAGCAATATTCAATAGTAACTCCATTGCTCGTATTAATGCATGTAAAGGTGAAAAAACATATAAACTATCCGGTGGATCGCTGGCTTCCAGTAAAGGATCATTCAACCGCTTTCCGGAGCGTTTGCATATATAACACGCTTGAGACGGTGTGCCTGTTACGTCATTCACTACCTTCGTATCAACCATGGAAAATATGAAGCTTGAACTAATCGGAATCTTGCGCATATTAACATTTACTATAGTCGGGACTAATTCATCGATTTGCTTGTTCATCGCGGCAACTTCATCCTTTGTTAGTTCAGGATTTTCCTTCTTGAAAATTAATTTTACTGGTCGGCACAGGGATACTGAAGATGGAAAATCATTATTCCAAAGAATGCAATCTCTTGACTCATCTTTCCGGCGACTAACTACACGTAAAGGTACTATAGATAGAGCAAATATATACGAATCGTTATACTCGAATAGTTCTCCATTTTCATCTTCGTCAACGCACATTTGCTTGTATCTATGTTCAAGTGGAAAAGAGACTGTCAGTCAAAGTTTAGAAGAAAAATAATGTTGCCTACCGGGAATGGTTGCTGCTTCCATCGCAGCCCCACTTAAAGATAACAAACGTATTATCCTCAGGATGCAGTGGTAGAACTCCAATATTCAGAAACGAGATGAGTCGTTCCACGGTATGGTTAACAAGAGCTTGAAGGGGAACATACGCACAAGAAGGCTGAACAGAAATTCCTGAAAAAATTGTTGATTCAGGGACGAATCTTTGAGAATAGTACATACCGATCGGATAGCATAGTTTCTTTTCTTCTACTATTTTATTATACGCGGGATAAATGTCCAAACCCTTCTGCATAACTGAGCTGCGTATGTTTTGGGACTGCGCCTTAGAAAAATCATTTTCACAAATAAATCTAAGTGCCTCCTCCGCAGTAAACGCTTCTGCAATCGGGACAGCCATAGATCCTAAATTCTCTACGGTAGATCTGACGGGACTTTTCGACAATCGTTCGATTTGTCTGCCAACTAAACGGAAACCAGTAGAATTAGCGTTGACGGCTGACGCTAAACCAAGTTCTTCCGTGGAATACTTATCGCGCAACTTTCCTAATCTTTTTATTTTGGCTCTGCGACATATTTCGGAAAATGGTTTCCTCTTTCGGCCTTTACCTTTACCTTCGACTTCGAATCTTAGCTTTCCTTCAAGCCACACAAAATTTTCCAGCTCAAACCGAATTTGCGTGCGCTTACTCCGAATCCACAACCTTCTAAATTCCAACATAAAGATTTTTATTTTCTTCCGAGCACTAACAAGTCTCAATTTTACATTTGGATTACTACTTGTAATGAACTTAAGCAGTTCATCTGTCTTTTTACCAGCAATAAGCAAATTCGCCAACTCTCTTCGACTAATATCCATATTTACTAGTTTTATTTAAAACGAATAAAATCAGAAACCTTTTTTGACAGTCGTTTCACTTATGCAAAGCTTGCTGCGATGAGAGAATGATATTTGAAAGTGGCTTTTTTCATAATACAACGATATGTGTGTAAATGCTTTAATGCATTGAACCTGCAAAACTACAAACTTTAAATCTAAATTGCAAATTTTAAAAAAATATCGTATTCGCCAATTTTTGCTCAAATATGCTAATAAGTATGGTCTTTCATGTGGTGGAAACAGAATTCAATTTTAGGTGCCCGCATCAGCGATATTGAGCCTTGAAATAGGCTATTTTTTTAACGAAAAGTGTCCATAACTTTTTAAAGAAAAAAGTTAGACCTTCGGTGTCTTGGAGAAAAATACTCGGCTTGAAGTTTTCAATAAGCTGTTCAAAGGTTGTGTTAACAAAAAGTAAAAGATACGAAAGTTATACTAAAAAACGTTTTTTCAGGAACACCCTAATCTTTTTTTTTTAATTTCTTGTATAACAAAAACTAAAAGAGATAGAGCTTTAATATATTCAACAAATTTATTCAAAATAAGTTACTTTACAACTTTGTGGAAGACTGTGGAGCTCTATCTTTCATCAGTAAAAAGTTTATTATCGTATTTTAGATAAATTAGAACCACCCTAATAACTATTCCAATAAAAAGAAGCATCTTCTAAAGTACACAAATTCATCCTAAGACATGATACGGCTAAATTATACAGGTTTGTCAGAAAGTAAAAATTCCTCCTAAATTAGCGATCTGGACCACTGTGTAATGTGATGTATTCCATTTTAAAATCTTACGAGCTAACCTAGCTAACCTGACTTAAACTATTCTATGTACATCAAAATGGGAGGAGTCAGTTACAATTTTAAAGTACGTAATTATGTACGGGTAGCGTAAAAAAAGGAAAACAAATCAATGAATAAGTATGGGTGCATTGGTTGCTATCGGTGCTTTTGTTTGGTTACGCAAGGCTGTTTATTTGTCGCCTCAGCATAATAATGACCTAGTGAGAATGTTGCTATAACAAGTGGTGCGACCCAGAATGGTTTAACTGGAATGCGCCCATCTGGTTATGCAAGTTGTATTTGAAAACGATCATACAAGTAATTTACGATCTGTGGGAAAATATGAGTGTGGCCTCGTTTCAAGTGGCCTGACTAAAGCATATGTTAAATTTGGTTTTTATGATCTGTGACCTGAGAAGGATTCACATTGGTGCATGTAGGGATTGGTTTTGTGGGTATAATTTGAAGCAAGTCCGTTACAGCTTCAACCCAATTGTCGAGGCGAAACAAGATCATTTTCTCGAACAACTTCCGAATACAGGACAGCATTGCAATCGGCCGATACGAGTTGTGGTCGGAGGCTGGTTTTCCTGGTTTTTGAATGGCGATGACCTTCACTTGCCTCTAGTCATGAGGGACAATGTTACCCTCAATAAACTTGTTAAATAAATTCAACAAGCGCCTTTTTGCAGTGTCAGGCAGATTCTTCAGCAAGTTCAATTTGATTCTGTCTAACCCTGGGGCGTTTTTGCTGCATGATAAAAGAGCAAGTGAGAACTCCACCATCGAAAACGGTGTTTCGTTCGCGGTATCGTGAGGAGACGCGGCGCGGCATGTTTTCTGTACCGGGACAGAGTCCGGACAGATCTTTTTGGCGAAAGCGAATATGCAACGGTTTGAATATTCCACGTTCTCGTTGGTACTAATACGGTTACGCATACGTCGAGCCGTACCCCATAGAGTGCTCATCGCTGTTTCTCTCGTTAACTCGTCGATGAACCGGCGCCAATAACTGCGTTTTTTGGCTTTCATTAGACTCTTCATACTCCTTTCTAACGACGCGTACTGTTGATAGCTAGCGGGTAACCCGTCTTCCCGGAAGGCCTTATATGCAGTGGACTTTTCCGCGTACAGCTCTGAGCACTCTTTATCCCACCACAGGGTGGGAGACCGTCCATGGGTATTCGCGCTGGGTACTGGTTTAGTCTGAGCTTGATTCGCACTGTCGAGAATCAAGCCAGCCAAAAACCTGTACTCTTCCTCCGGAGGAAGTTCTTGAGTGGATTTGATTTTAACGGATATCGCTGTCGCGTAACTCTTCCAATCAATGTTCCGTGTGAGGTCATAGGAGACATTGATTGTTTCCGATGGTCTTGAACCGTTAGCAATTGAAATCACGATAGGCAAATGATCGCTACCGTGGGGATCAGGGATCACCTTCCACCTGCAATCTAACTGCAGCGATGTCGAGCATAGCGATAAATCCAACGCGCTTGCGCGTGCTGGTGGTGTAGAAATCCACGCCATTTCTCCCGTGTTTAAGATGGTCATGTTGAAATTGTCGCAAAGATCTTGGATTAATGTTGAACTATTATCATCATGAAGACAGCCCCATACCATACCGTGCGAGTTAAAGTCTCCCAGAACTAGCCGCGGTGCCGGTAAGGATTCCGTGATATTACAAAGCGTTCGGTGCCCTACCGAGGCTCTAGAAGGAATGTAGATGGAAGCAATGCAAAGGTCTTTACCTTTGATTAGAACTTGACAAGCGACAATTTCAATGCCTGGTGTCGAAGGGAGGTTAATTCGGTTGAAAGAATAGCACTTTTTAATCCCCAAAAGTACTCCTCCGTAAGGGTTTTCTCGATCCAGACGGATTATATTAAAGTCGTGGAAGTTGAGATTTATATCGGAAGTTAACCAGGTTTCACATAATGCGAAAGCATCACATTTTAAACTGTTTAGTAAAAATTTGAAGGAATCGATTTTCGGGAGGATACTTCTGCAATTCCACTGTAGGACAGTGATCGAATCAGTGACCTCGTTTGATGACTTAGCCATCGAAGGATACGATCGCTGCAAGGAGGGGCCATTTAGCAGTCAACTGTTTCAAAAATGTTTGCACCATAGGGAGAAAATGTATCAGAATGCTTTTTAGAAGATCAGTAACATTGAAAGCTGTGAAAATTAAGTCCACTATGTCAGAAAATTTCATTAGTCCGCTACTGGACTGAGTATCTGTTTGAAAAAAAGGAACACTTGGGGTTTTTGGTGTCCCTGGAAGTAGTGGATACTCCTTGTTAGAATTAAAATTTCCAAGTCCTGGAGCAAATTGCTTCGGCTTTAGTGCATCACTTCCGTTGGATTTATTGATTGTAGTTGGCGCACTCTGAGTGGACGACACCTTGGCACCCTTACGAGGCAATCTAGGGGAGGCTAGATTTCTCCTCTTCCTGGACTCCCCTGGGTTAACCAAAGATGTTCCCTCTTGTGGGTCGTCAGATTCTTGGAGGAATTTTCGGAAGGGACAGATGGCGAAGCATTCTTAAGAATTTCTACATAAGAGCGCTTCGAGCGTTCCTTAAAGGAGCGCTTAATTTTATCCCCGCGCTGTTTGTACGCGGGGCATGATTTAAGATCATTCGGAGGGCCCCCGCAGTAAATACACTTTTCAGTTTCTCCACCGCAAGCGTCATCCTCATGTTCTCCCTCGCATTTGCCGCACCTTTTCTTATTGCCACAATAGGTGGCTGTGTGGCCCAGCTGCTTGCAATTGCTGCAGTTCATTACCCGCGGTACAAACAGTCGAACAGGTAGACGAACCTTATCCAGGAAGACATAGTTGGGGAGGGAAGACCCGGAGAAAGTCACCCGAAGCGAGTTTGACAATGAATAAGTTGTCTTATTATTCTCAGTTTTTTCTGAATACAATTGCTTGCATTCCAGAATCTTCACATGTTGAAGTGAGGGGTCCTTAAAGCAACCAACTCCATACTTCAACACGTCTTCGCACTTCAAACCCGGTTTGGCGACGACCCCGCCGATCTCCACTGCTAAACAAGGTATATGCCCTTTTTTTGACGTTTATTTGTTGAGGCCCAGCGGCGTTAGCCATGCGGGCCGAATTCCAATTCTAAATAAATATTTCTAAATAATAACTTCTATAATATTTCAAGGTGCTATGATCAATCCAAGTGTAGGGTAACTTTTAATGATTTCCTTCCAAAAATAACTGATCAACGGGATGAAATTGTTGAGGTTTTCTTTCCAAGTGGGTTCAATGCTCAGAGTATCGCAAATCAGGTCGATTACTTGAGCTATTGTAAGTAAGGAAGATCGATCAGATCCATTTTTGGCTGTAGGGGTATTGTCTCTGTTGTTTTGGGAGTCCTTTGTGGTGCAGTTCTTGATGGAAGAACTCTGAGATGTTGGGTTCACTGCACCATGCGTTTGGCAATTTGTCTGATGTTTTATTCGGGCCGACTTTTCTGCTTCTGCGTAGTTTTGCTTGTGGCTTTTTTTCATTTTTATTTTAAGAGTTTCAACTTTCTGCTTGAAGATTATGCATTCCTCTGGATGTAAATGTGCAATTTCACATTTAGAGCAGACGGAGAAAACGTGAAAATCCTCTGGAGTTTCCAGCACAGATTGGTTACAGGCTATTTTGTTACAGTGTTTGGCTGTATGTCCAACTTTGTTGCATTTGCAACAAAACATCGGTTTTGGGAAGTAAAACCGTACAGGCAATAAAACACGGTTGATTTCTACAAAATCTGGGAGTACTGTTCCTTGGAAGGTGATGCGAGTGTTAGACGACGGCACGTATCTATTTTCCGCAGTCGAAAATAGTGCTAACCTATTTGCTTCGAGTATACGTACGGAGTCCATCAGCGGATTTTTAAATTTGCCATGAGCTCTTTGCATGATATCTGTTGTATTGATAAAGGGATCGATTATCACACCGTCCACTTCCACACGATGACTTTGGACGAATATGTTATACGATGAGCGTAGTTGTGAGTTGGTGATGAAGTCTTTGGCTTCTTTTCGATTGCCCATTGTTATACGTAGTTTACTGTTGGAATCTTTTCTTTCAGAACTATATTTGCTGAGTAATGTATCAGCAATAGAAAAAGCGTTCACTGGTGTTGTTTTTTGACGAACAAACACTACGAATGGTGCGATTGCGGTTTTCGGATATAACCTAATCCGATGAATCTTTGGAGCGTCATTTTTGAGTTCCGAAAATGTGGTCGCAATTGGCACTGGTATAATTCCCTTTGTGGTCATGGTTTATTCACTCTATTCAAAGAAACAATGGCAAACAATGCCCGTAGATATCATTTTGTTTCGATACACTTAGTTAACGAACTATCCTTCGATCTCGCTTATATCAACCGATCGTCTCGGCTATAGAGAGTCAACTGAAGGTATATACGCTTTAAATTGCTTTGTAAAACGCTCGCTGCGAGCAATTTGGTTTGCCTGGTCGAGGTCATTCTCTAATATGCGTATCTTATTAGCTCTAACACGTGTTATCTGAGCTACGGCCGGGTAGTCAGCAGTCAGCTCCCGTGAGATTTCTAAAATATTAAGCGATTTCGTGATGGGCCGGAAATAGACCACCCAGGGTCCATTTGTACTGGGTGGGTATGTTTTAATACGAGAAGGACTGGGGGAATCAAGGGAGGGAGTAATTTCGGGTTTATCCGGTAAATCCATGGGAATATCATTCCCATCCAATGTTACTTCGCCCTCGGCCATTTAGGCACGAGGATAGCGCGTGGTGTAAACGAGAGATGAAACTTATATTTAGGGTAAAGGGATCTAAGAAGTAGCGACCGATCGGGGGAAAGGGAAATGAAAAAAAAAGATACTTAGCTTATATAGCGGCTTGTCCGGTTATTCAAATTCACTTCACCAACCTAGGCACCGGCGAACAAAGCCTGCCTCAAAATATATATATATATATATATGTATATATATATATATATATATATATATATATATATATATATATATATATATATATATATATATATATATATATATATATATATATATATATATATATATATATATATATATATATATATATATATATATATATATATATATATATATATATATATATATATATATATATATATATATATACATTGTTTGAGGCAGGCTTTGTTCGCCGGTGCCTAGGTTGGTGAAGTGAATAGTTGAATAACCGGACAAGCCGCTATATAAGCTAAGTATCTTTTTTTTCATTTCCCTTTCCCCCGATCGGTCGCTACTTCTTAGATCCCTTTACCCAAAATATAAGTTTCTTCTCTCGTTTACACCACGCGCTATCCTCGTGCCTAAATGGCCGAGGGCGAAGTAACATTGGATGGGAATGATATTCCCATGGATTTACCGGATAAACCCGAAATTACTCCCTCCCTTGATTCCCCCAGTCCTTCTCGTATTAAAACATACCCACCCAGTACAAATGGACCCTGGGTGGTCTATTTCCGGCCCATCACGAAATCGCTTAATATTTTAGAAATCTCACGGGAGCTGACTGCTGACTACCCGGCCGTAGCTCAGATAACACGTGTTAGAGCTAATAAGATACGCATATTAGAGAATGACCTCGACCAGGCAAACCAGATTGCTCGTAGCGAGCGTTTTACAAAGCAATTTAAAGCGTATATACCTTCAGTTGACTCTCTATAGCCGAGACGATCGGTTGATATAAGCGAGATCGAAGGATAATTCGTTAACTAAGTGTATCTAAACAAAATGATATCTACGGGCATTGTTTGCCATTGTTTCTTTGAACAGAGTGAATAAACCATGACCACAAAGGGAATTATACCAGTGCCAGTTGTGACCACATTTTCGGAACTCAAAAATGACGCTCCAAGGATTCATCGGATTAGGTTATATCCGAAAACCGCAATCGCACCATTCGTAGTGTTTGTTCGTCAAAAAACAACACCAGTGAACGCTTTTTCTATTGCTGATACATTACTCAGCAAATATAGTTCTGAAAGAAAAGATTCCAACAGTAAACTACGTATAACAATGGGCAATCGAAAAGAAGCCAAAGACTTCATCACCAACTCACAACTACGCTCATCGTATAACATATTCGTCCAAAGTCATCGTGTGGAAGTGGACGGTGTGATAACCGATCCCTTTATCAATACAACAGATATCATGCAAAGAGCTCATGGCAAATTTAAAAATCCGCTGATGGACTCCGTACGTATACTCGAAGCAAATAGGTTAGCACTATTTTCGACATTCGAGTTCAGCCCACTGCGCCTGTACGGAACAGTGTCTCACGACCTCATATATTTTAGTCTTTATTCGCGTTTCTACGCGGGTGATCTACCGTGTAAGTATTTAAACGGTACCAGCAAGTGACGTAGAAGTTATCACTCGTGGAAGATTAGTGGAAATCGACCAAAATGTGCATAAAAACAGTGAAAAACCAAAGGTGTGATAGTAAACAATCGCGCGCCATCGCTCCCAGCCAGAGTGCTTCGTTCGGTAGCGCAGCTGCAGGCTAGCGTTGTTAGACTACCACTGTGGGCCAAAGTGATACCGTGTCAAAACGCCCGCGTGCGTTAAAAGATTTTGAAAGCATCTTTGAAGTGTTGGCACCCAATCGTTGAACAGTGCGAGTGTACGAAGAAGTGATAAATCCGTCCCGCAGGGCAAAAGTATCCTACCAACCGTGCCGGATAAGAAGATAGTGGTGATTTATTGTGTTAGCAGAATCTGTCAGTGGTTTTCATTTGCAGCAGGTGTCGTTAAAGGAACAAGGTAGGAAATTTTATTTCACTATCTGTTTGGGGTAGGTACCGGGTGACCGGTGCCACTTCATTATTAGTTCCCAACGAAGTGGTTGAGTGGTAGTGGTGGTGGTTCTCTCCGGTGACGATGGCCGCTGCTAGCAGTGGTGACCCTGGAGGGTACGTAGGTAGGAGATTACCACGTTATATGGATCCAACAAATAACTTCGGAGAACTAACTTTCCTGCAACTTGTAGGGAAAAATGATGCACCACTTCCCAAAAATCCATTCGTCATTGGCAAATCCGTTGAACATGTCGTCGGAGGACAAATTGAAGGTGCAGTTACAGAGGCGCAGGGCACACGGTATACACTAAGAGTACGTAATCCCGCGCAGGTCGATAAACTACTGCGTATGTCATCCCTTATCGATGGTACAGAAGTTACTGTTCAGTCACATCCCAACCTTAACGTCAGTCGTTGCGTCATCTCCTGCTTCGATTTAATCCACATGGAGGAAAAAGACATCTTGTTAGAGCTGGCTGAGCAAGGCGTGACCCTCGTCAAACGAATTACTCGAATGGAAAATGGAAGCCGAGTCAACACATCAGCCTTAATCCTAACGTTTAACAAATGCACCTACCCTAGCCACGTTAAAATCGGTCTTCTACGTACAACCACGCGCCCTTATTACCCAAATCCGCTACTGTGCTACGGATGTTTTAAATTCGGTCACCCTCGTCTACGTTGCCCTGGACCACAGCGGTGCTTCAACTGCTCTGGTGAACATGAAGCCGAAGAATGTGGAGCAACAGCCCATTGTATAAACTGCGACGGCAATCATAGGCCAAACAGCCGACAGTGTCCCATCTACAAAAAGGAAATGGATGTAATCCGTCTCAAGGTGGATCATAACTTAACCTATCCGGAAGCGAGAAAACGAGCTGGCGGGGAGAGAGAAAGTTACGCAACAATCGCAGCCCAGCAAAGCGCCGACAGACTGAAACTGGAAGCACTGGAGAAAAAGATGCAAGAAAAAGACGCACAGATTACTCAACTCCTGGTTGCGATGAAGAAAAAAGATGAGCAAATAGAGAAAATGGCGACGTATATCCAAAAGTCGAGAATTCAACATGAACAGAGCCAAACAAGAAGCCAACCAACTAAAGAAACGCGGAGCACGACACAAGTTACAGGATTACAAATGCAGCTCAGGAACAGATCGCCAGCAATAACTGAGAAACGTGAAGAACCTTCTAAGAAATCAAAGCGACAAAGTGCGATAGGAAATAAGAAACCCGAAATCTCTCCAGATAGACGAAGTCCGCCCCCCAAAAAAACAACAACGAATGATCAAGAGTATTCTGATCAGGAGGATGTTGATACAGATGAAGTTCTAGAGATCGATGTAACACCATCAAACTAACCTGTTCGATAATCTCAACTTCTATGAACGACCAATGACCAGCTATACTAACCGGACTACTGTACCGAAAACCAATAACAATCGGTTTGGAGTGAGGGAAAGTGAAGTACCTCCTCCACTCTTACAAGTGAGAGCGCAGCAGGTGGGAGGATCCATCCAGGACGTCCTACCCCAACCTGTTGATGGAGAATCCCCCTCTGCGGCCGATTCTGATTCTTACATCCCACCTACCACCCACACCACATCCACCACAGAAACAACCCGCAAAACACTCTCCGTACGCTCCACACAAAACCCATGCCAACAAACCTCCAGTTACACAACGCATCGCCACCAACGAATCGGAAACGGAAACAACTCGGTTACTAGCAACTACACACACAATCGACGAGGGGAGGGAGAGCATGAAGTAACCTACCCCCTCCCTAACCACGGAATGACTATCCAGGGGGAAGGGAGTGGGATCAGTCAAGAGTGTCTTACACTTACTAACTCCTCCTGGAATCCGGTCGATCCAACGATCTCACGGCAATCCGCATCTCATGAATCCTCATCGACAATTGTAACCGAAAATAATAGGTGCTTCGCATTACAATGGAACATCCGTGGCCTTCGAGGAAACCTCAACGAACTAAAGCAGCTTATCGCTACCCTCGAACCGAACGTAATAGCATTACAAGAAACGAAAGTTGATCGCCGGGTGACATCAGTTGATTTCATCGGATGCAATTATACATTGTTACTCCAAACCGGCAACAGATGCCATTGGCAACAAGGTGTTGGACTTGCCATCAGAGAAGGGATGTCATTTGAGCGACTGGAGATCGAGACCAGTGTTCAAGCAATCGCTGTACGAATACAATCTCCACAGCCTATGACGATTGTATCGATCTATGTGCCACCTAACTCCCAACAAAATCAACTACCATTAGACGAACTCGTAGAAAAACTCCCGAGCCCCGTTCTGCTACTAGGTGATTTTAATGCACACCACCTTGCCTGGGGATCGAGCACATGTAACGGGCTCGGACGATACATTGCCGATAAATCGTTGCAAAATAAGCTCGTTATTTTGAACAATGGATCACCTACTCGTATCGACCCGGGAACTGGAAAAACTTCAGCGATTGATCTAACGATGTGCTCAGAGTCCATTGCAGCAAAATTTATTTGGAGGACACTCAATGATTCACACAACAGCGACCACTTCCCAATAGTACTCTCTATTCCCGGGTGGTCTCAGACGACAGAAAAAAGAAAGAGGTGGCTATACAATCGTGCTGATTGGACGAAATACGAGCGAATGACTGCTGAAACCATCCGGCCAGGAGACGTGATAGATGTAGACACTTTCACCGATCGATTGATAGCAGCCGCGACCGCAAGTATACCCCGCTCTAGTGGCAAGATTGGTCCGAAGGCAGTACCGTGGTGGTGCACGGAAGTAGAAACTGCCGTAAAACGACGGAGAAAAGCACTTAGAGCCCTCAAACGAATGCAGACAGACGAGACAGGGAGACCACATGCTCTTAAATGTTTCCAGGAAGCCCGTTCATACGCGAAGAAGGTAATTAAAAATTCAAAGAAGCAGTCATGGGAAGACTTTGTTTCGCGAATTTCCCCAAATAGTTCAGCTACGGAAATGTGGCGAACGGTAAACGTCCTTCGAGGTAAACGACACCAAAGTACGGCTGGTATAGAACGGGCAACAGGATGCACCGAAAACATTGAAGATGCATTGGAAGAACTTGGTAAACATTATAGCAATCGATCGGCGACCTCTAATTATACACCATTGTTTCAAAAGACGAAGACCAAGGCCGAACGAAAACGTTTCGGTACCGATCCGGATACTAGGGAGAAATATAATATCGATTTCACGATGGATGAGCTTTTGTGGGCACTCGACAGAGGTCACAGCGCATCTACAGGAACAGATTCGGTGGGATATCCAATGCTTCGACATTAACCGTTTTCCGTGAAAACCGCTTTCCTGGAATTGTTGAATCGACTCTGGCACAGTGGTGTGTTCCCAGCTAACTGTCGATCAGGTTTGATTATCCCAATCCCGAAGCAGAATTCTGTTGACTCCGGACCCGCCGCTCTCCGACCTATCACGTTAATAAGCTGCGTGGCGAAAATATTCGAGCGGATGCTCAATCGACGGCTTTCTACCGAACTAGAATTAAACGGACGGCTGGATAAACGTCAACATGCATTTAGACCTGGTTGCGGTACCGAATCATACCTAGCGGAGCTCGAGAGGACGCTGCCGAATAAAGACGAACATTGTTGGATAGCATCACTCGACCTATCGAAGGCGTACGATACGACATGGAGGTATGGTATCATGCGAACACTGAAGAGATGGCAGATCCGAGGCCGAATGTTCAACATGCTGAACAGCTTTATGTCGAAACGAACCTTCCAAGTCTACGCCGGAGGGTATATCTCTCGTCTGTTTGAGTTGGAGAATGGTGTACCCCAAGGATCAGTACTATCGGTTACGCTGTTCCTAGTAGCGATCCAACCAGTTTTTCGAGTAGTATCAAATAACGTGAAAATTCTAGTTTATGCCGACGATATCCTTCTCATAGTGCGAGGAGCGAAAGGACAGCCGTTATATCGAAAACTACAAAAAGCGGTTAAGGCCGTGAACAAATGGGCAACAAGTGTTGGATTCTGCATCTCCGCTGCTAAGTCCACTATCTTCTATGGTAGCCCTAATCTTCGTCGTGAGCCAACTGGAAACATTTGCATCGACCGCCAAGCAATCCCGAAGACAACGAAATTAAAAATTCTAGGTGTGGTCCTCGACCGTACACTGAATTTCAAAGCCCACTGCAAACAGGTTAAGGAATCCTGCGAATCGAGACTGCGGATCCTGAAAATTATCGGAGGTAGATTACCCCGAGGCGAACGTACCTCGTTGCTACAAATCGGTTCAGCAATCATTACATCACGACTCATCTACGGGGTGGGGCTTATAAGTAGAGGAGGGGAAACTGTAGTACAAGCGCTAGCCCCACTATACAATCGCATGGTTCGATTCGCCTCAGGAGCATTTGTTACCAGTCCGATTGCGTCTATCATGGCCGAAGTCGGAGTTTTACCTTTCGAACTAGTTTTCCTTCAGTCAATCACACGTCTTGCTTTTCGACTGCTGGAGAAGAATCACGAAAATGAAAGTCTCCCACTGGTTCAGCGGGTCTCACAGCGACTTGAGGAGGAAATAGGGATGCGGCTTCCGAAGATCAATGTTCGCTTGAACCTAACCAGCCGAAAGTGGTTTGAGCCCAAACCCCATGTAACGTGGAATGTAAAAAAACGAGTAAAAGCTGGTGATCCCCCAAACATAGTACGTCCCGTGGTCCAGCAACTATTGATGGAGCAGTTTCCTCACTACCAAGCAATTTATACGGATGGATCAAAAAGTTGTGACACGGTAAGAGCAAGCGTTTTCAGTGAAGGCTGGCAGAAGTCCGTGGGCCTTCCATCGCAATGCAGTGTCTTCTCTGCGGAGGCTTTCGCGCTAAAGACAGCAGTAGCCAACCCAATACCGCCAAATGGGTCTCTTATCTTATCAGACTCGGCCAGCTGTTTGTTGGCAATTGAAGCTGGATCGTCTAAGCACCCGTGGATTCAAGAGATCGAGTACCTTGTGCGATACAAACCGGTCATATTCTGCTGGATCCCCGGTCATGCAGGTATACACGGAAATGAAGAAGCGGATAGGCTTGCTACTGAAGGAAGAAATAGTGCTCCATTGGATATCCCCATTCCGACAGCAGATGCAACAAGAAACATGAAATCGAGAATTAAACTCCATTGGGAAAATAGATGGGCATCGCTTAGAGATGTGAAGCTGAGGGAAGTGAAAAACGACGTAGAAAGATGGAAAGATCGAAATAATATGGCTGACCAGCGAGTTTTAACTCGACTGCGTATAGGTCACACTAGACTGACGCACGAGTTTCTTCTAACAAAATCTTCGCCCCCTATATGTGAAAGTTGTGGTGTTACTGCAGATGTGCGCCACATAGTGCTCGAATGCAGAAAGTACGAGGATGAAAGAAGAAAATGTGGTGTTGAAACGACGAGTTTAAGAGCAGCCTTAAGGAATGATGGTAATGTAGAAACAAAAATACTAAATTTTCTAAAAAATACACAGTTATATACAAAAATCTAAACATGAATTGTAAGTACAATATTGTATTCATTTCTTTTTTTTTCAGACACGAATGCATCATAAAATTGATGTAAAGTGTCTTTAATAAACACAAAAAAAAACTATTTTCGACTGCGGAAAATAGATACGTGCCGTCGTCTAACACTCGCATCACCTTCCAAGGAACAGTACTCCCAGATTTTGTAGAAATCAACCGTGTTTTATTGCCTGTACGGTTTTACTTCCCAAAACCGATGTTTTGTTGCAAATGCAACAAAGTTGGACATACAGCCAAACACTGTAACAAAATAGCCTGTAACCAATCTGTGCTGGAAACTCCAGAGGATTTTCACGTTTTCTCCGTCTGCTCTAAATGTGAAATTGCACATTTACATCCAGAGGAATGCATAATCTTCAAGCAGAAAGTTGAAACTCTTAAAATAAAAATGAAAAAAAGCCACAAGCAAAACTACGCAGAAGCAGAAAAGTCGGCCCGAATAAAACATCAGACAAATTGCCAAACGCATGGTGCAGTGAACCCAACATCTCAGAGTTCTTCCATCAAGAACTGCACCACAAAGGACTCCCAAAACAACAAAGACAATACCCCTACAGCCAAAAATGGATCTGATCGATCTTCCTTACTTACAATAGCTCAAGTAATCGACCTGATTTGCGATACTCTGAGCATTGAACCCACTTGGAAAGAAAACCTCAACAATTTCATTCCGTTGATCAGTTATTTTTGGAAGGAAATCATTAAAAGTTACCCTACACTTGGATTGATCATAGCACCTTGAAATATTATAGAAGTTATTATTTAGAAATATTTATTTAGAATTGGAATTCGGCCCGCATGGCTAACGCCGCTGGGCCTTAACAAATAAACGTCAAGAAAAAAAAACGCATATACCTTGTTTAGCAGTGGAGATCGGCGGGGTCGTCGCCGAACCGGGTTTGAAGTGCGAAGACGTGTTGAAGTATGGAGTTGGTTGCTTTAAGGACCCCTCACTTCAACATGTGAAGATTCTGGAATGCAAGCAATTGTATTCAGCAAAAACTGAGAATAATAAGACAACTTATTCATTGTCAAACTCGCTTCGGGTGACTTTCTCCGGGTCTTCCCTCCCCAACTATGTCCTCCTGGATAAGGTTCGTCTACCTGTTCGACTGTTTGTACCGCGGGTAATGAACTGCAGCAATTGCAAGCAGCTGGGCCACACAGCCACCTATTGTGGCAATAAGAAAAGGTGCGGCAAATGCGAGGGAGAACATGAGGATGACGCTTGCGGTGGAGAAACTGAAAAGTGTATTTACTGCGGGGGCCGCGTACAAACAGCGCGGGGATAAAATTAAGCGCTCCATTAAGGAACGCTCGAAGCGCTCTTATGTAGAAATTCTTAAGAATGCTTCGCCATCTGTACCTTCCGAAAATTCCTTTGCTCTTTTGGCTAGCGTTGAGCAAGAATCTGACGTCCCACAAGAGGGAACATCTTTGGTTAACCCAAGGGAGTCCAGGAAGAGGAGAAATCTAGCCTGCCCTAGATTGCCTCGTAAGGGTGCCAAGGTGTCGTCCACTCAGAGTGCGCCAACTACAATCAATAAATCCAACGGAAGTGATGCACTAAAGCCGAAGCAATTTGCTCCAGGACTTGGAAATTTTAATTCTAACAAGGAGTATCCACTACTTCCAGGGACACCAAAAACCCCAAGTGTTCCTTTTTTTCAAACAGATACTCAGTCCAGTAGCGGACTAATGAAATTTTCTGACATAGTGGACTTAATTTTCACAGCTTTCAATGTTACTGATCTTCTAAAAAGTATTCTGATACATTTTCTCCCTATGGTGCAAACATTTTTGAAACAGTTGACTGCTAAATGGCCCCTCCTTGCAGCGATCGTATCCTTCGATGGCTAAGTCATCAAACGAGGTCACTGATTCGATCACTGTCCTACAGTGGAATTGCAGAAGTATCCTCCCGAAAATCGATTCCTTCAAATTTTTACTAAACAGTTTAAAATGTGATGCTTTCGCATTATGTGAAACCTGGTTAACTTCCGATATAAATCTCAACTTCCACGACTTTAATATAATCCGTCTGGATCGAGAAAACCCTTACGGAGGAGTACTTTTGGGGATTAAAAAGTGCTGTTCTTTCAACCGAATTAACCTCCCTTCGACACCAGGCATTGAAATTGTCGCTTGTCAAGTTCTAATCAAAGGTAAAGACCTTTGCATTGCTTCCATCTACATTCCTTCTAGAGCCTCGGTAGGGCACCGAACGCTTTGTAATATCACGGAATCCTTACCGGCACCGCGGCTAGTTCTGGGAGACTTTAACTCGCACGGTATGGTATGGGGCTGTCTTCATGATGATAATAGCTCAACATTAATCCAAGATCTTTGCGACAATTTCAACATGACCATCTTAAACACGGGAGAAATGGCGTGGATTTCTACACCACCAGCACGCGCAAGCGCGTTGGATTTATCGCTATGCTCGACATCGCTACAGTTAGATTGCAGGTGGAAGGTGATCCCTGATCCCCACGGTAGCGATCATTTGCCTATCGTGATTTCAATTGCTAACGGTTCAAGACCATCGGAAACAATCAATGTCTCCTATGACCTCACACGGAACATTGATTGGAAGAGTTACGCGACAGCGATATCCGTTAAAATCAAATCCACTCAAGAACTTCCTCCGGAGGAAGAGTACAGGTGTTTGGCTGGCTTGATTCTCGACAGTGCGAATCAAGCTCAGACTAAACCAGTACCCAGCGCGAATACCCATCGATGGTCTCCCACACTGTGGTGGGATAAAGAGTGCTCAGAGCTGTACGCGGAAAAGTCCACTGCGTATAAGGCCTTCCGGGAAGACGGGTTACCCGCTAGCTATCAACAGTACGCGTCGTTAGAAAGGAGAATGAAGAGTCTAATGAAAGCCAAAAAACGCAGTTATTGGCGCCGGTTCGTCGACGGGTTAACGAGAGAAACAGCGATGAGCACTCTTTGGGGTACGGCTCGACGTATGCGTAACCGTATTAGTACCAACGAGAACGTGGAATATTCAAACCGTTGGATATTCGCTTTCGCCAAAAAGATCTGTCCGGACTCTGTCCCGGTACAGAAAACGTGCCGCGCCGCGTCTCCTCACGATACCGCGAACGAAACACCGTTTTCGATGGTGGAGTTCTCACTTGCTCTTTTATCATGCAACAAAAACGCCCCAGGGTTAGACAGAATCAAATTGAACTTGCTGAAGAATCTGCCTGACACTGCAAAAGGCGCTTGTTGAATTTATTTAACAAGTTTATTGAGGGTAACATTGTCCCTCATGACTAGAGGCAAGTGAAGGTCATCGCCATTCAAAAACCAGGAAAACCAGCCTCCGACCACAACTCATATCGGCCGATTGCAATGCTGTCCTGTATTCGGAAGTTGTTCGAGAAAATGATCTTGTTTCGCCTCGACAATTGGGTTGAAGCTGTAACGGACTTACTTCAAATTATACCCACAAAACCAATCCCTACATGCACCAATGTGAATCCTTCTCAGGTCACAGGTCATAAAAACAAAATTTAACATATGCTTTAGTCAGGCCACTTGAAACGAGGCGACACTCATATTTTCCCACAGATCGTAAATTACTTGTACGATCGTTTTCAAATCCAACTTGCATAACCAGATGGGCGCATTCCAGTTAAACCATACTTTGCCCTCGGCCATTTAGGCACGAGGATAGCACATGGTGTAAACGAGAGATGAAACTTATATTTAGGGTAAAGGGATCTAAGAAAAAGCGACCGATCGGGGGAACGGGAAATGAAAAAAAAATATACTTAGCTTATATAGCGGCTTGTCCGGTTATTCAACTAATCACTTCACCAACCTAGGCACCGGCGAACAAAGCCTGCTTCAAACAATCTATATATATATATATATATATATATATATATATATATATATATATATATATATATATATATATATATATATATATATATATATATATATATATATATATATATGTATATATATATATATATATATATATATATATATATATATATATATATATATATATATATATATATATATATATATATATATATATATATATATATATATATATATATATATATATATATATATATATATATATATATATATATATATATATATATATATATATATATATATATATATATATATATATATATATATATATATATATATATATATATATATATACATATATATATATATATATATATATATATATATATATATATATATATATATATATATATATATATATATATATATATATATATATATATATATATATATATATATATATATAACATATAGATGTAACATATTAAAATTTTCGCGAAATGAACGAAAAATCGATCAAAACTGTTAATTTTTAAATAAATTACTGTTTCTAATCCACCTATTAGCGCAATAGTGTTCTTCTCATATATGCACCTTTTGTTGGATATCTCTATATATAAAAATGAAATGGTTTCCGTGTGTCATCGCATAACTCAAGAACGACATGACGGATTTCTTCGATTTTTGCGTTATTTTGTTGGTTATTTTCTGTGGAAGGTTCTTCGATATAAAAATCAAATATTGAATTTTTTCTAATCCACCTATTAATGCAATAGTGTTCTTCTCATATATGCACTTTTGTTGGATATCTCTATATATAAAAATGAAATGGTTTCCGTATGTCATCGCATAACTCAAGAACGACATGACGGATTTCTTCAATTTTTGCGTTATTTTGTTGGTTATTTTCTGTGGAAGGTTCTTTGATAAAAAAATCAAATATTGAAATTTTTTCTAATCCACCTCTTAGTGCAATTGTGTTTTTCTCATATATGCACCTTTACTGGATATCTCTAAATATAAAAATTAAATGGTTTCCGTGTGTCATCGCGTAACTTAGGAACGACATGACGGATTTCTTCGATTGTTGCGTTTTTTTGTTGGTTGTTTTCTGTGGAAGGTTCTTTGACATAAAAATTAAACATTGAATTTTTTTTAATCCACCTATTAGTGCAATTGCGGCATTTTTAGTTTAGGATCACGGTGTTCCTGAAACCGTAATTAACAAAAAAAAATGACCATAAATTTGTCATACGTCATTCGAAAGATACAGTATCTTCTAAACATCTTCTCAGTGAATTTCAAAATGATTAATCGAGATATTCGAGAGAAATTGCGATTTGAAGTTTTATGACACGTTTCATAAGGATACCAGCAAACACCACGGGTTTGGTCCTATCTCTATAAACAAAAAAAATATTTATCTACTTATTTAGTACATGGCATTCGAAAGATATAGTAATCAAGTATTTGCTCTGCAGGTTTGAAAATATTTCATTGACGGAATCGAAATTTATAACGGTTTGGATGTTGGGTTTTCTACCAGACTTCAAGCGTGAATCCATGTTTGTCCATTGACTATTTAGATCGTTTATACGTGTCGCGGTTTTTAAAGGAAAACCTTACCATTTAATTACATAAATATAATGTATAAAAGGTGTTATTTATATGGTGCGCTGAAAAAATATGAAAATAGGGTTGTCTACCAATCGTTAAATATAATGTGTAAATTAAAAAAAATGGATAAAAGTTGGAATGTTTACTTCGAAAGGCCATATCTGAATGGTTTGTTGACCGATTCTAATTATTTTTTCATCATTGAACAGGTAGACGTTTCATCGTTAATTTTCATTACGAAAAATATAAAATAGAGTCATCTACATCAATAAATGGACCATATAATTGATCTCAACTATATGTATTATCATTGATTAGTGAATATTTTTGTATTAAAAATAGCGGTCTATCCATTTTTATAAACTAGTTGATTGCAATTGCTGCATAAAAATCTTAATGTCAAATTCTCATGATAAGTTCAATTCGACAATAAAACTGCCAATAGTTAGAGATATGAGCAGATGAACTTGTACTAATAACATCCCCTTTGACCAGTTTTAACATCTGTCAACCCAACCAGCGAATCACGATTGTACAAAATTTCCAACAAAAACCGTATCATAACATAAATTCACAATCGTCTGAGCTCTCGATCGAAGCACATCGTTTTCTTGGGCTGTGCATAGAGTGGATCAATATATATATATATATATATATATATATATATATATATATATATATATATATATATATATATATATATATATATATATATATATATATATATATATATATATATATATATATATATATATATATATATATATATATACATATATATATATATATATATATATATATATATATATATATATATATATATATATATATATATATATATATATATATATATATATATATATATATATATATATATATATATATATATATATATATATATATATATATATATATATATATATATATATATATATATATATATATTGTCAAGGCTCCGAAAATGGCAACCACAGGCGAAATTATTTTTTATTAAATTTTGCATCAAACTGTTTGTTTTCCGTATGTATATAACCTCTAATATTAAAACATATGAATGGTGATCCCAGAAAAAAAAATTCATGTGTGTCATTTATGAAAGTTTGTTGATGCTACTTGCATGACCTGAAAGTGACTAAAAGACCGTAAGGAGATAAAAAGGTAAACAAAATCCATATTTTCAACTTTTTGCTTGCAACCACATTTTTCTATCGTAGTCTAATTTAAATTTGATGACACTGCTTGAAAAATTTTGATGAATATGGATTATTGCTTATTTTCAGTTGTGAAGTAATGGGAACCAAATAACTTGTAACGTGACAGATCAAAAATTCAAAAAAGTTTTGTGGACCACACCAACAGCATGCATACAATGTCTAACCTGCATTTTTTCTTACTACTTTGAGTCTACTTTTTGAAACTGCATTGTGAAAATTTTATAGTTTTATTAATTTTTAAGAAAACACAGTTTATCTTATGTAACGTGACAGATTTTTTCTGCTGTAAAGCAATTCTATCAAGTTTGATTCAATTGCGTCAATATTGGAAACCATCTTTGATTCTGATGAAACCTTTTACGTTTCATGTATATTAAGCAAACAATTTTTATTCAAGAGTAATATTTAAAAATGGCATATGAGATCTTGAATGCGCTACTTTCAATATACATATTTTTTGAAAATCGCCATTTGTGCAGCAAAACTATATGATAGCTAGTTCTAGGGAATTAATTGTTCTGTGTGAATATTTTTGGCGAAAATTTTCAAAAAGAAAGCAAAAAAATGTTAAAAATACAAATATATTGTCAAAAACAAAAAAAAATGAAAATACAATTACA